>NC_059432.1:72825194-73450194 GCF_021028975.2 Sphaerodactylus townsendi | reverse complement strand
TTGGTCTTATCTGCATAGTAGCATTTTGGCCATCCTGGGTGTTCACTAGCCAGCAAAGTACAGGTACCATACCACTCAGCCTTTCTATACCCCCTCTCCAGAGGTGGGACCCAACCAGTTCTCACCACTTCTCTAGAAGTAGTTACTAATTTTTTCTGAGTGCCGAGAAGGGGTTACTAAAGCAACCTCCCTGCCCAATAGGGACTGGATGTGCGTGTATGTGGCGGTGCCACTGTTTGAATCCCACCACCATTGGAACCTGTTATTAATTTTTTTGGATCCCACCACTGCCCCTTTCTATGCATTACCATGTTGAAGGCTATATGTATGTAAGGAAGATAAAGCAGCTGTTTCAATGTCTGGCCGGCTTTTGAAAAAAAGGTGAGAGAAGGACAGCAAAAGGGTTTGTATTTTTGCACAAAAAAAAGTGTTTTGCATACTGTTCATTTCTAAACGTTTCACTCATCAAGGGTTCTTGAAGTGATTTCCAAGGATACTGGTGAGGTTGCTGCTGCAGGCAAAAGCATTATTCCTTCCTCAACAAGAGTCAATTGCTCTGACTCCTTGCTTTGCTTGCTTCTGCTTCTCCTCCCCCATTCACTCTAGCTAAGAGTCTTCTCATGGATCTGTGATTGCAGGAGCCGATGGGTGCCCCTTGAGTTGAGAGGAAAGGAGTATTATTTTCAGGGAAGCCTATGGGATTATCTTCCCACATCTTCCTCCAGCCAAGTTTCCCTCCCCATGGCTGCAATTTTGCTTCTCATAATTGAGGCTTGGCTGGCAGGCAGTGATATGTATGTGCACAACTTATGGTACAAGAAATATGGTGGGATGTAAAAATGGTTTAGTTGCAAGGTAAGCAATGAAGATATATTTTTCTAGATCTTCTTCATTTAATTTCAAATTAAACAACTTTCTAGATGAATATAATCTTTCATTGAGAGTGTTTCGTTCATAAAACCCTCTCAAACCCAGCCACAGTTCTTTGGTAGTATTGAAATCTCTTATGGTATGTAAATAACTGTCCTTTTTCTCCCACTGGACTTTCTGGGTTTCTTCTGTTGGTGGAGACTCCTCAATTGTCTCCCAGAAATCCTTTTTCACAAGCTAATTTTCTATCCTGAACCTCCACAAAGGATAGTTTCTTGAAGTAAGAATAGAAACAGCAGACTCCAAAACTTTCAGAGCTTCTGCATATGTGGCCATGGTTATTATTTTCAGGAAAAAAAATCACTCTGGGATGGCTTTTGTAGAGAGATATTAAACAGTGTTTCTTTTGAAGAAAAAAATAATAACTTCATAACAATGTTATCGAAACGCAATAGTAAAACAGCACACAGAGCAAAAGGCAAACATCTTTCTCAGAGGAGAATATGACACTTACTGATAGTTGAAGTGACACAGAGGGGAGGGGCTAGTTCTGAAGTGAACATTCTGAGCAAATAGCCCCCTCCCTCCATAAACAGTAATGCAAATTAGGCCTCGTTGCTTTTTCCAACAAAGTCAAGACTTATAGATGAACATTTACGTGACATTGTCACAAACCTTGACTTGGACATTAATTCCTTGACTAACAGAAAACAGCCGCAAAAATCACACTACTAGCTAAAAGGATTCCACAGTAAAATATTGTTCTAAAATGGATTATGTTCAAGTTAACATTTCATCATTGACCTCTGAATGTTCACTTTTGATCAAATGGGTTAATAGTTTTGTTATATTTTGATTTAAGATGAGGCTCTCTTTAGGCATTGGGCACTCTTAACGCAACCCTCATGTGCCAGAAGGCACACTGGCCAGCCAGCTACCTTTAGGAAGCCTGCAAGCAGGATGGCTGCAATAGCATCCTCATACCTGAAGTCCCCAAAAACTGATATAATGAGTAATACTGTCTTTGACATTGAAGACAGATATCCATTATGACTAGTAGTCATCATGACTAGTAGCCATTTATGACCCTCTCCTCCATGAATTTGTCCAATCCCCTTTTAAAATTTGTTACTGTTTATGTAAAAAAAATCCATATCAAGCATCTGAGAAATATTCTGACTGAAGGGGCACAGTTCCAGATGCACCACATTTATACATAATGAATGGAAGTTTAAACAAATGGTTGTCAGAAGCAGTCAGACAATACAGCAGTCTGCTGACATCTACACAAATATTCATGCTTCTTGTTATTAATAATAAAAATTTGAATGCATAAACAATGTGTAGTAATCTGGTGAAAAGGGCATCTTTGATACAAAACAGGGGCAAGGGTTACAGATCTCCCACTTCACATCTAAAATGGTTCTTGGTCTTCCACAGGATAAGGCCTCATACAGCACTTCTTCCATAATCCTGGAAAACATACTGGGTGGGTTCTTTGGAACCAAACAACAAACCTCACCCAGTACGATGAATCATCATGATGCCATATAGTGTTTGCAAAGGGCCAGGACAGCAACAGAGTCACTCAATCACATAAATAAGCTGACGGTCTTTTGGGGTGAATGCCCTGACTCTTAGAATGTTGTCATTGTAAAGTACATAAAATTTGGGTGTTAGTCCATGGGGACACAGTGATTTAAATGATTATTACTGGGTGATAAAGAGTATTTGAAGAATTTAATTTAATCCAGAAATTAGGTGGGAAAAACTTAGATGCAGGTATGATTGTTAAATCTTTTATGTTTGGATGCAATAAAAATGTAAAGGGGCTGATATATCCAGTCAAAGAATTCATGTGGAAATACTCTCTGTGCTTCTTCACGGTTTGCAAAGGGTTGCCCCCCTCAAACTTGAAAGAGTTACACTTATTTATTTTCTATCTTGTTTTGACTCAGCAGTAAACATTCTCCTTTCTTTAGATTTTAATCCTTGCTTTCAACAGCTTCTGCTTTGCATCAGTGCAAGAGTGAAGCTGAAAACTCATAATCTTGGAAATCATAGTGGGTGGGTCATGCCACACCTTAGGCTTTGTAAAAACCAAACAGCTGTAGTCCAAGCTGCACATTCCAAACATCTGTACTGCAATTTTAGACTTTAAATAACATTGGCCTGTTTGTGTTTGGGGTTTATTTTTTACCCCGAAGGAAAATGACAGAGCACACACACATTCCAGAAAATGCAAGAGCTGTCATCTTGCACAGTTTTCATTTAACTGTAAAAGTAGAGGGAAAAGTTTGAGATAGAAGAGATGTTGGCAAATATCTAATATGTATTGCTTTTATAACTACTGGTAGGTCCTATGCAGTGCAATTCTAAACAGTTGCACCCTTATAAGTCTATTGACATCTGCTTAGGATTTCACTGTTAAAAACAGAGTAATTTGTTTCAATAAATCCATTTTTACAAGCACCTCCCCTTGTATACGTTAAAATCCCGCAGTTGTTGGAGCTTCAAAGTTGCTGTTTCTTTACTGTACTTTTTAGTAGATACGAAGATGGTTTTAATGTGAACAGGGCAAATCACAGGCACATACCATGCTTGTGAAAGAAATGCTTCCCTCTCCCCCCCAAAAAAATATTTTCTGCAGTTGATATGTCATAGATAACTTCAGCCAAATTGACTAACGTACGAGCCAGTCCTATTATGCTGCTCAGAATCTGCTTAGATCAGGCAGCACTCAGCAGGGCTATTGTTTGTTCTCATGCAAGGAACTCACCTGTGGCTGGAAAGGAAAGAGAATCAGCCACTGGGATCCATCCCAGAGCATAGTTAATTAAAACACATGATGAATCAGAAGTTCTATATAAGTGATCCAACTGTTATGGTGCCAGTGGTACAGAAAAAGTGAAACAACCAAAGAAAAAGTGTGTTGCATTTTTGTTCTATGTGGAATTTCTCACTCAGTAAAGTTGACTGAAAAGAGCAAATTAGTAGTTGCTTTCAAGAAATAACTTTAATCTGGAAGCACAGCAAAAAGAAAGGGTCAGTGTCAAAAACAGGACCACACACATGTTGATTGCTCTGGGTGAGGTCATTTTTTAATGTTAAAACGGCACAAAAATATAAACAGTGTCATTTTTTGGTGACTTCATTTATGATTAGTTTTTGAGGTTGACTAACGCCGCCTGCTTATTTCCATGTTCGAATTGAGTCACACCCTCACTGTCTTTCCTGACGCTTTTCCTGATAAAACATCTCTATCACTCTGTTAAGGGACAGAAACAGATTACCCACCGTGTGTAGATAAATTCAGAATGTGCTAGTTTAGTACCCTAACATCAGCTCCTCCCCCTGCTATGCCTCCAGACTGCTCCTCCTACAACAGGAGGAGACTGCTCCTCCTACAACAGAGCTTCTGGTGTCGCTTCCTTTGCTGTGTCCCATTACCAGGGAGGGCAGTGGGACAAGTGCCCTAGGGAGGGCAAATCCGCTGGTGCACAACCATGCTGCTCCCACCGGAGATTCAGCCCCCCTCTCTGGATTGAACTGTTTGTCTTTGTGTTTTTGAATTCTGAGAGGGCTACAGTCAAAGTACACTGAACTGAAACCTTTAATGGCATTTAGATAACAACAATAATACATACTTAAAATACAAATTTATAAAAGAGCATATAACAAAATAGTGATCTATATTTTTTAAAAATCCCCTAAAATGATAATTTAAAAACTGAATTAAATGTTTCAAAGGTCACATTAAGAACGCCTTGCAATAACAATACAGAGGAATCTGGCAGTAAAGTCTAAGACTTCTCTTGAGCCATTGTCCAGAAGGAAGAGGGGTTTCTGTTGGTCTGTGAGAATACTGTTGTCAATCAACAGAGGTGCCAGGAACTTCCCCCTAGCTTCATTATATAAGGGATAATGGTGCAGTCAAAGTATTGACTGATTGGTTGAAATAAATATAGGAAGTCTAGCCCCTGTAACTCTGCCTATTGAAGAAGAAGAGTTTGAATTTATATCTCCCTTTCTCTCCTGCAGGAGACTCAAAGGGGCTTACAATCTCCTTACCCTTCCCCCCTCACAACAAACACCCTGTGAGGTAGGTGGGGCTGAGAGCTCCAAGAAGCTGTGACTAGCCCAAGGTCACCCAGCTGGCGTGTATGGGAGTGTACAGGCTAATCTGAATTCCCCAGATAAGCCTCCACAGCTCAGGTGGCAGAGCTGGGAATCAAACCCGGTTCCTCCAGATTAGATACACGAGCTCTTAACCTCCTACGCCATTGCTGCTCCTTGGCCCTTGCCTGTTTTATAATGCTGCTTAATAATTGTGAAAATTCAGACAGAATTATCCATTCTATATAATCCTTAAGGACACAGAAGGGCCGTTCGTGTCTGAACTTCGGGGATCTTTGTCCTCAAGCCCTGTTCATCTGCCCCTTCCATTTGCTTTTTTATCTTGGATTCCTGTATCAGCCAATGCCTAGATTGTCCTTTTACTATGAGATCGTTGCAGTCAATGAACATAGATGAGAAAGATTTGTAAAATGAAGGTAATTAGCAAATACTTCTCAGTTGAGATGTATGCGGAAGGGATCATTTGGAAAAAGGATAGTTTAAAGCAGTGATGGTGAACCTTTTCAAAACCGAGTGCTCAAATTGCAACCCAAAATCCACTTATTTATTGCAAAGTGCCAACACGGCAATTTAACCCAAATACTGAGGTTTTAGTTTAGAAAAAACAGTTGGCTCTGAGGCGTGCTTTACTCGGGAATAAGCTTGGTGGTAGTCAGTGGCTTTGCTTTGAAGCAACCGTGCAACTCTTCCAATGGGTGAATCATGACCCTAGGAGGGTTTACTCAGAAGCAAACCCCATTGCCAGCAACCAAGCTTGCTCCCAGGTAAAGAATCGTGCTTTGTTCTTCACATGAAAATCAGTAGGGTTTAATAGCGCACCTACACTGCTTCCTCAAAACTAGGTCTTAGGTTTAATGCTAATAATCAAGCCCAGCGGCCCAGGCCAGCCTAGATGTGCAGGGGGGGGGGGGGGCATTGTGTTTGCGCATGCCCACAGAGTGGGCTTTGAGTGCCACCTCTGGCACCCATGCCACAGGTTCGCCACCACTGGTTTAAAGAAAGAATTATTGATAGGATTTCTTTATGGTGGCATTTATAACACAACAGCATCCTTTTCCTTCTTCAGCTTTAAACTGCGCTGTATTTAGTATTATGGGAAGGTATGGTAGAGTGGGAAAGAAAGGCAGAATTGTTTGTCTTTCAGTATAAGGGTCTTGGTAATCTTGGAATAAATCACTTACAGCTTTTGTAAACTGCTCTTTCTGTGAAAAGCTGTTGCTTGCAAACTATCCTTTCTCTCCTTTAAAATACATTCTACGATATTGCACTCTAAAGAGAAACATATTCTCTGCGCGAGCAAAACAATATTGGCAGGATTAGCAGGCTGAAGAGAGCAGTTTACAAAATGGATTCCTGAAACTATCCCACCCCTGCTGTATTGACAAGAAATTATGACCCAGGTTTAAACAACATTCCTTTGTTTTCCAAGGATGATCTATGGCTGCAACTGAAATAACCAAGTGATATCATATTGTCTAACAAAATCCCCTTAGCAACTGATTCAATATTTATGGACAAAGAGGCCAAATGAGGGAAACCAAATTTTTGCTATTGCTGCATCAGCTTTCATGTTTGTTACTATGCATTCATTTGGCTTTGGCCTCTTTTGTGCATGAGTTGTCATCAAGGCTTTCACCACTCAAGAATTATTACTTAGCGTAGCTTGTAAAAGAGAAACTTATCCCATTTTCACTTAACAAACCTTCATAGTGCTGGAGCTTGTCTGAGAAGATAAAGAGCTCATATTTGAAAGACAGAAGAAAATGGGCTACTTATGAGAATAGCGCTTTACACTGGAATTAATGGTCTTGGGAGACCTCTATCTATAGCCATTTTCTTTATAGGATAAATGCCATTCTAGAGCTATAGCCCCAGAAACTCATAATAAAGCTACTCTAGTATTTGATCCCAGTTAAGTTAAAACTTGAGTTGACTGATTTTTTTATTGGTCTGTTCTTTACAAGTGCCCAAAGAGTTGATTATCTTGCCTTCGCTGCTGCACAGAAAAGCAAAATTCTACTAAGAGAAAGTGAAAGGAGAGATATAAGTTGCACAGGGAAGACTAAAATGATTTTTGCAGCTATCATTGCTGATAGCTGCTCCAGCCAACTGCAGCCTGTGCCAACAGAGCCTTATTGCCAATAACATATGGTGCAGTTTCTCCTGGCGCACCATGCAAGTTGCTGAGAACTCCATACTTTCATTACTGAGAATTTGAACTTTCTGTGATCAACAGCATCGACACCAATTGCACATGCAAATTGCAAAGCAGGTTATTTTTCATCCTCTGTCGGTAGTGCAAGCATTTAGAAAACTGTCTTGTCTTTAACAAAAGATTAAATCTAGCTAAAGAGCACACATGTCTTATATGTGTGGGAACAGTAAGTAATCTAATCCAGTGTGTAATACCTGCTTGGCAGGTTGAAATTTAACAGGTGCAGCTTCCACCTTCCACCCCACCCCCCTTAAGAGAAGCGCTTTGTGTACTCCTGTAACATAACTCTTAACGGTTCTGGGAACGTCCAGGGGGACCTTGTCCTGGCTGTTTGCCAACTGTTGGTCTCCGGTTACAACATCTCTCTCAGCTCTAGCAAGACCAGTCCAGAGGGAATGCCACAAGGATAGCCAAACAGTTCAGGTCAAGGAAGAAAGAGAAGTTACAGAAGCCAGTTATATAGTGAAAGGGTCAAAGTTCCAGGAATCAATCAGGAGGGTGTCAACAGGTTCAGTGTTAATTGCATCCACACCCAGCATCTCCTTCTAGAAGGCTTTATAACCACCCACAACTCAGCACACAGCCTATCTCTCAGGAGTCATCCTGTGAAGACTCATCTCCACTGTCAATCTGTAGCTTGCGTTGAGCACCCAAGCACGCACTGCATCTTTGTGCCTGCAGTTCTGCCCTCAGTTTCATTTTATGAGATTCAATGGGGGTGACACTGGTGACCCTGAAGAGCTGGGGCTGGGTGGCTAGTCTGCCTTGGCTGCCTCAGAGTTAGGTGTTGGAGGTGCCTCTAAGCTATCAGCTTTACCTCTAGGTAGTGCCATAGGAAGGAAAAATGGCGCCCAGGGCAAAATGGCTTAACCTGTCCTGAGATGACCAGGTTTCATCACCATCCGGGATGCCTCCAGGGTCCCACAGTTGCTTTCCAGTGGCTCTCGGGGTGGCAGGGGAAACCCCAAGCTGCCCAAGGCTATGCCAGTCTGTTCCAGTGGTTCTCAAGGTGGTGAGGTAAGCCCTGAGCCACCTGAGGCCACACCATTTTGCTCCAGGGCTGGGTGGGGGAAGCCCCGAGCTGCCTGAGGCTGTGCTGGCCTGCTCCAATGGCTCCCAGGGTGGCGGGGAATGCCACGCTAAGCCACGCAAACACCACCTCAACTCTCTACGAGCCTCAGAGTGAGGGATTCCCCAGCTCCCTTCCCTCCAATCCATTCCACTGGCATACAACCCCAAACAGCACTGATCACGGTGGAGATGGGGTGGAGGTCAGCACAGGTTTCAATGCAGACAGGAAGGAGGGTGTGGGGTCCCAATGAGATATTCAAGGGGGTGGGGTTAAAGGCAGACAGGCAGCCCCTAGGCCCAGGAAGAGTGGGTTTAGCCCATGCCCAGAAGCTCTGATTGGAGGGTGGGGTACCTGGAGGTGGGACAAAAAGGGGGTGGGTGGTATAAAAATCGAAGAGATAGATCGATGGATGGATGGATCGATGGATGGATCGATGGATGGATGGATCGATGGATGGATGGATGGATCGATGGGAGGGAGGGAGGGAGGGAGGGAGGGAGGGAGGGAGGGAGGGAGGAAGGAAGGAAGGAAGGAAGGAAGGAAGGAAGGAAGGAAGGAAGGAAGGAAGGAAGGAAGGAAGGAAGGAAGGAAGAGTAGGGAAGGCCAGTGTGGAAGCCTGGGCTGGTAGTTTCTGCAGAGCTGGGGAACTTGCCAAGCCTGGAGGGAGAGGCAGCCTGTGATCCTCCTTCCTCACTTCTGAGGCCTATGGGAGTAGCAGAGGACTGGAGCCACTCCTGTCCAAGGGCGCAGAAAGTGGTCCCCTGCCAGCAGGGAGCACCACATAACCTCTGAGTCATTTAAACCTCTACGTTTCTAAGCTATTTCCCAAATCTCTTTACTAATATCTTACAGATCAAATAATATGGAAAGGTCAGAATGCCATCAAAATCAGCTAAAAGTCTGTCATCTGTGTTCTTAAGTTCATTCAGTCTTAAAACTGGACTTTCGCACATAGCATCTTTGCATGAGAAAATGATTTTTTGTGTTGGTAGCATAATTATTGAAGAGCTTTTTATTTATCATGTGCATAGGTCAGCTATTCCTTACAGAACCCCTTGACTCCTTCAGGTATCAGCTGTTTGTTAGATAAAGACTCCTGGGATACACAATTGCTCCCAGTGCACAGTGTACAGGGATGGCTGCATCCTCTTATGGAGCAAGACAGCGAAACTCTTTTGATGCAAACTGTTTTATAACTGCCTAAGGATATTGTTTGGGAAAAGATCACCTCTCCTGTTTAGATATGAGCACAGATGGAATAAACCCTTTTAATTGTTTTATGCAACTCTCCACCCCACCCCCATCCCCCCAAAAAGAACATTCCTTAGTGAGCTCGTTGTAGAAACCTGGCTATGTTTTGTAGAAAGGACTTCCTAGTATGAGAAGCCAAAGAAATAGTTAATAAAACATGAATCATTACCGAAATGAAATTAATCCCATCAAATACATTCTTCATTACCATAACTTCTATCCATCTGTCATTTTTTTCACATACAAAAACAGACTTATTGCCTTTATAACACAGCTGTCCTCAAGGGGCTTGGGGAAAAGAAATGTATGAACCGTGTGAACTGTGCATTACTAAATAATGCATCCCAGTACATGCAAGTAATAGATCATGGTCCGTTAAATTATCCTTTCTTTGACCATATGGCTTCTGGTTGTTGTTTTTGTTTGTGGCATACTTCTTTAAATTGAACCAGTTCTTCATGGAGAGTTACAGCATGACTCTTGTTTTTCAGCTGAATTTAGTGACTGTGCATTCAATGAGATTTGATTACTTGTGCAACAACCCAGAGCACTGTTATGAGTCAATCCCTTTGAGCATTTCACATACACACAAAGCATTTTCTCTATGAAGAAAATAAGTAGAAATAGAGGCCAAGTCAGATGATGCTGGAAATGTTGTGCCTGTTTTCCCAGGGTCATTGCTGGGTGAGAAAATGGATAGATGGGGGTCTTGACCCCCAATAGTACTAGTTCCTAAGTGAGGTGCTATGTTCCAGCTATTTAAAGTGGGGAGGGGGGACTTGAGAGCTGCATTCATGGACTTGCAGTATGTGAATCTTACTCCCTTATTTTCAGCTGATCTCCCTGATTTATTTAGATTACTTTACTTACTGGATAATCCAGATCCTTCCTTCTGTGCGATAGTAGCAGACTTCCTTTTGGAAATTATCAAAAGGCAGCAGCAATTTTTTACTTAACATTTTATGCTTTGCTCTGTGTATCCATGTATTTACCAGTTTTTTTCCTACTGTGTTTATTTTTATTGTTTATTGTGCCAGTAAAGGCCTGATTGATTGATTGACTTGCAGTATCTTGTCTCTTTAGATGCTAAATTAGTTTAATGTGCTAAAGAAAACCTGCAGTGAAATTTTGTCCATTTGCTTTAATTTTTATTCAGATCCATTAAAATGATGTTATAATTTGGAAATGTCAGCTTGTCTTCAGTGGTTCTTGCTAAAAGTCGCAGTCTTGAGATGATGGTCTAGACCTTGTAACTCTCTTCTAATACATATTTGTTCTTGCTCCTGCCCTTGACAAATGTTTGTCCAGGATCTTCTATGGATTTTGTTGTTTTCTTTAGCAACAGAATGTATTTCCTGCAAGGAGGGCAGAAATGTAGCGTCTTTGAAAGGCCTGTAGCACCAAAAGCTTTAGAGACGTGTACCTCTTAGTAGCAGAAGGTTTTCTACAAAATGTAATTACTAGACCCATCCAAATACATGACACAAGAGAATTACAATGCAAACAAAATTAAATATATTCACAAGTATTGGACCTTCTAAAAGGTGGAACAAGTTATTAAAGTTGTTAATCTTTCTGCCTTTCCACGACATTTTCCAGACTCCAGATCTAATCCACTTTCTTCTGTAGTTGCGTATTTTCTTTCCATGACTCATGTGCAAGGAGCTAATAATCTGTCTGGTACAATCTGATGCCCATTGCTTGAATAATACAGGATGTTTATATTTTACGTCACAGATTAGTAATGCAACCTGCAACCTATGCTGGGTATATCAGTGGCAGAGAGTATTTTTAAGGCAGAGAAAAAAGAGGGCATTTGAGAAAAAGTAAGAGGGAGAAAGTTGTTCAGTAAAATTAGAAGTGTGCTTTATATTACAGGTTGGGATTAAAACTGGGCTCCTGGATGAAAAGGTAGAACTGATCTTTGATCAGATACCGTCATTTTTGTACAAATTGCATCCACAGTCTTTATTGCAGTCCTTTTTCTTCTTTCCTTGTGCTAGATTTCTTTGATTTTTGTTTGTTTTTCTGTTTTATAAGATTTGCCACATTTTACGCATACATACTGGTCAGATAAACAAGGCTGTAAACTAAGGTGACCAGATGGTCACCTTTGTGAACGGGGATGGGCGGGTAGGCTATGCGTAGCCTGCAAGATAGCAGACAAGAGGGAGCTGAGCTTGGGCGCCTCATTTCCGCCCTGTGACAGGGCGGAAACGGGAGCCCCAGAAGGTGCAAGGCCCAGCGGGCCGAGGCTGCCGCACTGCTCATGCGCACCAGAAGGCAGCGGCAGCCTTCCAAAATCGGGACACTTGAAAACCCACAGGACGTGCTGGACAAGTTGTTTTATAACTGTCCAAAAGCGGGACGTCTGGTCAGCCTACTGTAAACTGAAGGTGAGACAAAAGTCCCTACTGTAATGTTTGTTGGTTCTTTTGATAAGCCAAAATGTTATTCAGTTGAATCTATCAATGGGACATTATCATTAAGGTAGTTTCATTTTTAAAACAAATATTGCCTGATTTATAAATCATGATGTAAAATTCAACAACCAAAAACAGTAGCATTCACTTTAAACCCAAAAATCAGTTCAATAAAAAGAAGATAGATGTTGAATTGGTTTGTCATGAGAACATTGCTATGGACAAAAATATTGATAAGGGCTACAATCATAAGCAGGTTTACCTGAGAAACAGAACCCACTTTACAAGCTATGATGTCCATATGTCCAACCCATGGGTGATGACACCATTTTATGGCTGAATTCAGGTCATTTAAAAATACACAGTGAGGCCAGGTGCTCCTTTTTTTATACTCCCCATGCACTTTTTCAAGTGTCAAAATATTTAATCAGATCTATAGATGCTATAACATCTAGTTGTGCATATGCCCCAATCATTGCAGTTACAAATTATATGGTAATTACTATGTAAAGGTTTCCACTCCTGTGGATCCTGCAACTGTGTGTTTAACATACTGTATAAGCAGTTCACTTCCCAAGATGTCTGATGCTGTGTATGTGGTATGTTGAACACACACTGAGAGAAATCACATGAGTGCAGACCTTCATATGGGACCAAGGGAATTGGGAGGAACCAAGGTGGTCACAGTAGTTAACACAGATTAAAGTTCATGTAAAGGGTGTCTAAATCACATTATTATTGATAAGTTTTACTTCTGAGTACACCCAGTACAGTCGAATCCTTTCAAGAGAGGTGGTTATGAGAGAAATGAGGATAACATTGCCAAAATAATTGGTTTTAAAGAAAGTAGAAATGGCTTAATAAAAGAAACAAATGATGGCATGTTCTGTGCTACAAATAACTGTGCCACTGTTACAGAAAGTAGACAGTGTTAATTTGACTTGCGAACAAATTCCAGATTTCCTGCTGACAGAATTTAAAAATAAATAAATATTGTTCTAGGCATTCTGCCACTGCACCATTACTTCTTATGAAATGTATTTTTATTTTCTAGATTGTGAGTCACTATTTTAGGGCGTGATTGGTTAAGGTGATGGAATTTGTGTTGTTTCTAAAGTTTCTCAGACCTTTCACAGATGGAATTCCTTTTTTACCCTTTGCTGAGCATCTGCCAGTTGGCAAAGTTACTGGTGTATATGGTAAATCCTTCTCAACAAATGTTGAAAATTAATATAAACCAAAGATTGCAAAGGAAATTTCTGTGCTCCCTCACTAGTCTTTTCAACACTTTCCTGTGTCCCAGTTCACTTGTTATTACAATACAGGTTTGAAAATTTAATGAAGTTTTTCAAGAAACATGCATAAAATGAACATGCAGTCTGAACTGAAATTTCTGTATCTTGACACCCAAGTTCATTTGTGTCTTTTAAATGTAAAGAAGAATTCTATACACAGTCACTGTCTGGGTATGGATGTGTGTGGCAACCCCAAGTGCCTTCCCTCTGCCCACTAGTGCACTGAGGAGATTTTCCATCCAAAAGTTTTAACTGTCATGTATGCTTTGCCTGAGCAGCCCTTTGGTCTATTAATATTGTGATACATTGGCGTGAATATGGTGAAGTTGGCGCTACTATTTTAGGTGCTTAGTGCCAATTTCCGGGCTGTATGGCGTGGTTTCGAGACAACATGGCCGAATTTAGTAGCATTCTCTCCTGACGTTTCACCTGCATCTGTGGCTGGCATCTTCAGAGGATCCTCTGAAGATGCCAGCCACAGATGCAGGCGAAACGTCAGGAGAGAATGCTGCTAGAACACGGCCATACAGCCCGGAAACCACACAGCACCCAAGTGATTCTGGCCGTGAAAGCCTTCGACAATACATTGTACTTTATTTTTCTCCCTTTCGTGTTTTCCTACCTTTATATTTATAATAAACATTGAAAAGGTTCTTCAGCTGCTCAGCTTGGCACCTTTCAGTCACTCTGAGAAAACTGCTCTGAGGGAGCCCCAAAATAACCCATTTTCCTTCTGTCAGATAATAAAAAACAGGCACCAGAGGCTTTTTAAAGTCAAATGATGAAACAAGAAGTTTTTATTTACAGGAACCAAGGAAGTGGATTTTGGCAAAAGAAAATATTAATGAACAAGAGGCTGGTATTGAGTGGTTCTTATATACAAGTAGTTGCAGTATCTCTCTTCATAAGTGTTACATGTTTGGTTCCGGTCACTAGCTTTGTGCCTTCAAGATGTTACATTCAATTTAATTTAAACAGACATACACAACCAGTTTTGGTGATGCTATATGATCTTAATATTTGGTTGAAAAGATCTTCATCTTACCCTCAGGTAAGTATTTCTAAAACAGTTCTTTAAAGCACTAACTTCCAAACAATCCTCTCCACTAGATATGTCTAGATCACACATTGCTTCAAAGAGCAGGAATTCCAGCTATGCCTCAGGAAGCCAATTCCTCTCTTTATTTCTATATTAAAAATCCCATTCTCTCACGAGCTTCACTGCTTTGTATCTGAGTGGGGTTTTCCTCTGAGTAAAACAACCAAGTAACCCATGTGTTTATTTGGTGTTACTGTTTTTGTTTTCACCAGGGATATAGTACAGATTCTTCTTTTAATCTGACCCTCCAGTACCTCAAATAGAGTAGCTTAACCAACTTAGAACAGAGCCCAGTCAGCACACACCCATTCACTCTGCCACTCTGATCAAAACTTTACTTCAGAATCTCCTCACACAGTCTTTAGAATTCTGCTCTTTGCAGCTAGCCAATCACAAGCAGTCCTGACTTAACTCCTTGTGGGCTGCAGTCCACTTGCATTAAATAAGGCTAAGTATTGGTAATTGTCACAGTGTGCACATACATTAGTATAATAATATAATAGGGGTTCCTTTCAAATTCTGGCACATATATGAATACTTTGGCTCCTTGCAGCTCATGCCATCTTCATAATTTACTATAATGGTACTGTCACTTGGTTGTTCTTATTCTGCTGCCCCAGTAATCTCATCAACAACATGTGCCCTTGTTGTTAGGTTAAAAGCTAGCTGTTAAAATAACTCACCTTAGGATAACGAGAAGGTAAATGGTGGGCATGTCCCCCAAAATCATTGGGTAATATTGAATAATAAAATTATAGAAAGCAACTGAAATTATATTTCAGAAAGAGAGATTTTAAAATGCAGTGTTTCCCAACCCCATGACAATTGAGCTGTATGTAAAGAGATTCTGCAGCAAGGAGATGAGAGGGTAGACTAAGGCTGACTGAGGGGGACAAGAGTCCCTTTTGCCTGTCAGGAGCCAGGAGTGGTATAATGGCTAAAATGCTTGAACAGGGAAAACTGTTCAGAAATCCCCACACAGTCATGAGGCTGTTAGACCACACTTGCCCTTTCAGCTTCAGCTCACAGTATTGCTGAGAGAGTAAAACAGGAGTGCAATTCTGAGAAAAGTTACTCCAATCTAAGCCAATTCATTTCAATGACTTAGACTGGAGTAATTCTGCATAGGATTGCATTATAGGTCAGTTTATTGGAAGAAAAGACAATAAAAATGCAATATATATACATGAAGGAATGAGATTTGGGTTGAACAGCTGAACTAAAGTGTACGATCTGGTGTTATATCACTCAGGAGATCAGTGATTGCAATACATTTTTCAAAGTTGAATGAACTTTTATTTTTCTAGCTCTGTTTCAAGGCATGTTAGTAGTGTACTAAGAGCACCTACTACATCTCCAGGGTTTAAAGCAGATTTGCATGGTGAATCTCGAAACTGCAGTTAGGGTTAAAAGGCTGCTTTCTGTGTGCCAGCCCTGTGTACACTACCTAGAGACCATTGGATGTTTTCGAGCTATTTGTGGTTGCTTCTGTCTGAACCACTACTTCAGACCACAGTGGGCCCGAAAACTGTAGGTTGGCTGCTTCTTTTTTCTTTCCGTCTTTCCGTCTTGAATCTGAAGCATTACATTAGTCAGAAAGTATGTGAAGCCCAAACCTCCAACACAAACCAGCTGACTGTGGCATGGTCATATATCTGATTGCTCTTTGATTATGGAGCTGTCATCAGGTTTGGCAGTCTGTGATTTTGCAGATGCAGTTGTAATAACCATGGGCAACTGTGTTGCTGGTGCCAGCGGTAGCTGAAAGCCTGTTCTGGAGACAGAGGGGAGGGCCCACTATCTGATGAGTGTTGACAGATCAGTAAAACAAGTGAATTGTCTATAAAATGAACCCAAACATTGGACAAAATTACCCTGACTAGGTTCAATGGACTGAGCAAAAATGCTGTGGAAGAGAAAAATGCTGTTACTACTTCTCATGAACACCAGCATTGCACAATATATAAAAAGTCTCTTGTGTAAAAATAATCCTGTTATGTACAAATGGTCATTTGAAGAAACCATTTGCTTGCATTTTTGGTGAATGTTCCATATGTGGGAAATGATTGCTGGATCTCAGCTGGGGTGTTACATTTAAAAACCTTTTTGAAGGACACTGAAACAGAAATAGATAGTGTTTCAAATAACTGCTTCACAATATGAAAACATAAATGTGACTCTAAGTTCAATGCCATTGTCTCCTGATACCATTGTCTTCCTTGTACAGGTTCCTTGTGTGAAAAATATGCACAGATTTTATTTTTCATTCTGTATCAGACTATTTCAGGAAAGCCGATGTTCCTCAGCAGAACAGATTGTTAGAAAAAGGTAGAGCTAGTCCTTCAGCACTGCATTCCCTAAGAAGCAGGTCCAATGCCATCTGCCAGTCTCGAGGCTTCTTCATCAAAATTAAATGTCCCTTGAACTTATTTTTTTCCTTCCACAATAAAGCCCCCTTGAGGAAATTGATGTTTTACAGTCTGAGAGAACTAAAACAATCTGTCTATCCATGATATTTTGTTTAGTTTCATTGTTTACGTGGACTGAATTGCCAAGGAAACCATAATAACCTTGTTAAAATAAAAGATGTAATCTCTCTGTGGTGCTAGGGTTAGTTCAAAAAGTCAGGCTCAGATGTCTTGGTTGTCACAGTTGGAATATATTAGTTCAGCAATGCTCGCTTTGTTGTGAGCGGGTTAGTTCCAGTTACTTGTAGACAGACCTTGTGGAATGTGGTGGTGGACTACAGCTGAGGGCAGGCTTCACAGTTGCCTCCGTTTCGGAGAGCACAAGCACCAAGAGAGACCAGTTGTGATGAGCAGCTGTAACCAGTAAGCAAAGCTAGATTACAGTGATATGAACAGATGGAGGGTGCTTTGAAGGGCTCTGGTTAGTACCAAAACAGTTGTTTATAGGAAGGCCACAACCGAAGAAGCAGGGCCAGCTGTAGGAACCCAGTTGACAGCTGTCTGTCATAATCTCCTTTACTCCTAAAGAACAGACAAGTGTGGTTGCATTCCTCTGCATGCTCCAAATTAAAGGGAGGATGTTTAATCTTTTTACCCAGGAATGCAGTATTCATCTGTCATTTAAATTTATTCTGGTCTTTGCATTTTCCAAAAGTGAGAAGCACTGTACATTCAAACAAAATACATTAGCTGCCTCCTTTTCCATCATTTTTTGTTTTCTCTTTTGACATCTTTTGTTGCAGACTGCTTCCTGTCATTTCTCTTGTTCACTCCAAGTAAATTGGATCTCATTATAGACCAACTATGTTCAGATATATGTTGGACTTCGAGATTAAGGCATAGTGTTATGCATTGTTACTTCAGAGCAAATCCCATTGAACTCAGTGGGCAGTACTTTCAAAAAAACATGCATAGCTTTGAGCTCCACCTCTGGCACTTTACATATGTTTACTCAGATATAAACCCCCATTGAACACGATCAAAATTATCTTCCTATAAACATGCCAATGATCAGGAGCAGGAGATGGCGAGCTAACATAAACGCTTTACGCTGATCAAAAAAGGGAACATCAAATGTGCTATGGAGTACAACCTGGGCAATATATTTAATTGGATGAGGGGAATAAGTCAGAAATAATATACAAACTTCCAATTCTACAAATTGTGGGAAATATTAATAATCTTCTAGGTACCGTAAGTTATTTCCAGGAATGAATAATGACCATAGAATTCTCCCATAACAAATCCTTATTGGCAGTACAAGGCAAGATTTGACCTCAGCAGTTCCAATACTGGGAATAGCTTGGACATTTAAAATAAAAAAAATGTGGGATTGTTTTCTTTTCATTTAGACAGAATAATATAGAATAAGCTTTTCTCGTGTTCTGGGTGTTTTAGGTTTATTGTCTATTTGTTCAGGCCAAATTAATTCAAGATGTTTCTGAGCCAGGAGAGACAACTTGAGCTCCAGCAGAAGTCAATATCCAATTTGGTAGCAGATTCATTCCGCTCCTCCCCTCTCCTCCTATAATAAAAGATATTAAAGTCCAGAAGAAAGAGCCCCCCCAGGGAGAAAGGCTTGAAAAACCTTGGAACGGACAACCTTGAAGAAACAATGAAGATTACATTATCTCCTGCTGGTAATGGTCTCTCTTCCCATTATAGTGAGAGACAGTATATTTTCCAGTTACTGGGGAAATTCCATACCATGTCTTGACTTTTGTAAGGGGAAAGTAGTAAAAAAACAGCTCTTCCAACTGCAATTTCTCACTCAATTCCTGTTGTTTATAATCTATTCAAGCCTTATTTCAGGTATTTGCACTTCTCTCATGGTAAAACTAAATATATTAGAAGCACTAATTTACTGAAGTGCTTAAGAAACAATGCTAGTAGCATGTATACATTCCTTCCAACAGAATGGTTTTTCCATTCATGGAGGAGGGGGCAACGATTTCTGTCAATTTCTTCTTCCCTGCGCACCCCCCCCCCCCTTATGCAGTTCTTCAGGTTCCACTGACCTCTCCAGGAAGAAAATTTCAGGGGGTATAGGAAAGAAGGTGGAAAGTTTCTTCTCTGCAAAGTCCATGGTCATTTGGATACAGACGCTGGTATTACATTAGAATGTAACTTTCATACCAACCAGTAAACTCAAGGGACTATCACAGTTGAGTCAGAGGGGCCCTTTGGCCCTTGCCTCAAATGTAGACTACTTGTAATTTTTGTAACCCTGTTTTGGCATTTCTTCATTTTTTGATACACCAGGAGTCTCAAAAAATGGAAGTAGGCCAAGCCCCTCTCTACCTCTGAGATGTCCTAGTAACTTCCCAATATATGATCCCTTTTTTTAGAACTGGACATCCAACTTAATCATTAGTAATTTTTTTTCCTGTGGAAGGGAGCTGTGATAAGTTGTGGTCCTACATTTTCTAAAATGAGAGGTATCTGGTGTTTGAGATTGCCAGGTAATGAATGGTATTACCACTTTTATAGGGTTGTTCTAGTACGTCCCTACAGTATAGTTATATATCTATCAACAGAATTCCTCTCTCTCTCTTACAGTGCTTGCTACTACTGTTGCTGCTACTTGGTGTGGGCTACAGACCATACTTCTGTTCTTCTGTGTTGGCTCAATACAGAGGAAGGGAAAATAGTAATGAGTGCAGTACATAGAGTGCAATACATAGAGGGTCCAGTTACAGTTGGTTAATCATAGCAACTAAGGTCCTTTCCGCATGGGTGCTGAGGGGGGGTGCGTCGACATAGTTTATGCCAGTGCACCCCTGCAGGACTGTTCGCATGGACGGTCCCACTGGAAGCGGCGGCGGCAGCACAGCCTTTGCACAGGCTGCGCCGCTCCCAAACGCTGCTTACCTCCCATCGCCTTCTGTCGCATTGTGGAGGCCAGGGGACCCGCCCCCCTGGCTAGAGCGACGACCCTGGAGAATGAGGCCAGGGGAGCGTGTCTCCTGGCCTGCACAACATGACAGAAGGCAACGGGAGGTAAGCAGCATTTGGGAGGGCCGGGGGAGAAACACCGGCTTCCACCCGGTGCCGTTCGCATGGCACCGAATGGAAGGAGGCATTTGCAAAAAACACCGTTTTGGCGGGAACCGAGCGCCGCTGCAGCGATTTGGCAGCAACGACTGTGCAAGCGGTCCCCGCCAAAATAGTGTTTTACCGGCCTGACGCTGCCACTTTTGGCCCATGCAGAAAGGGCTAAGACTGAGAGGGCTTTCAGATGGGAGGATAGATTTGAAGCTTTGTGTGTGTGTCATCAAGTCACAGCAGGCTTATGGTGACCCCGTAAGGTTTTCAAGGCAAGGGGCATTTGGAGATGGTTTTGGCATTGCCTGCTGTACACAACAGCAAATTAACTAGATAGCCTTAGGCAAACCAAAAGCAAACCTAATTTTAGGCAAACTAGCATTAGGCAAATCTAATCTCATCCTCCAACCATCCCACCCCACTCCACCCCCTCCTGAAGTAAGAATAAAAAAAAATGAATCAAAAAATTAAAAAAAACCTTTTTTACATTTAGCCCTGTTGTAAGGATGTAAAATAATTGTGGGAAACATTTTGAATAATTTACACCATGTAAATGCTAAATCTTATAGCAATAAAATTGTTCTGTGATTGTATTACAACATATTGTGTATCTTTTCTTTTCCTCTTCTTTCCAAACAGGTGTGGGACGTTAGCACTATGTCAAATATGCAAGGCAACTTTTATTCTGTTTTCTCAGTCTTCAAGGCAGAGATCGCATTACAATGTTTTATATCTTCCCTCCCCTCCCCCCACTTTAACAACAGGTGCAGAGGCTTACAGAACTGTGTTGTGAATGTGCACTTCAGTTTTCATTCAGATCTCTGCCTTTACTCTCATTACAATGTATTTTGCATCTTGTCATCTCTCTCTCACATGCACACAAGAACAGGAATCAAGTCTGTGCTCAGACTTCAAAGAAAATAAACTTGTATACCAGGTTTCATTGTGATACTTTCATGCTAAAGCAAGATACTGTATTAGAATACATACATTCCAATGATCCCTATTTTCCAGACTTTGTCTAGGGAGACTTTGGATGCCTTTTTTTAAAAAATAGGAAATCAAAGGAATCCTATTGAAAATTATGCTGAAAGCTTTAAAAATATCAAGAATAAAGACTTCTGCATGCTCCTTGACCTAAATGTGTCTTGCCTTGAAAACCCTGAAGGGTCACTATAAGTCAGCTGTGACTTGATGGCTCTCTCTCTCACACACACACACAAGTTTTAACTAATACTGAATCAGTGGTGACTATATTTAATGATGTTTCTACAGTCCTATAACTTCTGATTAGATAGACAAATGCAGCTATGGTAAGATGTAGGCCTCTTATGAAAGGTACATACCTTTTAATGTGCATACAATTGATCTCACACAAGTGACAGAAAATATTAATGTATAATAACATTAGACATCAAAGTTATATTCCACAAGTTTTCCTCTACCCACAATAAAAACTACTTGAGTCAATGTATCAATAGTGCCCTTAAGACTAGTTTGGGAGCAAAAGGGGGAGGAGGGCCTATTCACCTAAAACTGTAGACCCTGGCAGACAAAAGCCCCCTCAGAGCAAAGCAACCTGGATACCTTCATATTAGTCCTATATAAAGAAATAAAAATATAGCAGTGGAGTCTGATCCCTTATATTTCTGTGTGTAGCTGTTCCATATGGACAAGCTTTACATCCCAGTTTAACATTTCAAAAATATTATTGCCTATCCTCAACTCCAAATAGCTTTTTGGTAATGGATAAAGGAACAGTTCTTTTAGTGACTTATGTGTAGACAAGTTTGGGGAAAGGAGAAGGAGCCAGTCCCACCTTTGGAGCAGCACGGGTTATGGTATGGATCAAGTTGTTCATTCTTCCCTTCTTGCCTGTCCTCACTATGAGTCACTGTTTTAATGTAAAAAAAATACAGCGTTTGCTTGGACAGCACAAAAGTTATTTGCAACATTCAGCTATTGTAATAAATCACAGCTTGATTAAATTGTGATTTGTTGTGATAACTGGATTCTGATGGTCCAGCAAGCCATGGCTTGATGGTTGGTTCCAAACAAACATTTCAAAATAGGATATTTAGCAGGTTTGTGAACTACAGTTTGTACTGGGGTTTGTTACAATAACAAATTAGTTTGTTGGGTTGTGCTACTTTGTGCAGCTGTCTGGACTTAGAAATGGCAATATTGACTGTTCCTTTGTCAGCCAATGTGAATTCATATGAACATATAAAGCTGCCATGTCAATCAGACTGTTGGCCCAACTAGCTTGATATTATCTACTCTGTCTAGCAGAATCTCTCCAAGGTCTCAAAGGAGAGTGTGGCTGGATCAAGATTACCCAGCAAGCTTCCATGATACAGCGGTAATTCATATGCTGATAGTCTAAGTCTCTGCTGCCAGTAACATTGCACTCTCTGTTCTGAAAATATGCTAAATTCAACAGTCTTTTTTGCTCTCCTTTTACCTGCAGTGCAATCCTAAACAGTTACACTCTTCTAAGCCCCTTGACTTCAGTTAATTTAGAAGGATATGAACTACACTGTAAGCAACTTTGTTAAAAGTGGGTGTCTGATAATAATGTATGGCCTATACCAGCCCCTTCGAGGAAGATGCTTGACCTTTTCCCTACTGTTGCTACTACTAAGAATTATAGATGGAATACTACGAGAACATTAGAAAAATAAAATGCTTAAGGGTATTACAGAATATACCTTGAGATCTCCATCATTTGCTTTCTTCTTTATTTCTTAACAAAGCAGTTCACATTTTAGAGGGTTATACTGTGGGATGATGGCACAGAGTTTCATCATTACTTTCACTTTCCTTCTCTATTGCTAGTTTTCATCTGGATTGCAGTTAGCACCTGGAAATATAAAAACACACCACTGCTTGGAAACAATGTTAAGTGTTTATATTGGAACCAGGGTTCATGAAGAACAGATCTTTACAGTTAGGGCTTCTGTACATGCAGAATGTTTGGCTGCATATGGTGGCCCAGTGTCCAGAGCCAGGAACTACAGTTGTTCACAAAAAGATATAGTTCAAGGGTGTGATCACACCACCAAATGCTGGCCTTTGCTCTACTTCTCGTCTTCTACCCTACCACCTTTTCATCCATGCACTTGGAAAGTGCTTTATCTTCAAGAAAGACGGTGTCAAAATTTGGATCACTTATTCTTTTGGTGAACGCATAATAGAGTTCAAAAGAACAAGCAGTGACATTTTAAATAAAGAAATCTGAAGCTCCCTTGTTGAAATTAGCATCAGATTGCTGTGCACAAAAGGAGGTTGTAAAAGCTAGAGTTTGGCCCTTAGGGCAACAACTGATAGAGCTTCAGAAGAAAATCTTTGAGATGTGTGATCACTGGCTTTGGTGCTGTCACTCCTTTGAAGCAAATAGGAGTCAGCTGCTGCATTGGATGTGCAATGAAGTGTTACCTCTTCCCAAACAGATATTGTTGTGTGGATTTATTAGAGATTATAGTAACAGCAGGCTTGTACGCATTTTATAGTTACAATGCAGAGTGTTTCAAATATCTCAGGTCCCTAAATCTGTCCAGCAACACTGTCATATGATACAACCTGATGTTCTAAATTAGCATGCTTTGCTGATGTTGATTTCCCATGTCTTTGCTAGCTCGGTCTCTAGAGGCTGGGTTATTGAAAGATGGGACAATGGTTACACATCTTATCAGAAGAGCCTGGCAAAAGTTCAGCTCTTCTATGTATATTTTAATGATAAAGCAATCCTGGTAGCTGTACTGTCTAGGCTTGGTGATTCAGTAAAGCTGAATCACATAAAAACCCGAAAAAGCCATATCGACATTTTTTGCCTTTTTCTTTTGCTGATTAAAAAAACCCAGGTGTATTCAGCTTTTCAAATATACCTGGGGTCAAAAAAGCCAAATGACATTCAGCTTTTTACATCTCCCTCCCCTGTCAATAGGAGGCAGCAGAGGGGTGGGAGGGAGACAGTGATCTCCTTGCAGTTCTGAGCAAGCATGGAGATCTTCCCTGCCAGCACTTTTCAAGGCCTTTGGTGTGGAGGAAGGAGGAAGAACCGGCCAGATCCTGCATGCTGCATGAAGGTCAGTCCCACATGCAGGATCTGTCCCCCCACCTACAGCGATGGGGGCAGTTTTCTTCCTTCTCCCACCCGAGCTTTTTTGCCAAGCCCTAGACGGGGTGGAGGGAGAACTGAAACATTTTGGGTTCAGAGTTTTTTTTAACCCGAATATTTTCAGTAATACCTGAATAAAGCTGATGGATATCCGGTTTATTCGGCTTTACCAAAAAATTCAGGATTAAAAAAACCTGAACTCAAAATTTACCAATATTTTGTATTGGTGCTCAATTCTAATACAGTCATCATCTTCTTTTGTTCAGTGTTTCCAGGCTACTCCAATATTAGGATAAGCAATTGAACATAGAAACATGTTGTCAGCAAACTCCAGAGAATCTAAGAGTATCATCCTAAGCAAAGATACACCTTTCTAAGCCTGATTTCAGTAGGCTTGGAAAAGGGTAGTTCCGCTCAGAATAGCACTATGAAGGACTGACTACATTTTATGTGTGAATATGTATGGCAGAGCCTAGGTGCTAGTTTTTTTTTAAGAAAAGCAACCTTAGGGTTGGTTGAATGGAAAACGTGGTAGCTTGCCTCTTTACCAGAGAAGAACCATATGACCACTGAGCTTGGGTTTAACAAGGCCCCAGCATTATTGGAAAAACTGCAGCATAGCTTTGTCACACTCTTGGCACATTACAGATTTCTGGAGAAAATAGGCTAGAGGCTTCCTTCAGGATATTATTATATTCTATAACTGTTAAAATGGTTCTGCTCCTACAAAGCATATCTTGACTGGCTTCTGTTCTTAAGGCAACCTGTTAGAACACCATTCAATCAATCAGCCTTTACCCAGCTCTGAGTTCTGCTGTGGGTGGGAGTCCCCTCTTCACCCACTCACCGTGGGCTTCAGTGCCTCTTCTCGGCTGCACTGCAGTTCTGACACTCTAAGCACTATGCTCACTGGCTTGTGGAAAAGAACTTTCAGTGCCTACTGTGAAATAACTTACAATGACTATGCCTATTTAAGGGTTCTGTGGAGCTGATTTCTATATCAAGTTTGAATTTTCAGAACTTTGCAGTAGAATAAGTTTATACAAGGTTTCTTCTTTAAAAATCACTGAAATAAGATTGAAATTCAAATTTTAATTTCAAAAGAGGGAGTTATATGTGAAAAGTAATATATGAAAATTCACTCATATCTTTGAGGAAGAGCATTTTAAAGTGAAGGCACTCATACCATATTCATCTCTCTCTACCACTTTAGGCTAAGAAGTTTATTTTTAACTTTGAAATTATTGATTTCTCCAGTGTCTCATCTTCATAAAGCACTTTTATTCAGGGCAAGAGTATAACAGAGGGGATCTGAAGATATCAGCCCAATATTCTCCATGGTGGCCACTAGTGTATTCTACAAGAGAAAAACTAAACAGTAAATCCACTGTGCCCTCCTTAGAGATGGAAAAAGAATACAGTGCTGTAATTATATTTCAGGAAAACAAAAATTAAGATAGCTGTTCCAAAAGTTCGCTGCTGAAATACTTAAAGCTTTTTGTAATTCTGCTGATTTTAAATAGTCTGTAGTGTCTATTTAATTTAAAGGTTTAAAGCCACTGCATCTCCTACACCACATCATGTGTGCAAAGTTTTTAAAAGGTGATTTTAATCATCAGTATCTCATAATAAAAATGCTTTTAATCTTTCCAATTTGAAAGTCCCCAGTGGAACAACTCAGACATGGGCGGACGGGAATATGTTACATTGGATCGCTTTAGCAACTTAGGTCCACTGAGTATTTTGTTCACAGCAAGAAGCCAGTGGTTTATCCTGTAATGCTGGCTAGTGTTTTTAATACATTTCAGTGGATCTGCACAGTATTTACATAAACATGATGTCTTCAGTCAATCTGAGCACTCCACATCTTAGTGACTTGGGCATGGCACTCACTCATTCAACTAGCACTCACACAAGCTCAAAATGAACGGTGTAATCCTTCAGCTACCCCATAGGATGTTCAGCTTAGGGCACATTGGCTGCAGGACTGGTGTCAACATATGCTGAGGAAGGGCAGGGCCCAGGGCTTGTGGCTTGGCCACTGCCACTGACTGTGTGCCATTGCTGCTGCCCATCCACCCTCCCTGTACCCATTTGCTTGCAAGAACACTGCTATCCATGTTCCCAACCATATGTATTGCCCAGAATTATCAGGGAACAGATAGGTGAGTGGTGCAGACACCTGTGAGTGCAGGTGGTAAGTAGGCTCATGAGGGGGTGGCGGAAGGAGGCACAGGCCTCTGGGTCAGTAGTTGGGAAGAGAGGCCTGAGGGGGGCCTGGTGAGGCAAAAGAGAGGAGAGGGCCCTGAACACTCTTCAGAAAGATCTTCAGAAAAACATTTGATACATGTGCTTGTTGACTTTGGTGCTATCACACCAGGACCCCAAAAGATCTGGACCCAGTTCTGACTGGCTGTTATACTCGTACAGACTAGGAAAAGTCTTACTCAGAGCATTCCTAGAGAATAGTTAGATAAACTTTGCCTATGCTTACCTTACTCTTAAGATTTTTTTTTGCAAGAAGTTTTTTTTCTTGTCTTTTACATGTTCATTCAGGGCACCAATTGCTGCTTTGTGGTCTACTCAGGGAGTCCCTGGAGCACTAAAAAAAAGCCTTTCAAAACTCTCTTTGGGTTGCTTTTAATGTCCGGATCATGGATTAAAAGTAGAGGACATAGGAGCATTCAAAGTATGCCAGGAAAAAAAGAGATAGTTTATCAAGTGAAACTTTTAATGTGATGACGTTTTCTGGCATTTGAAGGTATAGGCTTTTTGAATTCTCTCCAAGTAGTTAGCTGTTGTGTGCACTAGCTCACTAGCTATTTCAGGGATTTTCTCCATGAAGCCACAGACTTACACATCCACCACTGTGGTCTGCAGTGTTGTGGGGATAATTGCCTAATCTACATGGAGACACAGGTCACATCATGATGTGATAGCCACCACATGGAGCAGTGAAAAGCAATTTCCATTGTTTCTTTGACATCTGAAGAGGCTGTCTGTTACACTTTGGGAGGCCAAGCTTGAAAACTCCTGGTACTGATAACAGCTCTAGCTGTGTTATTGGCATCCTGTTGTAGGGCCTGCAGCATGTAATGTGCTCATAGCATTCAGAAGGTCCTAGGTTCAATTATTGGCCTCTCTAGTTAAAAGGATCTCTGCCTTTTCTCTGCCTGAGACCCTGGAGAGCTGCTGTCAGCTACTATACTGAACTAGAAGGACCAGTGGCCTTGTGTGGAATACAGTAGTATTATATGTTTATATTAATTGGTTTAACCTTTGAAATATATGCTCTTGATTCTATTTGGCATTATTTATCTACTTAAATTTATCTAGCATCATCAATGTGGGTGGTGTTTTAAAGAGTTCAAAAAGATGGGTCCCTGACCTGAGCAGCTTGTAGTCTAACATTTTATTTGGGGCAGAAAGCACAGGCAAGGAAGGGAGATCACGATAAACTGAGGAAGAACATGTGTTTATATCAGAGACACGAATGTAGTCTTGGTTTCAGTTGGGAATGGGGACTCATGAGTTATATCAAATAATAGTTTTGAGGAAGGGTCTGAAAAAAGTGAGAGAGGTGTTATCATGCAATCATTCTGGGAGCCAGTTCTAGGTTCAGTGGGCAACAAAGTAGAAAGTGAGAGTCATTGGCAGTAATAGCAGAACTCTGGACTGCTGAGATGAAGTAGCAAGTTATGGACCGATGTATCAGAATATTATTTGTTTGCTTATGTCATTGACAGACCCATCCAAAGGAGGGACTGAATCCAGCAGTAGAGGCAGCATAGGCTTTGGTCGACAAGTTTGCTTTCCCAGGGCGCTTGCCCCAGTGGAGGGGTGGATCCACAAGTGGGCAGCCGCTGTGGCCCACACTACGCCAGTACCCTTGCACTCCCGTTGCCTGCACCAGTGTCACGGGGCCTACTGGATGGATGTTTGGTGGTGGAGCCAACAGTAGTTAGCTTCCTCCCCTGCTTTGCCACCAGAAACGCTAGTGACCGGCTCTTGGACTTACACCACCTTTTTGGTGGCATAATTCCATGGGAGCCCTTTGGAGGGTTTTCTGGTAGTGGGTGGTTTCTGTTGCTATTTTGGCTCCCCATGCCATCAGAAAGCCCTCCTGGGAATGGTGCAGAGGGGCAATTGTGACACCACATTCAGGTGCCCCACCATGTGGGTGGGGCTGCTCAAATCTGCCTTTCCCACTGATTCATGGGGGAATATGCAATTAAAGCTAATGGAATCATCTATATATATAAACGCGAAATACCACTGACTGACTGACTCATCAAAAGAACTCAAAAACCACCGAAATTACAAAGTTGAAATTTGACACACCGGTTCATTATGTGCTTCAGGTGCTCGCTAAGAAAGGATTTTCCAAAATATTCACTTCCACTCGACTTACTAAATATTTACTGTTCAACTGTGGCCATCTGCACAAACATTCTAAGGGTGACAGTTAAACTCACCTCTACGGGAGTTTATGGGCATGTCCTTCAACATGTAAGAGTATTTTTTTTTTGGATTTTAGGTTTTTTAAATTCCTTCCCTGATGAGTCCAGTCCAGCTCAGCTCCAGTCAGTGGTATTTCGCTTTATATATATATAAACAACAAGCACGATTGATCCAATGGTGCGCCAACTACATTCTAACACCGCCCTCCTCAATGCATACAAACCTGTTCCTTCTGCTGAAACCGCTAAAGGGAGAAGAGAAAGTGATTTACACATTGCATTAGAAAAGGACAACTACAGGAAGCTGCTGCAAAATATGTGAAAACCAACCCGTCAGTCCACAGACAGACTGTGAGGAAATATGCTGCATGTCACCCCAAAGTTCACAAACAGGCTGTAAAGAAGTATGCTGAATGTCACCCCGAAATTCATAGAGAGGCTGTAATTAAGTATGCGTAGTGAAGCACGGGTATCCTGCTAGTAGCAGTATACATACCATCAACAATATAGTGAAAAGTGGATTACAGAATTTATTAAACTAAAAAGTATACAATCAACAATAAATACTATATATGATACAATATAATAAAATCCTACGTACAATAAAAGTGGGATAATATATTTAACAAACAATGAAGTAAAATGATATAAGAAGGAACAAAGCAGTGACAAAAGAGACAAGGGAAGCAAGACTTCACAAGTCTTCAAAGATGTTCTTTTTCTTCCTCTTCCTCTTCCTCTTCTTCTTCTTCTTGGGTTATATCTATCTCCTTGGGTTATAAAAATAGTTTTATTGAGAATGTTAACAACAGTTTTAATTCTATGATTTTATTCCTTTGGTGTACAAATAGAGTTTTTTTTTAGAATTTTAATGACTGCCATAATTTTAATGATTGCCATAGTTTTAAAATTTGGGGGAATTTTACTAGTTTTAAATTTTACTTGATGGTTATATGTTTTAGATTGTAAAGGCCTAGAGCTGTATACAATAAATTTATAATTCATTCATTCTTAAAATGATATTTTTAGAAGAGGAAAGAGCTTACAATAACATCACAGAACTCGCATGGTATGAACATGCAAGTTCCTAATGTTTTAGGAACTTTGCAGTTTCTGTCCATAAGGAGCTGCTCTATAGCTTTTGTTTCCTCCCCTAGAACACAGTTGTCAACATGCCACAAATGGAGCTTCTATCCAAAGTATGCATAGGCAAAAGTTGTTAAGAGGTGACAAAAGTCAGATTGATGATGACATAGGCCAACCATTGCCATTGTTTGTTCTTTTATACTGGAATGGACACCTCTAAGCCAAATTTTTAACATTATTCATGTGTACAATGAGAAATATTTTAGGATTAAAAATGCTTTCATTTAAGAGGCGAGTTAAACCACAAGTCAATATGCCCATGCTTCATAAAGCACAGAAATTGTAAACAAAGCTATGGGCTTTTCATTCTTCTGGTTCCTGGCAGCATAGCCCTGCAGCACCCATCTCAAAGACATATTGTCTCCTTCCTTAAATGGAGATGCAAATAACTTAGATGAATACAGAATCATGCTGAGAACTTTCATACTATGTACTTCTCTCAACCGTCTTTCTCAAACCAAAATAAAATATCAAAGAAAGGTTTCCTCTACAGAAAACATCAGTTGCAAATTTAGTGTCCACCTTGGCTGCAGTTTCATTTAGTCACTGCAGTAGAACAATCAGAATTTCTGCAAACAATAGGCAGACCTCATGGAAAGATTGAGAATTATGATTTTGGGGAGGGCAGACAGCTTGTACCAGATGAATTTCTTCGCCACCTCCCTGCTCTGAGGAATAACTTGGACTGGGGCGTGGGAGTGTTGAGGGGGAGTCTTGTTACTGGCCCTTTGGGGAGCTACCAGGAGAGACAATGTCATTGTATTGTCGAAGGCCAGCCCAGCCACAGATGCAGGCGAACAGTCAGGAGAGAATGCTGCTAGAACACGGCCATGCAGCCCAGAAACCACACAGCACCCCAATGTCATTGTAAATCTGCAACAAAGTAAAACAGTGTGCACTGTGTGTACTGGCACATAGAAACAAAAAATAGCAAAATACCCATGTATAAAGTTAATATAACTTCATTGCAATAACAGCAAATTACAAAAATTCATAGTGCATTACAAACAACAACCATTCATAGTGTTTATGAGCCCCTTCCAAAGGGGAAAGAAGGGCTGGAGGGAGTGGTGTAGCCTTGTGGTATCATGTTTGCCTTTTCCAGGGTATTTACCCTGGCAGAGGAGGCAGATGCACTGGTGACTGCCCACTCCTGCCACAGCAAAACCCAGAAGACCAGACTGCAGTAGGGTTGCCCTGGCATTCCAAATGGACACCAGTTGGAGTGGAGGGCATTCCCAAGGGCAGAGCTGACATTGGTTGTCTCCCTTCTGGGGTTTCAGGCTGGTAGCAAGGTGCCCCTGTCCTCGGACTTATGCCACTCAAATCATGTAAGTCCTTTGGGGCTTTCATGGGGTGAGGGGTTGGAAATTTGTTTAGGTTTTTTTGCTTCCTGCACCTCCAGAAAGCCCTCTTTGACAGTTAGAGGAAGCGAAGCTGGGACGGAACTGCATTGAACTCAGCTGCTGTGGGGAATACTTAGGTTGAACCTAGGTCGAACCTAGGTCGACTCTGCCAGTGGGGAATCGACCTTGGAGGGGGGCTGCATTTGCGCTGAATCCAATTGCCTCCAGCTTTGGATGGGGCTGACTGCTGGTTTATACTGGTTTATGATTGTAATAAAGATTCTGAATCTGATTCTTAGTATCTGATTTTTTAAAAAAACTTCCTGTAATGTGTCATTATTCTGCAGATTTTTCTTAGCTTTGTCAAAATAGACCCCCTAATGATGTAGATTCTGCATGCCAAATATCAGATGCATGGGATGACAGAATTTTGAGGCATGATAATGCTGTTTAAATAATGAGGCATAAATTATTGAGCTGATCTTCCTGCTTCTCAATAAATACACTGGAGATTTCAATTAACTTATTTTAACTAGTGTGATGTAGTGGTTGAGAGCAGTGGACTCTAATCTGGAGAACTGGGTTTGATTCCCCACTCCTTCACATGAAGCCTTCTGGGTGACCTTGAGCTAGTCACATTTCTCTCAAAACTCTCTCAGCCCCCCCTACCTCACAAGGTGCCTGTTGAGGAGGGGGAGGGGAGGGGAGGCAATTGTAAGCAGCTTTGAATCTCCTTGAAAAGTAGTGAAAAGGTGTGATATGAAAACCAACTCTTCCTCTTCTTCTGCCTCTATCCTGGAAGAGTCTAACAGATCAAAGATATTGAAAATCAGATCATTGAATAAGCTTAATATCTGAAAGGATAATACATTTTGATGAATTTGGTCATGGAATTTCTGTTCCCATTCTATAAAATGTAACCCTGTAAGAATACATTCAATTCAAGTGATGTTGCTACGTATCCCAATCCCCTGACATTTGGGAATGAACAATAAAAAAAATAATGTATTTGTATTTATTTCACATGTACTCCATCATTCTCCACAAAGGAAACTAAATGCAGCTTACATCATTTTCTTCCCCCTCCATTTTATCCTCACAACAACACTGTGAAAGTGTGTTTAGCCCAAGGTCACCCAGCAAGCTTCTATGGCACTGGGATTTGAACCCAAACCCTAGTCTCACACTCTAACATTTACATGCCACCTCATCAGAGAGAGAGAGAGAGAGACTTCATGTATAGGCTTCCTTTCATAACAGTGGGGATCAAATGTAGCCCACAACGTTTGCCTTCATTTTATTCTCACAGCAGCCTGTAAAGTAGATTCACGTGAGAGTGTATGATTAGGCAATCCTATCAAGCTTCCATGGCACAGTGGAAATTTGAACCTGAGTCTCCCAAATGCTAGTCCAGCGTTCTAGTCACACTGAGGCCCTTTCCGCACGGGCCATTTACAGCGCCCTAGGGACGGCCAAAACTGCGTCCCATGGGAGCTGTTCGCATGGGGGGCGCAGCTGCATCGCAGCCGCGCCGCCCTCGCTCCCCCCCAGCAGCACAAAGCCGCCATTTTCTCACCTCTCTTCCCAAGCGAGGTTTTTGGAAAACAGCGGCTGGAAGGCGCCATCCCCCCCCCCTTTCCCGATCGACGTACCTTCTCTGCAACCTTCCGGCGTGTCGCCCGGGCCTGGGGACACACACCCCTGCCCTGCAACACCAGAAGCCAAGGTCGTGCAGTAGGGTGCAGGCGCGTGTCCCTGGTTCGGCTACGCGGCAGCCCGGCCAGAGATGCTCTTAGAAGAAGATGCCGTCGATCGGGCGACGGCACAGCACTGCGCCGTCTCCCCTGGCTTTACCGGGACCGTTCGTGCGAACGGTCCCGGGGGGGTATCAGCGTCGTATACGCCGATGCACCCCCCAGCGTGGCCGTGCGGAAGCGGCCTGACTCTCTTAGTAAGAGCTAGTAATTAGAAGAACAACACATTTGGCCTGTAAATTAATTACAAAGAATTATTCTGATACTATGTTCTAAGAAAATACTTCATAATTAAAATGGTATTTCTTACCACAAGATGTGGTGATCGACAGTGGTTTAGATGCCTTTTTAAAAAAGGATTTGACAACTGCTTTGAGGATAGGTATACCAATAGCTGTTGGCCATAACAACTGATTATTCTCACTTGCTCCAGAGGTGGGTGTTTGTGCTACGCTTGTGGACTAAGTTTGTAGAAGCATGTAGCTGTTGGAAATTTGGAAAAAGGATATTGCATTTATCCCACAGGGCTACTCTTATGTTCTCAGTATGAATAAAAGAATGCCGTGCAAACAGATAAACAAAACAGATAAAATTGGTAGAGGGGGTGGTGAGAATAAGGCATAAACCTATTTTTGTACTTCCTGCATCATTTCTCATGTTGCAGCATAAAAGCCAGTTTGAGAAGCATGTTGGAAATGATAAGGTGTTGGAATTTGGGATAATAAATACAGACTTCAAATGCGCTTCTAGCTTTCGCACTGATGTAGTCTCCTCTCCACAGGAGTTCTAAGAACTATAAAAAAAGAAAAGAAACACCTGCCTGTTTCTTTTGCCTTTGTTATTGTTATGTAGGACACCTCACAGTCTATTTTTCTTCCTCAAATTCTTATAAACCAAAATCCTTGAGATATGATAGCTGTACTGGCAGGGAGTGTATTTCACTCATGTCTCTTTCACTGTGGTAGTCTTGGGGGGAAAAATCTTCCTTGGCATCTATCCATTCCTGAAAGATTTGTATTCATTTGGAGTTGAGAAACAGTGATGCTGCATTTGATAGCTTTCTGTTTGTCTTTTCTTTGTGCATGGTTCTTTTCAAAAACAAGCTGAATTGTATATTGTTTTCTAGCTTGATGAGCTCTAGAGAGTTAGACTGTTCTGACATACAGTCTTAAAATGAACTGACAAATAACTGTTACTAGTTTGCTATTTTTATTCTACTCCTCCTTTACTGGGGAAAAAAAACTTCTACTAGACTGAATCAAGGTTTGGGCCAAGTTGAAATCTATGCAGTTGGATTAAATATTCACAGTATTTTACATGTTCACAGTGCAGTTTTCTTCTACTTGGACTATAGCATAAAAAGAGAAGCATTATGTCATATACATAAATATCAAAATATCAAAAGCTCCATGTTAAGTACATTGCCATGTTTACCTGAAAGGAAGATAAGTAGATGACCTTGAATGTAAAATGATCCCCTAGAAAATGGTAATATGGATTAGAATATTTAAATTACTATGCATAATGGCAGTTTGAATGCAAATTTTAAATGACCTCTCTTTTTCTTGATGTATATATGGAAAAAACAGGGTTTTGATCTCTCTCTCTCTCTCTCTCTCTCTCTCTCTCTCTCTCTCTCTCTCTCTCTCTCTCTCTCTCACTTACCCAAATAAAGGAACAACTCCCCTTTACAGACCCCCTCCCTCATAGGCTCATGGGGCATTCACCAATCTGCACGCCAGGTCCTTGGTCTCAAGTCAGCTACAATCAGAGCAGCAAACTGAGAGATTCTAATACAGCAAAGAGATGGTGCTTTCCCCTTTAGATTGTAAATTACTCTCTCTATCTGGTGAAGTATATGTTTCCCTATACATTGCCAGTCTTTGGGATGCTACCTCTCCTTGTTCATCACTAAAATTTTCACAGCATCCTGCCAACTGGCCTCATTTCACAATAGTCCCATTGACTAAAATGGGAGATACTGCTAAACAGACCTGTTTAGGGTTGCTCCCTAATTAATTTATGATGGTGTGTATACAGTACTCTCTCTTACTTCACATGCAAATCAAAATTTACAGAATTTTGCTCAATTGTATGTACCGTATATACTCGTGTGTAAGTCGACCCGAGTATAAGTCAAGGCACCTAATTTTACCACAAAAAACTTGGAAAACTTATTGTCTTGTGTATAAGTCAAGGGTGGGAAATGCAGCAGCTTAGTTAGTACTGGGGCTGCTGGCTGGGGCTTCTCTCTTCCATGGAGGTCGCTAGGCTGGGCAGCCTCCATGGAAACGAGGGGTGCCCAAGTCAGCAGCCCTCGACTGGGGCTGCTGGCTGGGGCTCCTCTCTTGCACGGAGGTCACTCAGCTGGCTGGGAAAATGGGGAAGATCTCCCCTCTTTCCCAGCCAGCTGGGCAGCCTCCATGGAAACGAGGGGTGCCCAAGTCAGCAGCCCTCAACTGGGGCTGCTGGCTGGGGCTCCTCTCTTGCACGGAGGTCGCTCGGCTGGCTGGGGAAGAGGGGAAGATCTCTCCTCTTCCCCAGCAAGCTGGGCAGCCTCCGTGACTCACGTATAAGTCAAGGGGGGCATTTTTCAGCCTGAAAAAAATGGCTGAAAAACTCGACTTACGCGCGAGTATATACAGTATGTCAAATATGACTGATAACCCAGGTGGTAACATATTTACGTAGCTTTATACTTACAAAACTTGTAATACTGGTTAGCTAAATCTGCCCTTAGCAATTCAAATTGATTGACATGCAGCAGTTATGTTATAAACCGTAGCCAAGGCCTCTTGGGTCATACTGGCAGTGCAAACTTGATTCTATAGCCTTTCCTCATCCCAAAGTACCTTAAGAATAGTATGAGGAAAGGGAGTAGGAGTCTCTAATGCAGAATTTTTAATACCTTCAAAACTACAGTTCTTAGAATTCTTGGGGAAAGCCATGATGGTTAAAATACTATGACCTATATATAAAATATATAATATATATCAGTACTTGTAGATATACCCTTAGAACATGATAGTTACATAGAATATTTGTTGCTATATAAAATTCTGAAAACTATGTTTTTAAAATCCCATAAACTATTAATATTTTGGAAGACTGTTCCCCCTGATTCTTTATGACAGTTTCTTTTCTGTAGAACTTTCCCCCCTTTTTAAAGAAACAAGGGTCTTGTAGCACCTTAAAGACTAACAAATACCATGTAACGCTTTGCATCCAGTGGCAAAATTACCCAGGAAAAGACTTGTTTTAATACCTATCGCAACCTAAGGCATACGTATGCTAACCATTTAAAAGAGGACAAAAAATTAAGCACCATGAAATAGTATTTCTGTGGTGTGAATATCTCAGGGATCTACCTAAACAAAACAGGTTCAGAAAGACGTTTTTATGGCCTAGTTTACTTAAAGAGCTGTGCAAGAATTCATACCGAACAATATCTTATCATCACACGCTGCTACCCTATGAGATGAGGCCTTAAGCTTACGTAGCTTCGTTCTAAGTTAACTTTGTCTTCATTAGGACATGAAAACTGTTGTCTTTTAAGTATGTTCAACTAAATCAATAAAAACTGCTTCCAAATAATTTTGGTTAGAATTGGGTGCCAATCCAATTCATTCTTTGCAAATGGAGACACAGAAAGTGGGGAAAAAGTGGAGACACAGAAAGTGGGGAAAAAGAAACGTCTGATGTGTTATTTAGGATGAACAAGCAACTTTTGATAAATAGAATGTCTGATGAATTAACTATCAGCTTGTGCTTCATGCACTCTCACTGCTCATTAGGCCAAAAAATTCAGCTAAAGCATGCAGTAATGGATCAGCATCTGATTTTTCTCCTTAACAAGAATCCTCCACTACAAAGTATGCTGATAAAAAGGGTTAAATATCACAAGGACTCCCTGACATTATGGGCACTGTTGTGAAAGCACACTTCTTTCAAAGCTTTCAATAGAGAAGTCAAAATGTCTTCTGGCAAAAGGAAGCAAAACATTAAATGCTCCCCCCCCCCCATTTAAAGAGAAAACCTAGTATACACATTCAGAGACTTCTAACATCAAAAGACATGGAGACCCATAAGCCATCATGTGCTTTGTAGGTTCATTTTGGCTGGACATGAGAAATGGTTCCCAAACTTTTTCAGGTCACTGCCGTCTTGGTTCCATAAACTTATTATTGTTTTATATTTAGAGAGAGAGAGAGAGAGAGAGAGAGAGAGAGAGAGAGAGAGAGATGGTATAGATATATATGTATATGCTCATTAGCAGAGCTGCAAGAATAAATGTGTCAGAGTCTTAGTTGCTATTAAAATGAGAAAAACTTTACTAGCTATTAAAATACAAAAAGAGGGGTTACACATGTGGTCTATAGTTACCTCTTATCTCTCTTAATCTCTCTGTTGTCTGCTGCAAGAGGATTTCTGAACAACGAGAACAAGTTAGCCTTTACAAACTTGGTCATACATGCTGTCTGGCTCCCTAGCAATATCAGGCTAAAACTAACCAATAGCTAATAAATTGTCTTTCTAATTAGGCAGTGACCTCAGCAACTATTTAACATATTAACTCTTTCCTAGCTCAGTTGTGGGTCAAACACTTGCCAAATCCCAAGAACCTCCCGGGATGACGGCGCAGAGCTGCGCCGTCGTCAGGTCGACCTACCTGCCCTGCAGCCCTCCGGCACGTCACCAAGGCCAGGGGACACGCCCCCTGCCCTGCACGACTGCTCCGGAGTCGCAGGGCAGAGGGGGCGTGTCCCCAGGCCTCGGCGATGCGCCGGAGGGCCGCAAGGCAGGTAGGTCGCCTGGACATGGGGGAAGGGAAGGCGCCTTGGAGCCACTGCCGTTCGCATAGCAGCGGCTCCAAGCTGCCGTTTTCCATAAACCTCGCTGGGGAAGCAAGGTTGGAAAACGGCGGCTTCGCACTGCTCGGGTGGAGTGAGGGCATCGCGGCTGCGAAGCAGCTGCACCCCCTGTGCAAATGGCTCCCTGGGGATGGCGTTTTTGCCATCCCCAGGGCACCGTATTCTGCCCGTGCGGAAAGGGCCTTATCATCAGTGCCCCCACCCTACTCTTTAAAAATAAGATTCAGAATAGCAGGTTGCACAACCCACTAAGAAAAATAATAACAAAAAACTCAGAATAGTAACAATTAATTGCACATTTGTTAAAATCCAGTTAAAACTGCTTAGTTTGAATTATTCAGTAAAGTTGATGAACTTGATTGTGATATCAGGTTTTCAAAGTCTGATAGTTATTTAGCAAGAATCCTTGATACCCCTTTTTAGTAAATATTTCACTCTTCAGTAAATTCTTAATGCAATGGGTGGGTTAATGAAGTGCTACTGGTTTCCCAAAGTCTGGTTTAAAGTACTCAGCATATTTAGTAATTTGGAGTCAATTTCTTGACATAGCCTGGATTGGAATCTTCATATCTGAAAGCCTCAGTGTGAGCTTATGCTCTTTTTATAATCATCATGTCAATTCCTTTCTCTGCTCCACCTTTTAGAAAGACGAAAACTGGGACAACTCAGTTCAAGGCTTTCTCAGTGACAAATGTTCAGGCCACACCCTCCCTCTCTGCCTTTCATAAGTAGTAAAGCACTCCGGTTTTTAAAAAGTCTCTGATTTAAATTAATTAGTTGCCTGGATGTTAAATTATTTGGGTTTGCTGGCATTATGTAATATCACACTTTTTAAATGGCTGTATTTTGTTGCCTTCGACAAATCACTGTATACAAAGAATAGCAGAATTGCTATGCCAGTTTATACCAATTACTTGTCTACGTCAGTATGGGTTCAGTCAAATAGATATTTCAGGAACTGGGCACGATGGTAACGTAGACCCATATTGCTGTGGTAGCAGAACATAGACTCATAGTTATACCAAGCCTAAATTAAAAAAGAAGTTTATTCAGAAGTGTGTGCCTTGATTGAACAAAAGGTTGTTGCAGGTGGGTAGTGGGTTTTGTGAACTCTTACCATTTAGGATGTCGTGACTTATAAATTTAAAAAGCTCCCACATTTTGCTTTTGAGTCTCAGAGTGTATCTTGAACATCACTGCTGGAGTTGATAAAAAGAAGAGTGCCTTAAAGCACAGACAGTCTATCAACTAGCAGCAGGAGGAAGAATGCTAACTCAGAATGGAACTGTAAACTCTGAAAAATTCATGGTCCTGTGAAGATTCCTAGAGGGAGGATATGACTCCCGAAATTAACATCTGCATATTTAAAAATGGTCCCTTGGGTTAAGGGAAGAATTTGATTAGGACAAATGCATTACAGTTCTCTTGGAGATCTGAATTTACAGCCCAGAGCGTATTCTTTGCAGAGAACTGGAAATTAGTTTTTCCTTCTGCATTTCGAGATTGCTTCTTCTATTACTTCTTTCAATGTAAATAGAATGTCAATAGTTTTAAAGAGCATCAGAATTCTTCTCACTGAGGTGATCCCCTTTGCAAACAAAATTGACTTTAAAAACATTCACTTCTGACATAACACAGCAGCTTCAGATAGAAATTACCTCCTCCAGGCTAAATGCCTTTTTTAAACAGCATTCACAAATATCAGATTTGTAAATGTTTCTTTTTAAAATATTGACATTCTGGTAAATAATTGCACGAGATTCCAGACCTTTGGTAGCCTCCTGTTGGCGAAAAATGGATAATAATCTTAACATGTATTATTTGACTGTTGTAGGATTAGTGAAGTAATATGTGTGAAGCACTTTGAATGCATGAAATGTGCCATATAGTTGGAGGCCGCTGTCTTTGCTGATGTGTCCTCACCGGAAGCAGGCATTTCAGCAGTATTCCCTGGCATTTTTACACATGCGCCTGCACACACAGATTTTTTACAATTCATTTTTTACAGCAATATCCTTACAACAATGTCCTTATTTATGGACCTACCCTTGCTCCAGCTTTCATGTGTTGTTTGGGACTTGGAATGGAGCTTTCTGTGCTAGAGATGTGGCTCTGAAAATAAGTTGGTATTTTTCAGATTTGGATTTTGGGAGGGTCATAAATACTGGTATTGAGTTGTTTGAGTACCCCAATATTGTTTGTTTTCTATTGGAGGGGGAATTTCGTGCTTTTGAAAGCCAGCAGCAAAACACACACGAGCAATCATTGATCAAAAGACTTCCAATACAAACAGAACCGATTTCAAACCAGAGAATCTAAGCCACACCAACTGAAGCAAGCAGCATTGCTTCAAGCACAACAGAACCTACTTAAGAAAGGACAGGGGTGCATTTGTTGAAAACAGCACCCAGGGCAAGTACTACAGCTCTGCCTGCCCCAAACTTCACAGGGAGTTCAGGAGCAGGGCACACCTGCTTGATGCTGGGCTCGACTGGGTCAAGCTTTAAATTGCAGACTTCGAGTTTGGGGCAGGTGCACAGTTGAACACAGTTCAACTGAGCTCGTCCACCCCCAACTCCACATGGAGTTCAAGAGTGGGATGCACCATCATTTCCAGGAGCTTCAGGCATGGGCCAGCGCCCTTTGAGGAATAGCACCCAGGGAATATGTCCTGCTTTGTCCCACCGTAGGTACACCTCTGAGAAAGCAACATTGTTTCAATACCAGCTCAGCCAATTATAAACCAGAGAATCCAAGCCAAACCAACTTGACTTGTCAGTAACAACACCTGGCAAAAAGACACTGACAAACACATTATAAAACTGAAGAAAAACAACCCTTGGAGCCCTAAAATTCTGACCCGAGACATTTTTGTATACTCAATGTTTCTGGAATTTTTCAGAACCCACTTAATGTTGTTATGCAAAATTCCGACACTTAAAATATATCTAAAAGTATCAATAAGGTATTTTTCAGGTATATGTTCAGATTGGAAATATCTGAGTTCACATTCTTTCTCCAAACTATGCCATCCTCTCCCTGTTTCCAGTGCCATCATTTCTCTGCTTCCAATAAGCAATGTCTAAACTGAGGAAGCATGAATATTGTGGGAAGGACCAAGGCCTCTAAACTCTGATGTGGCATGATAATGTCATCATGATGCATCAGAGCCCAGGATCCCAATCAAAACTCAATTTGGTTCAATTTTCCAGAGTCCAGGAAGTCAAAACAGTTACTAGAGCTTAGTTTCAAAACTGATTTGTGTAAGTCCATCAGTATAGTTTCAATTTGTACACATATTTAACAGTGAAATGATGTGAACAATAGGTTGGTTCCTGATCAAGTGATGATTTGCATAGGTGAAACAACTAGTGTGGTGAACAGTATGGAGAGAAAAAATGTCCTGTCTCTTTGAAACAAAAGCTTAATAGGATGCTATTCACCAGGTGATATTACTTCCCTCCTTGCCATGAAAATCTTCACCTGCCCATTTCTACACACTAAGTGAAAATTGGTGGAAGGAATATTAACAATTTGAGATATGTAGATGACACTACTTACAAGACACTGGTACTAAAATACTAAATACTAAAATATATACATGGTCCTTCTGTAACTATAGGACATTCCTTCAGCTAAGTTAACTCACTTAAACGTCATCGGATACTGACAGAAGCTAGAAAAATTACTGCTGGCTATATGTGAATTCATAACCAATACATAGGCGTTTGCATACCGCGAGTGAAAATGGCTTGGCGATACGATGGGAAGCGGTAAAAGAACGCCAGGCGAGGCGTTATGCAGCACGCTTGTAGCCGGCAGAGATGCGCATTCAGCGCCGTCGTGTGAAGCAGCTAAACCGAGCGCCGATATTCAAACGCTTTAAACCCTCTTTTTTCCCCTGCTTGAAGCGCGTACGGCCCCGCACTTTCGGTCACGAACAACCGCAAAGGGAGCCGTCTTCAAAATGGCGACTGCCAAAGGCAGGTAAAGCTGGAGTCTGCTTGCCCCCACACACACACACGTTCGTCCCTGGTGCTTTCCCTGCATGGCCAAGCACCTTTCCCAGACCTATACGCACTGGGACTGACAACGGTAGCTGGGAGGAGGCGCACGGCGGAATGGGGGGGCGGAGCGGGACATCAGAACGAATCCGTTGTCCACATCGCACTGCTAAATGACGCTGACGTCAGACCACCGACTACCATAAGTCTGCCGAAGCAACATCAGCCCGAGCGCCCGGCTTCCGCCAGCTTCAGTGCGGGCAAAATGCGCATTTCTGCGGGGCTCTGCGGGCGCCAGCAGCTCCATGTCTGGTAATGAAACTTCATTATCGCATTAAAATTTGCGTATCAGCTGCTGGCGTTGAAGCGACCATATACCGCTTCCGCGACGCATGCAAATATGACGCCGCGGAACGGGTAAAAGAACCGCCAGAGAGCGTAGAGCGTCAGCACGCCAGAAGCGGAGGTGCTGCGACCGCTACCGCTGAACGCTTAAACCGGGCTAAGACCGTATTCAGAAACGCTTTTAAACCACTCTTTTCCCCCTGTGACGCATCGACGCACTCGCGCGAACACGCAAGGGAGCCGCCTTCAAATGGCGACCGCCAGACGCCGCTGGGTCAAATTCCTTGCCCCCCACACACACGCTCGTCTCCTGGTGCTTTCCTGCATGGCTGCCAACCTTCCCAGACCCATGCAGTAACTGGACTGACAGTAGCTGGAGGGGAGGCACTGACAGATGGGGACGGCAGGACATCAGGGTGCTCGCTGTCCATCGCACTGCTGGGCATGACGCTGGCCTGCATCGTTTCGCGCGCAGGCTACCCGAGACGCCAGCTTCCGCAGAGCGCTTCAGTGCTAACCGTCATTTAAGTGGGCCGCGGACGCTCTAGGCCCGGGCTTCGTCTGTGTGAACGCTTTTTTTTCGTGATGCGTCGCACTTGCTTTAATGCCATCGCTGCTGCTTTTGGCCGTGCGGAAACGGCCATAGACATTGGTTGGTATTCATCTAGAAGTTACTGCAGCACAGGTGAGGAAAAGCTACTCAGCAATATAACCCAACTGAAAAAGGATTTTCAAATTATGGTACAATGGAAACAAAAAAATCAATTCGAACAGCAGTGGGAACAACTATATCAAGCCACTTTAACAAATAACATTAAGCAATTCTGGCAGATCATAAATAGAAGGGCCCAAACGTACGAGTATCCAGTTGCCCCATATTTCCGCAATTAAATCGCATGGTTCAGTTATTTGCGCTTCTAATCTGTTCGAAGTGCTAGCCTTAACTGAATAATTCCTGATTCCACTTCTTCAATACCAGAGGAGCTACCAGATTGGCCTGAGGTTAATCCTCAAGAAGTGAGTAAACTAATCAGTGGTTTGAAAAGCGGTAAAGGCCCCAGGTCCTGATGCAATAATACCTAGAAATACTTAAATCCTCACCAGTGGTGGGCTACAACTCCTGGCTTCCTTATTTTACCCATGTAAATAACATCGAGCCGCATCCCAAAGATGGGGCTGGCATCTATAGTTGTCCCCAATCTACAAAAAAGGGTGATATTACTAATCCTTCAAACTATCGGGCCCCTATAAGCCTATTATCTGTAATTGGCAAACTGCTAATATGCAAAACTACTCTCCTTAGGAGAGTGGAAGATTGGGCTCAAGCAAGCAGAAGTAATAGGACCAGAGCAAATTGGATCTACACTAAAAATAAATCAACACTGGATCATGTAACAGTTTTAGCAATAACTTAGCTAACAAAAGTATAACTCACTATAATAACCGTAAACTGTTTGCAGCCTTCCTGGATTTGTAAAAGGGGCATTTGACTCCATATCTAGAGCCCTACTGTGGAGAAAATTGATCAAGTTACACATGGGACCCCAGACTACTGTTTCTTATAAAACAGCTACACACTTGCACTAGCTGCAGAATAAGAGCCGCAACAAAAGGACCGCTCACAGAAAATATCATCACAACCAGAGGGGTCAAACAAGGCTGTACATTGGCCCCCACTTCCTTAGTGATCTGTTCCTTAGTGATCTAGTGCCAACCCTCCAGAAGGCCAATGGGCATGTTCCCAAACTAAGCACTAAACACGTGCACCACATAAGCATTGTACAATGCTGATCGATTGACCCGTTCTTTCTTTCCCCACACTAAAGTTGGTCTCACTTTCGTCTCTTAAATTGCTGTGCTTTGGGAATATTGTAAGGAGGAACGAACTGGTAATTAACTATGAAAAAAACCAAAAATAATGGTGCTTCGCTTAGAAGACCCCCCCTGAGTCATACATGGACCATCAATAACAGACCCATAGAACAAGTTAAACCAGTTCAAATATTTGGGCATAACTCTTACTAGCAACCTTAATTGGGCGGGTACATAGGAAATTAGCACTCGCCTGCAGCTAACAACAGTGCCCTAGCAATTCAGCCGTTCTTTTTCACTGCTGAGGCCACCAGTATATACCCATCCGCATTGAAGGTGTTCCAATGCTAAATGCGGCTCTCAGCTTCTCAACGGAGCACCTACTTGGATCAGAGCTATAAACAAAAATATAAACACAGCTCCAGTCCACGTTTCTTCCCACAAAATGTACCATGGGCTTACTCAAATTGTGCTTCATGTATGCAGCCCCTATGTGTTTAGAACCTCGGGCCAAATATCATATGCCACGACATGGCCTGGCTGAGAACTGTCAGATACTGGCTAATGATCCCACTATTTGCAGGATCACTCCAGTTTGTTTACACCTCATGCTTTCCGACTATGCAAATTCTAGGTGGCTGAAACTAGTTGAGGGAAAAATCAACACTCTTGGCTTTTCATTAGAGTCGTTAGTCCCTCTTTCCCTATCAGAAGCATATAGCTGCTTGAAAACTAAGCTATTAGAACAAGAGTATCGGGATATGATAACAGCTGCGAGGAAAACGTGTTCCCCCCTGACCCTGCTTATTCCAATTGAACAAGGACACATGGCCAATTATTTACAGTGGATCACCAACCCTAAATTAAGAAGAGCTTTAACACTGGCCAGATTCAATCTAATGCCTTCTATGCTGCTCTATGGCAGATATCAACAAATTGATAAACATGCAATATGGGTCAGGTGGAGACACTCGATCATACCCTCTTTCATTGTGTAAGGTTTGCAAAAATCAGAATGTCACAATCTGCACTTATCCCATTTCTGTATAACAATCTAACTGATGCTCTTAAGATACCTATGCTTTTGAACAACATGGATCCCACAGTGTGTGAGAATGTAGCAAATTACTACTTACAAGACAAAAGTCTCTGGAAAAGACAACAAGGCTGAAAAAGTTGAAGGCAGCCAGAAAAGAGGAATGTCCGTTATGAGGTGAACTGATTCAGTAAAGGAAGCCATGGCCCTCAGCTTGCAAACCTGAGCAAGGCTGTTAACAATAGGTGGTTTGGGAGGACATTCATTCTTAGAGTCATAATTGGAAATGACCTGACAGCAGTTGACACACACAGAGAGAGAGGACATTTCTCCAGCCTGTTGGCAACCCAAGAGCCATCCCCAAGACATATTCAGACAGTGCTTTTTAGTCACTTGACATCACCTTAAAACTATGCTTTCCCCTGGAAGTCACTGTCTATGAGTGAATCAGATTCTGGGTAATTATTGTGTTTGGTTTAATTTTTTTTTCTCAGTCAGTAGACTAAGCTTGTTTAGGGTTCCACACACACACAAAAATACCAAAATTGCTGATTTTTTTTTTTGCTTGTTACCATGTTTTTCCCAATCCTCTCTCTCCTCACATTTCTATCACAGGTAATTTATTTCCTTCTTTTGCTAACTTTACCATTAGTCAAATGCACTTTGGGGACTTAATTAAAAGATTCTTTGAGTTCTCTGGATTCAAAGATATTTTTCCCTGTCAAAACTACCATATGTATTACATTAGTACATATAGGAACTCTGGTAACCTCCAGTAGCAGGTGGTGGCTGTAGAGAGTTAGAATATCTTTCAGTAACCAGTCTACTCCCCATAAAGAACTTGTGGTACACTTACGTGTGTGATATATTTTGTTTACACAGAATAGGTCTCAGGCTGTACATTTGCATAAACTTACAGATTCTTCAAAGCTGTTGGCTCGGATGCTTATTAGCCACAGAGTAGCAGGGGAGAGGGAAAGAAAGACACAGAAAGAGTAATGATAGGGAGCCAGCAGTATACCAGAATATTGGCAGCTGCACTACAGAAAAGTTGCTTACAAAGCAAATTGCTTGAGAAGAACCAATTTATGCATGACTGTAGCAGGTCAATAGTTTAAAATGGGGGGCTGTTCCAGGGAAAGCATTACCTCTTACCTAGGATTAAATGTTTGTTTAAAAGGGCACCTAGTTTGAAGCAGACTGTGTAGGCCAAATGATAGTTTTAAAAAAAAAACAGAGTTGATGTTAAATATATTAAAATAATAAATCATCACTATTCCGTCTAGGTACATCATTATTGCAAAACTGAACTTGCCTGGAGGTTTCTGGATTGGTTTGGATCTAATCTGGGAGTTCAGGATGTAGAATGATACATCATGCAGCTGATTACCAAAGATGGGAAAGGTCTCCTCTGTTTTTCTCTCAGCTTTGCTTATTTACAGGGATGGGGCACATAGAACTGATAAATCCTTGAAGTCACTTTCCATTTATATTGAAAACCTTGCATTAAGACATTCCAACAGCATTTTGTTGGACTTTAATTCACTTGCTGTTCCCATCCTTAATGTTAATTGCACCAATGAGTTTTGAAAGGAAATATTCCATGGCCTAAATGTCAAATACACTTTGGCAGAATGCTTTGAAAGAACTTTTTTTTCCTCATTGGCTAATTATGAACTGAGGAATTATGTAGCAGTTCAATGTCTGCTCTACAGTTTCTCTTGGAGGCAAATGTTTTGTAAGATATCAAGCATTTTTTCATGTCTTTTTGAAACTGTGAACTAGTGTTAAGAGCCACTTGGGCTTTTTTCCTCCTGTGAGTGTGAATTTTGGTGTATTCTCCTAAATGGGATTGTTAGCTTATGTGCACAACTCCTTGTCAGAAGCAATGGCATGGAAAAGAAGCTTTTAGCATGTTTTAATCCTGTCAGCCTTTTGTCATACTGATTTACACAGTGATTTGCATACATTATCCTGAGGAATTAAACAGTCAGAAAAAGTGCAATTATGTTTAATTTTCGCTGGTATCTTTTTTCTAATCTTGCAGATTTCACATGGATAAATGCCTTTATCATTTTTTTCCAAAGGTGAATCTAGAGCTGGTTTCCACATGTATATTAACCAAGAGTAAACATGGCCCTGTGCCAAGCAGGTTTCCAGGAATGTTGTAGAAATTACAAGGTGGGAAGTGCAAAGATAATTTGGGATGCTACCTTGGAACACTTTATTTATTCATGTCTGCATACTTTTTGGAGATTTTCAATTCTCACTAATTAAATCCCCCTACCTTTTTCTGTTTGCAGGTTATTTCCAAGATTTGTTAAACAAGTCAGAGAAGTCCCTTTATGAAACATTTCCTGGTATGTATGGGGACCTTTACAACCAGAACGTCAAGGTTTTCAAAGACTTGTATAGTGATCTCCGGCGTTACTACCGAGGCGCCAACATCAACCTAGAAGAGGCCCTCAATGAGTTTTGGATTCACCTGCTAGAGAGGCTTTTCAAACTGATGAATCCTCAGTATCACCTGACTGATGATTACGTGGAATGTATGGTGAAGCACTCTGAGCAACATAAGCCATTTGGAGAAGTACCAAGGGACCTGAAGCTGAAGGCAACAAGAGCCTTCATTGCTGTCCGCTCCTTTGTGCAGGGACTCGGGGTGGCCAATGATGTTATCAAAAAGGTTTCTCAGGTAGGTCATTAGCAAGAGTTCCTCCATAGTCACCTTTCCTGGAAGTTTTTAAGTGTTTGTTATCTCTTGATCAGGAAGACAACCAAGCCTGTTGATGATGGTTCTTTTTCAGTTTATATAAGGTTCAGCTGCCATTAGCAGGAAGCTGTAACAGTGTAACAACAGTGGCCCATCACATGCTTCTGGACAGTCCTAGGAAACCAGAATAAGCATGACTTTAAAAAAAACTAATTTCCCTAAAATACTCATATGCCTTGGTCACTCTCATAAAATTATTATTTGTCTAAAGGCCATTGTAGTCTTACCTTTAGTGATATGGGAGTAGCTGCAACATGGTTCTTCCCCCAAAGCTTCATGTCAGATATCTGTCATCATGTGTGAGAAGCCGGCATCAGAACCCCTCCTCCTGTCAATGTCACCCTCACAGAAAGTCTGGTAAAGTGTGATGTGATGATGCTGTGGTGTATGTTCCAGTGTGGTGTAGTAGTTAAGCACGGCAGACTCTAATCTGGTGAACTGGGTTTGATTCCTCACTCTGCCTCATGAAGTCTGCTGGGTGACCTTCAGCTAGTTGCAGTTCTCTCAGTACTCCCTCAGCCCCATCTACCTCACAAGGTGCCTGTTGTGGGGAGAGAGGGAAGAGAAGATGATTGTAAGCTGCTGTAAGATTCCTTAAGGTAGAGGAAAATGGGGTATAAAACCAACTTTTCGTCTTCCTCTTATAGTTTTCTGATGTTTTAGCGTGCCTTAGAAAAGATCCACATCACAATGTATGCAACGTCGGAAAGGTTTCCAAAACAAGTTGGTTCCCAAGCATGGGCAAATAATTTATCTCATATACTTTCTGTCTTTCTGAATACAGAAACATTTGGACAACTTCATGTACACACAAACATATTCTGGGAGTGGTGCAAACTGTAAGGAAGTATATTGACATGCTTTGTACCATGAAGTTATGTTAGTTCTCAGCATACGTGTGCTGTCTTTTTGTTAGATAATTCTTCAGATCATAGGTGCAAGGGGTGACTTGAAAGAAAAGAGGGAGGAAGACCAGTAACACTTACCTTTTTGTACCATGAGATTCACCAGCCTTGAAAATAGTCATAGTGTGACCAAAATGTAAAACCATGAATTGTATTAGCAATTGATCTCATCAGAAAGAAGGGTTAGTGATCCTTTGATGCTCTTAAGTTCAATCTGAAGAAAGAGAAATATTCATATGTTAACAGTGGTACAATCTTTCATTTATAAATGTGGTATTATAAAATCATTCAAAAGCACCAAAGCCTTGGTATATCTCATTAGCATCACACTCTTGTGACCCTTCAAGAAGCTTTAAGGGAAAAAGGAAGATAAAGAAGAGCAGGAAATGGCAAAATTGAAATGAGAGCCCAGTAAAACCTTTTATTCATCTCTTTTGTGGTGCAGTTTGTATTTGATCCTCATTTGCATTATCACTTCAGCCTTGTTGTGCTGGGCCTGAATAAATGAGTTTGACTTTAATCAGGCTTTTTCTCTTTCCTCCTTCCCCCTTGTCTCCAGTGTTCAAGGAGAGAGTAGAAAGTATAAATACCACAGGATGGGTTTCAGGGAACCTGATATTATTTCCAAGACTATAGCGGGCAGTTCCTCATTCCATCCGTTCCTTACAGGGTAGGGAATTCACCTATCTGTAAAGGGTGGCCCATTCATTTGAAGAGATGCAGAAAGACCATGTTTGCTCACATGAGCCTGTTGCATATCTAAGTGCTGGTAAGTCACAACTGACTTACAATAATTCCAGCAAGGGGCTTGCCAGGGAAGCAGCAAAAGTGGTTTGCCATTGCCTTCTTTGGTGATCTCCCATTCAAGTACCAACCTCGCTTAACTCCTGAGAACTCACAATATTGGGCTAGATCACGCCACCTTCCCTCCCACTAGTGACTAGTCTGTTACTTCCCATGAAATGTTCGGAAGCAACTCACATTTGGAATCATCAAAATGCACATCAGGACCTGAACTAGGTAAATATGTTCATGTCTCAATTGCCCTCTGCCCTTGTGTTGAAGAAGTTGGCTACATTACCCTCATAGAATCACTTTCTAATGATTTGCTTCTAGCCATCACTTAAAAGTGTGCTTGCAGCTGTTTGGAGGTAAAGCAGAGTTCTCTTAGGGTAGCCAAACAAAAAGTGGTATGCCAAAGTTTGAAAATACAGGGTTAGTTTGCTCCATATGCCTTGTTAGTAAGAACTACTTTTCTGATTCGTCTAATATTTATTTGATACCTAAGCCTAGTAAATGAGTTCACCTGTGTTTGTTTTTGCAATCACAAACAAGTATCTGTCAATCTGAAGTCTCCCTCCTCGTGAAAGCTATGATAGTTTCCTCCCCATAGGTTATGGAACAAACACAAGGAAGAGATGTTGTGCTACTCATAACAGGGTCTCTGAGGAAGCCAGCAAGTAATTGGCAAGTGAGAATATATCGCTGGCCACATGACAAGCAGGATGCAGTGATTTATTTGTTTTTAATGACCTCCTGCCTCCACGTTTTGCCCAATCAAATTTATTTTCTTGCCACCAGCTGCCAGACCTCATATCCCTCTAACATTTCAGCCATCTGCCTTTTCAATTTGTACTTCAGTAGGCTCCGTGTGCTGCAGACGTTTTTGCAGTGATTGAAAGGCAAGTGTGCAAACCTCGCAGGGGAAATGACAGAATGGAAGCTCCTTAAGGAGTACCAAGCATTAGAACAGCCCTGTGTCTACAACCACACTGTTTTCTCTCCAGAAAGGGCATCCAGAGATATCTTTCCCAATAGTTGATGAAAACCATTCTCTCATGGAAACCACTATGTCATACTTTGAACTTAATTAATTAGCTAGGTAAATATTGCTTTACTTAAGAAGAATGGAACATTTGCCTATTGAGCTGTTTCACTAAAGTGAACCTGCACATCCTGGTACATTGTCTGGTAAGGTGTCACCACCTGCTTTTCCTCAAGAACTCCAGTCTGTGACTGAAATATCATTTCCTTTCTCCTAAACAGACTGTGATGGATCTTGTATTATCCACTGTCCAGCAAACTTTTCTGTATCACCCTGATTTGTATCATCTTGCCCCTTTGCAGACGAGAAACTGTTAATAGTTTCATGCAGCTTCTTTTCTCACCCCACGTTATTATTTTTGTCAGTCACCCTGTGGTGAGATTGATATAGAAGTAGGGCAAGTAGAAGACCCAGCATGCAGTGGGGTCTACAGTTTGGCATGTTATTTTAAAATGGTGCACTGTGTTAGGAGAAATGTCTTGGTGTACAATCTTCATGGTTTTTAAGCTTATGGTTTTATAGATCTCTCTCTAGTTGTCACATTTGTAGTCTTGACTACAACAGCTTCTAAGTGATGATTGGCAGAGTCCAGCACAATCTCTGCTTCACCATTTCCTTTTCATTTATTATCAGTCTAACAATTAGCACTGATTTTTGAGACTAAGTTGCCTTCCTAGGGATGGAAGGACAATTTTTGCAAAAGAATAAAGGATGTAAGTGGTTATTGATATGTTAGTACATTTAAGACTGCTTGCTACTTATGTAAACATTTAATGTTAATATGGCTGGGTAACATAAACAACAGAATAGTTTTATATATACATCCCATTCTTCATTCATATATTCTATGGATTTATGCTGATTCTCTAGAACTGTTCCTCATGTTTCACTTGTACATGATAGCGTGTTTTAGAAATCACACTAGTGTTTAAAAACACAATACATTTAGTTTATCACTAATGTGGTTAGGGCTGATCTTAGCATACCCTGAACTGGGGTAGCTGCCAAGACCCATGGTTTTTGGTGGGTCCCACTGCCATTAACCTACCCATCCACCCACCTTGTCGACTGACTCCCTTTCTCCCACCTGCTCACACGTGCTCCACCAACCATGCTCCCATTTAAACATGCTGCCCACCATTATTGAGGAATAGCATGGTTATGGTGCCCTACCAACTACATTGGCGGGATCTATCTAGTGTCATCAGGTGAAGGACATGCATGTGGTGTGGGCAGCTGTGAATGCAGGTGGTAGGAAGGCTTGTGTGCAGGGGAAGGACTCACAGACAGATGGTGGAACCTATAAGTGAGGGTGGAAAGGGAAGTGCAGTCAGTGGGGCCTGGTGGTAGGCAGAGAGGGCACCCATGGAAACTGCCCAGACATCTCCCAAACCTGGAACCTGCTCTAGTTGTAGTGCAGCACCAATGATCAAATGACACACAATGTCAGGAGACCCATTTTCTAAATTCAGTCATCTCACTATTATACATGGAAGGTAAGGAGGGATCCAACTTTTAGATCAATTATTGCAGGTGGACAATGAGAACTGAACTCTCCTTTTATTTTCCACTGTAGCCTCTCCTTCCAATCCCTTTTTTCAGGTGAACTCACTTCTGGTATTTCAAATCAAATGATGAGAATAGCATCTGCAGAGGACAAACTCAGGATGCAATCTGAGGGAAAGATTAGCACAGGAATGTTGAATTCATTTGTTGCGAGGACCAGATATAACATAAATGGGTCCTGGGGAGGGGGGGCATGGCTGCTTCAGCTGGTGAGCCCCCAGCAGGCTCTGCAGCCCAGACTGGCACTGGGGGTGTGTGACTACCTCATCTTGAGAGGGCATATTAGGCCCATGAGCCAGCTGAGGCAAAACCCACCCCCACACTCAATCTTGCCTGATAAGCCCTCTCAGGGGACCAAGTATGGCCCCTGGGCTGCATGTTGGATACCTCTGGGTTAGCACTTCGCAGTCTGGGTTAGCACTTCATAGACTGGACCATCAGTCTATTGCCTTAACTGGAGCAGGCCTAAGTTTAAACAAGTGGATCTGCTTCCATGATGCCTAATTTGAGCCCAAATGCAGAGATTATGAACAAGTACAGTGGAAGCACAGATGTCCTTTGTTACCTGTTCTACCCCAAACTTACCCATACAAATGCTATTTTACTTTGTTTTTATTGTATTGTAAATTTATATCCCACCCTATCCCCAAAAGTCAGGCTCAGGGTGGCGAACAACATAACATCATACTATATTAAATATAACCAGTAAAATTGCAATCTATTAATAAGACCCCCTACTATAATCCAAACAGCAGTTATTCAAATATCTACGATTACGCCTGCGTCATTTGATCTTTGTCTTCCCAGCAGTTAAAATAAGGAAAGACGTCCTGACAAGGAACCCTCTCTTAAGCTAGATAGAAAGAAAGCTCCTTGATAACCCCGCCACACACATTTTAGATTATGTGTTTGTCTGTGATAAAGAGAGTGGCAGGCAATGAATCAGACTTCATCTTATTTTAGGAACAATATGTACGTGCAGATTTGTTCGAACTCAAAAGCCATTAGAAATGGGTGTTTCCAAATTATATACCCATTAGCCATACTTACAAATCAAATACACATACAATGTAAAAAGGCACTCTTGGAGTCGTTTGTGAAACTGGGCATTCAATGGCCTCTGCTGGTGTATTTCAACGACCCGTCGTTCTGCCCATCTTTAATGGTATAACCTTCCCAGCAGAAATGATCTACACATTGAACAGCAAAGGATGAAAAGAAATCTAATACTAATTATTGAGCTTAGAAAATATGTACGTGCGATGCCATTAAATGCATATATTAACGTAGATTAATGAAACATAAATTTCCTGCCATCTCCTTGGCTATGGTTCATAGAACTCTCACAGATAGTAACTTGGAATTGTTTACATGTTGCTGGGGAGGAAAAAGCATTTCTCTTGTGTAACTTTGCTCCAGCCCAGGTTCCTGTTTAAGCTGGGTTGCTTCCTGTGTAAAACAGCTACATATTTTTAATTGTGCAACTGACTATAGCCCATGTGGGTGTTGCACTGTTGTCCTAACTAACCTTATGTGGGTTTTGCGTGGGAAGGAGCCCATGTTGAACAAGACGTTCGACCCAAGTCATGTAGGTTTGTCTTGCTAGCATCATGTTTAGCCCAGGCATTTTCTGCACCATCATCAGAATGGGATGGTTGAGTTCTAAGGAAATAGAATGGACTGTACCACTTCAGTTCACTGGTAACAAATACTGTTTTAATTCTGCTTTATGTTCAAAGGTCCTTGGAGAAAGCTCTAATATATTGATGTTTTATTCCCCCTTTTTACATAGGAAACTAGTACAGCAGAGGTAGTCTCTTTCACTCTGTCTGTACTCGTTTTACACTTGAATGGCTTTTTAAGGTTAGGGAACATTCTAAAATGGCATTGCACACGAGTGTGAATGGGCACAGTCCAGGGGCCCTTCAAAATTGCATTGCCTCATTCTGCTCTGTGCCTGTTTGATATTTTCAATCTCAGAACAGCCACTTCATAGACCAGCTCATGCTTTCTCCATTTTCAGAGAGCCAAATCATCACATATGAAAAGGGAGGAGTGGGGAATATGTAAACCCTGTAGCATCAGAATGCTGTTTTTTGTTGCTGAATGGCACCCACACACACACACCCACCTTTCTTTTTGAAATGACTGATTTGAGTAATACATACTGTGAAGGTAAGTATGGGAATGAGGAGAACAAATGACCTCTCACATACAAAGTCTCAGGATAAATTCTTGCTTTGTTATCCTGTTGGCTCCAACTACCTTTCTTCTGTGAAGGATCCAGTGACTTAAAGGGAAGGGGGCCGAAAATGAACTGTCATATAGTAAATCTTGGAGCATTGTTGCTATAGTGTTGTGAAATGCACATTTTTGCTACCAAGCTAGATGCAACATGGAAGTGCATGGGCAGTACAATCCTGAGGGCCTCTGTGGTGGTCATGGCCAGCAGCTGCTGCAAACACAGCATTGCTGGTTCATGCCTTATTCACATTATACTTGGGTCAATAACAGCACAAAGACAGAGGCCAGTCATAAACCCTCACACACAAGACCAGAATCTTAACCACTGGGCCAAGGAAGTAGATTCAAAGGAGACACAACAGCAGGCTTTGGGCACTCCACTTGCTGGTCAGAAGGCTGCTGAAGGATAAAACTGGTGATTGAACAAAATGGGAAGAACTGCACAGGTCATGCTACCATGTCTCCCTATTGAATCACTGCCTGCTCAGATGCTAACATAAACATGTGAAGCAATGGTGAACATCACAAGCCCCCATAGTAGCCACAGTCATGTTTGTAGGGCCTTGTCAGGGTATGTGGTTCCACTCCACGGGATATTAATTTGCCAGGAAATCCTCTTGAGGTACATGCTGTGACATGTATTGATCCAAATATCAAGTATTGATCACGTGAGTGGGTAGTCTGCAGCTGTTCTGTCTACTGCTGCTGTTGCAAGGCAATGTTTCTCATGATTGCTTGGCCAACTGATCCACTGAGAACTGTGGAACAGCTGCCAGGCTGCCAAAGCCATCTGGGAGGAGAGGATATCCTGGCAAAGGAGTGTGTTAATAGTCCAGTATGGACTGCCAGTGTCCCTGCCCTCCTCCATCATGGGCATCACTCCTTAGTCATCTAGCTCAGGTTGACTCTATAAGCCCCCACTAGTGGTCTCGACTGTGGGAGCCAGCATTGTCAGGGTAGTGCCCAGGCTTGTGCAAAGGACATGTGAGAAACTTGTAGCTAGATTCCCACCCTTGCTCACTTGTCAGTGCCTTCAGGATAAGCCTCCAGAGATGGAATACCTGTTAGGGGCTTGAAATGAGACGCATTCACCACATGGCATGGACTTTGCTCTCCCTCTTGGGCATTAGTGCTAAGTATTTCCTCAGTGGTGGTGAGTGCCTTCGCTGTGCCTTTCCACCACTGAAGTGCAACGCCGTTCAATGTAAATGTGCATGGTAGTGAGCTCCAGTGCCATTCACCCTACTGAATTAGCACTGAGAGGGAGTTATTGGGAGCAAAAGAGGGGATTTGGTCCCCTCTGGGAAGGGGGAGGTGATAGGTTGTGGCTGCAGTTGGCATCCTGTACCCTGCCAGGGATATGAGCAGGGCTGCAACTTTGGGTGTTTTCATTGTATGGGTGCCTACAAGCTATGCTGTTGCTTTTCATGGTGTAACTTTCCACAGATTGGGAAGAGAGGGTGAAGCTGGGGTGGGTTAGTGAGCCAACTAACTCCCACCATGCTCCTGGGTCCACCCCTTTCCCTGGCAGTGCAGGGGATTGTGCCGGTGTTGCCTTGCTAGCACCCTACCTAGGTACAGTACTGCTGGGTTGCTCTGCCTAGTGCCTAGTCACCTTCCTGTACATTCTCCCTTCCCCCAGAATTGTGCTGTAAATGTCTTCTATTACAGCTGATTGTGGCACTTGAAAGGCAGATATTTGGGTATTTATTTGTTTATGTTTAAATAAAGAATTAACATACTCCTAGAAGAACTGCAGAAGGGTGTCGAGCATGTCTCTTTGTTTGTATCATAGCTGCACAATAATGGTTGGTGACAGCCTTCTTGAAATGTCAGTGTTTATAGTAAACAAGACACTGCCAGTGGGGAGGGGTGTTCTGTTGTATTAGCCTCTGAAATCAACTTCCATATATAATAACATACCATCCTCACTCATCCTGGTTAGGGTCCTGTTCAGGTCCTCGTCCTCACATTACTTCACCGATTTGACTTTGCAGCAAGAGTGCTGAAAACTTGGCTAAAATTGGAACTGACATTTGTACTTACCATTTTCAAACTGCCTGAGTTTTGTTCAGTTAAGCCCCACCCCCTTTGATAACCCTCAAAAATTTACTTGTGAGCTTGTCTATATCCTGAACATGGTCGGTCACTTCCACGACCTCCCAAAAAAGCTTTGGTGGTTTCATTTCAGGTTCCTGACGTACTGCTGACCTCCTCAAAAGAAATGTACTATTCTTTTTTTTATTTGAAAAAGTTTATTTGAATTCAACAGTATACAACAAGAAAAAAACACACATATATATATAGTAAAACCAAAACAGGAGATTCCTCTAATTGGAGTTTCCAGTCATACACAGGCAAAATAGATAATATACAATTTACAATCAGTAGTTTGGTGGACTTCTCTATCCCACTCCTAAGCGTAGATAAGAACAAAATAGAAGGTTACTTATTAGACATAATCAGATATAAATTGCATAGTTTTATAATTATTCAAACTGCATATTATGTACTTCTCCTAACTTCATTGTTGGGCGATGTTAAATTTGTCCTGAAAAAAAAAATTCTAATGTCATCCACTTTTCTTCTTTTTTCCACATCTCATTTGTCTGTCATGATAATTATATTAGATCTAAATCCATAAACATAAAAAAAAATTCATACCAATCACTTATTTGCGGTTTTTCCTTTAGAAGAAATGTACTATTCTAGGAATACTCACCCAGTATTTTTGGCCAAAACCCTTGGTCAGTTTCATCACAATGTTTTTGATCATGGATTGGTTCTGGACTAAAGTTTCCAGGGGTACAAGGATTTCAACTCTTGGATTTCCCCACAGCAGCCCAAAATGCAGTTCCTGTTTCTGTAGCAGCGCCTGGGAATTTTCTGTCTCCCAAGAACAGAATACCAGGGGACATTTTGGGCTGCCACAGGAGGGGAGAGGCAGGTAGATTGTTCTTTATGGGCAGGAATCCTTCCACCTGTGGAAATATCTAGCCTGGATTCAAGTGAGGAAAAGAAAGGGGCTGCACCCAGACAGAACAAAAGCAAGGAAACAAATGTTGCAGAGGGAACCAAATTCTGTAATAATTTTGCAAGTTCACATGCAGCTTTGTCAGGAGGAATCTTTCAGATTCTGTTAAGTAACATTCCTATTTATGCATCAAAGCATTCAAGCAAAAGTGAGAGTTAATGCATGTGTAGAAATGTTATCAAAAAGATTAAAGATTCCCCCTGATGAAGCTGCATGCAAAACACATAGGAGTTGCAAAAATATAAAAGAGTTTGTTTCCTTCAGCACCATTTGTTTCCTTGCCTTTGTTTAGCCAGGATCCAAGACAATGTAAACAAGCCCACAATAAAAGGGAATATCAAGGTTTAGCAACACAACTTGTCGTCATTTTTAAAGTTTTTAATACTAGAACTTGTGAAACAACTATCATCACAATGGGTTTTATATGCACATATGTTGAAGGAGTATGATTAGGGAAGTCCTCTGTGTTACAGATAGACCTTCATTAGGTTGTGCAGTATATGAGAGAGCACACAGCCCTGTTTCCTTTCTCTTCAGGAGGGAAGTATCACTGTTAAGGTCCCAGTTGAGCCAGTTCAGAATTGGAAGTAGCATGGGGGTGGGGGAGAATAAAAATAAAAAATATAAGGAGGTAGATAGAAACTCAGGTACCTTTGTCAGGTAGTATATATATGGACAGCCAGGATAGTAAAGAATTCTTGGGAGTAGATCACACCTCCCTAATCTATACCAGTTCTATACACCCAGATAAGTTGTGGTTTCACCTTTGACAGGGGAGTGACTAAAACTTCATATTCTCTTTTATTGTGGGAAATTGTTACAGATGCTGAAACTGGTGCCGAAGTAAAACTTCATTCAGCTATTCTTCGATTATATCAAGGGAGACCCATGTGTTGTATGTTTGAAGAGAGTAGCAAGCCTCTAGTTAACTTCTTAATTAGAATATCTTGGCACACAAACAATGAAACATACACTGAAAACATAGTGTGTTGCATTTGCCATGATTTGTCTTTCATGAGTTACATATTTATTCTGATGGGGTTAAATGTCTATTCCTGATCAGCATTTTCACAAAAAATGTAGGCAAGTCTGAACAAGTTCTTAACCCTAACCCCTCCCTAATATGGCCCTTGGAAAGTGCCTCTAATTCCTTTCAATTAAAAGGTAAAGACATATCTCAGGTGTCTGGCAGAGCATTCCTCCACACCTGCTCAAAGTAATCATGCAAGAACACATGTCAGAGAGAGGAGCCCAAATGCCAAGATTTATCCCTGCAGCAAGTTCTGCTGAGTGATTCCATGAATAAGAAACTTTACAGGATCTGTGTTTGTATAAAGATTGCATTGTTAATTCTCTTCACTGAGATGTCAAATGACATTAATAAAGACTTTACATTCTTGGAGATTTGACCTCAAATGAACTGATGTTAATGAAATTCTTATATTAATAAAAATGGCATTGACAGGAGTGCAGACAGGTATTTCAGCAGACGCCATCACCAGAACAGGATTGATGGTGCTTGACAAAATCAATTGTTGTCATGTACACAATGCTGCAGCGGATTATTTAAAGATGAACAAATTATGTGGGTACTCATTTTGGCTACAGTCCTTCTGACCTAATGGTCAGCCACCCAGAAATGGCAGGTTTTAATTTAATTATTGATCTGCTGATCGTTGTTCATTATAGTTTTAGAAGGAGCCCTCTCCTTCCACACCCATGTAACTTTTCATCAGTTTTTAATTAGCCACAGAAGTTGGACTTGTCAGCACGTTGAATGAAAAGTTAAGCAGCATTTTCAGATCTATTTCAGCAGTTCAGAATTGGGTGGGAGTATGTTTTGGAAGCACCTTCTTAGATCAAAGCAGCACTTTATTTCCAGCTGCCACAAATGTGAAAATTTCTGCAAATCATGAATATGATCTAGCCAAAACTGAGCACTTCCAACTTCCATTGATTTCAACAGTGATGTTATATGTAGTGATGTTCACTTTATTCCACCCAGGGGAAAACAATGAAGTGGCCAATGGTTAGATTCTGCCCCATATTGTGAGCAGAAGGTTCAGCCATTACAGTTTCTTGTGTGAGTGTGTACCTGTTATAGAAGGTATCTATTTCATCTTTATAAGTGGTTTGAAGCAGACTTCTAGTTTGGGGTATTATATTTTCTAGATGAAGAATATAATCCAAATCAGAGTTAGAGAATAAAATCAAGACTAAAAATATGCAAGTTCATTGAACATCACTAGTGAGTAGACTGAGAAACAATTATATTCTTTAACCAGTGTCTGAGATATCCTAACCCTTTCCTAACAGGATATTCCTACATCAATAAGGTCGCTCAAGTGCAGTACTATTGAAGTAATAGCTTTGGATGAGGTTATCAGTCACCAGTTTCACATCTCAAAAGCTGCAATATATTCTCACTTCAATATTAATGAAAAATGTGGAGATTATGCAATGGTCTTATCATTTTCATAACTAAGAGCAATATTAATTGTGGCTGAGACAAAATTTGTATGTGTATATATACACACAACTCTGTCATAACATAGTGCTAATCCTGCCTTGGTAACTCTAAGCCACCTTGAGCCAACAGGAAAGGCAGGGTATGAATATTTTAATAAATATCCCAATAGCTCCTATTCATTGGAGTATTCTGTTTAATTAAAGTTCACCACGTATTTTCACTACAATTGTTCAATCAGAATGGATTAGCTACCTAAAAAGTAATACATGTGTAGGTGGCTGGTAGGGAAAAAGTATCTAGTGTTTGTATCAAGTCCAACCCACTGCCATGAGGAATACACCATCAAAGCTGCCTTGACAGATGCCCTCCAGCCTCTGTTTTAAAAGTTCCAAAGAAGGAGACTCCACCAACCTCCAAAACCATGGATTCCACCGTCAAACAGCCCTTACTGTCAGGATGTTCTTCCTAATGTTTGGGTGGAATCTCTTTTCCTGCACCTTGAATCCATTACTCCTTGTCCTAGTCTCTGGAGCAGCATAAAACAAGCTTTGACATCCCTTCAAACATTTAGACATGGCTATCATGTCAGCCCTTAACCTCCTCTTCTTCAGAATAAACATACCTAGCTCCCTAAGCCACAACTCATATGGCATGGAATCCAGACCTTTTATCATTTTGGTCACACTCCTCTGGCCTGTTCCAGCTTGTCAATATCCTTCTTGAATTGCAGCGCCCAGAACTGAACACAGTATTCCAGGTGAGGTCTGACCAGTGCAGAAAAGAGTGGTACTATTGCATCTCTCTATCTAGACACTATACTCCTATTGATGCAGCCAGAATTGTATTGGCTTTCTAGGCTGCCACATCACACTGCTGACTCATGTTCAGTTTGTAGTCTATTAAGACTCCAAGATCCCTTTCACATGTACTGTTATCAAGCCAGGTATCACCCATCCTGTATCTGCACATTTCATTTTTTCTGCCTATGTGCAGTATCTTACATTTATCTCTGTTGAAATTCATTTTGAAAGTTTTGGCCCAGCTCTCTAATCTGTCTAGGTCATCTGGAATTCTGACCCTGTCTTCTGGGGTATTAGCTACCCATCCTAATTTGGTGTCATCAGCAAATTTGACTAGCGTGCCCTCTATTCCATCATCCAAGTCATTGATAACAATATTGAATAGCACTGGCCCTAGGACAGAACTCTGTGGCACTCCGCTAGTCAATTCTCTCCAGGATGAAGATGAGCCATTGATGAGCACCTTTGGGGTTCAGTCATTCAACCAATTACAAATCCATCGAACAGTGGCACTGTCTAGCCCACATTTTACTAGCTTTTTTGCAAGAATGTCATGGGAGACCTTGTCAAAGGCCTTACTGAAGTCAAGGTATGCTACATCCGCACCATCCCCTTTGTCTACCAAACTTGTAACTCTAAAAAAAAAAGACATTAGATTTGTTTGTTTCTGGCATGACTTGTTTTTGAGAAACCCATGCAAGTTCATGGACTGGTAAAATATCATGTTTGGAACACACCCTCTTTATTTCCATAGGGAATTCTGGTTCAAAATCATGTTCATTTAAGATTGTTCATTAAAAGCAGAAAAACTTGGCCTTTCTAGCGCCTATACACATAACTTATTTCATTTTAAGAGCAGGAGCTTTCATTTTCAGAATTACAGTTCACTGTGAAACATCTGGAGGGGGAAAGCGTTTGTTGAAGTGGACTGTAATCTATGAAAGTTCATGCTCTTAAAATAAAATAAGTAACATCTTTAAGGTGCTACAAAGACAGAGTCTTTCTTTTTAATATTTCCGTAGGAATCGCTCTCAGGAGTGAAACTGTGACTGGAAAATGTCAACATGCAGAATGTTAACATGGCAGTTTTAAGAAACCAAGCACTTCAGAACTGACTATAAATAAGCACTTGACAGGCACAAGAGAAAAGAACAACACAGGAATTCTGTCATACAAACTAAAATGAGGCAAGTGGTTTCCTGCTACCGGTTTTATTATACACACAGTGCTATTCTCCATTCATATATAGAGATTCTTTAGGATTGTGTTTGTGTGACATATTTCAAGGCTCAAATTTTATCCCCCAAAGTCTGAAGTCATTTTTTTCTGGCTTCTTGCAGCCTGCTGAGTGAGTTAGAGGCAGAATTACAGTACTGCCCTCAGCAGAGTTGCATTCTTCTAAGCCTGTTGAGTTCAGATTCTGCCTGTCCGGCTAACTGAAAAGAGCCTGGTTTTTGACACAGGTGAAGTTGCTTTGGTCCTTTGGCAAAAGGCAGATGCTCTCTGCTGCAGGCTATTGAAGTCATTTGAACTTTAGGGTGCTCAGCTTTCTAGAGCTTAAGGCCCCTGAGTATTGTCACTTTCTGAGCTGGTTGGATGAGTTTATTTAGAAAACGTATATGTCATTTTTCCAGAGACTTGCTCAATGCCATTCATAAAATAAAAAACAATACAATGAAACTATAAAAACAACATGAGAATTCTCAATATTAAAACAAGCTAGGGATGTAAACATATGCCTGCAAAAGGGGTTAGGCCACACCACACCTATTCCCTTATGAATCCACCTCCACAGTAATCTGTGGAGGCCCTGCTTCAGGTGCTGACACCTTCTGAAGTCAGGTGGGTGGCAACCTGAGGAGAGCCTTCTCAGTTATGGCACCAACACTTTGGAATGTCCTCTCCAGGGAGATTTGCATGTTCCCTTCTGTTGACATCTTCCGCTAACAAGTGAAAAGGGTTTTTTGTTGTTTGTTTTATTTGGCATTCCCTCAATGGTCCCTCCTTCCTGTCCAATGTTTAATTGCTCTGTCTGTCTGTCTGTCTGTGTGTGCGTGCGTGCGTGCGTGTGTGTGTGTGTGTGTGTGTGAGAGAGAGAGAGAGAGAGGCCCCTTCCACACATGCAAAATAATGCGTTTTCAAACCACTTTCACAACTGTTTGCAAGTGGATTTTGCTATTCCGCGCAGCTTCAAAGAGCACTGAAAGCAGTTTAAAAGTGCATTATTTTGCATGTGCGGAATGAGCCAGAGAGAGAGAGAGAGTATTCTAAGGCCGTTTCCGCACGAAGGCGGAAGCGGCCGGGTCGGCGTTTCCGACGCCCACCCGACGACGCTGGGACCCGGGTCCTCAAGCATCGGGCCCGGTTCCTGGAAAGCAGCCCGGGGCAGCCGGCGCTTGCTGGAAGATATGCCATTGGCTCTGCCTCGGCCTGACTTCCGGCATGTCCCCTGGCTCTCCGGCGCTGTCGCCAGCAGGCCTGGGGACACTTCTGGGGCCCTCGGGCAGCCTGGCCCTCCAGCAGGGCAGGGGGCGTGTCCCCAGGCCTCGGCGACGCGCTGGAGGCCCGGGGACAAGGTAAGTGCCGGGTGGGGGAGGCGTCTCAAAGCCGCTGCCGTTCGCTCGGCAGTGGTTTCAAGGCGGCATTTCCCCAACAAGAGCGCTTCCAAGCGCTCTGGGGAAACGCCGGCTTCGCAGCCCGAGGGCGGCGCGGCTGCGATGCAGCTGCACCCCCTGTGCGAATGGCGACTTGGAGACGGCGTTTTTGCCGTCCCCAGGCCGCCATTAAATGCCCGTGCGGAAACGACCTAACTGTTTTTTATTTGTTTCAATGATTTTATGATGGGGTTGATTTTAATCGTTTTAAAATGTGATTTTAGCATGTATGCTTTACATTGTCAGCCACCCTAATAGCCCTTTTGAGGACAGAAAGGCATAAATAATATATCAGACCTCAGACCAGAAGCAGACAGCTTAAATGAACAAACATCTCAATTAATAAAGTGGATAAAAAGAAAGTTTTGGTGTGGCACTTAATGTAGAGTAACGTAAGTGCCAAGCGAGCCTTAAAGACATGGTGTGGCCACTGGAAAAAGCCTGCTTGCCTTACCTCAGGCCACAAAGAACAGGGCTTGGAAGAGGACTCGAATGGCAAGTTAGACAGTATGAGATGAGATGATCTGGCCTCAAGTCATAAGGGCCTTTAATTTTAGAATTGTGCATGAAAACAGTTGAGTATCCAGTGCCAAGCTTTCAGCACAGAAATGATATTATCGTAGTGTCCAGCTCCCAGACCAATGGAACTTCCTGGACATTTTTAAAAGACAACTCTGTATAAAGTACATTAGCCTGGATATTACCAGATCTCCGATCCCCATGGCCAGATCATGCTTTTTGAGGAATAGCTAGAAAATGTGCTGAGTGCTACAGAGGACACTAGAGTCTTTAAGACGGGCCAGCTCTTCCGCCCTCAAGCAGCCTTGTCATTGACCAGCAGCTCCTGAGTCATGTCCAGGACTGAACTTCAATTTATTGGCCCTAATCCCCACCATCTCCATGTTCAAGGTTTCCACAGAACCACCCGGCTCAGCTGTTGAGGAGAAACGGAGCTGGGTTTCAATTGCATTTGGGTTGCATTACCCTTCAGTCCCCCAGGCTGTGTTTTATAGTAGTTTCTTGTAGACGCGGAATTGATACAATGATGTTCCTTTTAATAGGCCCTTTGTGTTCAGTGGCCTCATACCACGGGAAGTTCCTGTGCTCATCTTGTGCTTGTCATATGCAGTTAAAGGCCTCTTTGAATAAGAACAAGGAACAAAAAATTACCCATGGTTTTTTCCCCCCTCTCCATTAAGACAAACTGGGTTCAGTGCCAATGCACGGCAAACGGCTAGCTGCAGAAAAAGCCTCTCCTAATGCTTTATAAACAATATTTGTCAACTGAACAGCCTGCCTCTGCCATGCTTTCCGCTTTTTAAAGCATTAATATTCTAGTTTGTCACCCTCCCTTGACATTGTAGTAATGTTTAGTCAAGCCCAGGGAGTTAAATGAAAATCTTGCATTTTAAATAACACTTTTAAATGGGCCTTGCTATTTCAGTATAATAATGAAAGGGATGGGATTTGGGGTGTGTTGTTCTGTTTGGTTGATTGTTTTTTGTTCCTGAAAACTTAACATCTTTTAATTGCCTTGCTATCATTTGACAGGACTAAAGCGCCACCCAGTGATACCTAAAGGGTACTGGTGTCATCTAGGTAGAACTAAATTCCACACAATAGATTCCTACCTTCCGATCCAACTAGGGGCAGGTGTGGATTTCTATGTATATATCCCAAGCTGAATGGGAACTAAGTGCATAATAGCCCTTCGGGGATCGGGCGGTATATAAATTTAAGAAATAAATAAAATAAAATAAAATAAATAATTAAATGCCTTGTATGCTGTCCCATCTTCAGTCTAGCAGCCAAGGGAGTGCACGCTGTTTCCAGTACTCCCCTCCTGATAACTGTCCATTTACAAGAAAGAGTGGAGAGCTAGATTCAGAGCCCTGCACCACCTCGCTTGCCAAATAGCTCCTTGCTGGAATTTTAGCTTTTGCAAAAATGCCCTTACAGCTCTATCAATGCCCTACCCATGACATTGGATTGGATTCCAATGAGCGGAAAAGAAGATGTACTTAGTGCAGTTCTGTTTATGCAAGCTATAGTGCAGTTATAGTGCAAGCTATAGTGCAACTTGCAGTTGCAGCAATATCTTGGACTTCAATGAAATTTTTAACAAAGTAACAATATTATTTTGGGTCAGCTACACTTTTTTAATGGAATGTACAATAGATGGGTTGCATGGTTCTGTTTTAATTTGCTTTGGAAATTGTTATTGGAAGAAATACCTTGTGTTATGCCTTGTACTTCTGAAAGAGATACTGAAGATACGACCCTTTTCACTTCATGTACGCATGGAGTGTTGAACATATAAAGCTGCTTTATACTTGATTACACCAGTGGTCCATCATTGTCTACTCAGACTTGCAGCAGCTATCCAGGGTCTTGGGCTGAGGTTGTTCATATCATCCATGACTTAATTCTTACTGGAGATGCCACGGATTGAACCTGGGACCTTCCTCGTGCCAAGAAGATGTTCTACCATTGAGCCATGGTTTCTCCCCACATGGAAATCTTCCATAAGATCCAACTCTATATCTGCATTTGTGTAGTAAACATTTGTTTTTCTTTGATTAAGCGGTCACATTTTAAAAGGTGAATATCTTTAGCACTAGGCAGTTTTCAGTTCTGATAATATCAATTTTTAAATGCTTCTCTCTTCTGCTAGCAGAACCTGACTGAAGGGGTATGGCTGTTTTATCGTGTTCTCCATCATTGGAATTCCTGATGTTAGCTTTTTATGTGCAGGGGTCCTCTGATGCCCGGCAGTACTTTGTTAGGAGTCACAAAATGCTGATGTGAAGAAGGGAAAGTAGGAAACATCTGCTTATAGCATCCAGCCCTCTGTTTATCTCTTCCCTTCCATAACGATATATCTACTTTTCAATGTGGCAAAATCTGTGGATACTTAAATCCAGAGACTGGAGTCATGAACATTGCATGGTTAAAACCACCCAAATGGGTGGAAGCAGGAGTTGAAAAACAGAAGAATGAGCAAAGACAGATGATAATATGGGGGTTGAAAGGGGAAAGAAAAGCAGAAATACTGAGGAGAAGGGGATACAGGGAGGACCGAAGTGCTTCCTCAAGTTTTTGCAGGTTCACCAGTATTCCACTGGGCCCAGCCTGGCAGGGAACTCTACACAGAATTTTCTCAGGGGGTTGCAACCAGGGGAAGGGAAAGAGGGAAAGCAGAAGTTGGGATAGATGAAGGTAGACTGGCTGGTGGTTAGGTCTTTTGTGAGCTTGGAGTGGGTCTTCCCAGGAAACAAAGGACAGGAGCCTGCATGGGCGATAGGGAGGGGCCACCCCTCAGAATTTCCCTTCCATCAGTCCTCTGGCAAATTTCAAAGATTCACATACAAAGCAGAACCAGAATATTTTCTGCCACTGGCTGTTTCGGGCTCTGGACACCCTTGCACCCTTGTTAGGGAACATGATCCATGGTGGAAAACACACTACAGTGGCCGCAGATGGGGATGGCTGAAGGGAGGGGTTCTATGCTCTCTCAACGTTGCTGCATTACCAGGGGTCACTGAGGGTGCTGAAATGTCCCTACAGTCTGATATTGACCCTGTTCCTGATTCAGCTCCTACTGGGGGCCTGATGCCTCTCACAGCTCCTCAGTGCCCTTAGTCACCTCCAGCCAGCCTCCTCCACCACGGACAGTGAGTCTGGCCCTGTTCCCAACCCTCAGGTTTGGGGTCCCAGCCAGTCCAGGCCCTAATGCAAATTGCCATCAAGCAGAAGTGCCCTGAGGTACACTGAGAGTGGCTGAAGTTCACCTCCCAGATGGATAGCTGAATGGAAGGTCTATCTGCCACCATCTGAAGAGCCTCACACCATCTTGAGGCTTTGCTTGCCATGGTACAGGGTGCCATTGAGAGCAGGGACAGATAAAGGGGATCTTGGATGCCCTGTGCCTCTCTCTATAGGCCCCTGTAGTGCTAGCCCATGCCTTCCTGCCAGCAGCACCCACTGGGTCTGTCCAGAGGGGTCCCTTTCCCTAGCGTGGCTATCCCTCAGACTGGTGAGGATGCTGTTGATCCCTTGTCACCCCTGGTGCTTCACTGGTGCCCACCTTCCCCTGGTGGCCCTCTTCAGGGGTGCATTGGGGCAACCCCTTGCTCCCTCTCCTTTTGCTGGTCCTCCTCCCCGGGCTTCCATCTGCATTTTGCTCCTCCTCCCCCATTCCTCCGCACCGCTGCTGCTAGCCAACCTTTCAGGCACACCCCATCCCACCCTTTCCAGGTTGATGCTCCACCTTTCCCCACTGTTACCTTTTTTTCCATTCTGGCACTCACCACAGCACAGGAGCCCGCTTAGGAGGCAGCTCAGCTACACCGTTGCTGTGTTGTCTTTAGTTGAGCTCAGCTTCTCCTTCCTCCCTCTGGATTGCGCTACTCATTCCTGAAGTCTGAAATCCACACCCAGCATTTTGAGGTTGAAGTCCCACACTTCCAATCAGATTATAGATAAAGTTCAGCTTCTCTGTGGAATTTTGCAGTGTTGTTGTCAAGTTGTACATCTATTTTTGAATTTATAATGTTATAATCAGTTGGACTCATGTACATTTCTGTGTATCTTTGCACATACATTGTAAGTATACACAATTCTATATTATATTTAGCATGATAGTGACTTTTCATGGTCCTCTTTTTTATATACAGCACATATTTTAATTGCTGAAGCAAATATATATGTGTGTGTTTTTAAAGGTCCCTCTGAGCCCATATTGCACTCGAGCCATTATGAAGCTGGTGTACTGTTCACACTGCCGGGGCATGTCAAATGTCAAGTCATGCAACAGCTACTGCCGCAACGTCTTGAAAGGGTGTCTGGCCAACCAAGCAGACCTGGACCCAGAATGGAGGAATCTGATAGGTAAGAGCTGCAGAGAGCCTGAGAGAAGGATTTTGTATCTTCTGTGCTTTTGTACATAGCTTCTGATCCTCTTTTTGATCAACAGAGAACAGTCGAGAGCAAGCAGTACTATAACCGCAATTAGTGAATGTATTGAAGATCTCTCTGCCCTAAGCTCTAAACATAATCAGCATGTGTGTTTTTGAAGGGGTACTCCGTCCTTTGGAAAGTTCACCCTCCAGTGTTCTTCAGCAGCTTTGGAAAATTTTATAATGCTTCTAGAAAAAAGTAATTATTAAATCTTTTGTGCCCTCCACTGCTTTGCATTCTAGCACTCTCCAAGCATATCTGCATCCTAGCTACCCATGCTCTTGGAACATAGTTCTTTGAAGACTACACTAAGTATGGCCGTGGGGAATCCTTCTCTTCTGAGAGATGCCTGGGCCAGTGTTGAGGGTTATGTTGTGCAGAATGCATAGCCTTCAGTGATCCCTCAGCTGCACCTGTTTGGAAAGGGAAGAAAGGGAGCGTCAGCACATGTTAAGCCTTCAGCATGTGTAGCCTTTGTGAGAGAAGGTGGAAAGTCCATTGGAAAACATTTGAAAATTCAAAGCAGATCCTTGTTTGGGCTAAATGTCAGCTTTGCTAGTGAGGTCTCTGAATTAAATTAGTCACAATTCAGTAGCAACGCCTCCCTTCTCTCCCAAGAATACGGAAGGTTTTTTTGCATTCAGACAAAGGAGCAGAGCACAGTTAAGAGTCATCAACAAAATAACAATGAAGATTGCTGGGCTTACTAAAGAACGAAAGATTAATCTAGATTTGCTAATTTTCTGTAATTAGCTCGTCAGTTTCATGGCAACAGGCGCTGTTGTAAAGGTTTTGTGGCTGAAATCACTGTAGTCTCTGTTTTCAGATTTCTTTGCTTTGTGTCTTCTTCAAAACAAGTTCCCATTCTTCTTTCTTCCAGAAAAAAAAGGTTTACAAAAGTCCCCTGCTGGCAAACATCCCAAAAACATATTTAATCTGTTTATGCCATTTTGTGATGGTTGGCACAGTGGCATGATGATGCACAGTCTGTCTCCTGATCTTTGGACGTTTGAGACTTGCATGTCCATGTATGTGCAGGAGACTTCTTTTATGAAAAGAAAGCATTTATGTGGGAATATACAGCACTGTATATGAAGAATCTGACCCTGGCTGGTATTTGAATGGGAGACCTCCAAGGAATACCAGGATCATGATGCAGAGACAGGCAATGGCAAACCACCTCCGAATGTCACTTGCCTTGAAAAGCCTATAGGGTCGCCATAAGTCAGCTGTGATTAGATGACAAATATATATATATTGAGAAAAGGAATTGTCTGCAGAGCAGTCGTAGAAAAGGAATACATTTTAAAGAAGTATTTCCCTGCTGTACGTGCTTGGTTGTGATCTGAAGAACATGAGGAGGATATATGTCTGCTTCTTATAAACTAAATTCCACCTGATCTGCTTTGGATGAACGGCTGCGTGGCTACATCTGAATGGATTTAATATTTAAAAGCCATAAAGGTGCCTTTATCATTATAGCCTCTTTAGCTGAGGGAACAGATATTTGACTCACTTATTCCCCCATCAAACTGACAAAAACATATAGCTTGAGTCTAGACTAGCATTTCTGCGCGTGCAATTTCCACTCACAAATCACAATTTTCGCATCTCATCCAGAGTGGGAATTTTGGGCTGTCATGGGAGAAGGGGCAGCAAAATCACGCTTCATGGGTGAAAACCCTTCTATCTTTTGAAATGCTTGTCTAGATCCAATCTATGGTTGCGGGAAGTAACTGCTTTTAACTTGGATTTTGTTGCTTTAACATCATTAGGGGTGTGCATTCAGATACACCCAAACTAGAAAGAAACCTGAAAAATACCCTATCAGTGTTTGGGGGGTACATTCAGCATCCCAAATATATCTGGAAAATTTCCAGAAAAATGAAAAAAGGTCCCCCCAAAAATCTTGAAAATATTTGAGATCTACCAAAAAGATCAGAAACCAGCATTTTCCAGGGACTGTTTGTCCTTTCTCCCTGCACTGGATTCTGCTGGACATTCTGTACGCTGCCTTTTGCTCTGTTGAGGTTGCAACGCACACCCCACCTCCCCAATCCTTGCTTGGATTTGTTCTGCAATGATCCTCCAGTTTGACAGTAGTACTTTGCACTACCAATGTGTCTCTGGGTTCTGCTGGGCAACTGCACATTCCAATTGGTTCTTCTGGGCTTGCAAAAATGCACCACAACCCTTTGAGTTTTCACTGCAGAAATTCTCTGGGTCGATTCTGGTTCTGTTTGGCATGGCACTTTGACTTGTGGTTCCACTGGGATTACTGGCTTCTGCAATGGTTATGTTGGCCTTGTTGTGTTAGTTCTTCTATGGGAGACATTTGATCCGATCATGGAAGCAGATCTTTTGCCCCGGAAGCAACTTGGAGGTTTCTTTGTTTTCCCCTCCATAGGAAATAATGGAGGATGGCTGGGGGAACCCTGTTCAGGAGCCCATAAAATCGGACTCCTTGTCCATTCTACTTGAAATTTGGGGGTTATTTAAAGTGAAAGTACCAGAAGCTCTCTTGCAACCTCCCAAAGGGAATAATGGAGCCCATAATTTTGGATTCCCCCCAAAAAAATCATATCGATATGGGAATTAGAATATTGAGAGTACCAATATTTTTCAAATCCAGTATATTGAAAACCAGTAAATACCAACTTTTTGGTACACCCCAATAATTATTTTATGTTGTCAATTGTGAGCTGCTTTGAACAAACAAACTAAATTGCAAATTAATACATTGGAAAAATGGCCCTTAACTGTCCAAAAGAAATTAATAAATTTAAATATATCTAGTGAGGTATATGATAGTCAGTGTGATGTATTAGTTAGAGTGTTGGATTAGGATCCAGGAACCACAGGTTTGAATCCCCTCTCTGCATTGGGTGACCTTGGACCAGGCCCATAGCCACAGTGGGGCAAAAGAGGGCGGGGGCCCATGAATCATTTGTCACGCCCCTCCAATCAGCACTAGAGGTTAGTGTGAAATCTGCCACAAGCCTTTCAAGTATAAATTCTCTATGTAAAGGGAAAGGGAAAAGGAAAGAGTTGAGGCAAAGAGGTGTGAGTCCTGTCATAAATCTTTCCCAGTGTGAATTCTCTATGCAATATGCTAAAACGAAATGAATAGTTTGCAAGGCTAAAGAGTCCTGATTTTAAAAGCCTGCAAGCAGTGAAGTAAAATTATGTTGGAAAAAGGAGAGACAGAGATTAAGTAATGAAGGGGTAAAAATCATGTTCAACAAAGAAAAAGTCAAAGAGAACAGGACAGTGTTCCACAATAATCCTAAAGAACTTTTATTGCTGAGGAAGTTATTTTTGATAGGCCAGGAGACAATAAGGCATTTGGGTCCAGAGATAAGTGAGCACAAATTTTTTGCTCATTTATGTGCCCCCACAGGAATCTTGTTCACAGGGCAAGGTTGTGGTTTTTGCTTGAAGATGGAAAGTTGCAGGGAAAGTATCCCTTATCTGTGGGCAACTCAGGGATCATGTCCTTGTTGCTTGGCATGTTCATGTTCACTTAGAAAAGAATCCAACTCACAGCCTGTTACTATGTATTTTATTAATCTATTTTATTCACTTTATAGTCCACATTCCTCAATGAGACTCAAAATTGATTACACAGTGTAACTCAATGCAATCAATTAGATAACTAATAAACAATGCAATAAGACTAGGATTATAGCTGTTTGGAAAGGTAGAAAGGAATTAAGTAAGAGCAGGATAATATATACAGCAAACATAATTAATATCATACAATGATGTAATCCACAATCCCTTTGCTTTTATAAAAGCTCCCTCCTGAATTATTCCATTATCATGTAGCTCTATTGTCTTTATTAAAATGCTTTCTTGAACCGTTCTGCTTTACATAGGTTGCAGAATAGCAAAAGTGTAGAAGCTTTGCTAACATCCTTAAAAAGGCCATTCCACAGAAAATGCCTACCTATGTGCAGTTGCTGATCTTATGCATTTATTGAATGGCGCCATTAAAAGCCTTGAGCTGATGATTTAGTTTTGTGATCAATTTGTAAATTATTTTATAAAAGTTTTTAAAACTGTTATTTTAATCTAATTTGGCCTCAGTTTACCAACTTAATCCTGTAAGAAAATGGATAAATTCCCAACTATAATCCAGCAATAGCTACATTTCAAGAATAGAACTGCAACAGAGACCAAGAGTTTTTAGAAAACTAAATTAATTTGTTCTCCCCATAACAAACACCTTGTGAGGTAGGTGGAACTGAGATAGTTCTGAAGAACTGTGACCCAAAGTCACCCAACAGGAATGCAGGAGTGCGGAAACACATCTGGTTCACCAGATAAACCTCTGCCATTCAGGTGGAGAAGTGGGGAATCAAACCTGGTTCTCCAGCTTAGAAACCACCTGCTCTTAACCACTACACCACGCTAATAGAAAACAGGACTGAAGCCTATGCCACAGTGTATTCTATTCTGTCATGATCGTATACCATTGTTTTCATTTTTTGTGATTGCATTTTCTGCATTGCCTGACATAGCATGTCTGATTTTTTTTGCACTTTTTAAAATTTTTGTAACCCCTAGTCCTGTTTCAGTACTTTAGAGATGTCTCTCATGCTGTTTGATTACATTGCTTTACACTAGAGATGTCCAACCTATGGCCCTCCAGATGTTCATGGACATCTGGAGGGCCATAGGCTGGGGATCCCTGCTTTATACCATGTAATCCATCTTGAGTCTCAAGTAGAAAAGGAATCTATAAATATAGTAAATAGTGATGGATGGCCCCCTGACATATTAACCCCCCCCCCCCCCCGATAAAAATGTTCTGGCTTCAGGCCTTCCTTGGACCTTCCAGCCTAACCTACCTCACATAGTTTTTATGAGGGTAAAATGGAGGAGAGAAGAATAAGCCACTCTGGGTTCTTATTGGGAGAATGGTAGGGTAGATATGAAGTAAATAAATGAAAACTCTAATGTCTAGTCTGGCTGTATATGCTGGTTGTTGATACACAGCATATATTCAAACAAGCTGTTGGTTATTCACTCCCCCAGATTCATTGCTATTGGTAGCTGAGCGCTTTGACGGACCATCTAATGTAGAACCAGTCATTGGTACAATTCACAGCAAGATTGCGGAAGCCATTTCTACCATGCAGGAAAACAGAGAATCTATAACAGCCAAGGTAAAAAATGATTTATTTTTGCAGCTATGAGTACAATTCATCCATATCCATTTCAGCAGCACCCTCTTTTCTCAAGGCAAATCAAACATGTGGGTGTCCAGTGATTCCTGCTGGTAAGGACTAGGAAGGCTTCCTCCCTGGTTACTTCTGTCTTGAATACTGAAGAAGGTTTGGCATGTTATCTGATGAGGACTTCTTGCTAGATCTGTCTTCTTTAGTTGTAAGCATTTGTTCAAACCTATTTTTCACAGGACCAGGCCCAACCACTTCTAAGGGTTTGATTGGACCCCTCCTCATCCCCATCAACCTCAGTAGATTCCCACAACAGCAGTTTTGGGTAGAATATGATTCATGGGAGGAATTAGCTCCATCATTCTTAGAACTGTGTTACTTCTCCTCTGACAGAGTCTGAAGAGAATAATTTGTGTTCCAAAACCCCACTGCTTTTCCCATGACACCTAAGAATTGTAACTAACAGATTCTGGTGGAGAATGAATTAAACTGACTGGCAAGTAGATCAGTCATTGATAGGCCTACAGGGAGAGGGAGGAAAAGAGCTCAGCAGTGCAGCCACAAAATACAATGTTGAACAGTGCAGAAATAAAGCCATCAGTTCAGAGAGAGACACAAAGAGAGTACAAAGGGATGAATAAATCTATACCTCCCAGAAGGTATTTTTCATTGTTCTTGCATGTTTTAATACCCCTTGAAGAATTGCTTTGTAATAACCACAGTAATAAACTTTAAATAGGCAAGCTGCTGTGATGAAGCTAGATACCTTTGCCTCCCCCTAGAATATTTTGGGTACAATTATTAATAGCCTTTGGTTAGCAAGGAAAGAAACTATCTCTATTGCTGTGCAAATTTCTGTTGTGAACCAGAGTGTGCTATAGTTAACATGTGCATTAGAGACGAACAGAATTTTTCAGGTTTGTAACCCTAGTAGGAAGTGCGTTTGCTTTTGTGAGTATTTCCCCAATCCATCTACTTTGGCACACTGGCCTGCATCCAGTCATTCCATTAAGAAAACTTACATGCCTCTCCTTCACTTGCTATTGGATTGTTGGTGTATACAAATCATGTGTGTGTAGAAATCAGTGCGGAATTAGGAAGAATATGATTAACAGGAAAAATACCATGTACCCAGGAATTACTGGAGAAATTTGTTGAATCCCCTACCAAAATATTGGGTTGTGTTCTCACTTTTCCAGGTCTTTCAAGGTTGTGGAAACCCCAAACTCAACACAAAGCCTTCTAATGTTGAAGATAAGAAGAGGCGGGTAAAATCCATTAATGAAGATAAATCATCAGTTCTAGGTTTGGAAAAACTGGTGAGTACAGCATTAGGATTTTCCTACTGATTTAAAGATGTTTCTAAGCTGGAATGGCCCATGTTATCTCTTGCTTCACAATACTTGTTGGGTTTACTGAGGACATTCATGGCTATTTTAAGAACCAGCTGTGTAGGATTCGTCTTCTGTTTAAGGACCCTTTAGTATCAGATGGTATTGTGGTTAATGGTTTGGAAAAACAGCTGGGGTAGCAGGTGGAATGTGAGGTGCCACTCATTTGCTTCTTGCACACTGGCATTCACATATTGGGACATGAAGCACCTTCTATATAACCATGCTAAGTCCATCTAACAGCATGCACTTATCATGCACCATGATCAGCACATGACTTGGAAGAGTCTAGTTGATTCTCCTGAAAACTCTTAAAATGTTGTCTTTTTTTCTTCCCATGCTCCCATGTTAAACAAATTAAATAGCAGAAGATTGGGTAATTTAAGTAAATACAAGGCAATTAAGCAACAGTATACAAAAACAGCAGTATAAGCAACCAAGTATGAACCAGCTTTCAACACAAAGTCTAAGTGAACAGATAGTCTTCATCTGATACAGGAGGGTTACCAAAGTAGCACTTGCAAGTTCTGCTGTTGATTTAGGCCAAAGTTGTCATCAGTTGTCTTCTTTGCTGGTGGAAAGTGCCATCAAGTCATAGCAACTCATAATGACCCCATAGGTGGTCTGCCTCTGTATAGCAACCCTGAACTTCCTTGGTGATTTCCCATCCAAGTACTGAGAGTACCAACTCTGCTGAACTTCTGAGATCTGATGAGATTGGGCTAACCTGAGTCATCCAACTACTTGGTCACCTACCTTTTTATCCCAGTTCAGTGACAAGCTCTTCAACTGTTCTTCATCTGGGCATCCTTGATGCCGTTTGTGTCGTCCTCTTTCTGCGTTGATTTTTCATCATAGGAGTTTCATAAATTTGGTGTTAATATTTTTTTCTGTATCAGACAATACATCTGGCAGAGTGGTCTGTCTTTAAATACTGTCATAAACATGCAGAAATGATAACAGCAGCCTTTTTAGTGGAATGAAAAATTCCTTACATTTGACTATGCAAGCATTTAGAATGTTAATGCATCGGTGACACCACATGTTTTTTTGAGCCCCAATTCTCCTCTGTCTGGCAGGTTTCAGATGTGAAAGGGAAACTGAAGGATGTAAGGGACTTCTGGGTTTCTCTCCCAGTCACACTTTGCAATGAGAAAATATCTGGTTCTGTGAATGAGGACAAGTGCTGGAATGGAATGACCAGAGCCAGGTAAGGATACAGAACATGGTCACAACGTGAAGGTAACCTGATTACAATGCTAGTAAATGTAAACTCTATTGTGGAGGTGGGTGGGAGAGAAAAGGCAGTCAGGGGAGTCAACACAATAATGTCCCTAGAATCCTGTCTTCTTCCTTGCTTAGAAAGAAAACCCCGCCATTCTTCCCCCGTGCCTCATTCTGCCCCCTCCCCCAATTTATTTATTTAGAAAATTTCCAGAGAAATGCTCATATTTATAAAATGTTCATATTTATAAAATGCTCCTATATATAAAAAACAAAGGATCCAGTTTTCTGTTTCTTAGGGCCTGTTCAGATCATGTGATATTGCAGGGCATGGCACTCCAACCGCACATGTAAACACCCTCCTTTTTGCCATGGATCAGCATAGCAGTGCATCTTCGACAAGTCTTCATAAAAGTGTACCTAAAGTTCAACTGTGAACCAGGTTTAGAATGCTCATCCCCACAGTTGGTAATAGGACTAACACCAAACCAGTATAGGACTGGGTGTGGAATTCATACATAGTCCCTAAACTGTGATGTCAGAGTATCATACCGGATGTAATGCCCACATCCACAACATGTCTTAATTGTTGTTTTTATATTTCTGTATTTTTTTTTGTTTTAATTGTTGCAAAGATACTTTGGTTAATTTTAACTATTTTTAAGATATGATTTTATTATGTATGATTTAATTTGTTAGCAGCCTTGTGGCCCTTATGAGGGCCGAAAGGCAGTGTATAATTTAAAAAAAATAAATACATAATAGAACCTTATTTTGCTAGGGACTGAAAGTACAAATAGGTCAACACTGTAATGTTGTGCCCAGAATAGGACTAAAGACTGAAGTAATGTCAGTGAGCAGCAAAAGTTCCTATATCTTCTAAAGGTAGTGTGTTAATTTGATATTCCAGAGCTTATTTCTTGCTTGAAATCTTCCTGCAGGTATCTTCCAGATGTGATGGGTGATGGGCTTGCCAATCAGATCAATAACCCAGAAGTGGAAGTAGACATTACAAAACCAGATATGACCATTCGCCAGCAAATCATGCAGTTAAAGATCATGACAAATCGCCTGCGCAATGCCTACAAAGGAAATGATGTGGATTTCCAGGATACAAGTAAGTGAGCTGCAAGGAGGGGACGTCAGTCTGGTACTATAGCGATGACATGTATTATTAAATAGTCAGACGTCAGAGGTCTCCAGAACTCTGTGAAATATCAGGGGGTTCAAATGTGTTTTCTTTAATAATAGTAGTTATATCCAGAGGCAGCTGCAAGTAGGCAATAAAACTGTTGTCCCCGTCTGCTGACTTTCAAGCTCTATCATTCTTGAAGAAGGCACTGTCGGAGAGCTTGTGGAGTGGGCCAGAACTGCTGTCTCTCAGCTGTTCATCCATGCCAGTTGATTCTGGCCTGCCTGGCCTAGTCTTACATCACAGAGTGTTGTGGGGCTCCAAAAAAGGTCTGATGCATTCTTTGGTGCTGTTTGACCTGTCAGTTGTTGCAGTAGATATTGATATTGGTGCTGATACTGAAAGCATTTTAAAGCACTGAAAGCTTGATGTGGGGATGCTACTGACATAGCCTCCTTGTGGCAAGTGACCCTTGCCCCACTTATAAAGTTTAAAACTAATCACTCTGTAGATCACCTCCATAATTTTAAGAACCAGATGTTTCTGGCATGAACAAACTTAATTTCATGATAATGATTCCAGTAGTGGGTAGTCTCAAATATTATAGACCAAGGTTAATGGAGACGGGGTTTTCAGGGGCATCCCCAAGATAATTGTACCATAGAGTCTGGGCAGTAACAGTTCAGGACTGATAACATACAAGCACATGCCTTTGAGCATAATCAAGTGTGAAATGAGTTCTGTGACTGTGTGTTTATAAGTTCACCACCTTTTTTCCTTCCTCTATTGTTCCTTGGCAAGCCTGTCTTTTTGAGACTGCAAGCTTTTTGAGTTCTACAAGCTCCAATAGGAGAACTGTCGAATTGCTGAGTTTTGAATGCAGTTTGAGTTGCCTGTGCTCTCTTTGGTCCACCTTGATTATGCCATCACTAAATCCACTTTCAGCAACATTCAGGTGGTCTGATGAATATGGAGGGCATGGGTAGCAAGATGTAATTGAACGACAGCTCCTCGGTGCCCTAAATGCTGCTTTAATCTAACTAGTATGCTAGCTAATTCCTATGCATTAGCATTTTGCAGGCTTCACGGTGTTGGCTGTTAGGCATTGCACAAGTGACAGCACAAGCAGAACCACCTGCTTACCTGAATTTTCTCTTGCACAGGTGACGACATCAGTGGGTCTGGCAGTGGTGATGGCTGCCTTGACGACGTCTGCATCAAAAAACAGTCCAAGAGCTCCAGCACCCGGCAACCAGAGACACATCCTATGCCTAAACTGTCAGGACAAGGCGTCAGTGGAAATGGCAGCACAGTTTTGCCTTCCTTCTTCCTTTTATTACTTTCTCTGGGTGCTGTTGCGACACAGTACTTGTGGCGATAACTCATTGCTGCAGCCGTGAAAGAGACTGTGGTGGTTGAAATCTTAACTTTGCCAAAAACGTGGACTATATTTAATTCATCTTGGCAAAACAAGGGAGATAAAGGTTCTTGATTGTTTGTGATAACCTGGCAGTGCTAGAACTGGTCTTTTTCTTTTGGTCTTTTTTGAATGCTGGGCCCTTCTTTCTGTACCTCATTTTTAAAATGCCGTTAATTTGCCATAGAGAGGCATCTGGAGGCCGACAACAGTCCTTGGCGTAAAGATTTAATGGGGAACAAGGACAAATGACCCACAAGTCAACATCATTTTTATTGACTGCAATAAAATATTGCAAGTATCTAGTCTTATTTAAAGGTAGCCATGAGTGTGCTAAGTTGATGGATTGAGAACAACATACCTTTTTTAATTTAAAGAATTTCAAAGTTCTATGATAGGGGGTCAGTTCATAATTGTCCATTTCGCAAATGGCAAAGGGTTCTTCCCTTCCCTCGATGTAGGATTATCTATTCTATATGTTAGTGTAAGCCTGATCAGTAAAGGGTTTCACTATCGTAGAAGCTGGAACAAAAATCCTTTAACTCACAAATCCTTATGTGTGCTAAAAATGGGTACTGAAAGTCAGTTATTATTTCTCCTACAGAGAAGCAATTAGAAGTGAGATTGAGGTTTTGCATGTTCATGGGAAAACAGCAGTCAAACTGATGAAATGCAATATAGAGTCGTAATATGCAACTATTACGATAAAAATATGCATGGGGAAACTTTTGTCTGGAAAGCTTTGCTTCCAGTTGGAAGATGAAAACCTTCTTGTTATTATCACTAATAACAGACGACTTTTACCAAAGGGATAATGCAAAGAAACTGTTTTGAGGTTTATGTATTATTACTTGTTTCATTTGCAAGTACTGAAGGCTGCTCATTGGCTGGACCAGGGAACAGTAAAAATGCTGGTTGCATTCAGACAATAAGCTGTGGTTTGTTTAAACCACAGATAGTTGCACAAACTCTGTGTAGTCTACTAGTTGAACATAATGTACCACAGTTTGTTTCTAAATCCCAGTTAGTTTTGCTGTTTGCCTCCTTTCTGACCTCTAAGCAGAATCCCCAGATACTATCCCAAGTTCCTTTGCATTGCCTGACTGCTGGCAAAGCCTCATTGTATATGTAACCCTCTTGCTTATTGGTCAAATGCAATAAATGGAGGGGTATTTGGAGGAGAACCTTATGGCAGGCTAAGTTGTCTCCACCTCCTCATTCTTAGCTAGGTACCATCCCCTCCCTTCCCTTTCCCTTTTCTGTGTAGGTGCTTCCTGGAATTCCTGAATTTTAAAATTCTGAAACAATACCTTTCTACAGCCTTCCCATATGCCTTCTTTCTTTCTAATTATAGCCTGCCTTCCCCTTCCCCCTTTTCAACTAGCTACTTAAGTGTTTCCCCCAAACTGCTGTTTCACACAAAGTATATTTTTACAGCCCTCTCCCCTTCTCTTATGTGATTTCACTGCTTTTACATTCCCCCTCAGAAGAGGCTGAAGTCTTTGAAGCACATTCCTGTTTGCTGATTCATCCTTAGCAGAGGGAGAGCATAAAGGGAAGTAGATGGAAAGACTGAAGAGGAGTGCTTAGAGTACCATTTATAGCTAAGTACAGCTGGATCAGCAAGGTTTTCTGCTGGTGTGCACTTCCTCTTGTGTGTGCAGATGGCTAAGTTGTGGCACTATTGAATGAACTGAGATTTCTGCATTCAGACAACACCACAAACCAAAATCAATACAAGCCACAGTAAACATGCCATGTACAAACCATGGTTTTGAAACCACAGCTTGGGCAGCCTGCATTCAGACATCACAACAAGCCAAACTTAATCAAACCACTGTTTATAAACTGGTTTATGATGACATCTCAATGCATCCACTTTCAGATATCCCTAGAAGTTTACTTGAATGCAACATCAGATCCTCAAAGATTTGCAGGTCTTTATTCTGCCCCATGTTCCAACAGCTGTGTAAAAACCAATGAGTTTAGAATGGTGTAACTATTAGGACTGAACAGCAAACCAAACAATCCTATGCTGTGTAACCATTGTTTAGCACCACCTCACCACTTTTGTTATTTCTCTTTCTAATCGTTATTACAAATTTGCCAGGGATATTAATATTCAAGAGGTTGAGGGGTGGTAGAGTGGTGAAAGACTGACCACACGAGTGGCTGACTGTCCATTTACACAGTCAGGTATGCATATGTCTTTCTCTGTTGGACATCTATGCTTCCATAGTTCCCTATTTGGGGCCTTAGGTTTATTTGATCTATAACCGTATTTTTTTTTACTTTTACAAAATTATTTAGCATATCAAGGCAATTCTACTGAACAACTGAATGATAGGCAACTTTGGCATAAGCTTGGCTATTAATTCATATTTGTGTATCATGATTTTAAATTTTATTTTATTTCGTGGAGCACGGGCAGTGTGAAGGCATTTTTTTCTTTTAAAATTTTATAGTCTATATATAATGTTGAAACATTTCTGTTCAGTTTTTTGCATCAAAGACAACTGTGTGTCCTAATCAGAGAGTTTTAAAAGGCAGAACTACTGAAGCTAGCATCAATTGCAAAACAGATAGAGGAAGTATTTCTAGCATCACATTGTTAGAGGCGGTGAATGCAAGAAAATTAATTCTATTGAGTTATCATTCTTCTTGTTTGTTTTAATGCTGGGAGAATTTTTTCCCCTAATCACCCCAATCAGTATTGGAGACTGCCAATCATATTGATATTGTATTTTCAAAACTCAAGCAAAATCTGGTGCCAGCATGAAGTCTTTGTTCCAAAACACACCTGCTTTTGCACACATTTGTTTTCATTGCCTTGGGAATAGAACAATACCCCATCCGCTTCCATTATTGATCTTGTTCAATCTACTACATTAATTTTTGTTTTCATTTATGCCAGTCTTAAAATAATAGCTAATACAAATGAGGCATGGAAATCAAATATCCTGCCTCCTTTTAATATAAGATTTCACATCCCAGAGCAAATTGGAGTTCCACATTCAAACAGTTTTGTGTATGGTAAAAATACTGATAAACTTGGCAGATAATTTCTCCTTCACAGTGCAGGAGAGAATGATACTGCAGGGGACACACACACACACACACACACACCCCGGCCATTTCCCATGTAAAAAATATTTGCCAATCTGATGGAAAGCTGTAAACAGTTCCTGGGCCCTGTGATTCAACCTAGACTTGATCATGGGTCTTCCCCAATCATATCTAAAGCAAAGAGTGGCAAGGGACAATTTTTAGAGTCAAGGAAGGCTGGAAACAAGGGACTCTTGGGTCCTTCCATTTTTGTGGCTTAATGTCTCCATAGCCTCTTGTACTGAATACTTTTTTTTCCCCAGCCAGCATCTCTTACAATCAATATGTTTGTTCAGTCTCTGACCAGTATAGCTCTTCTGGGAATAGCATCCGGCTAAAGAAAAAGTGGCACTGGGGAGAGGGCATGGGAAAATACCCCATGGGGAGAGCCCCTTGTACCTTGAGACTATTTGTTCTAATAATTGAGGGACACACATGCATCTCTTGCTCTCCTTATATGATTTATAGAAGAAGACTGGTACAGTCATACATGGTTGGGTCGCAAGTTTCTGGATAAGTGTGGTGTCCCATGATCACAAGATCTGAGGGTATTTTTCATTTGTTTTAAACTTTATTTTTGTCATGTAGATGGCGGTCCTCATTTTGATTTTTAAAAGCACTTTGCTGCAAGGGATACTGTTAGATTTAACAATCAAGGAAAGAAACTGAGCACTAATACCCCTTGAAAAGCTGTCAACCAGAAGCCAAAATCGTGGACATACAAGCTATTCTTTTCTTTTTTCGTGCCATAATGTCTACTTCAGCAGAGGGTAGGTCAATACAGGCTTTTCAAGCACTGATATTTATCCTTTACAAATGACAAACAACCTGTTGTTTTCTGGTGGGCTTATTAGGGAGTATTCTGGTGGGCTTATTAGGGAGTTCAAGTACAACTATAACCAGTGTGCACCTTGGCTTTAAAATGCAGTTCTCTCTGCAAAGTTAAGATTTATTTCACTTATTGGCATACTTGGCCATTTATATATTTCTTTTGGTTACCAAGGTACTTGTAACTATCTTGCACTGTTGAACTATGTTCTTTGAATCCTTATATAAATAAAAAAGGCTGGAGACTTAAATCTATATGAATGCCACTTGAAACAAAAGGCTCTTTTATTTCTTACACTTTTATTGAGTTTCAACAGCAACGTGTGCCAGGGGAACAGCATTAATAGTGAAGCACGCGCCAGCTTGCACTATGTAATGCCTATGTATATGCCACAGGCAAAGTTGTTATGATGTCTACATAGGCATTGGCCATTCTGCCCAAGACCTGTGTTGGTAGGAACCCAAGCTCTCTAACACTAGAAATCTCAAACAAAAATGTGTTATCTAGAGCTGTTTGCTCTGCAAGCATGTTTAATATTCTGCACGGTCCTCTCCATGAGGTCTGAACTGCTCTGTGGAAGGGGTCGAGAGTTAGCTACAGCCCATGACTGACATGCAGAAACTTCTACAATATACAGCTAAGAAATCTCAAGAGGCAGGTGGTATAGAAGCATTTTCTCCCTGAGATCCTACTGTTGCCAGAATAGAGACTACTGGGCTGGATGTGCCAATTGTCTGGATTAGTTTAAGGCAGCTTCATATTTCATTTCCTTTTATTTACTTCATTTATACCCTGCCTTTCTTCCCATTAGGGTCCCAAAGTGGCTTACATCATTCTCCTCTCATTTTTTTCCCTCGCAACAAACATGCAAGATAGGTTACACTAAGAGTACATCGCTGGCTCAAAGGCACGCAGTAAGCTTCCATGGCATAGTGGGGATTTTAAGCACTACATTGACTCTTAGTATATTCCAGGGGATGGACTGTGTGGTCTTTTCCAACGTTCTATGATTCAATTAATTTTCCTTGCAGTGAAAATAGGCTGATTCAACTCTGACAGCAAATTATATCCAGAATACATCTTGACTTTTTGAAATGGACCTGTCTGTGGTTGGTGATTCACAGGGCTCTTCGCTCATGTTCCAGCCATTACATCAGAGTAGCAAGGTCAAAGTAGCAGCAATAGGTACATGGCCAAGTGCCTTGTTCTACAAAATGTTCTGCTATTTAGGCCCATACACAAAAGTTTTAATGTTAACTCCATTACACTCAATGAATCTGTCACTTATGGTTGTGAACACTGTGACAAGATAAGTAAACTGACTTTTACTTGGTATCGTCTCAATTTTTGCTGACTTTCTCGTTTCCAGCACACGTTTTATGTCATAGCTATATCCCATCAAGTGTAAAACTCTGTCCTGTTTCCAGGTATGTGTGTGTTTAGGGAGGAGATTCAGTTGCCAAGTGGCTCTGTAGCTGGTGTAGAGGAAAGAGATGCAGGATGGGTAAAACCAAACAACTCATAGGAAAATACAATGCATACAGCACCACCAGCCTGCATTTCTTCACACTGCAAGCCAAGAAAACAGAGGAAGTTCCAAAAAATTCTACAAGAACATTCATAAATCCAAAAATCACTTCTGAGACAAGCAAAAGGGGATTGTTCCATCACTTCTCACTTCAGAAGAAATGGGTTCAGGATTGAAATTTGAGTATGCTAAAGTCCAAGAATCACAAGATTGCTGTGCACACATTTCTGCAGTGTTGTGTAAAACAGGCTAACGTAAAAGTTTGTGCTGCTGTTATTTCAGAATGAGGACTGTATTCAAAGTGTGAGATCAACCAATAGAGATCCATATCTGTAAACAGGTTTTTCCACACACAGATCTGCAGCCAGGGGCACAACAACCTGCCACTGCAGAAAATAATCTCTATCCAGCACTTTGCTTTTGCAGCCAGCACAGCTGTTAAGTAAGAACTTTGTACTGTGTACACATTAATCTCAGAAAAACCAAATACGAGCACATGTTCTTTAAAAAGTATTTATTGATTTAAACCGTTCTTTAAAAGATTCCTATGCATGTACTATATAAAGTTTGCAGAGATAATCGTGAATTATATACAGTCTCCACAATAATCTAAAAAATCAGGATGAATGGTTCAATGCATTATTCAGCTCAGTACATGAAGTTAAGCAGACTTGGTCTGAATTTGGTTGATGCTATGATAATGACCAGTCACAACAATAATTAAGGACACAAGCTGAATATTGCACTAAAAGCCAAATATTTTACATGGAATTGTACTTCTATAAAACAACAATGAAATAACACATGTTCTATTCGTTTATTATTAAAATAGAGAATGAAAATATTTCCAAAATAAATTTACAATACAACATTTAAAATCGTAATACACACAAAATCACACAAACAAATCATGTACAATATAGAAAGATTGGGACCACAGTAACATAAATTGGTTATCTTCAAATACTTGAGTCTCTGCTGGAATACAGCCCAGAAGGTTTATGTGGCCTTCTTTTCTCATGACCTACAAATCCAAAGGTCTGTTAAATTCCCCAAGACTTCACAAACTGCAATAGGACCTATAATTGCAAGGTCACTACGGCATAGGTGTTGAGACGATTCACTACTGATCAGTCCATATTTGAAAATAATAGTTGCCAATAAGATCAACAAATGTTCAACAATTAAACTTCTGTTAAGATAAATTATATATTTTTCTGTTTAACTAAAACAGAAGATTTGGTTCACAGAGTCCTCTATTTCAGTCCCTCAAATCCGTACCCTACATCTTTCAGTAAAGGGTTATCAGCTACTTCTCTCAAGCAGCAAAGGGTTTGCTCCTTACATCAGATGGGTTTGAAGACTCGGACAGGCATGCCTTATGACCAGCTCTGTTTGTTTTCCCACTAAATCAACATTGGGAAAGAGTCTCCATAATCAGCTCCTCCTCATACCTCTTGAAAATAAAATGGCTAGATCTCCACAAAGGCATAATGCAAGTCCTCAGTTCCTTTGGAGGTGTATTCACTGTGGAAGGGAGCACACATACTGAAAAGGGGTATTTCCTTGACCTTCCACTGAAAATTGCAATGTTATACAAAATATACACCAACAAATATACCCCAACACAGAAATCCCTTTTACAGGTAGATATATTAGGTTAGAGGTTCTGGCACTGAAATGTCACAGACAAAAGGACTTTCGGCCCTAGCTGCTTCTAACTGCACAATGTCAGCCACCAAATCCAAGGTTAACAACTTTTAAACACTTTATACACTTTATATTAAAGGGACTGGTTTCATGCTCTTGCAACAAAGGTGGGTTTCAGTAAATCACTTCTACATCTGTCAATTAAATTATCCGACATCAGTCACTTTTAAAATATCAAGTAGCTTTTTACTACTCCTGATACAAGAATGCAAGTGGTCCACAAAATCACATTTTCTATTCATTTCATCTTCCTTATAAAACATCATTTGCATCAGATTACAGCTAAAAGATACCAAATGCTGGCATTTAAATGTAACTGTAGTTCCCAGTGTAAGGAAGATCCGCACGATCACTGGTTTCCCCAGTAACATTCAACAGCTTTTCTTCTTTCGGTGGCTTTTGCACTTTATCTTGTTTGCCATCTTTGTCTTCTTTTTCCCGCTTTACGGTGGGAGCTGTTTTGGCTTTGTCTTTTTCTTTGTCTTTGGCTTTTGACCGGACTTTTCGCTTTACTGTGGGAGAAAACAAAAACAAAATCAGCCATGGAACTACCATAAAGTATTAGATGCATTTCTTCAATGAAGTGAATTACAGGGAGTAATTATTTAAGAAAGACTGTCAATTGTACAAAGAATTTCAGAATGTCTTAGACAAGTATTCTTAATGAGAACATTCTCTAGCGACAATGGTACCATCCACTGATCACGGGTGGCCTAGCACAAGTCAAGCTAGCCCAAATCCTTTGCATATCTTTGCCAAAAGAAATAAGGACTTCATCCTCCATCCCAACCTGTCAAACAGTATCCTATCTTGTAAAAAAAACATTATTGGCTTGAAATATTTGATATAAGAAGCGTTGAAACCATTCCTCCTTTTGATTAGTCCAAATCCCCCTCCCCTCCTGAAACCTCTCAAATGTCTCAAGAAAATAATGATCACTTGTCAGTCATCAGGTACAAACAAAGCCCTATGCTGAACCATTGGCTGGTGACAAAATAATCTGTACATAATATGCTGTTCATCACATTTATTCATGATTCAGCTAAAGTTATGGCTTTATTTTCTTGTGTAACTGTATTTCCTTTCTTCCCCTTTGCTCCACATGCTTAACAAAACTCTCAACAAATTGGAATAGAATGCTCTTAGACTGCTCATATGACACAACAGTGTAGTTCACTTGAGCTATTGGATCACACACACAAACCCTCATCAAAACAATTTAAACCATTGGATGTTAGCTTCCTCTTTACTTATGACCTGACTCTTACCCATAATGGCCTTTAGGTGAGTCATCCTACAGCTAAATCCAAAACCACAAGGCTCCCTAGTGCATGTCTCTTAAGAAACTGCCTTGCCTACTCCTGTGACACTGGTTTGTGTTTCCAGTCATCCATGGTATCCACAGCAATGTTGTTAGCAGACCATACTATCACACACAAATTCACAGATTAGGTTTGGTAGGTATCTTTGGTAGATATTAGGTTTGGTAAGTAGCTTTCAAATGACTGCCCATTATTTTCCAACTGCCTGTTGGAACACTAAATGGATTTAATCTATTTTAATAATTGTGAGCAAAGAACTGGATAGGGAGTAATTCTGTTTTAATGAACAAGATAGTAAGAGAATATCTTTTTTTAATGGCCATAAGGAAAGAGAAATATGTTGAAAGGGGAGATTATGGATGGGAGAATAAACATAGTAGCTATACAGCACTTGCAGAATAAACTACCTCTGTACACCACTGTTTCCTCACCCTTTCAAACTCAGGATTTACATTTAACCCCAAGAGGCAGCATGGAACCTACTGAGCTGAAAGAATATGACATCACTGTCACACAATAAGAAGAGAAGCCACACTTACAATCTTACTAGTAGGGAGGAGAGCTTCAAAGCATAAGTATGTGTGTAGCCCTGGAGGATTGAGTTGTGGGAGATGGTGATTGTGACTGACTGGACTGGACTGGAGGGGGGGAAAGTTTTCACATATGCACAGAACACTGGAGAACAAAGTGATAAGATTGTGGGTATGGTAGATGGCAAGGGCTTGGGAGGCTCTCTTTTATTGTGGTTAAAAGGAATCATTTCCACCCTTTCCAACCTACTGCTCCTCTCAGCATGTGTGCATGGCGAAGTTGGAGGCATAGTGCTCCTGACCGCTATGCATGCACACTAGCAAGCAAGTTCTTCATAAAATAAGAAAAAGTAGTACCTTGCAACCCAAATAATAAGGATCCATAACCCCTTCCCCCAAGGGTAACACCCTGTCAGTTGAAACCCACTGGCTTAAATAACTCACACACTTAGTAGTAGGTCTCATTTCTCTGATTAGTTGGCATCACCCAAACAACCAGGTTTGGAAGGCTACTGTTTGCCAGCACAGTCACATCTAAAACTTGTACAAAGAATAGCAATTTCAACATGTCCCTGAGATGATCCCTAGTGGATTCCACACAGGGCAGATACAATGAGTGTAGGACACAATACAAACCGTTTGGGTGGGGGAGGGGGTGTGGATATCGCAAAGATCCCATCCCCCAAATAAGTGTGGCCCATTTCATTTCCTTCAACCCAGGATTTTCAAAACCACTAAACAAGTGATACTTTTGTAAAATCCTGGGTTGGAGCTGCTCCTGCGCGAATGGCCAGGCAGGAGCCACTTCATTTCCCTCCCTTCCACTGAATCCGCTTGCCATTATCCTGCTGTTGCAGGGAGGCCCCTTTTTCATTTTGCCTGTTGCACATGCACAGCTACACAGATGCAGCTGATCGTATTGTGGGACGATCAGCATGGCTGTGGGGGTTCATTTCTGCATGCCTGCACAGCTACACATGGGTTGCATGAAATTAAAAAAAAGAGAAGCATCTCCATGTGAAGGCACGAAAGTAACCTGGATTGTTCCCATGGGCTCCAACCACTGCCTGCATAGCTTGCATGTGAATGGGGGAAAGGAAAACAGGTTCCTTTACATTTGCTGTGTGGGTTCGACCCCTGATTTATTGGGAAACTGCGGTGTAGGAGAAAGAAACCCTGAAGAAAAAATGGTGTAAAAGTAGTAGCCAATCATGAACAAGCATGAAAAATGACAAACTTTCTCATTGGTAGAGGGATTGCCATACTATTCTTCATGCCCCAAAGACAGAGTGATCAAACCTTCAACATAGTCCCATTAGAAATATGTACTACCACAAAAATATGCTGCATTATTTTCCTCACATTTAATATTCCTTGTGCATCTTGTGCCAGCTAGCAGCTTCCAGCCTCCCTCTTCTCAGTCTTTAAACACCTGAACATTTCTTTGTTTAGCCAGTTACTAACCAATAAAAGAACTGTGAGATGTTGCTTTGTTTTCACTGCTTAAATGACAGCATTCTTCAAATTAATGCTCCTCCATTTACAACATATGTGCATAAGTATCAACAAAAGTATCATCATTTAAAAGTAACCAATAACAACAGGGATCTTAGCAGCAGTCTTGAAACCAATAATAAGTGGTACAGTAATTCTAGCTACAAAGAAAGGAAAAATCCAGCAGCATCAGATGGGTACCATCACTGAACAACAAGAAACACTAAAAAGCAAAGTTCGCTTAATGAAAACCGACTTACCTTCTATGTGGTCCATCACCGGCTCCACCTGTGATGAATCATCAGATGAGGATGATGAAGATGAAACCTCTTTTGCAGCAGTAAAACAAGGTGCAAAGACATTTCAGAATGTTCAAAGGAAGAAAATACTGTGACTGCCTCAAAGAAACTGTTTCTTCTATGGATATGTGAAATACAGTTGCTTCTATACAGTATTAATTATAAATTCAATTTATTGCAATCCTGCCAGTAACAAAGTATTCTGATCATATTACATACATTTCATACAGTACACATGATTCCATTTTAGCAATAATTTCAAAACGTATTATACAGCAATTGGAAATGGCATAGTTTTAAACCATCAGTGTGTTTTACACAGACACAGTTCTTCGAGACTATGTTCATATGAACAATTAATTTCAAGTTAGTATTTGGAATACACCTCAACGCAGAGCTGTTCTGTCCTTGAGCGAAAGTTTAAAATACGAAGGTATAGCAAACACAGGCACCTCTCTTTAAAAAGAAATGTGCAGTCTCTATTCCAGAACAGTTTGTTTGTGGAAATGTTTGTTCTCTACCACCATCCTCTAAGAGGCAAGGTCAATGAGAATAATTCAGTGTTACCTCATGGCTTCTCCAAACAAGCTACTCCTTAAGGAGAAAAGTGGACAATGTGTTCATACACAATGATAAAGCACATACTGTTATTTATTTGTTTGTTTGTTTGTTTATGCATACCCCACCCAACCCCCAAAGGGCTCAGGGTGGCTAACAATGGCATAAAGCCTAAAATCATTGAATTGTCAAAGGCTAGTATTGTCGAAGGCCTAAAATCATTATTTGAAACTAGTCAGTAATGTCCATATGAACATAGCCTTATGTTTCTACAGCAATATTAATTGGAAACTCAACCAATTAATAATTAGAAACTGCTGTTGAAAGCTACTAATCAATTTTTGACTTATCTTCAGTTAAACCACATTTCCTATAATGTTTTGAACTGTTCACGTGATGTTTGACGAGGATGTTTGACGTGATGTTTGACGAGGCTTTTTTTGGTCTCTCTTGCTGTTCAGCAGAAGTAGGGCAGAGGAAGTGAACCCGATCTCTATTAAATCCTGCTCAACAATCCAGGGGTTTGTTCCAATGGAAACCTCAACAGCCTGTGTAGTCCAGTGAAGGAATGCTGCTCATAAACCTGGTTCCAACCAACTGCTCCACCAAGGAATCACAAACTGATTTCCGGCAAGGCACTGACTCTCAGTCCCCATTCCACAACTATGTAACACCAATAATAATGCTGTTGGGATATCTCCTCCGGAATGATGCTCCCCTTCCTCTACATTCTCAGCATCAGCATTGAGGGCAAAGGTTAGGACAGTGAATGCTTCTGTAGAGCAGATTATAAAATAGTCTTATTTGCTGGCTGGCTTTCTCAATTAGACTGGCCTACGCAGCCTTTTACCTGTAGATTTGAAATGCAGCTACACTTGAGGATTATAACCAACTAAGATGGTTTTCAGATTGAAGCAAGTTTGTTACTCCTGGCACAGTTCTTTTTCATCCAAGTATTGCATTAGTTTCTCATAATTAAAGGAATGCTAGATCCATCTTCCAATATAATAAACTGAAATCTTCAACCAGTATAATCTATGGCACAATAGTTCAGCTCCTTCTTAGGTCTTTGCTTTTCCAGTATACTTGTTGGCAGTACAACTAAAAAAAATGCATCTTTCTGTTTCAATATCTGAGAGATTAGAAAAGTCTTGTGTTTGGCTGTACTATTCAAGTGATGAGACTTTTATGCCAGGTTTTCCATAGGCAAGTTATCTTCTTTGTATCTTCACAACTCAATCATACTTTATGGACTTTATAAGCATTTTTAATCACATTAGCTTCCAAATGTAACTGCAGAAGAAATGAATAGCACCCATTCTAGAAAACACAATGTCAGGTCCATTTCATAGGCATCTACAGACTATGCAATCTTCGCTTTTTCTGTATGCATAGAATGAATGTAGCCCATTTATGTATCCTCTTCCATAGTTTTCATTCATTTGAATAAGGCTTTTAAGCTGATCTCAACAGAACCAATTACCAATTAGCAAGATCCCATAGATGTTACAAGCACCTCCTAGGTTTGTAAAGACTGTATGCTTGTTACCTACAGATTATATAAATGATAGCAGAAATCCTTTTTCAATATCATTAACATGTATCAGGTTTACATTAAAGAACCTGGTCTTTGCAATGATGACATTTAATCAGTCAGCTAGAGGACCTTGAAGGCTAGCTTTTCCAGAAATTCTTGTGCCTTTTTGGAGTCAAAGAAGGAACTGACATTCTGTAAACTCTGTTCACTATCCACAGCGTACATGGATAATTCCCAAAATCTAACAGAGGGGTATAAATATTTATATCAAGTAAATCTCATGCTATTTGCATCGTTTGTTTCAGTCACAGAACCAGAGTACATGTGTGAATGATTCTAGGTCCATTACTTTGCATTGGATACACTGTACATGACTGTTAGTTTAAACAAACTTGCACCTGAATTTCAAATTAAGTCAACAACATTTTTACGGAATCCAGACTATACAGAAAAGATGTAAGGCTGATAATGAAAAAAAAATCTGAAGGAAGCTCAAGGTGGCACAACATGACCCATTTATGTTCATTATGTTGTGTGGAGTCTGCAGAATCAGTGAAAACCTTGTACAGGCTAAAGTTAAAGCCCATGATTTTGAAGTAAGTGCACAGTTATTCCTTGATTTTGCAAATCAAAACTTGGATGCTGATATACAACGGGCTTCTTCAAGCCATACAACAGCTACGAAGGAGTTGCCCAAAGTATCTGTGTGGTAAGCATTTCATGCTGAAATTGTACAATTTGTAACAAGTTACCATATCACTAGAGGTTACCAGAGGTGGGATCCAGCAGGTTCTCACAGGTTCCCGAGAGTAGGTTACTAATTATTTGTGTGTGTCGAGAGGGGGTTACTGATTGGTGATTTTGCGACGTGATTTTTGCCTTAGTTACGCCCCTCCTCTCAGCTGTAGCGCGCAGAACTTGAAGCAGTCTAGCAGGAGGTGCACCGGAGTGCATGGCAGCCTGCACCTGCGTGCATTCGTTTCCTGCCCAAGGACCAGCACAGCGGCTGCATCCTTGCCACAGCCCTGCCCAGGAATGCCCCGCCCCCGGAATGCCCAGCCATGCCCCCGTCGTGCCCCGCCCAGCCCCATTGGCGCTATGCCACAGTTTGAATCCCACCACCATGGGAACCTGTTGCTAAAATTTTTGGATCCCACCACTGGTTATCACATGAAGTGTCCCACCAGTAGCTCCCCAGAAAGAGTAGGGAGATGGCTGGTGGAATCACAATTAATGAGACAAATTTAGGAAGGGAGCTGTGGCTCACACTGTGGCACTGTGTTGAGTGCAGAAGGTCCTAGGGTCAACTCCCAGCACCACCAATTAAAAGGATCAGTACTAAGCAATGTGAAAGACTGTGAGGTCCTGGAGAGTCAGGTCACAGAAGACAAAGACCTTGAAAGGCCAACAGTTTTGACTACTATAAAGCACTTTCATGTGTCCCAGGGAGTTTTATGTGCGCACTCAGCACAGTAACTTGCCTACCAGTATTATAGCTCCCAAACAACTATTTCTGAAAGGCTGAATGTCTGAATCAGTTAGGTGACAAATGTGTACTGTTGTTCTGTATTACACAAAAATACTGTGAAATACTGCACAGAGTTTGACCATGATTCAGTAATTTCAATAAGCACCTCAAGCTTCCCTAGATTCCTGTATGTACACAGAACATTTGTTTTCACAAAAGACAAATAAAATTCCAGCACTTTCTGGGCTTTGTATTGCAGTCGCTGTGTCTAAAAGTATACGACTTTCCACACAGAAAAGCAATGCAACTGATTTTTGCACAAAAAAAACATTAGTTGTGTTGAGATTATTCATGCCTTGCAACATTTCAGATTGTTTTTTTCTTTTCATTTCTAGAGTCAACTACATTTACAGGAGAAATGGAAGTAGATTCCATAGCTCATTTTCCTCAATGTGTTTCTCAGTAAAATTAATATATGCACTCCCACAAGACTCAGGATAACACAATATATTGTAGGTAGGTCCAGTAGTTCCAATGAAGTGCTGACCATTTTCTTGTGATAAAGCCTGCATTTCCTTTCTGACTGTTGACAGATGGCGCCAATCACATGATGCATCCGAGTCAACGAGGTAGGAAAAAGCCATGAAGACTAAACACCAAAGTTAATAAAAGATCAATGTATTGTCGAAGGCTTTCATAAAAGATCATTTTTCTTTGAAAAAACCAAATGTAGAATGAATCAATATGTGTATCCATTGCAATCTATCACACTTTGATTCATTTTCCTTAACAAGATCGAACTGATGCTGCTACCATCACCAAATTACTAGACTGTTTAATAAATAGATGCTGCCTCAAAGCAGAAGAGTGAGTCGAAGTTGTCCAAAGAGCAACTAACCTTTGCACTACCGCTAACAACACCTTCAGCCAAGCAATATTGTTGCAATAAGCACCGGCCACACACCTTGGCTTTGCATCCCACCATCAAACAAACCGTACCTGATATCAAACACTCTCGTTTATGACGCTCATTCCACACTTTCACTTTACAAGACTTGCTGCAGGCAAAGCAGTCAAAACAGCGTGTGCAGGGAGTGAGGTTCACACCTACAGATCGCCCACATTGATAGCAATATTTAAAGAATTGACTGCAATAGAGAAATGTAAAAAAAAAAGTCAGTCAATTTTTACACATTAACTTTCTGGAATGAACACAGCACACAAATCAGGGAGGGAGGTGGGGATCCTTAGACCAGGAAATGAGGTACAGATGCCTATATGCCAAGCCTCTGAGACAAGTTAGAGACACTGGTACGCTTGATGCTAAATGATAATATATTTATAGTGGGTATTTCAGAAACCTGGTGGAATGGGGAAAATGAGGAGGATATAGTTATTCCTGGACATAAACTCTACACACAGGACAGCCAGAGTTTTGTTGGGGGCAGTCTTGCTGTATTGATAAGAGGGCATTAGGCAGCTTCAATACAATATATTGGCCTCTATGCCCTGTCTGTTGATACTCCAAGGCAGCTGGTTGGCCACTGTGTGAAATAGGATGTTATTAGTCTGATTCAGCTGCGTTCTTCTCATGTTCTTAGTCATGTGGCTAAGTAAGAAGGGGAAGTCAGAATGGGCCATATATCAGCATGCTTAACAGTGACAGTTCTTGCAGCAATCTTGATATCACAGAGACAGACGCAGGCCATGAACAAGAGATACTTTAAATACTGCCCTTTTAGAACCTGACTGGAGAGGAAGCGGGCTGCTCTAACACTACGCAGGAAAAAGGTACAATCAAGAAAACTGTGATTAGAACGGCAGGGAAATTTTGGCTTCTGGGACAACAAAATAAACCCAAAAAGTTGCTTAAATGTGTTGGGAACACAAGCCCTGCAATATAAGGCTGGCCCATAGCTAGCTAGAGACTATTCATGCTGCTATAGACAAGATGCATTTAGTTACTTCGCTCTTACTTTGCTGCATCAGTTTCGTGTGTTGCTCCGCCGGATCCTACTTTCTTTTTTGAACCTGCTGCGTATGAATGGGAAAATTAATTAAATTAAGATTTTCACCTTAAAACCTGGATTTACATTCATATAAGAATTATTGCAGGGCTTTCGAATGACTTGCTCAGTGTGGTCTTCTTATTGTTCCACAAATCCTTCCCTCATGTGTCTCTGGACTGCTGGCAGAATCATCCAGTCTTTCAAATGGAAAGGAGAGGTCAGCCAAACCATTCAAGTCTGAAGCTGAAACCGGATGTTAAGACGACTAATGGCTGCCACCAAAGGCTGCGGCAGCTTCGCGTTTCCTCTCCTCTCCCTCTGCCCTGTAACATCTAGTAAACTAAAACACATGGCCTGACATCACACTGCAAATTGTCCCACCCCTTGCAATGGAAAATAGCAAAGGCAGGGGAACTCCCAGTGCAATGGTTTATTTTTATTTAGATACATATCCCTAAATGGGAACCTAAAGCAGCTTACCCTCTTCTTTTCCCTTACCTTTTATCAGAGACGTACCAGGGGAAAATGGCTCCCGGAGATATCCATTATCCACCCCACCCCGCTATGCCTGGGGCAGGGCCCACCCCCGGCCCCACTCCCAAGCCCCACCCCAAGCCCCTCCCCCTCCTAGGTGCTGGCTCTGAGCCAGCAGCCGGCAGTCCCTTCTGCCTTCCCCTCTAGGGAGGACAGAAGCAACTGGAAGGCTCCATGCTGGGGCCTTTGCTTTTATAAGCTTGGGAGTAGGGCCACGCCCCTGAGGACTTCTTGCTGCCTTGCTGTCTTTCTAGTCATGTGGGGGGCTGATTTTGTGCTCCCCACATGACCAGATCAGTGACGCCCAGGGACAGAGGGTACCCCCGTCCCTAAGCAAATACGCCACTGCCCTTTATCCTCACAACATTCCTGTGAGTTAAATGAGACTGTGAGGAGGTGACTGGCCTGTGGTTACCTAGCAAGAGGCCATGGCAGATGAAGATTCAAACCTGGGCTTCCTAGATCCTACTCCGACACTCTGACTTTCCAACAGGCCAGCTCTCATTTTTTTGTTGTTGATTTTTAAAGCCACCCTAACTGGTGGGGAAGCATTTTTACCAGGCGTTCCATTCCCACTGCAGTGTATGCCAGTTTCATAAAGCACTGTATAACATTTGTGCAGCTTTACAAGTTTTAATTTGAGCTCACCATGCTTGATTCTTCGAAGTTCTTCCCTGTCCCACAGTTTTTCTTTTGCGATGACACACTCACGAAGCTTGTCACTAAGGTACTCCAGCAACTTTTTACGATTAGTGAAGGTCTCCCGCTCGGACAGCGATAGAGCATGGAATGGGGTGTGCATCAGTTTCTTGTCCTGCAACACACAACACCATACAGCCGACACAAGTAGCAGTGATTAGGCCTGGAAGTGTGGCAGGAAAACAAATGTAAAACTTGTAAAGATTAGCACTGAAAATACCAGACAGAATGCTCAGTAAACTGCCATCTTTTTGTGAGAAGAAACAGAATCCATTTCAGGTGCTGAGTTTTCTTAGGAAAAGAGGCCCTTTTTCACAAATCAGTGCCTGATCTATCCCCGCTCTGATGTGTATGTGTGTAAAAGGATTCTCTGCTGGCCCTTTCTCTCCTACTTGGAAAGAGGAGTAAACATGCATTGACACAAGTTTTGCACAAAGCCTTCAATATGGTGACCAACTCTGCAGGGACCATGAAAGTGCAGTCAGTAGACAAATAGGTACAAAATCAATATATAAAAACTGACAGTATGTTTTGATGGATGGAATTACGAAGTTGAAATTAGGTTTAGATTTTACTATGTGTTTATGTATTTAGTATTTTAAACTTTTGAGGCTAAATGTTTCTTTGGGCAATTATTTGGGCTATTTGGGCTATTCAGAGGCATAGCAAGGGAGAAAAGCGCCCGGTGCACCAGTGCGCCCTCCACCCCCATCCCACCCCAAATGCCCCGCCCCAGCCCGGAACGCCTCCACCCCAGCCCGGAATGCCCCGCCATGCCCCGGAACTCCCCCGCCATGCCCCCACAGGGGTGCACCCCTGGTGCATCACAACCCCCGTCCCCTTGGAGCAACACCTCCAGGGCTATTGATTATGGTTATGTATGCGTAGATGGCCTTTGGCTAATAAATGTTTATTGATATCCCATTTCCATAAATGTATCTTGCCTGCTAGAGACCAAGGGTTACTCCAATGGGCGTTTTGATGGTGCCTCACATCTATCCAGTTCTGATTTTCCCTTGATGTGCCATGCTGAGTTGTTCCAGAGCAGTGCTGACGAACTAGAGTACTGTGAGCCAAACTACTTTCATCTGGTCCCCAGGAAGTACCATATCCAGCACCAAAATTCAATCCAAGTATAACAAAAATGCTGACTTCAGAAAAGCAAAGGATTGGACACAGGCAGTTTTTTCATTCAATCTCCTTACTACAGCCTTTTTGGGTGACGAAAGGAACACTTCCTTAATTTTTTGTCGGCAGAAAAGCTGATTGAATCCAATCCAAAATTGTTTTCAAACACTTTACATTAGTGTTATATCTCCATTTCAGCTATATGTAAAGCACAGGCTAGCAGCAATACAAATGCTGCATAATTGCTAATTGGTGCAATTGGTGATGATTTATTAAAAAATAAAACCTGACCATTTTTTTATGACAGCAGGTTGTGCAGGAAAACAGATCTGCTCCCTACAGAGAACAGAACAGCCATTAAAAAACCCAGAAATTTCTCATTTCTGCAATATTTTAGGTGAAAAAACCGACCACTGTGATTTGTGAGAAAATTCTGAATATCTGAGACCTCCTGCTCCACTGTGATGTTATCGTACAAATATTAGCAGCTGAAAAGAACTTGGAACCTCAGACTTGGGTTCTAAGGTTTGTTGGGATCTGCCCTGTTTAGAAGCATCTGGGGAACTGATAATTGCTTACAGCTGATGTTGTTCACGCCCAAGCCTTGCAGGTTAATTGGCTTACTGGGTGGGATGTCTGAGTTAGAAAGGACTAGTCTTTTCGTAGTACAGGGAGGAACCTTTGGGAACTTTTGGGCAACATCCTGTTTTCCTGCACAAAAATAGTCTTAAAGTGCTGATGGGATTATAAAGAGGTTTGACAGATATGCTGATGGTAGTATTCTGTGTGTATGTAAGTTTATAGTTGGTAAAACCCTGGATAGAGTTAATGAGGTTTATGTTTTGTTTTCCTTGCCTGGACTGGGTACTTTGCAGTCAGTAGTACTCCGTTAATTAATAAATGTGATTTATGGTTTAAACCTTCTCTAGAATTATTGACTGGATATAGGTCCTCTTTAGAACGGCACCCAGAGGGGGCAAGACCATCCTTGGAAAAGGTCAAAACTTTCATGTTCAGAGGAAGGTTGCAGGGGTTCTTCCTGCCTAACCACTGGAGTAACTGCATCAGTGCCCAGAGGAGGAGGCTTGGAGCACCCTACCCCATTTCTAAGTGCTCTTTTTTGCTTTCGGCAAATATAAAAATCATTCTCATTGTTCTGTAAGCTACTACAAGCAAGCAAACCTAAATATGCATGCCTGGCATAAACCATATATTGCCTACAAGTCAGAGGTGGGATTCAGCTGGTTCTCCCGAACTGGTAGCTAACCACCTGGAAACCCCCTCCCCTGAAGGCCCCACAGCCGGCCCAGAGGTGCCTGCGGCCCGATTGGCAGTCAGTCAGCCCCCCATGGGGGGGGGGGCTGACAGGCTGCAGATCAGGCCACACACGTGGCACAGCCTGCTAGCACTCTAGCAGGCCTCTCCCAAAGGCTGCACCATTGGCCCAGAGGCATCTATGACCTGAGCAGCAACTGCACCCCTGCCAGTCTCCCACAGCCAGCCCCCTGAAGCCACTGCTTTCCCTCATCCCAACATCAGAAGGGGGGGCAGGGCACAGCAACCATGTATGTGGGCGGTGGGGGCACAGCAGGAGGGCGCGGCGGGGGAGCGAACCTGTGGCTAATCTTTTAGAATCCCACCACTGCCACAAGTTCCAAAAATAGTTCATGGAAGATGGACAGATATTGGCCAAGGTCCCAAAATATCTGTGCATATAGGAGAGAAATGCATGGGCAGCTTGAGTCTTACCCACCATTTTTCTTTCCCATTAACACTGTCTGTGAAAAAAAGTAGTTTATTTATCTTCTTCCACTGAAAGGTCAGTGGACAAATGAATTAGACAGCTAATGAAAGTATGAACAGATGCAAGAACATCTGTAGTATTTAGCACTTTAGGTAATTACTGGAATGGGTTTCAAGTAATTTTCAAGTGAATTTGAAATTCTAGGTGTTGAAGAAATACCTGATAGAATTTGAAGTATGCATAGTCCACTACTGTTCCCACTGCACTTTTAATGTTGTCCCCAATGGTAATGGGCATCAGCATGTCCGCACCTCCAGCTATTAACGTATTAATCTGGTGAGACAAAAGAAACAAAAATAGACAAATGCAGGACACAAAGAATCTTGGGGCTGCTTTCATGAACTCAGAACACAGTTAACCTTTTCATCTTTCTCCTACCCACTTCCCATTCCATTCTCTCTTACCACGCACTACCTATTACCTGAATCTCTATCTCTCTTTCTTATCCCCAGTTTCTAGCACTGCTTCCCATATCTCTGAGCCAGATAAGACACAGTGGTGCAAAACCAATGAACAGATCTTCCCGGCATCATGTCTGGTTTTGCCATCAATTAACTCTACTTTTCCTGTTTCTTACCCACAGTCTCCCATTCTCTCGATGGTTGCCATTTTCTGAGTTATCGTCTCTGTTTCATTAAAAAACTTATACTCCGCTGCTTACTGTGCTCAAAGCAGCTTTCAATGGTATATAAAACGAGTACAATAAAATACACAAAATATCAATTCCAGTAGAGCATTTAGTGCAACTCAGCCCTAACAGAAACTACAGAAATCTGTTTTCCCCACAAAATTGCAAATCATGGTCAACCAGACTACCTTCAATTGAAGCTGTAACTCTCAAAATAAGCAGGCAAATGCTTCTGGAATAAAGCCACTTACATTTACAAAGTTTGTGGGATGTAAGTAGCAAATGCACCTTGCACACCTCCTATGACACACTGTTCCACAGGGTAGGGGCTACCATCAAGAAACTAGTACCCTCACTGAGGCCAAATCAACCTCCGAACAGAAGGAAAGGTCCAGCAGTAATTGAACTGAGCAGAGTTGACAAGCAAGTCTTTTATCTTTTATACTTCCCTTGTTTCTCGGAAAATAAGACATCCCCTGAGAATAAGATGTAGTAGAGGTTTTGCTGAAGTGCTAAACATAAAACATCCCCCAAAAGTAAGACGTAGCAAAGTTTTTGTTTGGAAGCATGCCCGTCGAACAGAACACCAGAGCATACCGCTGTGGAGCGGAAAAATAAGACATCCCCTGAAAATAAGACATAGCACATCTTTGGGAGCAAAAATTAATATAAGACACTATCTTATTTTCGGAGAAACACAGTTGTATCATTTTTGTTATCTTCATCTCCTTGGTCCATTCCATACAAAGGCTTTAAAATGTTTGCAAAATGTTTTGAAAATGTTTTGAAAAGAATTGTTCTCATGTTTTTGTTCCACATTGTGCCAAACCAAAACATTCTGACAATGTTTTAGCTTACATAAAACATTTTGGCTCCTCCACGTAGAAAACACTTCTCCCCCTCCTTTTAATTTGCATAGAAGGATTCAAAGCCACAAAGATTTTTCCCGCTCTCTAATTGGATCTTACTGTTGCCTGTGCTATGATTGGATGTAAGTGTTGCTGCCCGTCTGCTTTGATTCCATTGGTCAGCACACACACACACAGCAAAGGCAAATTTTCAAGACTTTCAAGAGTGGACCTGATTTGCCCCCCATCCCTCCTTTTCTTCACCACAGTTCAATACCATGCAAACAAATCACCACCCCTTATAATACATAAAAGTAATGGCATTTTAAATAAGAATGTAAGAATTTAATACTAATAACTGTGATAATCTGCCCTATCCCCATATAAAGTGGCCCTTCATGGATTCAATGGTTTGAATACTTGCGTCTCTATGGCATCGAATCCTCCACAGACAAAAATACAAATAAAAAAGAAATACAGCATTTTCCTGAAAGGGGAGACTACAATGAGTTTATTACTGCACGTAGATGAAGGAAATCACAAACAGCCTTGCTGCCAGGGGAGAAACTGTGCTTGGGGAGCATCACAAAATGGCAGCCGGCAGGAAAACTATCAAAACTATCAGAGAAGAAGAAGTGTAGAGGAGACTGCAAAAACGGGCGGGAAAATGAAACGTTTCCTGCTTTCTGCACTAGAATGTGTTTTCGAAATTAAAAGTTGTTCAGGGGAAAAATACAAAATGGAAGCTGTGTGGAATTCCAACAGAAAACCTTTTATATTTCAGTCGTACAACATTCCATTTGTGTTGTGCGGAATCAACCCTTCTCTTTTACTCACTTTCCCCACCCACCTGTAGGGAGGGACCTTGCATCTGTGACACAGCATGTGTTTTACAAACAGAAAGTTCCAGGTTAAATTCCTCCCAACGCCAGTTACAAAATTTAAAGTAGCAGGTGCTGGGGGAAATGTTTATCTGCCTGAGCCACTGCCAATGAGGGTAGACAATTTGGAACTAGATAATAACAATAATAATAATATATCTAGTATAAGGCATCCTCCTTTATTTATATCTGGAAAGTCATGATCAGAACATTTACCACTTTTCTTACCAAAGAAATTTTATTTGCCAATGTCCTGTTCTGCTCATATGCAGGGTTAACAACAGCACACAGGGCACTTCCAATAGGTTGGCCTAATGGGAGATTTGGGTCGGCTCCCGAAGCCAAAAGCTCAGCCACAGCCTGTGTAAATTGAAAGAGTGGAGTCAGTTAAGTCTATCTCATGAATATATATAGACAGACAGACAGACAGACAGACAGACAGACAGACAGACAGACAGACAGACAGACAGCTGCTGAACTGCTGGTCACTAAATGTTAAAATCTCTACTGGTGCAAGAGACAAGCAAAGCTAAGCCAATGGATCTTCTTCACCTTTCCCCCACCCCACCATGACCACCATTTTCTTCTTGCTTAGGCTGCAAAATGTTATTCTTCCACTGTCACCAAAGCAAAAGAGAAGGGGCACAGGAAGACCAACACCAGCTTCATCTATCTATTACTGCACCAAAGGCATCAGCATCAGAACTCAGCTCAGCCCCAATGCTGTTATCGCCAAGATGGCAAGAGTGGGTTGTAGGAAAGCCTCCAGCCTCGCTTCCCTGTTCTTAAGGCACCATAGGCTCCAGTGGAAACAAAAGCCCCTTTTGTTAAGCATTTGCTGAATCTGGTCTACAGTTTTGCTTTGAATAAAGAACATGTCCCTGATTTTTAAAAAAAAAGAATAATACATTTTTCCCTCAGAGCAACCAAGTTGCTGTAGCATTAAGAATGAACAGTTTTAACAAAATGAAAAAATACTCCCCTTTCACAGCCCTTTTGATCTCTTACCACTCAACCCAAAGTGGAACACCCCAAGCAGCCAGAAGAAGGAGGGATCTGTAAACCACATCCTTTGCTCCTTGCTCAACCCAGAGCAAGAACAACCATTTAAAATTGCTCTGGGGATATGTTAGCAAAGTGTCCCACGTTCCAAATACCAGTGATTGGTCTGGCAGGACAGGTCCACATAGTGGACCTCAGCCAGTGGTGGGATTCAAATAATTTAACAACCAGTTCCGGTGGTGGAATTCAAATAATCCAACAACTGGTTGTTTACAAGCACCATTTTAACAACCAGTTCTGCCAAAATGGTGCAAACCTGCTGAATCCCACCACTGACCTCCGCACACATTCATAGGCTGTGTGCCACTGAGTACCAGCTGAGAGCTGGCACTAATAGGGAAGGCTTTGGATTACATTGGCCAGCTTGTAGGCCTTCTGATATCATCTGGTATCGGCTGCTGTGGGAAACAGGATGCTGGATCAGTGAGACATTTGGTTAGATCCAGTAGGGCTCTTCTCGTGTAAAATAAATCACTAGCAGTCGGCAACTTCACATCAGCCTGCTTCTCTATCAGTTCTATCCCAATTGGAGATCCAGCATGATGAGAGGAAGGATTTGTTAGATGATCATCTGGACAGCCGGACTCAAATCCCCATTCTGCCATGAAGCTTGGGCCAGTCATTCACCTTCAACCTACCCTACCTACCCGACAGGGTGGATGCAAGGAGAAAATGGAAACTGGTGTTATGCCATCCTCAGGTTTTTTGTGTCCCTCGTCCACTTGGGAAAGCAGTACTCAAAATAGTTATTTAAAAGGAACCCTAATCTATTTGCAAGAAGAAAAATATTTTTTGTGCATGGGGAGAGAGTAATGCTCACCAGATCATTTCCACTAGCAATGGCCAACGAAAGAGGGGAGTGGCCGCTCCAGAGGAGATTTGGATTCGCATTATGACTTAAAAGAAGATGAACAACCTCACTGGCATTCTGAAATGAAAATACAAAATAAAATAAAATCAACAAAGACAATGCACATTTATCAGAATGGTGGGATTTAAATGTTTGTTTTTAATAAGTTGGACACTTAAAATAGGCTACAATGAAAAACAACAACATGCAGGCATTTCTTAATCTGAAGCAATAAACCAAAGCTAAGGCTGAACAGGCACTCACCTCTATACCCTTCAGCAAAAATAGTTCAAATTGACTTGGCAGAAACTACACACGGAATGCAACCCCACAGGTGTCACATTAGCTCATAAAATACACAGATGTAGCGCAAGCCCCAGCATGGTTAAAACTGTCTGAGGTCCATTGAAGCCAGTGGTCTTAGAAGGGTATAACTCTGTTGAGGGTTGCACTGATTATTTGCTTATTACAAAGGGAACAGGAATGTGGAAAACATTTTTTTAATACCGGGAATTGGGATGTAGATTGAATTGTCTGAGGGTATTTTCAGAAAGCGTCCTCTTCTTTTTCCCTCCCTCATCCTACTGCTTTGTTTACTATATATTCTACTGCTTTCACTTCTGCCTTCTCTAATATTGTCCACCTATAATGTAAACAAATGACCCCTGGTTGTTGATTTTTTGCAGTCAAGTCACAGCTGACTCATGGCCACCCCACAGGATTTCCAAGGCAAGAGACAGTCAGAAGTGGTTTGCTGTTGCCTGTCTCTGAGCCATGCCTCTAGCATTCCTTGGGAGGTCTCCCATCCAAATATTTGCCAGGGTCAAGACTGAGAGACTGCAACTGGCCCAAGGTCACCCAGCAACTTTATAAGGCAAAGTGGGGATTCAAACTTGCGTTTCCCAGATCCTAGTCTGACACTTTAACCACTACTACCCTGTTTCCCTGAATATAAGACATCCCCCGAAAATAAGACGTACTAGAGGTTTTGCTGAAGTGCGAAATATAAGGCATCCCCCGAAAGTAAGACGTAGCAAAGTTTTTGTTTGGAAGCATGCCGGATGAACAGAACACCGAAAAATAAGATATCCCCTGAAAAAAAGACATAGTGCATCTTTGGGAGCAAAAATTAATATAAGACACTGTCCTATTTTCGGGGAAACACGGTATGCTAATAAAAGGCATTGAATGGAATTGACTTTAACCACTACCATACCAGCTCTCAAAGCTCACTTTACTGCATTCCTAATTGCCTAACAGTGTTTTATTGCACTATTTATTGGATACATTGTACTAGTTTTATTGCATGGTTTATAGAATTCTGTTATTCGCCTGGAGTCTGATCAAGGAAGGGAGATAATAAATGCAGTGAATAAACAAATAAATAAATTCTTAGATCCTCATTCAGCGAGATTAACATGGAGTTTCCAATTCATTCAAAGATCCCCCATGCACAAATATGTGCTCTCTCACTTCAGCAAAGATCCCCGTGTACATTCCTTTGCATGTGTAGATTTCCTTACTTTCTTGCAGTGAAAGGATGAACCTGTGCACAGAAGAGCTCTGTACATTTCAGCACAGAAAGGGTTCTGGATCATAGTGCCTGGATAGAATATACCTGTTCTGTAACAGAAGAGGGCATGTTAGGGTGACATGTGAAGTTTTGGGATTAATCATTAAGATTTCACCACCCCTTAACTGAAGCTAAACTAAACCCTAGAGCACAGGTGTGAAACTCGCGGCCCTCCAGATGTTATGGACTACAGTTCCCATCATCCCCTGCCAGCATGATGCTGGCAGGGGATGATGGGAACTGTAGTCCATAACATCTGGAGGGCCGCGAGTTTCACACCTATGCCCGAGAGTTTCCTTTTATCATTGACTCCAGTTCCCCACTTCTGTCTGCTACCGGAATTTAAATACCAGTGCCACGGAGCAAGGACTTGTATTTCTTTTTTACTTATGTTGGTTATTCTATAAAGCAATGTCAGGCACCGACGGCAGTGCTTAATAAACGATAACGAAAAGAGAGGCTCCTTTGGTGCTTTCTGGAAAGCTCATCTCAATCAAGAAACAAAAAGCACCTTGAACTTTAATATTTGGAGTTTCATGCAGTGGCTAATAAAACAAAGTAAGCTTTTAGGCAATCGTTTCAGCCTATTACTCCTCCCCGCTGAAACCCTACGCACACAGAACTGACCGCACATAAAGAAGCAACGTTCACTGCCATCAAATATTGATATAGCTTTTTAAATGAATGGCTCGTAAATGTTGTCAGAGTAATGAATAGGACAACAGCCAGGAACCAAAGAACCACACGCCTAGCACCTCATATCGAAGTGGGCTTTGATTCTCTCAAGCAACTGCACTACAGGACACATAGAAACCCATTTTGAAAATGAGGGAACTTTCAAAGCAGCTTGTGGGATAGTATGGGGTCAAAAATTATGTTGGGTGTGGCCAAGACCCTCAGGCACACTGCAGCAATCCTCTGGACTGGGACCCTGCCCCATATTAAATGCGGATTTTCATGAGGATTTTCCTCAGTAGATGAAAAGTTTGGGATCTTTTTTACATGTAGTTAGTGCAACATGCAAGAAGGCAGTAGCCATGCCTTGGGGACATACTGCATTGAAATGGAGAGTGTAGCCAGAATAGCCAACCAGTGATTGTATCAGGCTGTGCTTTGTGAGTGGCTAGAGCTATCCTTGGCACAAAAGTTTCTAAGGAAGCTAGAAAGGAAACAGAAGAATATCCATCAAACAGAAACCCAAAAAGGCAACTGCAGTCAAAACTATCCTCCAAGAGCTTGTCCCAAATTTCAACTTGAAAAGAATTGTACATAGCAAATGAACATTTTTAGGTGATGGCACTGAAAGCAGAAACACAGAAGAAACACTGCATTAAAAGCTGGATTTTCTATTACGACATGAAAATTCAACAGCAGCAGCAAAATGATGCTTAAAAAAAGAACTGCATTGATGTAAATAAAGACCTACTGCAATTACAGTTTCTTAATTATGTATGAGAGAATGAAGAGGTAAAGTTATTGACTTTTTATTTATGCAACTGAAGGCAGCAATAAAAAACCGCAAGGTAAGAAATATATGTCAATGAAGTAATCAACTCCTGAATGAAAGAGTATTGGTCACAACTCATTAGGGTTCATCAAGTAGGACTTTTTCCAAGTCTGCTAATTTGCACTAGAACAATCATCAAAAGTAATTAACAAAAAAACCCTAGTTGTTTAATGAGAAATCTGTAAATGCTTTCAACATAACAATCAATTCCCCCCATCTTTTAAACCATTTTAACAATGTAATCACCAATAAACATTTTTCACATCTCTTCTTCCTTCCTTTCCTCCCATCCCACTATCTGATGTTAAGAGAGAACCCCTTTGAACAGCAGAATTACACGGTTGATTAGGAAATAAGTTTACAGGAGACTTGATGCTTCAGCATTAAAATTGTATTTCTTTATTATAAGGAACTACATATTACACAGGGATAATATTCTAAACTATCTGCCAATGCTAAGACAGGCGTATCTTGCTGTTGCTCCCTGACAACAGCAGTCTAAGGCCAAAGAGACAACAGCAGAGCAAATCAGAGTAAAAACGTGCAGAGAGTCCTGACCGCTCTGCTTGTCCACAAGTGTAACCAAAGGGGGAAGGGGGCAAATGGAGCCTTGGAAGAGGTGCAGGGCTGCTCCAACACAGGTCCACCAACGTAAACTATACTGGAGGGAGGGAGGGAGGGAGGGAGGGAGGGAGGGAGGGAGGGAAGGAGGGAAGGAAGTAGGGAGGGAGGAAGGAAGGAAGGAAGGGGGAGGGAAGGAAGGAAGGAAGGAAGGAAGGGGGGAGGGATGGAAGGAGGGAAGGAAGGAAGGAAGGAAGGAAGGAAGGAAGGAAGGAAGGAAGGAAGGAAGGAAGGAAGGCAATGGAAGGGAAGGAAGGGAAGTAAATGTACAGCGGAAGGCCAAAGGAAGGAAGGAAGGGAAGGAAGGGTTGAAGAAGAAGAAGGAAGGAGGGAAGGGGAAGAAGAGGAAGAAGAGGAGGAGGAGGAAGGGGAAGGGGAAGGGAAGGAAGGAAGGAAGGAAGGAAGGAAGGAAGGAAGGAAGGAAGGAAGGAAGGAAGGAAGGAAGGAGATCCAAAGCTGTTTCAGTTATTCTAATGGAAAACTGATTTGCTGAATGTTATTGTGGGCATCTCTCCTATTTCAGAATTCCATTCTGTGATTTGCCAGAAGTAAGAGATCTTCACTTATTTTTCATTTCCAGAGGAATAGCTTGCCTTCTAACATTACAAGAAAATTCTTATAGAGTAGGCAGGCTTTGGGGTATTTCAATAAATCTTACATAACAAGGGCACAGACTAAACTATACTGTAAAATTAAAATAAGATGACAGGTTCAGAATCTTGAGATTCCACTGGCCTTCAGAGCTATGTCATAGTTAATCAACATTTATAAAAGTTGTTTGGTGGCCAATAGATTCATCATATTTTGTTTTAGAATCAATTGCAATCTGAGATCTAAAAAAGATGTTTTAACTAAAGTGATAGAATATACCTCCAATGGAAAAAACAAAAGGCTCATCTCAGTTCTCTGATCCAAGACTAGAATAGATGGTTGAACTTTTGTGTAGAATGTATTGTCGAAGGCTTTCACGGCCAGATTCAACTGGTTCTGGTAGGTTTTCCAGGCTGTGTGACTGTGTTCTGGTGGATCTTGTTCCTAATGTTTTGCCTGCATCTGTGGCTGGCATCTTCAGAGGTGTTACACTTCCCTCTGTGATACACCTCTGAAGATACCAGGCGAAACGTTAGGAACAAGATTCACCAGACCACGGCCACACAGCCCAGAAAACCCACGAGAACCAGTTTGGTGTAGAACTTTGCAATATAGAAGAATGACTGAGAAAGCCATTTGAACACAGGAAACAACTGCAAGAACCTCAAACGTTCTATATGCTGTTGACCCAAACTTTGAGTGGCTTTACAGGTTACAAATAGTAGCAGGAAGTTATGAATTGTTCCATGCTTTCTATTCAAGACAGTGAACAGGCCAAACCATGTTCATTCATCCATCCCTGAACACTACTTCTCCTCCCTGCACCCACACACATCTCATAAGAAGGCATTTGTGTAAACTGCCCTTAGCCATCAGACATGATCACAGCCAAATTGACTACAGTTTGGCTCAAGCATTAAATTATACTCAATTTCTATAGCTTTTTTTTTGTTTGCTGTTTCTTTTGTCAGCTACGTTGGTGGCTGCCTGTTTCCCCCGCATCATAAGCCAGCAGGGTTTCCTTGCCATTAAACGGTTTAAATTACAGATTTATAGCAGGCTGAAAAAGAAACTTGCCTTCCAATCTAACGAAACACTAAGGACCTCTATTGGCCAAAGCTTCACATTGCGCCAAATTGTTGTCTTGCCACAAGACTCCCTCTAGCCAACAACATAATATGAAGTCCCAATATTGTGAAACAGCCTTGCAGGGAGGAGGTTGAATAGCTACATCCATGTTCATTTTTTGGAGTAGGGCAGACTGAGAAGACAGGTGCACAAAAGTGCAGGAAACAACAGTCAAATGATCAAATCACCTATTTTAAAAACATCAGACCCACAAAGTAATGAGCCTTACTGTTTGCCATCTTTTGATTTTCAGTTACATGGGCATATACCACAGGACTAATAATCTTCTTCAAACATGCATAAAACAATTTTTAAAAATTGACTTCAAGCCCTGGTTAGTACTTGCATGGACAACCTCCAAGGAATACCAGTGTCATAATGCATGGGCAGGCAATGGCAAACCGCATATGAAAGTCTCTTGCCTTTAAAATCCTGTGGGGTTGTCATAAGTCAGCAGTGCCTTGATAGCAATACACACACACACACACACACACACACACACACAGATGAAGATCTGAAATTGCTTTACACCAAATTAGAGCATTGGTCTATCCAGGTCAGTATTGCCAACTTTGACTGGCAGCGGCTCTCCAAGGCTCCAAGCAGAGGCCTCCTCTTCCCTTTCACCTACTACCTTCCAAGTGAAGATCAAACCCAGGGCCCTCTGCATAAAGGGGAAGTGCTTTACCACTGAGCCACAGGCTCTTCCCACATGTGACACACACAAGAGTCATGACCATGGCAACTGGTGAGCAAATAACAGAGAAAATGAAATGTTCTCCAGGAATGCATCTCTGAGGCCCCTTCTGCACATGCAGAATAATGCACTTTCAATCCACTTTCAATGCACTTTGCAACTGGATTTTACGGTGCAAAATAGCAAAATCCACTTACGAACAATTGTGAAAGTGAATTGAAAGTGCATTATTCTGCGTGTGCGGAAGGGGCCTGAGAGAAGGCAGCTTGGCATAGCTCAATCTTGTCAGATCTCAGAAGCTAAACAGGGTTGGTACTTGGAAGAGAGACTGCCAAGAAAGACTCTGCAGAGGAAGGCACTAGCAAACCACCTCAGTTTTTCACTTGCCTTGAAAGCCCCTTGCTGGGGTCACCAAAAGTCAGCTGCGACTTGATTGCACTGTACACAAATGCACAGAATGAGTCACTGCAGTTTGAGTGATGGAAAAATACAATATCACATACCGATTACCCTTAAAGAGGACTTCTGAAGCGCTTGTAGTGGGATGGTAATAAATGCAACTGACTGATAATCAAGAAAAGTCTTATCAATGCAAATGAATAAAATACAAAATACAAGCTTTTTATTAAAATTATAAACAGTATTTAACTGCAGCCCTATTTGGCAAGCAATATTTTCACAGTACTTGAAAATGTAAGAGGAGGACTTCTGGATCAAACAAAAGATCCATCTAGTCTGACATCTTGTTTCCCAGAGTGACTGATAGGTCACTTCCGGAAACCTTTCAGATGTTGGACCAACCTTTCAGATGCCTGAGAACCAACCTTTGGACCATCCTTTCAGATGCCCTAGGAAGCTGACAGACAGGGCAAGAAGGCAATAGTCTTCCTTCAGTATTGCCCCTCCCCCCAAAGCACCTGGCATTTAGTGGCACACTATCTATGAACATCAAGTTTCCATTAACTTGTTTTAGTTAACAGTTGTTGAGAAACCTAGCCTCCTTGAATTTGCCTAATCAACTAATCCACTTTTAAAATCACTGACACTAATGGCGGTCACTATATCTTGTGGCAGCAAATCCCATGAATTAATAAAGTGCGGTGTGAAGAAGTATTTACTTTTTGTCTTTCCTGAGTATATCCACACTGTCAAGTTTTGAGCCATCACATCTAAATGCAGGACACTTCAGGTTATTTAGAAAATGTTTGCAGCTTCTATCTTAAAATTCTATCTTAAAATTCTATCTTAAAATTCTATCTTAAAATAATGCCCCCTCTGGTCCGCAGTTTCTTTACAGTAATCAATGAAAAGACAGAATGAAATCTGGAGTAGTATTTTGGCTGGAGCTAGCCCAGGTGCCTCCACTGTTGCCCAGGAAAATTTGAAAACCAGAAGGGAAGGTTGTACAGAAAAGTTTCTTTACTGGCAAACCTATCTTTAAGTGTTCCACGGGTGTTCTTCTGGGCTTGTTAACATCAATCCCATTTCTAACTGTCTGCCCTAGGGGTCTTCCTAAATTTTCTGGTCAGATGTTCTATTTTGTGTTTACTGGCCAGAAGGGGCCAGTCTTCTCCAGGGACCTTATTGGCTTTCTCTGCTTGCTTAATTGGGTGGCCTTCTGGAGAAACTGTTCTGTTTTCACACCAGAACCGCAAATAAATCTCCATTTCTATGTCAGTCCACTGGTTATATTATTTTCCACTGTGGCTTTTGGGAGTACAATACTGGGCAGTGGGCATCCCTGGGCCCCAAGATCCAAAATCTCTGCTTGCTTTCACAATTCTACATTTTTCTTCGCTAACCACCTTGCAAATATTTATATCATTGTTGATTACTGATATCATTTATACTAATTTATTATATGTCTATGTTATATAAATGCATTTATGGACAATTGTCATCAGGACATGAACAAGCCCAACATCTAAACAAGGTGAGATATTCCCAAGAAAGGAGCCCTTTCCCTCTGTACGCCCTGCTGCACATTGGTATCTTCCCAGAGGAAAACTCTAAGTGCCACCCAGGAGAGAGTCTCTCTCATGAACCCAGAAGAATTGAGAAATCAACTGCACTCCACAGACTAGTTTGTTTCCAGATCTGTTGTAATCTCACACACACAATCCTCAAGAACATAAAAAGCCAAGAACAAGGCTGAACTAGAGATCTGGTGCTCATCTGACAGCACAAGGCATCCCATTTCACAACCCTGCCTGAGAAGAGGCTATTTTGCTTGAAGCCCTGTGAAAACCAAGACCACTCTAAGCACCATCAAAGATGGAGTGGTCAGCAAGCTACAAAAGTGCAACACTCCTATGCACCAGCTCCTACTATCTAGTTCTTGCACTACCTAAATAGCTCCCTTGTTACAAGGCACCCCATGGAATCTTTGCCCAGCTTGCCAGGACTGCTGGACAGCTCCCTTGCTATTTTGGTGGCCTGGCTGACTCAGCTGGACTGCTCCCAAACAACAGGACATTTACATCAAGTCATCAAAGCAGAACAGCTAGGACAGTATTACTCTAGATTTGACTATTGAAATGTGAGGCTTTACCTTTTCTTGTGACCTCTCTCAACAGTGAGAGGAGAAGCTCATTCAAAATGTAAGCCCAGAAATGAAGTGGAATGTATGTCCCTCTCTCATGTCTCAAGAGATACCTACTGGCCTGACTACCTGTCTTCAAGTCCACAAGCTTCTGTGTTGCAGAATTCTTCTTGTGTTTGTTGCTGAACCTCCAGCTTTAGTCTCAAAATCCAACCTCCTGACCCAGGGGCATAAATTAATAAAATTAATTAATAAAATTAATAAAATGCCCCCCTTCACAGCTGCACCTCACCATGAACCCCTGCCCAGGAAATCTGGGGTGGGGCACAGTTGAGCACCAGCAAGCAGGGTTCACCCCACTCCCAATCTCCATGTGGAGATCGGAAGCGAGGCCAGCCAGGCTTGCCCTGCCCCCATCTCCATGTGAAGGTCAGGAATGGTGCCAGCCAGCTTGCCCCACCCTCAATCCCCATGTGGAGGTCTGAGGCAGCAAGTACCCATTCCTAAGCCAGAATTTGATGAGCTATAAGCTCCAGGCTTCCAGCAGTTTATAGCTCAATCCAAGCCTGGCAGAAGTCAGGCTCAGACTGACCGTAGGTGCTCTCAAGTGCCTGGTTTTATACTGTTGGCTGGTGATGGCAACAGCTTAAAGCTACAGGCTTGGCACCTGTGGTCAGTCTGAGCCTGGTCTAAGCCAGGCTTGGATTGAGCAATAAGATGCAGGCTGAAAGCCTGGAGCATATGGCTTGATTCAAGTCGGGATGAAGCTTGGATCAAATAGGCCAGTGGTGACGAACCTTTGGTACTCCAGATGTTATGGACTACAATTCTCATCAGCCCCTGCCAGAATGGCCAATTGGCCATGCTGGCAGGGGCTGATGGGAATTGTAGTCCATAACATCTGGAGTGCCAAAGGTTCGCCACCACGGAAATAGGACCTTGCTGCTCCCAACTTCCACATGGGAATCGGGGATGGGTGAGCCAGCTGGCCCCATTTCCAGCCTGCATCTGGAGATGAGGGCGGAGGGGGGGGGTGAGCTCAACTACACCCTGCCAAAAGTTTGGCATGGGGTGCTGTTGAGAGGAGGGTTGCAGCCCTGCTGTGTTGAGAGGAGGGTTGCAGCCCTGCCCACGGCTCCACCCCACCTGAGCCCTCTTGGGATAGGGCAGTATACAAAACTGAATGAATGAATAAATACATACATACATACATACATACATACATACATACATACATACATACATACATACATACATACATACATACATACATACATACATACATACATACATAAATGGTCCTCTCTAGCTAAACCACTGTCCTGGCCTACATTGCATTCACTCTGCCTTTGGTCTGAATAAGCGAAGTTTGGGTATTCAGCAACCCTGAAACACACAGACCCTCTTTAACTTTTCTAGCATTAATTTCTCTCATCACTAGATGGCTAGTGGTAGGCACCACTGCCTGGATTCACCATCTTAGATACACCTGCAATACTGAACTAAACCAATCATGCCGACATTGTTCAACTCCAGGGCTCCAAACAGTTTAGGGGAAATAATGAGTGAACGAACAGACTAAAACAATGTCTTCCGCTTCCTTTTCTACTCTGGAGGTTTTACTCACCCGTTAGATTTAAGCAAACTTCTATTTTCTTGAATGTAAAACATTACAGGAATTGCATGTAATAATATCTTTGTTTCCATTACTTTAAAAATGTCTAGCAAAATGACATGTCTAATAAAAATGGAATAAAAATATTTATCCAGCTTGGCAATCTAGCATTCTTGGTCAAGAATTCAGATCCCTGCACAGGATACCTGTAGAAGCAGAAAAGATTCCAAGTAGCTCAGTGCTGATGGCACATCTGGCAGCATAGACTGAGCTTATGATTAACTGTAGCAGCCTGGATGCCAGTTCCCAGATGACTGAAATTCCTCAAATAACTGGGCCCTAAGGCTTGGAGATCAGATATCAGCAAAGCAGAGATACTTGGATGTCTCTTATAGAAAACCAATATACAGTTCTCACTTTTAAACATTATTTCCTTACCAAGATAACAACTGAAAGACTGGCAGGTTTAAAGATCATCATTGTTAGCAAAATACTTCAACTTAATGGAAAAGAGGATTCGTACAGTGACCACTCACCTTATAATTGTCATCCCTCTCACAGGCTATATGAAGGGGTGTCCTCCCACCTTCCTCTGGGATAATGGGGCATTGTGGGCAAAAGGCTTTGGGTGGTCCAGCTTCATTATATAGCTTCAACATTGATGGCGCATCAAGAGAATCAACCTATAGGGAAATCACAAATGCAGAAGGCTGCAGGGACCTCAAGAAGTCACAGTCTGTTCCCCGTTACGGAGTCAGGAATAATCCTCCCTCAATGATGGGGCAGGGTGGGGGCATTCCCAGGGTGGAACTAACTTTAGTTGGCTTCCATCGGCATTCCAGCCCAGAAATGATAATTTTCCGAGGCTGCACACTTACAACACCTAAACGTTTGGTGTAAGCCTGCTTATGCCACGGAGCAATTTGGGCAGCAGGAAGGTTTTTAAATTTCCCTCCTTTCCACACTGCCTGAAGTCCCTTAGGAGTCATATAACAGTCTGGAATTGAATGAACCAAGTTATATTTGTTGTGATCCCATTTTATTTTTGCGTTTTGTTTTCTGAAGCAGTTACATAATCAGCAGTAGAATTATACAGTGTTACAGTGCAACTGTTTTAGACATCGCTTTGCAAAATAACAAAAGCAAAAAAAGCCAAACCTTTGCTCAGTTACACTCTTATAGAGCTAGATGGCAGTGGTAGGGAAAGACAAACATACCTGGACATCCCTGTCGTGTCTATATATGTCATCTGAATCTTCTGCCCTAACATCAGGGTCTGTCACTGAATGAAGAAGCAATTCTGTGATTTTCACCCCTTCTTCATCAAGAAGGGCAGCAGCAATATGAAGAGGAGCTACACCACCAAGCTGAAAAATAAATGTTATATTTACTCCCAAATCAATCACACAAACTTTCACTAATATGTGTTCCTAGCAAAGTATCTTATGGCACGGAGTCACCCTGCTTAAAATGAAGTATATAAACCATGTCAGCTACGATTAAAGCTTGTTAAAGACAACAAAGCCCAAGGTAGAATAATTGCCTGACGCTTGGGCGTTGAAAACTGGAAACCTTTTATTTGTATTTTACATTATTTTATTTACTACTTCGTTTCCAACCTACTTTTCTTTCCCACAGGAACCCAAAGCAGAATACATAGTTCTCCTCTTCACTATTTTATTCTCAAAACAATGTTGTGAGGTAGATAAGACTGAGAGTGTGTGACTAAAGTACCCTTTAGGGGAGAGTGAAGGTTCAAACCTGGGTCTCCCAGATCCTACTCTGACACTCCAATCAGAAAAGAGCCAACCTCCATTGAATGGATTGATTAGACCAGGGATCTGCAATCTGTGGCTCTCCAGATGTCCATGGACTACAATTCCCAACAGCCCCTGCCACCATGGCCATATACGCTGCATGCTGGTTTTAAAAGACTCTGAACAGCTTATGTCAAAGCAACGCTTCCTGCCTGACCCTTTCCTTGGGAACATTCTGTACAACAATCCAGGATTTTTAAAAAACCCAAAACTATTCCATATGCTTAATGCATCTTCACAGCCTCTGCAGCCCAAGATCAACTGAGGATACAGGGAATTTGGTCCAGCTCAATTTATACACAAAATTGTTACTGGGCTTCTAAGTTACTGATGCTTTTCCATGTGGAAACTAACTAAAATAATTTGGAATCTGATCCACTACCAAACTGTCTAAAAACAGTGGATCTTTTGTAAAACTAGTTTTCCATACTGATAAAATTGAAAATAAAAGCAGCCTGCTACATCTATTGCTGCACCGTGAAAACTGTTGCTCTAATAGCCAAATCCAGGGGCTGCGGTGGCCAAGGAAGGCACTGCTGCTGCACCGCTGTGCCACCTTCAAAGGCTTCCAGGCAGCTGGGGGAGGCATCACCCCATACGTCCCTGCACGGCCTCTCTGATCGGTGGAGGCCAATCTACTGGTGGTCCCTGGCCCCTCGATGATACGGCTGGCCTCCACACGGGCCAGAGCCTTCACGGCTCTGGCCCCGGCCTGGTGGAACGCTCTTCCTCCAGCTGTCCGGGCCCTGCGGGACCTTGGCGAGTTCCGCAGGGCCTGTAAGACGGAGCTGTTCCGCCGGGCCTTTGGAGGACTCAGCCGTTGATGGTGCCCCCGCCCCTGGCCCGGCCCTGATACTTGGGCCGGGCCCTGACATCTGGGCCAGCTGTCATCTCAGACTCGCCATTCCTCCCTTTTGGAAGGGGGAGGGAATTTTTAGGTTAGAATGCTGGACGCCCCCCCTTTTGGGGGAGGTGACGAAATTACTATAGTAGATTAGTGAACGCCATCTATTTTACAGTAGTTTATCATATTATTAGGAATGTTTTATGGTTGTCGCTGCTTTTAAATGTTTTAATTTAATTATTTACATTGTTTTCCCTCTGCTGTACACCGCCCAGAGCCCTCCGGGGATGGGGCGGTATAAAAGCTTAAAAAATAAATAAATAAAAATAAATGAAAACTGGGGAGGCAGTTTTCCAGGCAACTGGGTAGGCAATGGGCAAACATACTGGCATGGCCTCAGATTGGGCTGCCCAGCAGTTCCACAAACAAGATAGGCTGGTACTACTGAACTGGCTACACCTCTCATTGCCACATGTGGAATTGCACAGCAAAGAGTGAAAAAGAGATAGTTTATGCTTATCCACATATCACCTAAAATACATTTCAATCATCACAAAGGATGATGACTTGAAACAAAAATTTCAGTTGCGAAGGGGATGAAGCACACAATTGAATGGGTGCACTTAAGAACATAAACCACTTTGTGTGCGAATACTGTAGGATTTATTTTCAATACACACTACAAATCTAAAGAAACCAAGTACTCTTTAAAAGCCATTCTATTTTTGTTTTTCAAAACTAGAAATGTCATGATTTCTTTTTTGGTCTGATAATATTTCTAAAGACCTAATTTTAGGGAAGAAAGTATTTTAATAGTGAACTGGTCAATTCATTAATTTCTTCTTGAACTACCAAAGCTGAATCTGAAAGCCAGCATCTCAGCAGATGAGGTATTCACAAGCTGTGATCTATCAAGCGAAATATAAAATTAACCAGCAAGGGATCAGTTAATCTCTTGGTATGGATTTCCACTCTGTAAAAACACAGCTAGTCTAGCATATGTCAAACCACCATCCCTGTAGCCAGTTTGATCTAGATTCTAAAATTAACGGAAGAGTGTTGATGCCTGATAACTCACGACCACATTCTACTCTTTGTACTGATACTGATTAAGCCAACAGGTCATCCTTACTTTGGTTGGAAGTCTTGAACTTGTCTTTGCTCCAGCTAATAAAAGTAGCCGCACCATTTTCACATCAGCAGATTTCACAGCAAACAGAAGGACATGCATAGGGTTGCAGCTTATATTGGGATCTGCCCCTCTCTTTAGGAGCAGTTTGATTGTAGACAATCTCCTTTGGTGCCTAAAATCAGCAGAAGTTTCGAATCCTATCAACTGTTAAAATCTCTTGTAACATTATTTAAAAAATCATCATATTGAATCCCAGAGTGACACATGGTGATTTAAAAACAAGATTCTAACATTCATGAGCTGTGATAACTCTGGAGGAAAAGGCTGGCCTGCATTCAAAAAGTAGTTCTATGCAGAGGCTCTTTTTTTTTTTTTTTTTGGGGGGGGGGGGGGGTCTGCCGTCAAGTCTCCATCTGACTTATGACAACCTCTAGTGTGGTTTCAAGGCAAGAGACATTCAGGCTCATTCCGCACATGCAGAATAATGCACTTTCAAACTGCTCTCAGTGCTCTTTGAAGCTGTGCGGAATGGCAAAATCCACTTGCAAACAGTTGTGAAAGTGGTTTGAAAACGCATTATTTTGCGTGTGCGGAAGGGGCCTCAGAGTCTTAATCATGACCCTGGTATTCCTTGGAAGTTTCCCATCTAAATACTATCTAAGGTTGACCCTGCTTAGCTTCTTAGATCTGATGAGATCAGGACAGCCTGAGTTATCCAGGCCACGGTTACTCCAGTCTACATCCTGTACAGTGTTAACAACTGGAGAAGGGAGAATGCAAACAAAAGACACAGGAGCCAATTTTCTGGATGTGACTGGACAGGACAAAGGCCTGAAATCCATAATGATCACAGAAGCCTCTTGGAAGATTTCAAAACTTAGCACAATAACTGATACAGTATGATACATCACAAAATGTAAACTGCAAGCATGCAATTGCTATAAATTGTTGTCTCATCTAAATTCCCACCGCCAAAAAACCCCCTGCTTTATATTTGGCTGCAACAAATGCTAATCATCTCAACAGCTACCTACAAAATATCTACCTTCTTTGCAACCAGACATCTATATATACCACCTGTCTGTGCTTTTGAAGATTGGAAGTATGTTTTGGTTATTCTTTTTTTTAAAGTTATATATGTCTCACAGTAATATCTTATTATTTGTTTGTCAGAGGAGCAGGAAGGCAGATCAGCAGTAATGTAGACAACCGAGGCAGTAGCCAAATTGCCCTACAGGAAACCAGTGATATCATTAGCCCTCTCCCATGCTGGATAATTCTGGTCATTCTCCATGTGTCACACTGCAGGTACTCAATGAGCAACCTTGGCATGCTCCACTGGATTCTTCTGTTCCCACTTACTCTGTTAAGGACATCGCCATCTTTCTCAGTGTGCCTACATGCTGAAGTTCCTCAACATCAGGGGTGTAGGGTACAGATAACATGTGTCGGCTGAGAATAGCTGCACCATGCTGCAACATCTCTGCAGAAATAGCCACCTTAAAGTCGCAAATGCCTTCAGTGCTGCCTGCAGTCCTCTTTTCTCCAGCTCGAGACCCCCCACCTTCAGATTCTGTGCCAGAATCTGACTTGTGGACAGGGGTTCCGTGGGCAGAATCGGAAAACTCCCTGTGTTCTGCAGCGTCCGTAGAAAGCTGAGGAGCCTCTGACTGTGCGGCTGAACCTGTTTCTTCTGGTTCCTATATAAGGAAAAACACAAGGTACAGCTACTTCAAAGAAAGGGACAACTCTGTGCCAACAAAAGAGACCACATCATTTTTATGAATTCAAATTTGAATACATATGTATTCGGGAAAGTGCATCAAAAGTCTGATCAAGTTACATTACTGAGGGATTTTATTCAACCACTACTCTCAAAAAATATGTTTATATGCTCCTTCAGCAGAGAAGAGACAACTGCTAGTAAGCAAGTAAAGAAACTATCTAGTAGTCATAAGCGAGAAGGGATCCTTACTTTTTATACAAAATTCAACACATTCACTCCAATGAATCCAACATAATGGTGGGGAATGCATGCATCTATCTCAAACCTCCTGCCTCTTCTGTCTCTGCCCCTTTGGGGCTGGTCTGTTCCTGCCCGCCCCGCCCCCTTCCCCATACCTTGCTTCCCAAGGCCCACAGACTTTGGGAAGCAAGATGAGGTGAGTGACCCTGCATGCAGGACTGAGCGTGCTCAGCCTGGATTCTCATATAGAGTCTGCAAAGTTTCGAAGACATGTCATTTAATTGTTATACATGATCATTGTTATCATATTACACGTGATAATTTCACACTAATTGTTATATGTGATAATTGCACATTCCAGCCTACTATCTAGCATCACTGAAATTAAAGTTGAGAACACACACTTCAGGGTCTACATCTGATTTGTTCTCCTTTTTTATGCACTGCACTTTGCCAAAAATTGGATTTGGACTCCCTTTTCCTGTTTTGAAATATGATTTTTTTAACATCCCCAACTGTTAATCCAATGATTTGACCGCTGTACTGTGTATTGTGTTCAACACTTCACTTAACTACACAACCAGGGAGTAACTCACTGAACTCCAAGACAAAGCCTTGGGATGCCAGACAAAGCAGCTGTCCCATTGTTATCGTGTCTTGCACTCAATCAGCATTGAGTGAATAGCAAAATCATTCAAGTAAACAATGTAAACCCAAAGCAATTTGTTAAAGAATCTAGTATGAATGCAATTCATGCAATTGTACAATTCATACAATTGTATTTCAGGCTTACAGGTTTATGAAAGACTAACCTCTTTCCTAAGAAGATTCCTTTCAGCAATATTGGGCTGAAATGACTGCGCAGGGAAATAACGAATAATACACATAGATAGAGCTGACAATCCTTCATCACTGCATTTATTCACATCAGCCCCATTATCAAGAAGAAGATTGATGATGTCATCATGGCAATTTATCTGACAAAGGAAGAAAACTGAGTCATTTTCATACAGTCATTTCATTTTTTTTTCTGAATCCTAATATTTTTCATTTGAGGAAAAGAGTTTCAGGTGTCCGTTTACTGACAGAAACATACTCTACCCCAGTGGTTCCAAAGTGGGCAGTGGGATTACCTAGGAAAGGAGGAGGAACAGAGTGCTGGAGGTGGGCTCCTTCAACCACAATGTTCCCTTATTTACAACTGATCAGACTAGAGCAGGGGTCTGCAACCTGCGGCTCTCCAGATGTTCATGGACTACAATTCCCATCAGCCCCTGCCAGCATGGCCAACCCTAACCCTAACCCAATTGGCAATGCTGGCAGGGACTGATGGGAATTGTAGTCCATGAACATCTGGAGAGCCGCAGGTTGCAGACCCCTGGACTAGAGCAAAACACCATCCTCACTTTATCTTGGAAGCTTTACAGTTCTTATCTGCCTCTGCATAATGCTGAAATCTGGTGGAACCTATCAGAATTTTTATTAAATACACCACCAGAGCCCAGTCAAACCAGTATACCACATTTTGAGAAACTGTTGCCACCACAGCTGGCCATGTGCCTAACGTGTGAAAAGGCAACAGTCAAGAGCCCAAGCCAAGGTCAGGCCAGGAGGCAGCAAACAGAAGCCAGAGCACAAGCTGAAGTCAGGAGGGGAGGCAAGCAAGCAGGAGCCACAGCAAAGTCAGTGGTATAAGCATGTAGGAGAGACATTGCGACCACATGGCAGCTCTTTCCTTGGCCTCTTTTAAGCCAGATGCTTACTTGGCTGCTGGAGATGCTGTGCACCTGGCATCAGACCAGTTCCTGCAAATGCTTTCCATCATAGCTGAGACCTGACTGACGCTGAGCAGTCAAACGAGTGTTGTGTCTTCTTTGTTGTTATTATACCATGCTGACTGGAAAGAATCTGACAGCATGTAATATGTAAGGCTCTTGGGTTTAGTCCTGGAGTGGAGACGTAACCAGAATCTAAAGGTAAGCAACCATGCTTTTGTCTCGATCAACATTAGACCAAGTTCGTAACAGAGAACAAAATAAGCAACACATTTTGGGATGCCAAGAAGGCAACAAGCAAAATGGGATTGTATAATTTCAATTTTAGCTCTAAGACCACAAATCCAAAGCGGAGCTCCGTAGAGAGCTTGGGGTAGTAGCTGGGTCTAAAATAATTTGATGGCAGCTGTAAAATATTGCCCACTGTATGAAAACATTTAGCTATTGCTGATGTCTTCTGTTTGGATGATTTGATGGCTTGCATTATCTGGAAATGCCATCTAAGATTATATTGGAAATACACATCTGATTGCAAAAAACATCAGTGATCACCTGTACAAGTCAAAACACATTCTGTAGTGAATAAAATTAAAGCTTCAATGATTGGGAGCTCTGTGTTGAGAATTATGAAGATTTTGAACATCTGCTGCTTCATAATGAAATTAGTTTTCTGTCAAAAGGCAATTCTGTGAGATGCTTTCAAGATCTCTTTGACACTGTTGTGAATACTCTACTCAGTGATGAACTCAAAGAGATCAGGTATAACACTGCTTATTTATCAGAACTATTTCCAAAGTTCAATGGAATGAATTTTAAGTTGCAAGGAAATTAGGTCACTCTTATTAAGACCATCTCTTCATTTATTTCAATGTTAACTCTATTCAGTTAACATCTGAATAGAGGCCATCATGAGCTATACCAATTCCCAAGCCTGTCTGAGACAGAAGAGAAAGATCTGAGCTACAAGAGAAAGGTGGGATACAAGATGATGATACACACGTTTTTTGTAACCATTTGGATATGCTGCTTTAAGATACATCTGAGCAATATCAGGATTTTCTTTTGATGGAAATTCCACCCTGGGTGATAAGAACATAAGAACATAAGAACAAGCCAGCTGGATCAGACCAAAGTCCATCTAGTCCAGCTCTCTGCTACTCGCAGTGGCCCACCAGGTGCCTTGGGGAGCTCACATGTAGGATGTGAACGCAATGGCCTTCTGCGGCTGTTGCTCCCGATCACCTGGTCTGTTAAGGCATTTGCAATCTCAGATCAAAGAGGATCAAGATTGGTAGCCATAAATCGACTTCTCCTTCATAAATCTGTCCAAGCCCCTTTTAAAGCTATCCAGGTTAGTGGCCATCACCACCTCCTGTGGCAGCATATTCCAAACACCAATCACACGTTGCGTGAAGAAGTGTTTCCTTTTATTAGTCCTAATTCTTCCCCCCAGCATTTTCAATGAATGCCCCCTGGTTCTAGTATTCTGAGAAAGAGAGAAAAATTTCTCTCTGTCAACATTTTCTACCCCATGCATAATTTTATAGACTTCAATCATATCCCCCCTTAGCCGCCTCCTCTCCAAACTAAAGAGTCCCAAACGCTGCAGCCTCTCACCATGGGGAAGGTGCTCCAGTCCCTCAATCATCCTTGTTGCCCTTCTCTGCACTTTTTCTATCTCATCAGTACCAGCTTTTTTTGAGATCACGGCGACCAGAACTGGACACAGTACTCCAAGTCGCATTAGCACCACTGCTTTATATAAGGGCATGACAATCTTTGCAGTTTTATTATCAATTCCTTTTCTAATGATCCCCAGCATAGAGTTTGCCTTTTTCACAGCTACCATGCATTGAGTTGACATTCCCATGGAACTATCAACTAAGGCATTAAAATCCCTTTCCTGGTATGTGACTGATAGAACTGACGCCTGTAGCGTGTATGTGAAGTTTGGATTTTTTGCCCCTGTGTGCATCACTTTACATTTTGCTACATTGAACTGCATTTGCCATTTCTGAGCCCACTCACCTAATTGATCAAGGTCCGCTTGGAGCTCTTCGCAATCCTTTGTGGTTCTCACCACCCTACATAATTTGGTATCATCTGCAAACTTGGCCACCACGCTACCCACCCCTACTTCCAGGTCATTTATGAATAGGTTAAAGAGCACTGGTCCCAAAACGGATCCTTGGGGGACACCACTCCCGACATCTCTCCATTGTGAGAACTTCCCATTTACACCCACTCTTTGTTTCCTGTTTCTCAACCAGTTTTTAATCCATAGGAGGACTTCCCCTCTTATAAATCATTTTCAGTTGGGGTAGTTGAGGAAGAACAAGTTGAGCTACAAAATGACATTGAGCTGAAGCCAATCCTTAACAAATTGTACCAAGAGTTTAGGTTACAGAGGGAAATTTCTGATCACTCTCTGGAACTGTGGACAGTGGTTAAGAAGCTTCTTGTTGCATTTCTGACAAATTTGGTGGAACGTGACTTCAGTGTGGTCATCTAAATTCACTCCAAGCAAAGAAATTGACTCCAGATTACCTAACATGGCGATTTAAGACTCTTGCTGATTTTAAAGCAGTCACTGGGAAACTAGTATCATTTCATCAAGCCCATCTATCTTATTAAGATTTAACTGAACCAGGAAGTAGTTAGTTACTAAATCTGCTAAGATTGTTGCAAAATAACTGTCAGACTTTGAAAAACTGGTATAATTGGATCAAGTTCATCAATTGTGTTGAATAAATTAAACTAAACACTTTGAATTTTTGAATAAATGGGCAATTAACTGTTACAGTTTTGTAATTTATTATGATCTTCTTTAGGTAGGTTGTCCATATCGCTGGGGTAGGGTAGAGGGTGCTGAGGATGAATCTATGGAACCAAGTGGTGGGGGGGGGGGCGACCCGAAAAGTTTGGGAACCTCGACTCCACACAGAGATGTTCATGTTGCTAAATAGGAGATTCCACCTGAACGTACTGCCCATGTTCACACCTGCTGATGTGAAGTTTATCATCACTTTTTTCACAGCTACTCTATTAACAAAGAGGTATACTGTCACAGCAGGAAAGAGAAAATTAAATTAAACATATTTTGCCCTAAAGCAGCATAATATATGTAGTAAGATTGGAGTCTTACAGCAGCAGCAGCAAGAGCTGTGTAGCCATGTACGTCAGCAATATCAGGGTGGGCCAGGCTGTCCTTCAAAATTGCATATACTCTATGATAGTCCCCTCCAGCTGACTTCTCAATCAGCAGTTCAGATGCAATTTCTTTGGGGCCTTTGGGGCCAAAACCAATGCGATGGCCTTCCAGAATGAAATTAACATTCCAGTCGATCTCTGCCTGACAGTGCCTAAATGTGAACAGTAATGTCAAACAGTAAAACAATTCAAGTATATAATCTCCATGGTTCTAACCTCCCCAAAACGTTCTCTCAGCCTCACCTTTCTTCAGCTAAAAGGATGCATAATTCTCCATTTTCTCATCTACATATGTGGGTAATTCTCTCATTACTTTGAGAGTTGAAGGAGCTCAGAAGAACTGTGACTAGGCCAAGGTCACCCAGCTGGCATGCGTTGGAGTGTACAGGCTGATCTGAATTCCCCAGATAAGCCTCCACAGCCCAAGCAGCAGAGCGGGGAATCAAACTCAGTTCCTCCAGATTAGAATACACCTGCTCTTAACCACTATGCCATCGCTGCTCCTAGATGACAGGACAAAACAGCCTTCTTGTTGTCATGCTAGTTTAGTTTGTAGATTTTGCTCTTTTTTAACATTAAATCATAAGTGCTTCAGCTTCAGAAACAGACAGTCCTGCATTATTTCAGTGAAAACTGGTCCTCTATCACTCCCTTCTTCCAATAGTTCCAAGACAATGGCTCTTTGGCAGTGGGATAAAAGAAGGCACAGCCATGCAAAGTCAAAAAGATCAGGGCCATTAAATTTCTATATATCCTCTGAATACCTCTTCCATCCTCCTCAAGCTAAATGGGAGAGAGTCTGATGAAAAGGTCACTTCTCATACTTTAAAATTAAAAAAAATTCCCAGAAGACTATGAATGCCTGACAAACAGAACCACTACTGGTAGGATAAAGAGAAAAAACAAAACCAGTGACAGGACTCTTTGGAGCCAGTTAGGTCAATGTTGCGTAAATACAGAGTATTCTAGTAATTCAGCAGCAGCTAAGAGAACAGGTAAGAACATGGAAAGGTAGTGTAAGATTTTAAAAATAATATGCAAGGTGAACTGCAGTATACTACTCAAAAGAAAAAAAACATAACAATTAACACTCCTTAGCATTGCACTTCTACGCTGTCACCTAAAAAGATCAGATTTCACCTAGCATTCACTCCATCCCACCCACCAAAGCTTACCTGTATTTATAGATGTGTTTAAGCATTCTGATCAGTAAAGGGGTTATATTGGTAACCGGCCACAGTTTTTCATACGGCAACAGTTTATTTCTCTTAAAATAATGGGAATCAAAGTCCTTCCTGAAGGTGTGAGTAATAGGTAGATGATCTGCATCAATTGAGTATATATACATTTTTTCAGGCAACGTATAGTTGTCATCGTTTAAGATAAGATGTTTATAGCTGTAGAAAAATGGGTCCTTCTCCTCATTCAGATTCCACACTGTACTGTTCTCTTCTGAAATATATTGTTCATTGCCCTCAGTCTCAAAATAGATTTTGAGTTCTGGGAATTGCAGAAGAGAAAAATGCTTAGGAATTTCAGTACACAGTTTAATTATATGATTTCGATGCCATAGGCCAACATCTTGACTATCATCTGGGTAGCTTTCAATCCCTGGACCAAATCGCTCATCAGCCTTGTAAAGTCCCTTTGGAAGAAAAACGGGGAAAGATGTGAAATGACACAGTTTTAAGTATATTTCCATAAATAATGTGTTCAGATTGCCAAAACATATCCCTAGAATGATCACATTAGGGTTTCCGACATAGGCAAAACAATGGGTAAATTAAATTAACTATACTTAGTACACTCATCCAAACGCAGGCCGCTCCATCAATTATGGTTAGCTAGGAACAGTCAAACCAGAAACTTAAACTATAGTTCGAAGTTGGTTTATTGCCTACAGTTAAACTATAGCATCAGGTAATCAAGCTTAACTGTGGCTTGTTCCCAGTGTTACCTTCACTACCATTCGGACCAGGACACCAGTCTCTCAGTCTTCCTGCACTTCATTCTGTACAATCTGTACCAGGGCAAAAGATTCAATATACATCCAGAAGTGATAATTTGTGATCTGCTATTTTCATACATATTTTCTGAATACTGTGCAGATGAACTATAAGGCATTTTCCCCACGGCCAATATATCCTGGGATAAGGAGGTGAAACATCTCGGTTCAACCATGACTTCCGCATGGCTTCCGGGTCTAACTCGGGCCCACCCCACAAGATTTCACTTATCCTGTGCCTTTCAAAAAACGATACAATTGGCTATTTTAAAAAAAAAACCATGGAAACACTGCGGAAGATGGACCGGTTATTTTTCCTGCCTCGCTGCCTGCAGCCAATCAGAACATCGGAAAAACGGGACAGTTCATTCATGTGCGGCAACGTCGGCAAGGAAAATGAAACTAAACCAGGGGCTATGCAAGTTCTTCCTCCTGGCCTGAACACGCTGATGGGCTGCCGTGTGGAGGGAGAAACCAAGATAGAAACATCCTGGTATGTAGGGCGATTTATCAAATCGAATAAAATAATAATAATATTAAAAAATGATCCCAGTTTTCCCCCAGGATATACTGGCCATGCAGAAAACGCCTAAATCACCACCTGAAGATGTATATCCAATACTGTTCTTGGCATTGAACAAATTACCATGTTTCCCCGAAAATAAGATGCACTATGACTTATTTTCAGGGTAGGTCTTATTTTGGGGAAAACATATACCAACAGACTGAAATATATTAAATTTTCAGTTTTAAATAAGCAAATCTGCACGAACTATGCATAGCTGAGACAAAAATGGATTCTGCAATTATTTGTCAAACTTGCTCACTATAATATCACTACTCTGTTTCTATCTAATTACCTGATATATTCTTCCATCTTTAAATTCCATGGTCCCATAGCCTTCTTTATGGCTAAGAAAAAATGACCCGGTGAATTTAGAGTCATCAGGCCAAAAGTAAATACCTTTGCCATGACGATGGTCTTTATAAAATTGACCCACATATCTCTGTAACAGAGGAGAAAAAATTATGCAGATACTAAAACATAAAAACACAAGCCATCACTGTTCTTCAACAAAATGTAAGCAGAACATGAATTTATTTATTTCATGACAAGGTGTTCATTTGGCACTTTAAAGAAAGTAATATACAGTAAAATGTATACATCAGAATTGCTGAACTGAAACACCATTTCAAATAGTAATAAACGAGATGTGATGCAGTCTCCAGAAAGTTCATACAGATGCTGAACTTCATGACTAAATGCTCAATTACATTTAAATCTTCCTGCATGCAGAAAGTTAGTAACTCAGGGTGAAAGAATGTAGTTTTCCACATGTGGATGTGATGTATGTTCAAAGAGGCGAAGGATATGTGCAGGGAATTTGAACAGAGGAACCCAAAGAGATATGTTACCAGTTCTACGTAACCTTATTCAAAAGTAAGATACATTAGTTCAGTGAAACTTACTTCTAAATATGTGTACACGCTACCCTCGCCTTAGATTATCTAAGAAAATTTAAAGCACCGTGCATTATGTTCTGTCCCCACATATGGAGAAGGGTATAATTCTTCCTTTCAAAAAATACTCAATAAAAACCATTCTCCAAATGTCTGAGAGCTTCAGGAGTCAGGTGTTAAGGCTCAGGCAATGCTGGCAAGGACAGCTGGCCACTAAAGAACTCTAGTTGGGAACAGGAGTGGAGCTAGGAGACTTTAGGGAGAGCTCAGGGGCTGGATGAAAATGTCCTAGGGCAGTGGTGGCAAACCTTTGGCACTCCAGATGTTATGGACTACAATTCCCATCAGCCCCTGCCAGCATTGCCAGCATGGTCCTAGGGGTTGGCAGTGGCCCTGGGCCAGAGTTTGGTTGCATTCAGACCAGGGATGTCCAAATAAACCAAGCAGTAGAAAGATGGAAAGAGGTGAAGTACAATGGCATTTTCCAAGTGACTACCGCTACCTTTCATGCCGCTCTGACAAAGAATTTGTGGAAAGAAATAAAGACAGGATTTAACTCATATTTTCAAGAGAGATTGAACATGGTACCATTCATTTGCAAGTCAGGGGGTTTATTCCACTTGACTACATTCAGGGGAAATGACTGTAAAGAAATATATTGAGAATTACAACATTTAATAAAAACTGAATATACAGAGGATAAAATTCAAACAGAGCTAGTAACCCTGCTCAACCCAGGATTTGCAGCCTTGGAAAATTTCATTAATATTATTACTGAGAATTACTTTCGTTGTAATCAGAAAAACAGGAGGAAAGTATACACCCACTATTATAAAGATTTATTGAATTCTGATGTACTTCTCTAGTAAACATGATTTAAGTATAATCAATAAAGTCAAAACAATCTACTTGACAAAAGGAAAAAACAGAATGCAAGCAGTTATACCAAATTTGAAATGTGCATAGTGCAATAAATGTATTGTTGGAGTTTACCACTCAGAGGAGCAGTTAACACACTGATTAAAAGGGTAATAAGTAAATGTTTATTATAATGTACATCATAAAGGATAGGAAAAGTCTCTGCAACTAACTTCCTAGAAGAAAGCAGGATTTTAGACCTGAGAGTGTCAGTCTAAGGACAGACAAGAGGTGACACAAAAGGATAGAGGAGCCACTAATTTTACAGCCCTCTCTAGCTGACCATTTGCCTGCCCCCTGCCGGATCCTCTTCTCAGTTCCTTTGCACATTAGACATTGCTACAATATACTATAGGGCAATGTGATTAAATATAGAAAACAAACACACAATACCCATTGGCTGTCCAACTTATAACATACAAAAACCCCACAAGGAGAAAAGTGCCAGTGCTTGATTCATATACAAAGGTGCAGCAACACATATAGACAAACTACAAAGACTACAAACACTGATTGTTGATAACAAGCATCCTATTGTTGCAATGTACACACCTTTCTTAGGAATTTAAGTCCTCTGTGCATCACAGACCATGAGAGTTTCTAAGTATGTAACGATGGCTTTGATGCTACAATGCGCTCTGTGTGACCCTTGAAAACTATCCAGACGTGCTGACTGAGCGAGTCATAGGGACCACATCGCTCCAGTCTTTTTCTGTCTACAATCCAATTTGATACCAGGCTCAATTCAAAGTGCTGGTATTGACCTTTAAAGCCTTACACAAACTGGGATCATATACACCTACCCACTCACTTCAGTCATCCTTAGAGGCCCCAGTAATGGTTATTGGTTTTCCCTCTAGCACTGTTTATTTTTAATTGAATTGTTTCAAAATTTTAACTGTATTTTAACTGTTTTTATGTTCTCTGCCTTGTGGAGCCTACTTGGGTTGAAAGGTTGTATAAAAATGTTTTAAATAAACAAATACATATTCAAAATGAAATAACTGCATTCTTCAAACACTGTGGCTGTGAACTGTATTTCATAGTTAATGATAAACTGATTGTAGACAACAGCAATTTACAATAACACTACAGCAAACCAATGAACCTTTTGCATTTGGTTTTTAAATACGACTCCATATTTCATATTTGATGGATAAGACTACTGGGATTTTTGGAATGTTGTTCTCTTCCTTGGAGCAGAAGCCTATATCAAATTTGGCCTTTGGAGCTTTAAACAACTTTGCAGAGATTTCAAGTGAAAAATTGCCAGAATGTTCTTATTTGCCATCTATCAGTATTGTTATTATTAGCAACAGCATTATTTGTGGTGCGGGAACATAGTGTGCACAAATGTCTAAATCAATTTACCTCACCACTGTCCCACGCAAACTCTCCATATCCAAGTTTTAGATCAAATCCAAATTCTCCTTTATAGATGGAGCCATCAGGCCATTCTTGAACACCTACTTTAAGTTCAATACTATTATTGTTGAAGTCTTCTTCACTAAACCTGCCTTGCCATCCACCACTCTCTTCCTCATAATCTTCTGACTCTTCTTCATCAGCCTCATAATCTTGAGTAGACACTGGCTCATTGTCAGTTTCATTTTCTTCTATTTTCTCTTCTCTTTGTAAAATGCCATTGTCTAGTTCATCTTTCAAAACTCTGAAATAATAATTAAGAAGGAGCCTCAATTTTTAATTTATCAAACTAAGATTATCTTACTCTGCAATCCTAAATACACCAAACCCCACATTTATCTAACCTAAAAGGAGATTAATTGATTGACTGATTGCACAGCATGTTTATCATACCTCTTGTTAAAAACTCAAGGTTTAAAAAATCAACAGCAAAAACCCTTTTCAGCCTTTCTTCATGGCTCAAAACAACTTTTTTTGCCATCAAACACAGTTGATTTAGGGTTTCCAGGATTTTCTAGGCAACAGATCTTTGCCATTGCCTGCCTCTGCATCATGACCTTGGTATTTCTTGCAGGTCTGCCACCTAAATACTAACTATGGTGAGTGCTGAGAATGTGTGACTGGCCCAAGGTCACCTAGCAAGCTTCCAGGGGTCAAGTGGGGATTTCAACCTTAACCAATACATCACCTGGCTCTCTAAGGTAACTTACACCTACATATTAGTGGGACTTCAAGTGGAATGGTGTTTCAATCTGTTTGAGCCTCCAAGTGCTCCCAGACTTCATACTGCTGATAGGGGCTACTTTGTCAGCATTAGAACAAGTTTTCCTTAGCTTTCGCCTCCCCAGATATTGGGGACTTTGAATTTGACAGGTAGACTGAAAGAGTCTGGATTTTAGACCCACTAGTTCTGAAAAAATCCAGAAGCACCATTGTAAGTGAAGTTATGGAGATCTTGGAAACAGCCTCCCCCTTTTCTTTGTTTTCCTCCTCGTTAGTCTTTCTTATCTTTTACTTTTTTATCTCTTTCTTTTTTTAATAAGTAGATCTGCAAAAAAAAAAAAAAAAACCCAAACACACCTACATATTAGTTACTTGGTAACATACATGGTATATCCTGATTTATTATTGATGCTATTTGTGGACATATTTTTTTAAAAAACCCTGCATAATAACTCAAAACACACACCTCATACTTCTACACACACACGTCCTCACATATTACAGAGTACAAGCTAGATCCCAGGTACCCAACCTGTATCCAGTATTATGGTCACACCTGCCTTTGTTCTTCCATTTCCATGCACATCGTGTCAGATTCAGATTGTTACTGCAGTGTATGTAGAGAAGGGGTTTCAGCCTTCTACCCACCACCATCACTTTCTCTACCTGAAATAGGTCCTGCAGTGAAGTATGTGAGCAGTGGCCCAGGTGTTTCCCCAAAAGATCAATACTGCACCAAGATAATTTCAGATTAGGAAAGGGGGGGGGGGTTGTTAAACTCCCACCATGCACGCCACAGTTGTAACCCAGATCGCTAGTTGAAAAGCATACACACGTTACGTGTAACTGTTACACCTAGGACACAGGCTGAGGACCCCGGGTTTAATCTGTGTTACTAGATAATATGTGAAATCTGCATCCGACTTCTGTACCCAGATCAGCTCCAACAGGGCTGTCATTGACAGGACCGCGAGCGTGCAGCTCGCTCCACAGTGCCCCTGGTTCACACGACCCCAAGGCAGCGTGCACGCGTGCTCATCCCCCACCCACTATATGCCCGCTTCTTGGGCGCTTCCAGTCCTCACTGCAATTCTAATCCTATGAAGAACTCCTGGCCATGACAAGCCCCGCCGGCTCCAGGAGCGACCGAGTACCCACCCCGGGACCGCCTCAGCAGCCTGGAGAACCTCCATCCGGCCAGGCACCGAAGGAAGAGCAAGGCTCCGTCCGCGGCCTTCACCGCAGCCCAAGCGGGGCGGGAGGAAGGAGGGACGTCGCAAAGGACAGGAGCGCGGCCGACCCTAAACCGAAAGCCACACCGCACAGGCCGAGGCCGAGGCTGCGCTCCCTCGCTCGGGCCACCCCGTCCCCGCCGCCGTTGGGGCTGAGCCGCGTATCCGTTTCTATAGGAACCGAGAAGGAGTTTTATTATGAGGCGGAGCTTCGGTCTTTTGTCCCGCGGTCAAAGATGACCGGTGCATTTTTTCCCTGTCCTGCTGAAACTCCCAGATTGTTTTTTCTGAAAATGATTCTTCGGACAACGAGCTTTATAAATGCAGAGAACGCTCTTTCTCCCTCCCCCCCGTCAAAGTCACACTTGAAATGCACCGCTTGTGGTTAGGAAATGAAAACAAAACTCCCACGGGCACCTTGAAGACTAACAAAAATTATTCCAACCCGGGCTTTCATGCAGCAGCTCACTTCATCAGTTTCATGATATGTCGATTCGTTATTCAGACTTATTTATACTCCAGGCATTTAGCCTTTTACTTGTGGCTGTTGAAATTAATTGTGTGAATGTATATATGGTGCTTTAAAGTGTTCAAGGTAACAAGTCTGAGAAACTTGCAATCTGGAATTTAACATTAAGGAAGAAATGTACTGTCAGTCTTATACATGCTTTTTTATTCCGAAGTATGACAGTGAGGAGGACCCATATTTCCATATAGATAATGCTATCTAGTTCAGTATGGTATATAGTCACATTGTGGCTGTTATTTGGGAAAAAAGGTTTTAAAATATTCAGCCTCTTTCTGAAAGACGGGTTATAGTGCAACGACTGCCCAATTGATACGACCTCTTTCCACAACTTGAAATGTGAACTTTCAAAGAACAATGTCTACATTTGCTCTGACTTTAACAGCGTTCTATATGTTTACTTCTTTATTAATCTCTGAAAGCTGTAAACTCCCTTGTCAGGTCATTTCAATGCTTTATACATATAAACCAAACATTTTTTAAAAGCAGGATTTTACATCACCAGGCCTGCTCCCTTCTGATCTAATATTCTGTGAACATTATAAAATGGGGATCAGGGACAAATTGCATGCAGGGAAAAAAAATGTATACATTTACCGGGCATTGCACATGCTAATTCCCCCCCACCCCACCCCCAAAGAAACCTCTTTAAATTAGAGTTGCCAACTCTGGGTTTTGGGGAGGGGAGGAAACTCAAAGGGGTTATAATGTCCAAAGCAGCCATTTTGTCTAGGTGAAGTGATCTGTGGTAGATTCTGCATGGTAGAAATATACCATTATGTTGATGAAGGGAAATATTTCGGTTTAGGGAAGAACTTCACACAGGTCCCTTCTCCAAAGCGGGATTGACTAGTTATATTTCCCTCAAACCACATTTTTCAAAAATCACCAAAATCACAATCTTTTTGCAAAATCCTGTGTTGAACCCACTCCCAAGCAAATAGCACAGGTGCCCAACCATATTATTTTTCCCACCCACCACCTGTTCTCCCACCTTATGTCATGTCAGTTTCGTTTCTGCTGAGCTTCCAGCTGGTGTGATACCTTGCAATTTCCAAAACGTCCTCCAATCACATTTTTCCCCACGCCAGCAACTGTGAGCGCCATTTCACCCAAATGTGTGCGGGAACGGGGGTGGGGGACAGTGGGTGTTGCATGCTTTATGTTTACATGTGTTGTGGTTTCAATGCCCTAAGCTTTTTTTCCACACTGGAGAAATAAGAGATCCTGCTTGGGCTCCCAGGGTTCCTGTAAATTCTCCACCAATCAGAAGCGTTCCCTTAGCAGAGGGCAGAAAAAGGCAGAAGGGTGGCTGTGGTGATGCAACAGCCAATCGGAATACAGGGGGGAAAGTTTGTATTGTAAAAAAAAAACTAGGGCATTCATGCAAAGGGCACAAAGAAAGTGTATTGTTCCCCCCCCCCCCCCCCAATTCCTTCACAGAAAAGGGCACTCATGCGAAGGACAAAAATGCAACAAAATGGACACAGATTCAAAAATAATGGCTGCAACCTGATATTATATGTTGTGTGGAATTCACCTCTGTCCTTCGGAGATTAGTTGTAATTTCAGGAAATCTCCAGGCCCCACCTGGAGACTGACACTCTAACTTTAAGTGCTCTCAACATTTTATGTTCCTGAAGCATATTCAGTCTTTTGGGGAGGAGATTGCTGTTTTCTTATAGTTAATTTACAAAATCACATTTTTCTGCATACCTGGTGAGTCCCATGAGTATGTAGAGACCCTGAGGTTTTTTACACTTTACACTTAGATTTTCTGCTAAATTGGGAGTCTGTGAAGAATCATGGGGAGGGACTGTCTGGAAAACCACAATGCCTAGGGCTCATTCCGCACATGCAGACTAATGCACTTTCAAACTGCTTTCAGTGCTCTTTGAAGCTGTGCAGAATAGCAAAATCCACTTGCAAACAGTTGTGAAAGTGGTTTGAAAACGCATTATTTTGCGTGTGCTGAAGGGGCCTAAATCTCTCTCTACAGAAGTCAGGAGTTTGGCGGGCTAGTCTTCTTTTCCCCATCTTTTTTCTTCCTGGACTTCTCAAAATGCTATGCTTTCTGAAGCATACTTTGTCCCCATTGTGCCATTTTGGCCAAGTTTTCTGCTTGTTTTTTTTTAAATTAATGTACAAAGTTGTATTTTTTTACATATCCAGAAAGTTCTTTAAGTATGGGTAGACTGATACTTTGTCAGTGGCTGATCCAGTTTTGATGTTTTAGGGATTATAACTGGGGCCAGTCACTTTACTATTAGAAGGAGTAGTTTTACAATATTTTTCATACTTTTTATTTTATATATTTATCATTGGATTTATGTGCCAACCTTCCCCTTACAGGGTACAGCTTCTCAAAATATGATGCAGCAGTGTTTGCCAAGATTCATAAAGTCCTTCAGTATGAGAGAGACAATCTTAAAGGAAAATAGGCAGGGTTGTAGGAGCCAACCTAAGGCTTTGAGAGACAGAAGACAAAAATGGGTACCATTTTTAACAAATCACCACTTACAAAGGTTTGACAATATCAGCTATACACAATTATAAGCTAACCTGTGTTTATGGGACCATGACTTCAAGAACCACTCAGCCTCATTTCCGTCCCTGTGTGTGGTATGAGAGCGAATGAGAGAGTTGAAAGAATCTGCAAAAAATGACCTCACAATGGCATTTAGAACTGCAGTTTATGCTGTCAGTTTTGTCTCCATGGTCCTATGTTCTCCCATTTCAGTTTTTCAAAAGTAGGACTGTGTTGCTCAGGGGAAAAAAGTAGTACCTCAAAGATTAACAAATACATTGTGGCAGCCTTTCATCAAATGGATGCAATGTTTTTAGAAGGTGATTAGAAAGATTCGTGGAGGATTGATCCATCAGTGGCTACTAGCCATAGAGATGAGACTAAAAGAAAGCTCCATATTGACATGTACTAATCTTCTGAATACCAGCACTAGGAGCCACATCTCTTGTTGGTTTCGATGCCCTGCTTCGATGCCTCCAGGGAAACTTGCTACTGCTGTGTGAAACAGAAGTCTGGACTTAGAGTTGCCAGTTCTGGGTTGGGAAATATCTGGAGATTTTGGGGTGGGTGGAGCCCGAGAAAAGAAGGGTTTGGAGACAGAAGGGACTTCTAATGCCATAGAATCCACCTTTCAAAACAGCCATTCACTCCAGATGAACTGATCTCTATCACCTGGAGATCAACTGTAATTCTGGGATATCTTCGGCCACTACCTGGAGGTTGACAATCCCAGCTGGACTAGATGGATCACTTATCTACTCCAGCTGGGCTCTTATGTGCTGTGTTATCTTCAGATGGCTGATGACAGGACTATATATTTGTTGTTAAAACTGTGAACATTCAATTCCATAAATAATAAAAATTTCTTATATCAGTATTTATTTACTTGTTTGTTTGTTTGTTTATATCCCACCCTATCCCCGAAGGGCTCAGGGTGGGTTACAACACAGTATGAAATTTACTTTGCTGAATTTTTTGATGAAGAGTACAATCTATATACATTTCAGGGGAAATGCCTACAACAATTCAACACCTGGACGCAAAACATTTTTAATGTACATTTCCCATTTTTTAAAAATGGGAAAGCAGTTTAAAATCTAATTGAAAATACGAATGTTACAAATTGAAATGAGTAACTGAACCATGCCTTTCATTTTTAAAAGTCTGTTTTGTACTTAAGATGTCTTTCTGTTCCATATTGAGATAGAAACGCCAGTCTCTGGGGCCTCTCTTTGTTATTAGCATAACTTAGCACAGCAGCAGCCATTTTGCAGGAAAGACTTCTAAAAGCAATTTCTGACTTATGCAAGCAGGATGAACAAAATAAGAGGAAATGGTTTTAAAACTAGCAAACTTGTAGAACAATTGCGGAGAGGGTCCAAAGAGTTTTTGTGGTGTACTAGCTGAGCTTATGGTTTGTCTTACTAACCGAAAAGAACATATCATGAACTTTGAATGCCTTGGGAAACCACTGAACTTGCATCTATTACCATGTGTGTACCACTTATCTGCTACATTTTGTGACCAAGGCCGTTTCTGCATGGCACAATTATACTGGGTAACAATCAGTATCTTACAATCCAGGTCTGTTTTATCCCAGCTTCTCCCTTCGTATGGCTGCCCATTTCTGTGAAGGAATCGAGTGAAGACCGGGAGAAAATACTCCAGTTTGTTTCACAGGAGCCTGGGTCTTTTGTATTTACACCGCAAACGTATTCACGCATGCGCAAATATCCCCGGTGTTTTACGTTCTGATTGGCTGTTGTTTTGGGGCAGCAGTGGGGGGAAACAAGCCCCCCTTTTCCAGTTCTGGATAGGGCCCAGCGCAAACCTCAACACAGCAAGCAGCTGCAAAAAACAATGGGGCACAGCATAACATGACATTCCCACTCACATTCTCATATTTTTGTGGAAAATGAGAGACTCCCCCCCATGATATGTCCACTAACATTAGGCCCAAAGTGTACTCCAAGCAACCAGTACATGTACAGAAAAGAAAAAAAGGACATCTTGGGACCCAACCTGAACTGTATAAAAAAGTTTTGATTCCTGTGGGCATGTACAGTCCTTTGGAGCCCCAATGGCCAGCACTGTCTATTTGCAAATAAACCTAATTCCTGTTACCAGTCATGCCTGGCCTCAATTGGATCTCAGATAGGAACAAATTTTCATGTGTTTTCCACATCAATATTCAGCAAAGAGATGGTGATAGAATTTTTGCTGTAGAGTACCTGTGTTAGTCTATTCTAACACAATAAACTAAACAAGTCCAGTGGCACCTTAAAGACTAACAAAATTTACTCTAGCATGAGCTTTCATGAGTTCAATACTTTCATATGCCTTTTAGAAGGAGAACTCAAACTCATGGAAGCTCAATTATTTTGTTAGTTGTTAAGGTGCCAGTGGACGTCTGTTTATTGTGACTGAATTTATGTCCTGAATATCCAGGGGCAGCTGCTACTAGAGGGCATAGTGGATGTGAGTAAATTACTGGACTCTTAGGCACACTTACCTGTGAGCAAGCCCCAAAGAATTCAGCTATACTTCCTTATGAGTAAACCTGTTCAGGATTGTTCTGTAAGGCTGCAATCTTATCCACACTTACCTTGCTGAAGGGAAGCTATGAACTCAAATAGCATTCTTGGAAAAGTGAAAGTTATTCAGATTGGGTGTTTAGGAAGAAAAGTATATTGGCTTGCATAAAGGGATCTAGGCTGCGGACATTTTAGTAATGACTTTGCAATGGCATATGAAATGCAATTTACTATGTCAGTTTGTTTCTAGGACTGTAGGTTCTCCTAACACATCCTTTCAAAGGTATAATTTGCAAATACCTGCATATAACTTTAGACCTTAACCTATGGTATCAGGCCCACTTTTAGCACTGTAGGCTAACCTCACATAGGTAGTAAACTTGCATATAAACATGTTTTTAGTACATTACAAATGTATGGCAAAGATTTGTATTAAAAATATAATACCCAATTTATCTTGCCAGCATCTAAAAATGATGCATTTACAATATAACAGTAGAACTCTGAGCCAGAAACGGGTAAGAAGTGAGTGATTTAATGACCAGACACAAGGCCTTGTGGTTATGAAGGACTGCTTTAATATTGTACACTTTCCCACAAATAAGAATTAGCAGAGGTATAATGAATGTTACAAGTAACCAGATCCACATAAAAGCATCAGGAACATAGGTTGTAGTTGGATGCAATTCCACTAAGGCTGGAACTGTCAGAGTCCCCACATCTGCTATTAAAGCATACATAAACATGCACAGATAGAGCCCACAAATACGGTCCTCTAAACAGATGTACTCTGTATTGCAGGGATATGGAATCAGATATACTCTGAATACGCTCTTTAGAACTTTGGGATAAAGGAAGGAGCTGGATTAGAAACTCTTTCTGGAGCAGTAGAACCCCCCCCCCCTTAAGTCACCAGCCTACAGAAACAGTAGCCTGTTTGTTTTTCCTTCAGATAGAGCATCTTGAGCTTTAACACAAAAAGGCCTCACTTGTGTGAGGGCAAGTACATCTGCTGTCCTTGTTATCACCAGGTCTGTAAAGATGGAAGGCAGTAAAGGAAATCTGCCTTGCTGGATGTGGAAGTAGCTTACACCTTTCTCCATGTATTTCACAGCTCTTGCTTCTCTGAGATTCAAAATACTTTCAGATTGTATATTACATTGTGCAAAAAACTTGCTCATACTGTGTGCATTCACTTGTTCTATTAAGTAGACAGATTTTTATCACAGAAAATAAGCTGAATAAGCAAATCCAGTCAGGGATTCCAGGGATTTTCATCTCCATGTTTTCATCTCTGATTAGTCACCTTTTTCTTGGTTTTTGACAGGGTGTTTGACATAGCGGAAACTCGCTGTGTGTCCGTAATCTCATACATCTGAAACTGAACAAAAAATTAGGTGTTCAGTGGTGTGACACATCTGGGACTTTACCACTGCAGCTGGGCAAAAGATTAAATGTTCTAAACAAATCCACAGGTAGTACTTAGTTATACTAACTAAGGTAGATAACCTTCACTTGCATGCATTCTTGGTGACTTGTATTTATTTCTGATGAATGGAAGAAAATAGTTCCTGTTTTGGCAGGCAGTAGATGTTTCTCAAGATATATAAACATAACGCCTATTCTTATCCCTTCAACACATGTCAGTGTCCTTATGGACTTCATGGTCTTTCATCACCTGTCCTGTGGCTTCTTCTAGGACCCATTCTTCCTTCTCTTTCACACATGTGCATCCCACATCTACATCTCTTTCTGCCTGTTCCACCACAGTCCTCTCAGTAGTCCTCTGCTCTTCAGACTCCAGTGGACGTCTACTAATATGAACTCAAAGCTGGCCCCCAGGATCACTGAATCCCTCTTCTGTGTCACGTAGAATCATTTTGCCTACTGCCTTGTCTTTCTTTAGGATTTGTTTTAATGACTGTCTGGAATCTGTTTTATTACTTTTTAAATCTGCTATTTTTATTTATTTATATTTTTATATAATTTTATTTAAAATTGTTATTTTGTATTTTGATTTTATAAGCCCCTAGAGCATTTTTATGGAACGCGTCCCCTATAAATTTACTAAGTAAATACATTTGGCATCAAGCTGCCATCCGACTGCCAATCACTGCCCTAAGAAGCGGAAGTGTGTGCTACCAAGATATTACTAGGGCCATCATTCACTGGATGCTGCTTTAAAGATCTTTCAAGCTAAAGTAGTCCCAAAGATCCTCTATGGAATCCCCATATGGATAGAAGCCTTTACTGAACATGTTCAAACAAAATTTTTGAGGCGAGTTATGGGTGTTCCTAATAGTGTAACCCTTACCACACTATGCCTTGAAGCTGGCTTATCATTAATTGAGACCAAGGCTTGGATCACTACAATAAAGTATTGGCTTAAGATTCATTTTAGAACAAATCAAAATGATATGATAGTACTATGATGTACTATCTTCTTACAGATAATTATATTTCAAAATGGTCTAAAATGATTATCCAAAAAATTAGGCATATTGGAATTGACATAACCGCATTACACAATAGCAACGAAAAATTCATTTTGACTCAAACTAGTGATAGGTTGAGAGATCACGAGAGACATTTTTTTTTACTCAATCATGATCCCAACCTGTTCACCTCGAGCACTGGGAATTTCTCCTAAGTATGGAGTCCCAGCTAGATACTTAGTTTCTACCTTATCTGTTGAACAGCGACGGGCCTTTATGTTGGCCCGATTTAATAGCCTTCCTTTAACTGTGTCATCTGGCAGATACCAAAAAATCCCGAAACATCAAAGGTTCTGTCGATGTGGCTCACTTGACTCCCTGACTCATATTCTGCTTGAATGTGTCCTAAATACCGATGTACGATCAAGTTTGATTCACCCTCTATTATTGGCAAAGAAAATACAAAACTCTACTTATGCTGCACATTTTCTTTTACAGGACCATTCTTTTGATGTTACTTGTGCAGTTCCTTCCTTCCTGGCCATTATTTTAAAACGATAGCTTTTTTTTTATTTGCTTGTTGCTGCCGATCTATATCTAATTAGTTATTTAAATGTTTATATATTTTGTTGTTATACTATGCTAATAAAAGGCATATTGATTGATTGATTGATTGATTGATTGATTGATTGATTGATTGATTGATTGATTGATTGATTGATTGATTGATTGATTGATTGATTGATTGATTGATTGATTGATATTACTGTGAATAGAACTCCACACATCTACAACTATAACAAAAAAATTCTCCTGACTAGGGAAATCATGGTCACTTAGTGATAAAGTTGATCTTACTTCCATTTTACATTGCTGTAACCTCAAGGTTGATATGAAACCTCATTTCAACTCATCTATGTCCAAAATGAATGACACAATATAGAACTGTATAGGACAGGATTATATAGAATGATATATCTTTATTAGGTCTCCCATTTAAAAAAAATTTAAAAAGTTAAAAGCAGGTTGAGGGAGAAGACTTTACCTTTCCCACTCACAGTATTTTATATACATCTGCCTATCTTGCAGTCAAAAAAACAAGCATCAAACACATGCCTGTATATTTTCCCTTGCATGACTAAAAGCAGTTGCGGAGGGGGGCATGATTTAGATTGGGAAAATGACACAGGCAGGGCAAGGGTTAAACCACCCTTTTCCCAGCCTCATGGCCCCAAACTGGATTATTCATCTTTCTGCTACTTTAAAAAAATGAGATTCTGTCAGAGATCTCCCCTTTGTCTCATCTAGTCTGACTTTCACTTCAGTTGTAGTCTGCTGTGAGACACTTTGTCTCCCTCATGTCATCTAGATAAACAATGATTTATGGGAACCTTCTACTTCTTGGCAGCATCTTGATGCTTGTTCATTGCAATCCCACTTAAAAAGACAAGCCATTGTAGGACTACGTGAGACTTCCGAGAATTCTGCATCCTGGGATTATTCTTAAAACAAAAAAGATAAATCAGGAAAAAGTCATATAGTTCTTCTGATGATCTCTGTGATCTGAGGACCAATCTGCGTTGCCATTTTTGAACTGGGTTGCCCTAGAAGAGATTTCCTCTCAACATTCATTTTATAAAATTGTCTTGTGAACTTATGTCTTCCCACTGCTGCACATGATAAAGCTGCTAGTTTCTTTCCCCTGAAAACATGGTGATTTTTACCTCTTGGGGTACCTATTAACAGAGGAGAAAGTCAGCTCCTCATTATCCTTTTACCTCAACAATGGGCCTGTGACTCAAACAACACATTACACTGCATCCAGATATGACAAAGTGACCTTAAGAGGGAAAATTTTGCACCAGAGAATGTGCCATGTGCTTAATCCTATTTTCCATTTTCCATCACTGCAGGATTCCAGGTCAATGTTTGCAAGGTAGACATGGATCCAGAATACGGCAGGGATAAAAGCAACTAAGGGGAAATTTCAGGGGATATACGTTTGGCAGTGAAAAAGATTAATCTCCTAACCTACACCTCCTCTGGCATGAGGTGTTCACTTGTAAATACAATGGAGGATTTTAGGACTTCTCTACATATGACTGCACTGCAATGCATGTGTGTGTTAAGTATTGTTGAGTCACTTCAGATTTATGGCAACCCTATGAATTAATGACCTCCAACACATCTTATAGTTTGTTTTTATCCCCTCTGAATGTCAGGACTGAGACATTATGGGGGTATCCAAAGTGAATCTCAGAAATATAATAAAATAAATGCCTTACTGCTTCTGGAGAAAAGCACAGCCACTGTGTTTGACTGTAGCCTTGAGAAAAGATAGCAAGTTGAGGCATGGAAGGACTGTTGGTTTCAATCTGACTTCTAATTGTGTGTGTTTTTCATTAACTCCCATATATCAATTAGACACACCGTTAACTCTTCCCAGGAGCCTGGGGGACAGTTTCAATTACTTATCTTAAAAAGGAAGCTAAGCCAAATTCATTAAGACAATGATGGTTTCATAACTTAAGACATTTAGCTTCATCAGGGAGGTGTGTCCATTTTTCAAAACAGTTGCTTAAAATAATTTTTAACAATCTCTCTTCAATGTGAAATTTAGATTATGTAAATGCAATAATTACAGTTTCAAAACTCAAACACCTATGTGTTGAAACACTGAAAGGTGGTAAAAACTTCAGTATAGATACCTACCTGTTGATTTAATGTCATACAATGTCATGTAAAATTACTTCCCCGTATTTATTTTTATGAAAGGCGTTTTACCTATGAGCAGCTTCCGAAGAACCCTATAAGCCAGTTGTTAATGGATCATTGCGACAGACCTTTTCTATCAACTGAGGGGACCCACGCAGCCTCCTATGACTTTTGAGGATCTAGGTTGGTTTTAAACTACAAACCTTCCCCTTTTTGGGTATTCTAAAAGTAGCAAATGCACAAGTTTTGTGGTGTACAAGGAGATTATGGATATCACTCACACAGGATTAGTATGTAAACAACAAAGATTTATATACAGGTTGGTTTCAACAGCACAGGTATCCTGGCAGACAGAGGAGAAACCTGCCTGTGGCACATAAATTTAAAAATTATGGCTTCATTGAGTAGTTTAATACATTTCCTTTAATGCTTTCAAACAGGCTTTTGCTGACCAGCTATTAGGTCAGATCCCCAGACGATTCCACCCACATCAGCCTGCTCCTTCCAAAGAATCAAACCAAATGGTACAAGTACTGCTCATTACCAGAGACAGACCTAACAATCATTGACTTTGTTATCTCCTAAATATAGAGCTCATCTACTCTGCCACACTATCAGGAAGAGCTACCCTTCACTCTATCTGCTCTTATGCTGAATCAGACCTTGAGGTAGACCTGAATTCAACTCCTTCCTTCCAATATTCCATCCCACTTCTCAAAGGTGATTAGATACTGGAGTAGCACTCCTATAGGTTCAGGTGAGTAACTGTTTTTCCGTTCAAAGGCAGTACAGCCTCCTGTCTATCACAGTCATCTGATTCAGTGGTTACACTTGGAAACTGGGCATAGATAAGTCCCAACATCTCATTAATAGATAAAAAGTGAGGAACTAGATTTGAATCTGGTAGCACCTTAGACTAGGTAGCTGATGAAGGGAACTTTGACTCTTGGGAGTTCATACCCCTAAAATCTTGTTGATCTCTAAGATGCTACTGGACTCAGATTAGATCAACATGGCTATTTACTGAAGCAGACAAGAAATTATTATTTGAATGCCATCATACACACCTCAAACCCAATAGTTATGAATCAAATTACCTTATTAAGCAGCATATCAAAAAAAGCAGTGTCCCAGTAGGCTTTATCTTCAGCTGGGAGGTGAAGTAAGGCTTTGAGATCATTGTCTATCTGGTGGTGTGCTTTGTGTTCTGTTCCAGCAAAATGGAACTTCAGGAAACGCTTAGGGTTGTTAGCAAAGGTCTCCACTTTAGGGTACAATGAACTCAGGTCAGCACCTTCTACTTGGAACAGATTTTGTTCAGGATACAGGAAATGTGGGAGATTGTTGGTCACTAAACAGCAAAGCAAAATCACCAAAAGACGATACACTGACCCTTCCAGGTTCATCCAGTCTTCGGGGGAAGAGAAAAAGCGAGTGGCCCAGAGCAACACCATCTAGGAGGAAAGAATAAACAATTGCTAAAGTCAATGTGGAAAAAAAGGTTCCAATCTATATTTTGAGTGTTTATCAAAGTCTAGTATTTCTCAATAAGAAGCAGAATCTGAATGAGGCAAGCAACAGAGGTAGGGGAGGCTGATTGGCTATGTAATCTACTACCTGGGGAGCACTGCTATTGCCTTGGATAATTAAAGCATAAAAGACTAGATAAGCCCTTTGAGCAGGCAAAATATACTTCAGAACTGCCAAATCTACCTTCAGGGCAGAAGAGCTCCCAAATTTTATATGTGGTCTACATGGCAATCGCTATTTTGCATTCCCCAGCCCAAGGCCTGCTGTAATCAGGAGCTTAAACTCAGGGTTTAAGCTCCTGATGGAAAGCAGGGTTCATGCTCTTCCCACCACACCCTCCCCTGGATTTCCCAGTTGGGGGAATGCCTCTTCCAGGTTGCCATGTGCCTGCTCATGTTATACAGTGCTCATGTTCAGCAAGTCCTATTTGTCTTTGTAGCAACTTCACAAATTCCTAGGAGACACAGGGCTGGTTTGTTTGGTTTGTTTTGGTAAAGATAAGAGGGGGAGGGGACCTTCAGTGGATAATTTTATCTGTGAAGGAACCATAGAGAGAGAAAAAAAGCATGGAAGGGGAAGAGAAAGTTCAATCCATCTGGCAATCAGCGGTTGAACTGAAGAATGTATTTCCTGTAGCCTGCAACAAACTCTGATGTAACTACAGCTAAATTTTATGTTCAGTAGCACCTTAGAAACCAATAAGATTTGGGGATATAAGCTTTCAAGTGTCAAAGGAGCATTGACTTCCCAAACCTTATACCCAGTGACGTACCTAGGCAAACTAGAGCCCTGGGCAAAACCTGAGTTTGATGGGGGGCCCCCCCATGGGCAGCCACCCTCCCCCACCATGACCAAACAATGATTTTTTCCACCAGGTCATTTCAAAGTCACTGTCACATTAGAACATGCCCCAACTCACAAATCTGAACACAGCAATAGGCCACGCCACACAGCAGAAATAATTTTTGAGATCAATTTCAAAATGCTTTCAAAATGTTTTATTACTGCTATGAAAACATTTTATGGTGTTGTATGCAGCCCTCCCCCCCCAATTGGGGGAAACAGCATCACATTCAATGTTATTTAAACTGGGGACCCCAGATTCTCCCTTTAAGGTGGATTTAAAAGGAGAATCTGGGCTCCCTAGTTTAAACAAGTGATGCCGGAATCCACCCCCAAATAGCATCATTTTCAATGATGTTTAAACTGGGGACCCCAGATTCTCCTTTTAAATCCACCTTAAACAACATTTTAAACAACATTGAAAGTGATGCTATTTTGGGGTGGATTCTCTCCCTCCCTGAAACAGCATCACTTTCAATGTTTAAACTGGGGACCTCAGATTCTCCCTTTAAATCCATGTCAAAGGTGGAAATAAAGAAAACAAGCATTGGCAGGAAGGGGGTGGATTTAAAAGGAGAATCTGGGGAACTTTAGGGGGTGCCTGCTGTCAGGGGTACAATTATTAAGATAGCAGTACTAAAATTCCAGAGTATCTTCGTGAGCACCTATTGATGATACCACCCAGGTTTGGTGAAGTTTGGTTCAGGGGGTCCAAAGTTATGGACTCTCATAGGTGTAGCCCCATCTCCTATTAGCTCCCATTGGAAACAATGGGGGATGGGGCACTCCCTTTGGAAGTCCATAACTTTGGACTCCCTAAACCAAATCTCACCAAACCTGGGTGATATCATCAGGAGACTCTCCTGAAAAATCCCTGAAATTGTGGTGCTGCTAGCCTAAAAACTGCGCCCCCTGCAGGCCAAAAACAGGAAAGAAACTCTGAAAATAGAAAAATCCCACAAACGAACCTGCATTTCTGGCGCCCACCACAAGGGGGCACCCTGGGCAACTGCCCACTTTGCCAAATGGGAGGAACGCCTCTGCTTATACCACAAAAATTTTGTTCGTCTCCAAAGTGCTACTGAATCTAGCTGTACTACTACAAATCAAAATGGGTACCTCTGAAATGAACTGATGTGATTAATGGATCAAGATAATTATGGTTTGACTTCACAGATGGCATACTAATAACTGCATTATTATTGTGTCCTTGTACCCCTGCCTTAGAGAAACAAATCTCCAATTTATCTTTTGCTATATGGGGGAGTGTTACCAAGGACCCTCTTCCTACCTAGATCAGGGGTGGCCAAACTTGCATAATGTAAGAACCACATAGAATAAACTTCAGATGTCATGAGAAAATATCACACATATGTTTTGATCATTACATGCATACTTTGGAACAAACCTTTTACGTAAATATTAAGAAATACACATACATCCTAATTATTCATGTACGTATTTTTATTAATTGTTATTAAGAGACAGAAAAGAAAAAAAGGGAAAACAACAGATATTGCTATTGATAGTTACTGGCTATTACTGCCCTCTGGCTGGGTTGATCCGGTGGTTTGAAACTGGGTTATTCTCAATATGCTGATAACACCCAGTTGTACCTGATGATGGACAGTCATCCAGATGTTGCCCCAAGTGTTTTGGTCAGCTGTCTGAGGCAGAGGTGTAGCTCCAAGGGGACGGAGGGGTGCGCAACACACCGGGTGCACACCCCTGTGGGGGTGTGGTGTGGGCGTGGCGTGGGCGTGGGTGTGGCGGGGGTGTTCTGGGACAAGCCAGGGGCGTTCTGGGGCGGGATGGGGGTGGAGGATGCACCAATGCACCGGGCGCTTTCCCCCCTTGCATCGCCCCTGGTCTAAGGGTTGTGATGGAATGGATGAAAGAGAGCCAGCTGAAGTTAAATCCAGCAAAGACAAATGCTGAGCCGAAGAGGGTGGGTGGGAAAGTGTCAGTTGCCGATTCTTGACAGGGTGCAGCTTGCTGCGGCACTGAATATCAAGAGCCTGGGTGTGTTCCATGATGCCTCCTTGCCGATGGAAGTTCAGGTGAATCATGCCACTCACATGGCATTTTATCATCTTTGCCAGGCGAAGCAACTGGCACACAATCTGCCCCAAACCAACTTAGCCACAGTGATCCACGCCACAGTAACCTTTAGAGTGGATTACTGTAACTCACTTTACACAGGGCCAGAGGCGTGGCTAGGGAAAATGGGGCCCGGTGCAACATCTGAGTTTTGCTGCCCCCCCCCCCCCCGTTCGTTTGTGTTTTTTGTATTTTAGTGGTTGTATTTTAGTTTGTATTTTGGCCTGCAGGGGGTGCAGTTTTAGGCTAGCAACATCAAATTTTCAGGGTATTTTTAGGAGACTGTCCTGATGATACCACCCAGGTTTGGTGAACTTTGGTTCAGGGAGTCCAAAGTTATGGACCCTCAGAGGTGTAGCCCCATCTCCTATTAGCTCCCATTGGAAACAATGGGGGATGGAGACACCCCCTTTGGGAGTCCATAACTTTGGACCCCCTGAACCAAACCTCACCTAACATGGGTGGTTTCATCAGAAGAGTCTCCCAAAAACTGCCTGAAAGTTTATTGCTGCTAGCCTAAAAACTGTGCCCCCTGCAGGCCAAAAACTGAAAAACACTAAAAAATACAACAAACCTGAAATTTTTGCTTTCCCCCCAGGCACATGCCTGGTGCAATACGCACCCCCTGGTCCCCTTGTAGTTCTGCATCTGCACAGGGCTACCCTTGAGCCTGCTCCAGAAACTCCGGCTGGTCCAGAATACAGCAGTGAGGCTCCTTTCTGGAACTTCATGGCAGGCACACATTCAACCTGTGCTCTGCCAGCTGCACTGGCTCCAGATGGTGTACTGGATCAAGTTCAAGGTTTTGGTACTAACGTACAAAGATCTAAATGGTCTGGGGCCAGCATCTCTCCCATTACATCCTCCAAAGGAGGCCTCAATCAGCAAATTAAAATTTGCTTGTGGTTCCTGGCATTTCAGCCCTGGCCCTGACCTGGTTCAAAACTCTGTCGAATGAGACCAAGGCCCTTCTGGATTTGATGCAGTTCGAGAGGTGTGTAAGACAGAGCTATTCCACCAGGAATACAACTGAGGTGGCAACAGTTAACAACTTTGGCCTCCCCTTCCATCTGATCTCCATTTGATTTCCATTAGATCTTGGACCAGATTCAGCCTCATATCCCACACTCCACCCCCAAGAAATGCAGAAGTCTAAGCCTCTAGCTCTGATCCCACTGCTGCATAGCATTGGTCTCATCATATGACAAACAACAGCATTATCCAGAAAGCACCATCATAATTGTTTATTCATTTCCTGGGGAGCTTGCTGTAGATAGGTACCAACTTGGCTCTCCCCTTCTCCTCTAGAAAGAAACTGACAGAGTCTGTGTCCAGAGGATTGATATCCAAAAATTTGCCAGTCTAAATTATCTAATGAGATGGGCCTTTCAACCTGTTCATTTGTCGCTTACCACTGTATTATTACTTCCCAGGTAGTTCTAATAAGATAAACAAGATACAAATAATACAAGACACAAAGGTGCTTGTGCAATTAAGGCAAAAAAAGGAAATCTCTGTCAATTTCAAGCCAATTAAGAGTAGAACTTGCAAATAAAGCAGAACAAACAAACAAAACTATTAAAATGTGTTCGTTAGAAAACTGGCATTCTTCCTAGAATATTGCAGCCAGCTAGAATTACAAGGTGTAACAACTACAGAAGTAAAATGCCTGCAAGGTTAATGGCACACACCCAGATTCTGCAAAACGTGTTCAGCTCCTCCATGTTATCTCCCTTGGAGAGTTGACAGATAGAGCATGTTTTAAAAACAGTAGTACAAACCAGCCAACCACATAGAATCTCTTGAAGTTAGCATGTTGAGACTTGCCATTGTAAAAACAATAGGTGTGAAGTTGCAACAATACTAGCAAAAATGGCCCAAAATATCCACATGGATTATCCAAGGCACACGACATGGGTACTTCAAAATTGCTGCCTTGAACTGTGGAGCCAACTTCCCTGAGAAATGTGAAGCCTTAGCAGTGCACCACCAACCTGCCTATTTTCTCCAATCAGAACATTGTGTCTCCACCTTGCATTTCTTTCTCTATTTAGACAATTATGCCCCTCCTTTCTGCTCAAGGGCAACCAAGATGGTTTACAATAAAAATAGATGCAAACTAAAGAAACAGAAATAATCCTTTTATAATAATATTAAAAACAATATACGTGATAAAAATAGTATGGTTCAAATGCAGAAGACCAGCAGTGCAATCCTATGTACAGTTAGTCCAGTTAAGGATCTTAGACTGAAAAAACTCTGTATTCGAGTGCAGATTTTTTAACAAAAATACATCACTAAAAATGAACAGGACAAAAGCAACAAACAAATGTTAGCAGCCTTCTAAAATCTCCAAAATGTATTAAGAATGTTTTCTAGATTTCTGAAGAACCTTCTTTCTTTACAGGGCATTTTGCTTCTTGAATTTAATGTCTTCATATTTTTATAGCAAGGATGTAGGTAGGGGGGGGGGGGTTACCCAGGTTTTAAAAAATCCATTACATGTCCCAAGCTCCACCCCCCCATTTGTGTTTTTTTGTATTTTAAGTGGTTTTTTCAGTTTTTGGCCTGAAGGGGACGCAGTTTTTAGGCTAGCAGCACCAACATTTCAGAGATTTGTTGGGAGAGTCTCCTGACAATACCACCCAGGTTTGGTGAGTTTTGGTTCAGGGGGTCCAAAGTTATGGACTCCTAAAGGAGGTGCCCCCATCGTTTTTAATGGGAGCTAATAGGAGATGGGGCTACACATTTGAGGGTCCATAACTTTGGACCCCCTGAACCAAACTTCACCAAACCTGGGTGGTATCATCAGGAGAATCTCCTAAAGATTCCCTGAAAGTTTGGTGCTGCTAGCTTAAGAATTGCACCTCTGACAGCAGGCACCCCCCAAATGTCTCCAGATTACCCTTTTAAATCCACCTCCTTTGGCATGAATTTAAAGGGAGAATCTGAGGTCCCCAGTTTAAACATTGAAAGTGATGCTGTTTCAGGGTGGGATTTTAAAAAACAGCAGATGGGTTAGAGTTGGTTGCCTCATCCATACATCTTGGATATATATGGCAATTTTTGGCACATCACAAGATCAGGAGATAAGCAATGCAGAAACACCTACCTTTAAGTGGTGAAAAGTAAGACAGTTTTTCTTGTCTTCATCTCTCCAGTATTCATGATTGACTTGGTCAAGGAGACGTAGACTGTCCAGATAGTAACCCTTTAGGGTGCTCACAATCTGAAGCAGTTTCAGGGAGGGACGATTGGTAGAATATCTAACAAGAGATAGATGTCACTAGAAGAGGAAATCATTTGTTTTCCATTTGTTTCAGAGCAGTATTTAATTCTGCACTCATAGAATGCAGTTGAGTTTACCAGATCAACCACATGACATTAAAACATGAAACAAGGAATGGTATGAAACAACAAACTAATATCATCTTATATTAGAATAGCAAGGTCAGTCAAATCATATCTGGTGACTGGAGTTGTAAACGGGAAAGATAGACTTTTCTGCAAACCTAAAAAGGGCTCCCCGGTTTCCAATCTGAAATCTAAAAAAAAAAAATAATTGGGGATTTTTAACAAGTTGAAACTGATAAATTGAACTACTGAAGTGTGGGAACGGATAGCGACCATTACTAGGCAGCCAGAGATTCCAGTCTTGATTCTGCTAGTAAAAGGCATGGGGAGAAGGCAGGGCCCTTTCCAGGCCCATTTTTACTAGGTTTGTTAGCTCCAGGTTGGGAAATTCCTGGAGATTTTGTGTTGATGTCTGAGGAGGGCAAGGTTTGGGAATGGAGGAGTGGCAGGGGGAGTGTCAAACCCAGTTCTCCAGATTAGAGTCCACTGTTCTTAACCACTACACCATACTGGCTGTTTGTAGGTTGGTTGTTGGGTAGAGAGGAAAAGTGGGGAAAAGGGAAAGGCTGTGGGGACTTACAGGAAAAGGAAAGAGGAAATAGCAGTGGTGGGGTAAATGATATGCCACCTGCAAGTCCTTCCGAGTTCCTATTTGTATATGTATGAAACATAGTGCCAAAATGCTTACTGTCATTTATGGTGTGAGTTGGTGATACAAGTTAACAATGATCCTTCTCTGTTAATACACCAAGCTTTTTGTGCAGATGGCTATATGGGGAGTACAGCAAATATGGAGAAGGTGGTCACTTTGTCTAATTTAAATGGAGGACCTTTTCTATATGTGGAAGAAAAGCTACTTTTAAACAGGTCAGACTATAATGTTGTGCTGTGACTTCCCAATCACATAGGTTTCAAATAATTTCTCATGGCTAACAACTCATGGTTACCAAATAATTTCTCATGGTTAACTTCTCATGGTTAACTGCCCTCTGAGAGCTAATTACTGCAAAGTGTACCTCATCCTCCACCCCCACATATTCAACTTGTTAAACAAGCACTTCTCCAAAGAATGGGCATCTCTGTTTCTGAGGTGGGCATTACAGTGAGAATTAAGGAGAGGGCAAGTGGGGACAGATTTATTATAGTGAAGATCAATGTACCCAGTGGATCTATTTATGCTGAACTATACAAAGCTTTGGTTCTACCTGTTTACTGACATCATCTGAACAAGTGTCACAGTACTGTCCAGACAATATTTAAATCCTCCACAGATAGACACCAAGTTCTCCAAAGAGCAGTTCAAAATCTCTCCAGTGGCTGATAAGAACCAGGTCTTATACTCCCTTCTCCCTGCTGCTGCTAAGGTTATGTGAAAACAGGGATTCATGTTGTGGGAATGATGTCTCAAGTGTAGGTCATTATTTTGAGCTTAAATAGCACAGTTTTCTTGCAAAACATCAGTACTGGCTTTCAGTTCTATACCTCTCAACACCAAAGTGGTAACATCTTGTACATTCCTATGAGCAAAACACTGCAATTAAGAATTTAAAATAGCATCTGGTTCATTTTTATAAAATGTATACAGCCTACTGTTTGATTCCCACCCTTCAGAGATTTTATGAAGAGATGAGGAGGAGATACTCATGTCTGAACAAGCTAACTTGGAAAGTAATGGAGATATCTTCTCTAGTAATTAAAAAATATCAAGCATGGTTTAGGATACTGCAGACTCTTGATACTGAGTTAATTGTCCCAAGAATTGTCATTTTACATTATAGAATTTTACCACTGAATTACAGCTCGAATTGATTATCTAATCCAAACTCTTATTTTAATCTAAACCATATACCTAAATAATCTTTGAGGAATATGCATCCAACTTGTTTATATCTCATTAGGGAATATGATATGGCATGCATTCTGTGGTAATGAATAGTTTCAGAAGGAATTAACATTTTTCTGCAGGCAAAAAAATGTGCATTTTGCTAACCTGAACTCCAAGCTGCAGTATTAACAGCATTTTACAGGTAACACTCTTTGGTCTGTTAACAGAATTCTGCTGAATAGTTTATAGAGGGTAAGACCCATTTTTAAATCAAATGCACATTATAATCAGCATTGCTTTTTTTGTTCTGCTTATAAGCTTGAGAAATGTGGACATGGGTTTTATTTCATTGCTGAAAACAGCCTAGCTGTGAATTAGCCCAGATGATGTTTACTTGCAACATAAAATCCATATTTTAGCATTTCTGTAAATAAGTCTTAGGCGAAGCTGGGAAGTGGAGCAAAAATAGATGTCCCTTTCTCTGGAGTTGATTAAAATGTTAAATAAAGCCTTGGCAGAATATGGCAGAATATGGAGTGCTGAGCACACTGTTTAATGTTTGTGCAACATTTTTCTTTCATTACTCTCCCATATTATCATAGAAAATAACTAGAATACTTTAGAGTTACATCAAAAAGTGATTGGTAGAATCCATGGAATTTTTGCTATCCTCATGCATGCCTCAGGTGCACAAAGGCTGTTTGTACTACAGGTTAGACTTGGCCAGTATGCAGGTTTGTGGGAGTATGTCCTCCAGCCTTCTCTGCATGCTGTTAGAAAATTCCCATTTTGAGGCCTGGTGAGCCTGAGGGTGATCCTGCAAGACTGCAAAGATTGGCCATTGGGTCTGGCAAGGGGGGATGTCATAAAGGCTCTCAGAAATCTACCCTTTGGCTCCTTCCGCACATGCAGAATAATGCACTTTCAAACTGCTTTCAGTGCTCTTTGAAGCTGTGCGGAATAGCAAAATCCACTTGCAAACAGTTGTGAAAGTGGTTTGAAAACACATTATTTTGCATGTGCGGAAGGGGCCTTTGTCTCAGGCCAACTTATATTGAACAACACAGAATCACATTTACCTCCAGTGATAGTAACTGGCAGGGATGTAGTCAGCCTCCTGAGTGACTTTCCACATGATGCCCTCTGGAAAACCTCTGTCTTGCAAATTGTTGTTGAACTTCAGAGCGTTCTGTTTTTTTCTCACTACAGGGACAATGTTGAAGCAGATCATTTTCCAGCCACTGGATATCAGCAATGGAAGTTGCATATCATCTTCCTTTAGCCTCTCTGCGCTGAGTTCACCTGAAGAAGGGCAAGACAATGAACTAGGGTGCCAACCTGACGTCCAGATTGAGCCTGAAGATATCAGAATTACTGTTTATTTCCTGTAGAAATCAGCTTACCCAAAGAAAATTGATTCTTTGCTTTGGAGGGTGAACTCTAATGCATTAAATCCCACCAAGGCCCCTCCCCCCAATCCCCCCTTCCCCAGGCTCCACTCCCACATCCCCAGGAATTTCCAACTCAGAGGGTTTGTTTGTTTATTTATTTATTCATTCATTCTATTATTAGATCGCTCTCCCCTGCTTACACAAGTTCAGAGCAGTTTACAACATTACTCCTCATATAAAATACAATAAAATAACATACAAAATGGTCAGTATTCAATCATGGAGTTATATAATAAAACAAAACCCAGCAAATGATGGGCTAGGTTAAATGTATTCATACTTAATTTTTTTTTAAAGGCAAGGGAGGCCAGCTGTGCTGAATAGATAACGTTGATATCCTCAACACTGGGCCTGGCAGAACAACTCAGTCTTACAGGCTCGGTGGAACTGTGATAGATCCCACGGGGCCCTGGGCTCATTTGACAGACTATTCCAATAGGTCAGAGCCAGAGATGGAAGACTCCGGCTCTGGTTGAGGACAGCCAGATAGCCATTGGGCCAAGAACCACCAGCAAGTTGTTATTTGCCTAGTGTAATGATCTTTAGGAGGTGTATTGGGAGAGGTGGTCTCACAGGTACGACGGTCCAAGACCATTTGGGGCTTTGAAGGTTAGCACCAGAAAGGTGAACCTGATTTAGTGCTCCACTTGGAGCCAATGCAGCTAATGGAGCACAGGATTAATATAGGTTTTCCACAGCATCCAAGTCACAACCAGGACAGCTGAAGTTTCCAGAGCAGTCTCAAGGGCAGACCTGCAAAGAGAGAGTCATAGTAGTCTAGCCTGGATGTGACCATTGCATGGATCACTGTGGATAGGTCAGGGCAGGACAGGTAGGGCACAACTTGTCCTGCAAATGAAAAAACACCAATTTAGTGTCAATTGCACTCTGTCAAGAGCTGGGACTTGGCGTCCCAATCCTTCCCTTCCTGGCTCAGCCTCAAGATCTGCATCTTCAATGGATTTAGGTTCAACTGACTCTGTGTCATCCATCCCAATGTTACCATACAGAACTATGGTGAGTGGAGGAGCCCCCCTTTTTAGAACAATGTCTCTACCCATCCTGCCAACCCTTGGCGTGGCATAGACCATCCTCTGCATTTGTTACCCACAAGGATAGAGTCCTATCTGAAATAGCCCCAGTGGTGTAGCACCCACGGGGCAGGGGAGACATGACGCCCAGGCGAAGCAGCGGCGGAGGCGTAGCCAGGCCATCAAGGGGGTGTGGCAGGACGAGCAATACCACGGCAGGAGCACAGGGTGCACGCGCACCCCAGGCGTAATTTCCCCTCTGAATAGCCCCCAATAACATCAGCTTGCAAAGCAAGCCTATGATGCCTTTTCCTAAAGAGATTAAGGAAAAGACAGTACCTACAGTTTGGAAAGCCAGTTCTCACCTCCAACCTCAGCATACCTGCCTCTGTGAACAAAGATTATGCTAATATGATTCATCAAGAAGTTCCTGCCAGCCATTCTTCTAAAATACTAATCTTGTCTTCTAGTTTCTGAATAACCTCTCCCAAGACCACCTTCATTTACATTGGATTTGACCCATAGCTATGACTGAGTCAGCTTCCCCACCACCACCACCACCAAATCTAAATATCTTCAGACACTCCTTGGCTTAGAACATTAAGTCTAAGTGTCAAACATTAACTTTCAGTACCCATCACGTAATTTAAGCATCCACCACTTAGATTAAGGACTGCCTTTGCCCTGGGAGATTAGAGTCACTTCGCATAATCTGAGGGCCCATTTCTCCTCATAATTAGCCCCCTCGCCAAGCACCTAGTGTTCAGTATTTCCCTGGACATCTCTCTGTCTGGTTGATACTGTTCCCAACGCATTGCCTTTCTTCTACCGTAGCTCAATACAGATCGCTGAACTCTGTTCATCATACTAATCCACTTCTACATCAAGTAATTATTACCTTTATTCCTCAAAAATCCCTCACTGTTCTTTTACCCTCATCACTATCTATATCCTAGGAATGTGTGAATTTTCTGCTGCTTTGATTTGTGTGCTTGTGTGTTTATTATTTTTACCCTTTTAATAAAAATTGTTCACTTTTACTCTTGTTACTTCTGATTTCTTGCAGAAACCCATCAGCCACTACTTTCTCAACTACCTTACCAAATGTGAAACTGGGCAGTAGTTGGCTGGATCCAAAAGATCCAGTGACCAGCGAGGGAGGAGGTGCTTTCTCAATCTTCTTTCACATTTTCTTCATATACTTTACTATCATGCTATCCAAACCAGTTTGCATTTCTGAAGTAGTTGCTTCCTTATTATCATGACATTTTAGCTACTTGATATCCACAGCCAAGATTCTTTCTTGGTATTTTTGTATATTCCAGACCAGGGGGAGAATGAGTCATCAAAATGTCCCAGGAGCAACTGAGCCAAACAGCACCAGCCTACCAAGTAGAGGTACGGGAGAAGGCATGGGGTAAGCTTTTGTTGTCTGCTTCTGCTGCTGACTAAATTAGCACTCATAGTAAGCAGGTGTTGTATTGACAATAGCTTAGCAGCATTTTTCCGTGTTCCTTAGCAGCATTAGAGCCTGATGGTTGAGACCTTCAGAGGGATCCTGAAGATGATCCTCTGAAGATGCCAGCCACAGATGCAGGCGAAACGTCAGGAGAGAATGCTGCTAGAACACGGCCATACAGCCCGGAAACCACACAGCACCCAAGTGATTCCGGCCGTGAAAGCCTTCGACAATACTAGCAGTGCTGTTCAGCCTCAGCGTGGCTTGCCCCTGGCCACCAACAGACCTCCATGGGTAACTTTCCATGGGTAACTTTCATGGTAGGTTAAAGACTCAAGCCACCACTATCCAGCATTTGCTGAATACTGCATTTCAAAGTATTCTTCATATCCATATAAAGAGAAGTGGATAAAAATAAACTTGTAGTGAGTAGGTTTAAGAGCCCCACGTTGCTTCATGATACCATTTCTACAATAGTATTTCAGGTTCTGTTTGACTGATAGGTTGCTAAGAAATCCTGACCACATATTCATTTACTATTATGACAACTGCAAAGCTAGCCATTGTTCTTGAAAGCTGTTCCTTTGTGTACTTAGGCTGCATGTACATTAGATATGAAACATAACATTCTGGATCTCTGGTGTATAGAATCCCTAAGGTATAATTTATTTAAGTGAAAAAAAATACTAGGATGCCAACGGGTTCTAAATGTAGTCTGGCAGAACATAATCTAAACTACTGAGGCAGACTCTACCCATTTAATTTACTACAACATTTTGATTCCACCTTTCATTCAAGGAGCTCTGCGTAGTATACCAGTCTGGTGTAATGGTTCTAGTGGTGACTCATCCAGGAACTCACTAGATATCCATATTCCCATCAGCCCCTACCAGCATGGCCAATTGGCCATGCTGACAGAGGCTGATGGGAATTGTAGTTCCTGAACATCTGGAGAGCCGCAGGTTCCCTACCCCTGGACTAGGATCTATAAGATCCAGATTTGAATCCCCGCTCTGCCTTGGAAACTTGCTAGTGACCTTAGAACAGTCATACATTTAGAGCAGTAATACAATCTTAGATGTATTACTGCTCTTAGATGTATTACTACAGTCATACCTTAGAACAGTCATACATGTGTGGCTGTTCATCCTCACAGGGTTGTGGTGAAGATGAAATGGAGTAAAGGAGAATGCTGTAAAATGCTTTCGATCCCTACTGGAGAGAAAGGTAGGATATAAATGAAACAAATAAACAAAACCCCATGAGGTAGATCATACTGTTAGTTTCAAGGAATAATGGAACTGAACCCTGGTTTCCTTGTAGTAATCTTCCTATGAGAGAATGGGAGTACTAAGAGAGTCGAAAAATAGATTCATTGCCATTGAATCATAGCCATTGAGCTCCTTATGCCAATTCTATTGTTCTCTATCCTTCCTACTAATTTTTAAACCTTATTCAGCTTGTTATGACAACTTTGTCATGTTGTTTCCCCAGAGAATCTCAGATGTAATTTTGGTTTTGAGCATTCTTTGTAGTTTAGTAACACTAACAGACATGATCTATAGTTTGATTTTTCTCAGACTGATTGTGTTGTTATTCTCAATTCTTTTGCATAAAACGCAGTATTATTTTAAACCTACAATGAGTAGAACCATACATTATGTGTGCAAAACTAAATGAGTTCAGCATTCTTTCTAAAATATAAGCTGAAGTGTAAATTGGTTGTGAAATTACTTTTTGCTTGCTTCACAGCAAATCATGGATAAATCAACCCACACAATAGTTGAACAAGCTGCTGCTTCTTGGGCTCTAGTCCCCTTGAGGGGTTTAACACTGACATTTTCTTCGCCAAATAGTTGAACAAGCAATCCTAGTAATTTGCTCCAGGAACTCTGACTATTGCAAGCAGCAGCAATTAAAAACTAGCAAAATATGCCCCCTGTCAAGTGAGATAATTTATACCTTGACTACCAAAGGAACATTGCCGGAAGAGTAGTATAACAACAGAACTTTGTCTGAGTAGCAACATTTTACAACATAAACCATTACAGAAAAATCAAAACAGGTTGAAAGAATCCTTAAAAGTGATAAAGGTACCATTCTGAAAGGACTCCTGCAAGAAGGATACATAGGAAACTGAGTCCAATTTCCCACCAGTTCTTAAAAGGAAATAGTTGTTGCATACAACTCTGATTTGAACTGGGACTACAGTGCAAAGGGAAAGAGGAAGTAATCTCCTCCTCCCCCATGCAGTCTTGCTGATCAAATAATCCCCAGCCTATTGGGGTGATAAATCCTGGTAGAAGAAAAAAATACAAAAACTCTTATTGCCTTTGCCAATTACTTACCGTTTATGGTGCTGATAAAGGTAGGGCTGTTGGTTTAAACCAACAAAACTGCATAGAGGGAGGATTAAGCCCCCTCTTCCCTCATACCACAGCTGTAGCATGAACTGAGCCCTTGCACAGGCACTATTCCCTTTTTTAAAACCCTGGGAATATCTTGTTACAGATCCCCTACCATCATGGGTGCAGTAGGAGCAACAGGGGAAAAGGCTGGGGATGTGTTTAGGCTTTGATTTGTTTGTGAGCATTCATTTTCTTAGCTGTGTCTGTTGGTTCTTTTCCTGCACCATTCATTTCACAGGGTGCTGCTTTTTTATTCTATTCATCTTCTTCCAAGACCTCAGAGCAGTACATGGGGTCAGGTCTGTGCCAGGGAAGAAATGGAACTGAACAAATTCTGTAGTCAGCCCCAAAAACCCTGTTGATAACCCCTATAATCCTCCAGCAGAGATGTCTACCATAGAACAGCCAAAATCCTTCAGTGTTGAGATGTGATCCTAGGATCAAGTGATAATAAATAAGGCAATACCTGAGACTCCCCATCCGCACTGTCAAATCTGACTCAAGGGGGATCATCACAGTGATTCAAGTGTTCAATGATTTCCTGGGATTTCTTCCTAATTTGCCAAAGATACCAGGACTGAACTCAATGAAGGAGTACAGGATGTAGCATCAGCAAGGAAGACATGGAAAACTAACAAAGGTATAATGTGGGGGTGGGGGGCGTCCTTTGGCTCAAAACAAGCAAAAATTCCATCCAAACTTTCCCCTTACCAGCCAGTCAAGACTTGCATAGCAACAGCATAGTCTTTATTTCCAAACAGAGGAGATAGAGCAAAGGTCACTAAGGAACAATATATTGTAATTTTGGCCCGGGATTTCAGTGGGCTTAAACAGATTTAACTCTGCTTAGAACTGCATCAGTGAACATTGTGAATGTCTAGCAAGTAAGAATGTGTACAATTTACAAAACAATCCATTTTCCTTTCAAAATATTATTAGGTTTTGTTCAAATAGCTTCATTTATTATAGTTATTCAGTTTGTTTTGGTTTCAGGGAAATCACATTTCTGGCTGTAATCCCCCCCCCCCCCGCCCGCCCTTCAACTGGGACAGAATTTTGGAGGATTGAAACTAGGGTTGCCAATCTCCCTGTCATACAACCAAGATCAGCTGCCCTGAAGAAACTGGCTGCTTTGGAGGGTGAACTCTATTACTATCATCCTCATCATCATCCTCATCATCATCCTCATCATCCTCATCATCATCATCATCATCTTTTTATTTATTTATTTATTTATTTATTTATTTATTTTACTTTTATACCGCCCACCCCCGGAGGGCTCTATTGCATAATAGCCTGCTGAGGTCTCTCCCCCTCCCCAGATTCCACCTCAAAGGGCCTTTCCCCACTTCCCTTAAGCCCCGCGCTACTCGAGGAGAGTAGCGCGGGGTCCCTCAGCACTCCCCACTGAGAGGGGCGGCGACAGCGCAGCCACCCCGAAGCTGCTGCTGCCGCGCCCCTCAGCGCGCAGCATCCCAGGCGCTCTTCTCAACGGCGCCTTTTGATGACCCCATGCAGAAGTGGCGGGGTGCGTGGGAGACGGCTCAGTACACCTGGGATGCTCTTGTGGCGCTTCAAGAGAGCAGCGCGTGGCATAGAGGGGAAGGACGAAAGTGGGGAAAGGCCCAAGGCTCCATCCCAAAAGTCTCCAGGTAATTCCTAACCAAAAGCTGGCCACCATAATTATACCCCTTCCCATCCACAGGATCCTGCCTGCCAAATTTCAGTGCCTTTTTCTGATGGCATGGAATCAGTCTGCCATTAAGCTCATGGAGTAACTTTGGGCCACTTGCTCTCTGTTAGCCTACCCTGTCTCACACGGCCACCATGAAGGCAAAAAACCATGTACACTGCCCTGAGTTCCTTGCAAGAATGGTAGGCCTTTAAATTTTAAAAAAAGAATATATCATAGTATTCAAAACATAACACCCTTCACTGCTTGAAGAAATAATACATAAATAGTTTGGAGAGGATTTTCAGGTGGGAAAGGAGGGTTAGAGAAAGAACTGACACCACACCCTGTGTAAATATAGAACGGCCTCCTTCAGTGTCTGATCCAAGTCCACATTTTTCAAAGAAGATGTGTTGGCAAACTGCCAAATACATGTTGCCAAGAAGTGTCTCCTGAGTCCTGGATCCCTACCAGCCATATCCTCTGTTACTTACAACCACGGAGGTGAACCTGTTCCAACAGTTAGCAATGTGGTTTGATATGCTCCCTTTATGGGAATATGTTGCAAATTTTGCAACTTACGTTATGCTATTGCCAGGGCAACACAGAATCTTAGAAATGGAACAGAGGAAGGCATTTTACATAAAATCTGAACTGCTCGATGCAATTCCAGTTACAATCTATTCTACACCCTTCCTTTTAGCAACAAGGAAAAGGAATAGTTACTCTAAAGAGAGAACACAAAAATTCAGGAGCAAAACTCCGAAACGTACAAAGTTCCATGAGTGCCACCTTATTTTACAATACCTTGATGGTGACTTTCTTTCAGCTTGGCATCATTTTGACATTTAACAGCTTTGTTCCATTCTGTCATTATTGAAGTTAGCTCTACCATGCTTCCATGATGTATGGAATATAATAAGGCTGTGGCCAGGATTACCATACATTGCCTTTGGTTTTTTGAACAATGGATCAGATGGTCATGTAGAGATGATTTGACTGGAGCATCCATCCAGACAGTGATCCAGCAGTCTTCAAGACTTGTGGAATTTTTTTTCAGAGCAATCACACAGCTTCCAGACCTCTAACTTGATACTGATCACACACACTTTTCATGTTGTTTTCACATTATATAAATGGGATTATTTCACTGAGAACCTTTCTTTGCCCATGATCAATTTATAGTTGCACAATAAATCAGCATGTGTTGCTCATTGGTTCTTCACATTCCTCTAGGCTTCCCTCAGGGTTGTATTTTTGCTGTAGTGATATAAGTTTTGTCGTGTATTCAAAAATACAGTGTTTTGTTTTTAGCAAAATAAAATATTTTACCATATACTGCAGCCTTAGATATAATACAAGTCTGTGATTGTGTGAATATCACCGGGGGGGTTGGGTTGTATGATTCAATTAATGATGAGATACACAGCTCTTCAACCTAATGCTTGCATAATTTAAAAAAAATCTGGGGGGAAAATGTAGAAGCAATCAGCAACCTTCATTTTATTTTATTTTTAATAAAATAGATCACCCCTCTTGCGTGGGAATAGCTAGACATTAAAGTATTACTAGCAGCAGCAGCAGCAACATGGCTATCCTCATCAACCCATTTGTTGTGGCTGAATAGGTTACTCCACTATGGAATCCTACTGAATAAAGGCTGAAATGCAGTTAACGGATATTTTGACTGCACAAAAGGAGCCCCACCCCATCCTACGGCTATCCTTGTTTATGAGTATTACCATTATGCAAGCAATGTATTTTATTTTAAAAGCCATACCCTGCCTTAGCATATACAATTCAAGTCAGCTTTGTTTGTCACTATGTGCCCCCAGCACAAACACGTGCATACAGCTCAGTCAAACATCATCTATCTAAAAGCCATACCCTGCCGTGTATGAATCCCTATAGCAAACCTTCTTTTATATAATTTGTCAATTCTTTGTCCAATCCCTCTTTTCTTCCCTCCCCTCCCAAACTCATAGATTTTCTGTTTTCCTCCTAGATTACCTGGCTTGATGAGGAACTGACGCTTGCAGTGAACAATGGCAGCCACAAGCAGGTCTTTCAGAAGTCGGAGGATCTTGCCTGGTACAATGTGGCCACTGGATTCAGTGCTGCCTACTGTACTGAATACATCTTCTTTGGTCCACTTTTCCAGCTGATCTCCTTCCTTCGGAACTGCCAAATAGCAAGAGCCTGGCATCTGGTAGTTTCCATACGTAACTTTTTCAGAGTCACTCTGTTCACCTGAACACTCCTGTACAAGAAGAGCATCAGCATCAATGCACAAAGGAACCTCCATAGTTACTTCATCTTCCGTGGCACGGAGTGCAAATTCCAAGGCTTCCAGATTTCTTGAATAATCAACCATGAACCTAGGGTCCATGGAACTGACTCTTTCCAGCACAATGAGCAGAATATTCTCTGCCTTCTGGAAATACTCCATTCTCTGGTCCTCACGAGACAGAATCACTTGAAGATAGCTCTGCCACTGAGGAACCTTGGCAGTCATGGCTAAAGGCTAGAAGAGAAGAAAGCCTTTCTGAAAGCTGCTTTATGCTGTATGGAAGCAGACAACACATTGATGCAGCTGTATACACATGGATATGTCTGAAAAAGGGAGGGGAATGGCAAGGTAGAGCGAGTTGGAACAGGGAGGAGCAGAGTGTGGAGTGAAATTTCATTGAAGCATTAACAAATGTAATGTTTTCCTGTAACATACTTGATAGAGTGCCAAGCTATTTTAAAACAGTCATTGTCAAACTGGTATGTTAAGGTAAACCAAGAGAGGCATCTGGCTGTCTCACTTCCTATTCTGGTATCATAAAACCATTCCACCCAGCAACCTTGAAAAACTGGGCTAACAGGTATAAAGTCCACATGGTTCACTGTAATTAAAGTGAGGCTAACCCATGCCTGGCACTGAAAGCAATATTCTATTAAAATGTGTGGTTCAAACTTGCAAAGATTTTTAGCTTGCCACAACTGATAATTTACACCTCCAGCAATATTCCAGAAGAATGGAATAAATTACCTTCTGTGAGTCCAATGGGAAGAATATGATCTATTTCACTAGTGAATCTTATAGTGCCACTGGCGGTATATATTCGTTGCCATTACCTTGTGTGCAAGTTTCTACGTGAATGGCTGCTTTATGTCAGGGCATTCGCATATTACACTACAATACTTTTGGTTTTCTGTGTCCCTTTCTGCACAGCACAAATAAAATGTCCTGAGGGCAGGAAAAAACACATTTTGGGGAGATGTGTTCAGTACGTGTTCAGGACATTTTATTTCTGTTCAACCTGGGCTTTTGTGAAAATGGTAAAGCAGAGATTCTTTTTTACCAAGTTGGCTTAAAGTCATCTCCTGCTTGCTGTACAGAGCTCAGGAGATGACTTATTTCTCCTACCCAATCAAAAAAGGTCTCACTTTCATTTTCTCCTGCCAGCAATTTGATGCTGCTTGAAACCTCCATCACACCCACCATTTGCTAAAGTGGGGGGGGGGGGGGTCCTCTGCATGCAGGGGCTTCTTTTTAGCTCGAAAAGTAGATGATTCAGCTCAGCTCTTCCTGCCAATTCCAGCAATATAAAGTTTCCATGTTTAAAAAAAACATTGATGAGCTGTCTTTGAAGACACAAAAACATGATATGAGAATCGCACCTTATTTTGGTTGTGCGGAAACGGCCACTGTCTGACATGTAGATATAAAATTGACATAGCCCGAATTTCTGCTTTCTGCCCCAAAATGAACAACATTCACACGTGCATTGAAAGATGGCATTCATCAAACATGCATAAGATGGATGATGAATGAAGGCAGCACACAGCACACTAAAAAGCGAGTCTTGTGCTATTTTCCCATTTTAAGTCTTCATTCATGACTTTCATCATGTAGTTCTTTTGTTATTGATCATTCTCAGACGCATTCTGCCTTAGTGTGTTGTTCTTGGCCTCTCAACAATTCCATTCATTTTATCATACCACACATCTCAATGGGATGACAGGAACCTTCTAAATGAAGTGGAATTGGGCTGTTCACAGACAACTAATGGTTCGTGTGTACCGCCAGCTGAGGCTGTCTCTGCATGTCTAAGGATTAACAGCCTTGTGAAGGACTGTCTTTCTGATTTCATGATGTAGCTCCAAAAGGAGTACAGGTAATCCTTGCATCAGCACCTTGGTATCTAAAGGTTTTGTTGTCTTTACCTCAACTATTCTCTGAGTCATCAGTCTTCAACCCTTGAGTCAGAATTTCTGGTGGATTGCAGAGGCACAGCTGCTGAGTTCCGAGATCCAATGCTTGTGCACGTGTGTAGACAGCAAGGTATTCTGAATGACAGTGACCAAGGAGTGCACATAAGAACCCTTGTAGGGCAATCCTAAACAGAATTAAATGGTTCTAAGTCTATTGAGCTTTGGGTCAAAGTACACATTACAACTTTCATGCTCACTGCCATACTCCTGCTGCTAGTTCCCAGCGAGAACTCCATTCAAAAATACCATGGGGTCCTGACTCAGGTCAGGATTGTGGCATGAGGGAAGGGTTCCTGCCATCTCCTGTGTACCATTTTCCCAAACCAAACAGCATGTGGAAAAGGCCTCTGCTCCTCCTTCTCCTGCACCTCACTCTTCATCCAAATTGGGTACCTGCAAAACTTTTGAATGTAGTTTCCACTGGGAACTTCTGCAAGTAATATGACTTTGAGTTCTCATATGTTGTTGTGTAGTTCGATCTTTAGAAGGATGCAAACTTCACTTAGGATTGCAGTGTTATGCATCTAGTTACCTTTACTATATTAGATCCTATAATAGATGGAGGTACTATATTAGATGGTGGAAGTAACATATGATTGTTTCTTGCACACATTATCATCTTTTTGACCCCAACCATATGTCTTCACTCCTGTGATACATTAGTGATACATTCTTATCCTTGTCAGATGCTTCTTACACCTAAGGCTCAACACATATCTAATTAAGTGGGTAACACTGTTTCTCATCTACTAGGGACTATATTATTCTATTACTCCTTTTGTTCTCTCTAAATATTTTTAAGGTAGAAATGCCTAATCAGTGAAGTAGGATTGGATGACAACATGTGCATACCAGAGACCTGAGAGAGGTTGCACCTAAATTTTTGTATAATTGCTGAGGTTTCCCTAGGCCCCTTCCGCACACACAAAATAATGCGTTTTCAAACCACTTTCACAACTGTTTGCAAGTGGATTTTGCCATTCTGCACAGCTTCAAAGAGCATTGAAAGCAGTTTGAAAGTGCATTATTCTGCATGTGCGGAATGAGCCCTAGATACATAGCTGGACTAGAAAAGTTGCATTGGTAGATCCATCTAGTATAACTGATGTGCATTCTCATGAAAGTATTTTTTTTAAGATAAAGCATAAGCTTTGTGTAGCATGTGTATAAGGCCATTTCTGCACAGCCAGCTGAGTGGGGTTGCATCAGCATAGTTTATGCCGATGTACCCCACCCCCGGAACCGTTTGCATGGATCGTCCTGCTGGCTGCGCAGCTGGCAGTTCAGCCTTTGCACAGGCTGCACCGCTTCCAAATGACTCTTACCTTCTGCCACCTTCTGTCACATTGTAGAGGCCAGGGGACATGCCCCCGTGGTCAGAGTGACAGCTCTGGGGTCGGAGGCCAGGAGGCGTGTCCCTTGGCCTCCACAAAGTGACAAAAGGAGGTAGATGGTAAGAGCCATTTGGGAGGGCCACAGGAAAAACACTGGCTTTCACCCGGTGCTATTCGCTCAGCATGGAAGCCGGTGTTTTCCAAAAACCTCGCTCCCCGAGCAAGGTTCAAAAACACCGTTTGGGGGGGGGAGCGCCACTGCAAAAATTTGGCAGCAGCATCTGTGCGAAGGCTTCCCCCCAAAATGGTGTTTTACCGGGCTGAAACAGTTGATTTTGGCCCATGCAGAAACAGTCGTACTATCAGATTTTTTTTGTTTGTTCATATCTACTTATGGATTATAATAAATTTGTTGGAAACAGAAGACTGAGACATGCATAGAAAAGGATTTCAATTAGTCTCTTTGTAAATGCTGGAGTAAAATATGTGGGTGGGTAGGATGAGTTCATACAGAAGAATGTGAATGCAAAATAACAAGAGTGTAGTCAGGAATGGTGAATAATTCTATGGTAACATTGTTGGTAACATTGTTTAGTGGTTTCATTATTAATAGTTATAGCCAAAGCTATAATTTTTTTTTAATTCCAGGCATCTTACTTTGTTGTAGCAAAAATCAGCAAACTATCTTGTGGGACCTTAAAAACATAAACCAAATTCTACTTACAATAACTAAGGCTTCTTCTGCATTGTTGATAATTCTAGATGGGTAACCATTGCTAGTCTCTAGTTAATAAAACAAGTGGCAACTTTAATTTGGAGCCATATCTCTCTTGTAACTGTTAAAGAGCAGGCTGCCAAAAAGATTCATAGGCATTATTCAAATTTATTTATGTTATTCATAGTCCATCTTTCTCATTGAGATTCAAGATGGATTACACAGAGTAGTAATTAAATACAATCAACAGGATGGGACATCTAATAATGCAATGGGATATGGAAACTAAAGCAAACCATAAATATTAGCATTACGTGTTAGAACAATGCAAAAGTTACATAAAAGGATCCTATTTGCCCTGGATAGCCCAAGGTACCCAATCTTGCCAGATCTCAAAAACTATGCAGGGGTGACCCTGGTTAGTATTTCTGTTGGAGACCTCCAAGGATGACCATAGTCAAGATGCAGAAACAGGCAATAGCAAACCACTTCTGAACATCCCTTGCCTTGAAAACCCTACTATGGGGTCACCCTTAGTCAGCTGCAATTTGACACTATTTTCTATCACCACAGGATACATCACAGGATTCTATCACCACATACAGCTACATGTAACATGATCCACAACTACAGTCCCTAACCCTTTGCACAAGTAATCTGAACCATTTTGTTAAGGTACAACCTTATTACCTATGTAGAAAAGTTCTTAAATATCAATAAATATTTTCATGGGTTGATTATTTAGGCAGAAGCCTGATTAGGAAGATACAGTTCTTATATATACGCTTTACATAATGTTTAGAAATCAGTTCACCAGATGAAGGCACTAGAACATTCCAACACTTTCCTTGCCTGTACCGTGGAAAGAAATTGCAAATGCTCTTGCAGCTAAACACACATTCCTTTCGCGCCTTTCAAATATTTTACATATTGATGAATGCTGGACATTGACTAGCCTGTTCTCCTTGTGCTGCCAGGCTAAAGTGGCTGGATGAAAAATATTCTAAGAAGAAACTTGGCACACCTGTACTGTATTATACCCCCCATAAGAAGGAAAGTTTTAAAGATATGGTTCATGATGCTTTAGTTAGAAATGAATTAATATTCTTTTTTTGTTATTGCTCTCTGCCCCTTCTCAGGCTTATTTTTGTGATGCAGATATCACACATACACAAAATATAATGTTATGGTTTGGGTTTTTCAAAAATATATTTTATTTTAGATGGAGGATATTGCTGTTCAAGAGGGGAAGGTTATACAGTGCCTCAAATATATATACGAAGTCAGTTTAGAGATCGTGTAATTGTGGTCCATTCCGCACAGCACAAAAAAGACATCTGTGGGACATCTTTAAAAGAGGTGACTGCTTCTTTTCGCTCCGCACACCCAAAATAAGATGTCTGGGGGAAGAGGCAGCTGCTGGTTTGGTTCTGGACAGCAAATGTGCAGAGGGGAAAAGAGGCTTTTTTCTGCCAGATGGTTTCGCTCTCTGGTCAGTTTCACCATCCGCTTGTGCCTGACATTTTGTGTGCAGCTGAAGGGATTCTCCTTGCCTCCATTTACTGAAGGTTGCTCCAGGACGTTTGCTCTGCAGGCGCCGATCCTGGGCATCTTTTCAGTCCAAAAAGTACATAGTTGTACACAGCTCATCCTGCCAATTCCAGCAATATATAGTTTTACTATTTTAAAAAAAATTATTTTCAAGTAGCCATATTCAAAGATACACAGACATGCATAAAAGAATATTAACTGCTTGAAGATAGCCGCTCAAAAATAAAATAAAATAATAGGAAAACTATATATTGCTGGACTCATCAGGATGAACTGAGTACAACTATGTACTTTTCAGCCTGAAAAGGTGCCCCAGATCACAGCCTGCAGAGCAAACATCCGATGGGAACCTTCAGCAAATGAAGGCAGGAAGAATCCCTTCTGCAGCACACAAATTGCTGGGCACAAGCAGAGGGTGAAATTGACCAGAAAATGAAATGGTTGGGCAGAAAAAATAAGACACCTCCTGAGTGTTGCATTCCACACAGCCAGGCAGGGGACATCTTGCAGGCTCCTTAAGGAAAAAAGGTGCACTTTGAAGCATTTTCAAAAAAAAAAGATTCCTTGAGCTGAAATAAGGCATCCTGAGATGCATGGGGGGGGGGGGGGGGAACTGTGCGGAATTCCTTCCCAAGACCCCCCCTTTTAGGTCCTCAGGATGTCTTATTTGTACTGTGCAGAATGGACCTGTATAGGACATAGTCCCAAACAAGTATGTGTTAGATTGTAGCCTTGTGTCTTGGCAAGTATTCTTAGGCTTGCAGTCTGTAGGATCATGAGTCATTAATGTTATCACACACACACACACACACAAACACACAAACACGCACACACACACTCACACACACTGTATTTTATTTATGTATTTATTTTTATTTGTTTATTTATAATTTCAATTTAATAGAAATTATTACCACCCAGTGGTTGACCAAATCCCTCTTCCTGCAAAAAAGTGTACATTACTGTGATTCATGTGTCTGTGTGTGTCTGTGTGTGTGAGTACAGATATATATGTGCACAGATATATGAATCACACCAATGCACCCTTTTTTGGAGGAGGAGGGATGTATAAAAGGTCTGGAATCCATGCAAGGAGAGACTTGGGGAGCTGGGTATGTTTAGTTGGGTGAAGAGAAGGTTAAGAGGAGCCGTGATAGCCATGTTAAGATATGTTGGTGGTGGAGCGAGTCTCCTTCTTCGGAGATTTTTAAAGAGAGGCTGGATGGCCATCTATCAGGAGTTCTTTGATTGTGTGTTCCTGCATTGCAGGGGGTTGGACTTGATGGCCCAGGGGGTCTCTTCCAACTTTATGATTCTATGATATAGAAAAGTGAAAACCGACAGTGACCCCAGAGCTGCATAAACTCTTTGGCTACTTTAAGGGGGAGAGAAATTCTCCCGCTTCCTCCACATTCAGGCCCGGTGAAACAGTTTGGCTTGCCTCATCTCCACAGCAACCCCGGGGCCGCCTTCCAGTTCCCCGGCAACTGCGCGCGCTCAGCGTCCCCGTCGCCTGAGCAACCACCGCCGGGCCTTGCCACGCGCCTCTTCTGCGCTGAGAGACAGTGGAGGAGAACGCGGAGCTGTGCAGCGAGACCCTTCAGGCGTCTTTTGCCTCGGGAGGGTCGCCCTCGGGCTTCAGGCACAAGTCTGCAATCTGGCCGCGCGCGCGTGCACTGACGAGAGAGGCTCGGGTTACGCTGAGTCTGCCCCGGTTGTCCTTTCCCCGGGTTTTCAGCGATGAATACAGGGAGGGAGGAGAAGCCGAAACTAAGGCTGGAGGCTGCGATCCAGGTCAGTCAGTAGCGGTAATAGTATGCAGACACACTCCAGTTTAAGCACTCTGAGTTCAATGGAGTAATTCTATAGAGTGAGTAACTTTCTAACCCTTTGCCAGAGGAAATGATGAATCCCGCCCCGGTATTCTGCACTGCAGAAAAATTACGATATGCAGGGCGACGCTGGGCAGATGTTTAAATACACTAATAACGCCGTTGTGAAAGCGCTACGTTCCCCTCAGCACAGCGGAGATGAAGTTTATGGAAGCAAAAAAAGAAGTCCCTTTCGTGGCCTTCTCTTTTCGTGGCTTTCCTGCTGCGTTAGATCTCGATTCGATTTCAGAGACCAGGAAAAATGTGCAGTGGCTGCTCCAGAAGGGCTGCTGTTATATTTGATGATAGGAAATGATCATGTCAGTGAGAAAGTGTATCGAGAAATTAATCCTGTCTCGTAAGTTTGTGAAATTGTGCTAACCCTGAGCACTGCTGCTGACTGTTAGATCGTTTTCTCCCTTTGCAGTCCTGGAACAGGATTGTATTTGGGGAAATTGTAAAGAAATGGCCCATTAAAGTCTACGTTTGAAGCCTTTTTGTATCTAGTGGCTGGTTTCGGCTGTATTTGTACTTAAATGGACTTTAAAATGGCATGCAGGGTTCTAAGCAGTGATATATGGGGTTATAAATTGCTTTCTAGAGTGGCTGGCATTTTAGGAAGCTCTAGAGGGCAGTAAAGTTTCAGAAATGGTTGTAAGGGACAAAAGTGGTTTGATAAAAGTGACCAAACAAGAAAACAAATTTTCTGCCTTGTTCTAAACATGTTGCTTAGAAGTCCCACTGAGTTACATGGCAGTTACTCCCAAATCAGTGTGCAAAGAATTGCAACTTTAGAATTGGATTGCCCAACACTGTATGGCTCTCAGGTCCAGTTAAATTCCAACAGGAGAACACACAGAGATATAGGATGGAAAATGTTCCTGTATGCATTTTTCCATCTTTAAAGACGCACTGTTCCATAAAATTAATAACAATGAATAGATTCCATTGTCAGTACATTATTAAGCAAACTAGGTAGTTTCAAAATTGTAAATAACAAGTGGGGACCTGCAAGGTATTGTGGAGACATCTCATTTTCTCCTCCCCCACTGTGCTCTCTTTCCCTTCCATGAAATTTCCTGGGGCCTCTCCCACTTTCTTGCTTCCTTTTCCCATGCACCAGTCAATCTGCATTTGTCACAAACATGCCTTGTCTTCAGTTTTCTGTCCTTTTTTCCCCTGTCAGCCTGCTCCTGAGAAAACTCTACACAGTTCTAGCCACCAGGTTGGACTGCACCCAGTAATACAGTGGACAAACTATGCAAGAACTTGCGGAACACATCTCACTTTCCTCTATATCCAGCTTCCCACACTATTCCCCTCCTTCTGGCAACTCCCATATCGTCACACTTCTCTGTTTCCTTATCTCCTTCCCATTAGCTTCCTTTTATCAGCCTCCCATCTTCAGTTATATTAATTTAGTTACTTCATATATCCCCCACCTTTCTCCACAATAGGAACCCAACGCAGCTTATATCAGTCTCTGTTCTTCCATATAAGTAACAACAGTGAGGTAAGATAGACTGAGAAAGTGTACCTGGCCCAAGGTCACTCAGTGGGTTTTCATGAAAGAGTGGAAATTCAAAACTGGGTTTCTCAGATCTTAATCTGAAACTCTCACTGCTACACCACACTGGATTTTTGGGGTGTCTGCTGTTGTAGCAAGCAGCCGTGGACCTGGATGAATCGTGGTATCAAGTTGCTCAGTGGTCTGTCAGGTCTCCTGTCAGGTCTGCCCCCATGATTCTGCCTTCAAGGCCCAAAAAAGCTATTGTAAGGACCAACCCCCTTCTCTATGCCTTTTACTGACAGGAGTCAAGGCTTGAATACAGACAATACTGACAGGAGCCAAGGCTTGAATCAGTACCATGGGTGCTTGAGAATATAACGACATCATGCTTTTCTTGTACCATGCCCCCCAACGCTGCCCAGATCTATGCGGGTGTAGAAGTTATACCAGTGCAGAATCAGCACCACTATATCTGCAGATATACCAGCATAACAGAGATATGCTGCCATAGTCCCCATTCTAGATCCTTTCCCCTTAGAATTTAGGACAAAGCTGTCAGTAGCTTATGAGCTATGCTAATAGTGTTTATAGTCATGTTGATCAGAGGCATTTGTACTGTGAATGAACATTTTACCCAATGGTGGGCTTTTAAAAAGTTGATTGTGCTTTGGTGGTGTTGATTTATTGTTGTTTTAATGCTTTAGTTTTCATGTTTTGGTTTATTATTGGTTAGCTGACTCAAGTACATTTCTGGAGAGGCTGTGTTTTATAAACACACATTTTCAATCTGGCTTCAGGCCAGGCTTTGGAACAGAGATAAGTTTGATGACCTTGATGACCTCTATGGAGAACTAGACAGGGAATGTGACCTTGCTAGTGTTGGTGGATCTCTCAGAAGCCATTGATACTATCGAACATAATATCTAACTGACCAGCTTCTCAGCACTGGTACTAAAGGGCTTCATATCACAGTAGTCTGAGTCCTATCTGGGGAGATCGGTCTCAAAAGCTAGTGTTGGAGGATTCAAGCTGTGTCCTGTGGCTGTTAATCTTTGGGATGTCACAGGGTTAGGAACAAAATCCACGAGACCACAGCCACACAGCCCGGAAAACCCACCAGAACCAGATGCTGTTAATGTTTGGAAATGGTGATTGGAGTCAGTAATGGGATGGATGAGGGTGGAGAATTTGAAACTTAACCCTGTCAATACAGAGGTTCTCTGGATTATTATAAAAGCAGACCAAGGGACTTCAGATCTCCCCTGCCTTGGATGGGGTAACACTCCACTTGAAAATCCATGTTTCCAGCTTGAGGGTGGCTTGACACCTTGGAAAACCAGGTGGCTGCTGTGACTCAGAATGTGTTTGCTAAGCACCAGCTGGTGCGTCAACTGCATCTATTCCTCAGTAAGTCCGATCTAGGTACAGTGATCCATGCCTTAGTTATACCTCTAGACTGGACTATTGCAGTGTGCTCTGTTTGGGACTACTGTGTTTTTATAATGTTTTATTTATATTTTAAGCTGCCTTGAGTTCCTCTAGGGAGAAGGGCAATAAACGTTTTACACAAATAAATGAATACTGGAGCTCTAAACATCTTGTCTGAAAACATCCATATTTTGGTGTTGCTTGAAATAAAATTGAATTAGTAGTATTTAAATGATCTCATGTGTTCTTAGGCCTGCTTGCCTGAGAGGAGGAATGTCCATTTAATGTAGTTTTGTTACCTCTCAGGAGATTAGTTTGTACTTCTGCAAAGTGTTACATTTATTGGTGGACAGTTCTTTGCTATCCTTTCTTGAATACTGTTCCCAATTTTGTCACAGGACTTTTCTACATTCTCACTTGTAAGTTCCTTTTTCTTGGGGACAAGGGGGGTTTGGTTACACACATGTTTTGCACCCTCTAATGGTTTAATTGTTGGCACACAGGCAGAGGCAGAGCGAGGGGAAACTGCGCCCGGGGCACTCACACACCCTGCACCCCTGCCGGGGTGCCCCCACCATGTCCCTGCCGGGGCTCTACCCAGGGCGTCGCCCCCCCCACCCTGTTGGCGCTGCACCACTGCACATAGGTTCATATTTAGCATAAAAACCTGCAGATTAAATCTGCAGAGAGATATGGTGGACATAAACCTGTGTGATATCAAATCAACCACTAGAGGGAGCAAAACATAAGAAACCACTAGAGGGAGCAAAACATAAGAGACAGGCGCTTACAAGTGAGAAAAATGAGAATGCCGGAAAGCCTAGTGTCAGCTGATTTGCAGATACCTCACCAATCTTGCTCTTTCTGCAGCTGTTCCAACTGTGCTGACATCATCAGCTGCATATGGAATAGGTATCTCCATGGGTCCTATTCACAGCCTGCATGCTGTGGCTGAAATTTATTAGCCAAATCAAGTGTTCTAAATCAATGCCTTTGCTGATTGGTGGCCCTGAATATGACAGTTTCATGACTGGAATTTTTGCAGGTCTTGCAGTTTTTTTGCTCGCATAGGGCATTTGTTCTTTTAAAAGATGAGATGTTTAAATAGTTTAGATGGAATGGCTGAGTTATTAAAGGGATGTGATATCTTTATAAAATTACATTTCCTTTAAAATATTTTTTACCCTTCTACTGTTAGGACTTGTCTTAATGAAAGATTTTTGCCCTCTGTGGGAATGCTATGGAAAACATGAGACTGCATGTTAATCGATTCGATTTCGAATACCTTTAATGGCATATAGATTGTTTAAGATTAGCTTAGCAAGATAATAACAGCCTTTACAACTTTACAATTTCTGACGAGTTAAAATAACACCATTTAAAAATGTAGCCACCGCTTCCAACAGCTCGCAAAGCTAAAATGCTTAAAGATATATAACCTTCTGTTTATCTGTAATGCCTTCACTTCCATGCAGGATTATGTGCTTCTTCCTACCTATCTCATAAAAGGGACAATCCAACAGCATATGAGATACTGTTTCCACAGAGCCCATGCCACACGGGCATTTCCTTTCTTTATGTGGGATTCCAAGGTGGCGTCCAAGGCTAAAGGAAGAAGGCAGGGCATTACACCTAGCTAAGGTGATTGCTCTACGCCACTGGGCTGCAATTAGTCTATCCATAGGTATTCCCAGAGAGATCGGGGAACAGGTTTTATTAGCTTCCTCTAGCATCTGTTGAAACTCTCTGTCAAAAAGTCAACATGAGACTGAAAGTGAAAAGTAGCACGGATTGTCCATGCAAATGACATGGAGCCTGTATGAATCTAACATCTTGCTCATTTATCTTTCTTGTTCTTCTTCAGAAATCATTCCAAAGCTCTCCAGTGGGATAAAAATATTACTTCAAAACCAACTTTTCAAGGCCTAAACAACACTTTTGAGTAATAAAATATTTTTTTTACAATAACATTTATACATTATGTGTGTGCAAAGTGCTGTCAAGTTGTCGCTGCCTTGTGGTGACTTCAGCAGGGCTTTCAAGGCACACGAGAAGCAGAGGTGATTTGCCATTGCCTTCCTCTACAGAGTCTTCCTTGGAAGTCTCTCGTCCAGGTACTGACCCTGCTTAGCTTCCAAGATCTGACGAGATCCCACCTTCCCTCCCATTTACACATTACAAAACCCTAAATAAAGATATTTGAGCAACGTGAATGTATCTGCCCATTTCTCTTAGGGGTGTCATCTTTTTGTTCTGACCAGAGCTCCGTGCTTCTTATGTGGCAGATGGAAATTGTACTACTGTGTCTCAGAATCCGTACTGCTGAGAATGTAGCCTTTGCTAGAGGCCTAGAGTGTGGCAGAAAACATGGCAGTAAACAATCTAGTTTCTTTCTAAGTGTGAGAGACTTCATATGATTTATATATTACAAATTGTTTCTGGAATTACTCTCCATTTAAAAAATAACTTGTCAAATGGGGTTAACATCGAAAACACAGGTGCAGGCTTGAAACCCGGAAGGCCCCTTGTCACTCCCAGCCTCCACGTCAAGATCAGAGGTGGCTGGTCCCACTCCCAAATTCCACGTGGAGATTGGGGGAGGAGCAAGCCTCACTCATGGCTCTCCTGCCTCAAACTGGGGAGTTCAGGGCAAGGTTCAGCTGGGTGAGGCACACGCCTGGGCAAGACCCAGGTGCCATTTTATAACACTACACCCCTATGTGCAGAATCAGATGGAGAAGATAGACCTAGGTTGTATAGGGCTTTAATGGTAAGAACTGACACTTTCAACTGAACCTAGAAACCAATAGGGCAACCACTGAAAAAAATTCAAAATAGTTCCATCCAAACACTTACTGATTGGTTCCCCACCCTGGGACATGAACAATAGATACCCCACTAAACATTCCCTTCTCACTGGACACAGTGTGTAACAGACTTCTCTCTGTGATTCCCCTCTGAATATGCCAGCCACAGATGCAGGCAAAACATTAGGAACAAGATCTCCCAGCAGTTCTCAACCTGTGGGTCACGACCTCTTTCACAGGGGTCGCCTAAGACTCTGCATCAGTGTTCTCCATCTGTAAAATGGATAAATGTTAGGGTTGGGGGTCACCACGGCATGAGGAACTGTATTAAAGGGTTGCGGCATTAGGAAGGTTGAGAACCATCCCAGACCATGGCCACACAGCCCGGAAAACCCACAACAACCAACTACTTTTTCCTTTGTCATTCTGTGCCATATTATAACAGCATAATGTATCTTTCATTTTCTGCCTCTTGCTCTAAAAGCCTGAGAAAGCAACAGTGAAAAGCATCAAATCCCTAGCAACGCAAGCAAGAGAAGATCAAAGCCAGACACCTTTGCAAGTTTTATCGCTGGATGTGGACACCCTATCTGTTATAATAAGCTTAAAAACAAACTTCATCTAACCTTACAAGATAGGACAGAGTTTTTAAAAACACAAGCCAAAATCTCTAGGACAAAACCATTGATGAAGACCATAATCCAACAGGAGCTTTGGAAGTTATCTAACATTTTTTTACAAAATGTCCCAGGAATGACTGCAGAAGTGGAGGAATGTGCTGAGTGTACCTGGATTTTGGAAACCAAATTCTTCCCAAGAGGTGAAGGAAGTGGGCAGCCTCATCCAAGAGCAAGACTCCTGGCTGTGGCACCGAAGCCATGCTCAGCCACCCACAAAGAGGCCTCCCAGTGGCCAGAGGTGTAGCAAGCGGGAAAAGCACCCAGTGCACCTGTGCGTCCACCGCCCCCACCCCGGAACGCCCCGCCACACCCCCACAGGGGTGCGTGCCCAGTGCATCATGTTCTCCCCACCGTTCCCCTGGAGCTACGCCTCTGCCAGTGGCATGGGGAGGTTCTAAAAGTGAAAGAGTCCCACCACCACCGAGAACCTCTATGGGCCTCAGTAGACATGGGACATAAAGCAGTATAATGCAGTTGAAACAGCAAACATGAGTCAGCATGAACTAAAATAGATTTTAAAAGCCCACCAATAAAGATTAAGTAAGCAAGTGACAGAAGGCCCCGAAAACAAAATTTACAAATGTCTGGGAGAATAGTGAAGAGTTTGTTTGGCCACAGGTGATTAGTAGACGATGACAAGAAAACTTTGTGGCCAATCATACTTTGGCCAATCATTCTTCTCTGATGTTATGGAAAATCATGATCTTGGGGCAGAAGCATGATAAACAGGGGGAAATCCATCATGAACCTGTTCAGGTGCAATTTATTTTCACGTTGTAAATTCCAGGGTTCAGCCCTGGCATTGAAAACTTGCAGGCCTGAATTGTGATGAGTCCCTGATACAAAGCCATTATTTCACCCTCCTACAAGTTTAATTGAACGGTGGACATTCAATCAGTACTGTTAAAGACTGATGACCAAAACTGGGAAAGCTGGATCTTCTTCTCAGTAGGCCTTGTTTTTCTCACTGGCAAATCTACTTTAAAATGACATTAGCAATCCAAATCAACAATATACATACTGTCCAGAGGATACCAAAACAGACTGTGGGAAAGGGAATCCTTGCAAAGAGGATCTGAATTCCTGATTTATATTGTTTGTTTAAAGGTTAATTACACTTCTTTTGTCTACCCTGAAGCTTACTGGGAAAACTTGTTAATAGCTGTTCCATTCTACTCCTACTGAATATTCTGCTTCAGTGTTAGAGTTCCATTAACAGATTACTTCACATCATTGATTACTTTAAGACAATAGTGAGGATTCTGTTGTACCACAATGGTATAGAATTTTCCATGTGATAATAGTTTTGTCATGGCTTTTGAAAAAAAAATGTCTTACACATGAAAATGGGGTAAATTATTCTAAGATTTATTTTCCATTTAGTTAGTGCTCCTTGAGTGTTGTGTGGTTTCCGGGCTGTATGGCCATGTTCTAGTAGTATTTTCTCCTGACGTTTCGCCTGCATCTGTGGCTGGCATCTTCAGAAGATCTGAAGTTAGTGCTCCTTGATTTCCCATGGCTTTGCCTGAAAAAAAATCAAAAGGTATCTTCGTTGCACTCAAAGATACCAAATATAGCAGAAATAATAATCCTATTCTGACGTGAGAAGATATGCTTTGTGGTTGGCTTTAGAACTTGCTATTGGGTTCAGTGAATTTTTTTACCATGTACTAGTGCAGGGGTCTGCAACCTGCAGCTCTCCAGATGTTCATGGACTACAAATCCCATCAGCCCCTGCCAGCTATTTTATGCATAACCCTATACAAGCCTTATCCTATGTAGCTGCAACCCCATACATTTTGGTGGGCTTAGGTGTACCTTTAAAATTGGTCTGACAGTGTAGTGTTATGGTTAGGAGTGGTGGACTCTAATCTGGACCTTGGGCTAGTCTCAGTTCTCACAGAACTCTCTCAGCTCCACCTACCTCACAAGATGCCTGTTGCGAGGAGAGGACGGGAAGGAGTTTGTAAGCTGCTTTGAGATTCTTTATAGTTGAGAAAAGCAGGGTATAAATCCAAATTCTTCTTTTTCATATTTAAGTGAGTCCAAAATCCTCTAGAAATCACTGTTGGACAGTAATTAGCAATGGCAAAGCACATCTTATAATCAAGCTGTGATTTCTGGGTGTGTTTTAGAAACTGGAGGATACAGTGCTGCATCCCAGAGCTAGCAAGGACGACAAAACACTGACTGTGCAAAGCGAAGGAGAAGGGGCTGTACCCACAACTGTCCCAGCCAGGATTCGACAGATCATCACACAGAGTTTGTCTGAACCATCATCTCAAGGTACTGTATTACTGCAGTCTTGGCCCATCTACATTGGCTTCCATTTTGTTTCCAGGCCGCATTCAAGGTGCTGGAATTGACCTTTAAAGTCCTATTCAACTTGGCTAGCATACCTTAAGGACTTCTCCCATACAAACTATCTGTCCACTCTGGTAATCTTACAAAGCTCTACTTTGGGTGCTCTCACCAGATGTATAACAAAAATGGGGCAAGCCAGGGCTTGTGCCCCAGGCACCACAGGACTGGGCACACCCTGGCCACCCCTTTGGAGGAAAAAGGAGGGCCGCTGCCCTGATACCCAGTTGCTCAGCTCTGCTGGGCCAGGTGCATTACCAATGTGCTCTGTCCAAGGCTGCAGTGCTGTCTGCTTCCCCAGCCAGCAGCAGTCAGGGTTAGTTGGTCTCCTCTTCCCATACATTCCCCTGGGACGCCAGGCCATCAGAGGCACCATTGCAGCAGTGGTATGCAGGCTGCCGTGGGAGGTGGCTGCCAGCACAGGAAGTGGCTTCTACTGAGCTGTGCGGCTGCAGCAGGTGTCTTGACCAGGCCAAGGTGGTGCTGGTAATGCCTCCAGGGGGTAGAGACTGCTGCAATTCCACCACACTTGCCGGGCCAGGCCTCGCCATCCATCCGACACCAACTTTTTGCACTGTCCACATCCTCCACCACCTGCCCGCAGGAGAGCGCTGCTCGTGAGTGTGGGTGTGATGACTGGGCGAGACAGGTGTGCTGCCACAGCAACACACAGTACTGAAGAGGCTCAGGGCTGGGCTGCTGACAGTTCAACCAAGAATAAAGTCCAAGGTTACCAAGTCTGTGGGAGAGTCCAAAGAGAAGTCAATTAGGCCAGGAGTCAATTGCCAGGGATACATACAGCAACCAGGAGAATCCAGGAATCTAGGTCAGAAGCCGGTCCATTGTCAGTCAGGTCTGGAGACAGCAGTGATGTGCAGATAAGAGCAGGTAGAATCTACTTTGCAACCACAATTGCAGTTCCTGCCCAAGGCTTTTTATTCCTCAGAGCTACTTGCCTGTGACTGTCCTGCAAAGGCTTTGGGTAATGCCTAGCCCAGGGGTAGGGAACCTGCAGCTCTCCAGATGTTCAGGAACTACAATTCCCATCAGCCCCTACCAGCATGGCCAATTGGCCATGCTGACAGAGGCTGATGGGAATTGTAGTTCCTGAACATCTGGAGAGCCGCAGGTTCCCTACCCCTGGCCTAGCCTGTAGTCTTGCTGAGCAGCATCTGCATCTCTCCTTTAAGGCCAGTCCCAATCTTCATCTGCACCTCAGGCTTGCATCTGGAGACTCAGAGCTGCTAGCATTGTCTTTAGCCCTGCTGATTAGTTCTGAGCCAGAAGCCTGTGTGGGTTCAGGCTCTACTGTGTGGGTTCAGCTGGCTTCTCTCTGCAAGGCTCCATTAACCCTTTCTCAGGCGAGCTATCAGCTACTGCAGGGGCTTCTTCAAAGGAGCTGTCAGTTGCAACAGGGGGGCGGGCATGACAGCGGGCTATGGGACGGGAAGGCATGTGAACCTGCCTACTGTCAGAACCTGGGTGCCCATCTAGTCAAGTCCATTCCTCTGTTCTTTGCTAGCTCCTTGCTCCTTGACCACATGCAGATGCCTTCTCCCCTGCCCAGCTCTTGTCTGGTTATTGCTTCTGCTATGTTTTAATAGTTACATGGTGGTTTTTATTTTTTTTTAAGAAACACTCTAGCAACAGTGTGCATATTGTATTTTTTCTGTATACTCTTTTTAAAAAAATTGTTATGGTGAAATTTTATTAGTAAATGAATATTAGTAAATAAAAAAGAATAAGTGATAGTCAAGTAGAGAATGTGAGATACTTATGTTGAAGTCATAGAGAAGACAAGAGATTTGCCTTCCCTGTATATATGAGGACCAGCAAGTTTAAACAACCTGTAACAGCACTAATGATGTCTGGACAGAGTTAGAAAATGCTCCTAGGCCTTTTACCCCACAGTCCCAATGTAGACGATAATTTTTTTCTCCCTCATAATAGGGAATCATGATGCCTCTGATTAAAAGGCCCTCTCTGGGCAGTTTCCCATACAACTTTGAAAACACATGAATTGGCTGAACATATTTTGAGGCAGGACTTCGTCCACTAATCTGTTTTATCATTAGGAACATATGGAGTGAGATAATATAACATTTGCACGGATATCTCTTGCTGAAGAAAAGGGCAAGCACTTTTTTCAAACACTGTTATTTCTGTTTTACAGAATAGTTTAAAGGCACAATCTCTTTGAAAACGAGGAAAACTTTGCTTTTCCAGATTAAAACACTAAAAGTTTTAATAAAAACACTTTACTCACAACACAAATAAAGAATATCCCTCATTCAAAAAAGAACTCTGTCCCCATCTTGAGTGTAGAGAGCTCAGGCTCACCTTTCAGCTTCTGGTCTGGTCTCTTCCATTTCCTTCGTGTTTCCTTTCAGAAGAATCCAGTTCTCAAGCCCTGCTGAGTGAGATGTTGATGTGGTTGCACTGACTGGTAACGGTGAAGTGCTATTAAGTTGGATATTTGTAACATGGAAAGTTGCCCCTAAAGTCCAAAACAATCACTTTTGATTTCAGAAGGGGGGACTTTGCAAAAAAAAAATATGAGGAGACTGGTCAGAAGGAAGTTAAAAGGGAGAATTAAGAGATTCAGTTTCCTCCAGGATGCCTGGAAACTGTTTAAAACTACATTAATTGAAGCTCAGGCTCATTCCGCACATGCAGAATAATGCACTTTCAAACTGCTTTCAGTGCTCTTTGAAGCTGTGCGGAATAGCAAAATCCACTTGCAAACAGTTGTGAAAGTGGTTTGAAAATGCATTATTTTGCGTGTGCGGAAGGGGCCTCAGATAGAAATCATACCTGAAGTTAGAAAAAAGTATTGCTACATCTCGAAAGATGCCTACATAGTTAACAACCCAAGTCTAGGAAGTCATAAAAAGCAGAAGGTTTGCTTAAGGGAGGAGCACAGAAATGGACACAGGTTCTTGCAAAACAAATGTACGTTGACAGCAGAATTTTTATCCAAACCTGGAAGTTATTTGAAGGGGAAAGTTCCTCTGCACATATACAAATGTGTTTCTGTTTTACTAGTGTAGTGTGGCCGGTATTTGCTTTTAGTCAGGCTAGAGCATTGGTTCATCCATTTTGTTTTTTCCAGTACTGATGTTTTGGAGTCACATTCAGTAGTATTTAAACCTGGTAGGATAAAAGAATAATTCATGTATCTGGTTTGTACAAAGGACAAGTCAGTCCTAAGTTCGGGTTGGTTCACTCAGCTAACTTATCCCTTTCTCACTGTTTCCAGGTGTGTTGGAAAAAACCTTTCCAATGAACGTGCAAGAAGAAAACCGCCTGTTGCAGAAGGAGCTCTCACGCCTTGAAGACCTGCTGTCACAAACCCGGGCTGAGAAAGATGAGTTAGCTAGCAAATACCAGGCTGTTAATGAAAGGGTAAGATCAGGCATCTTGGGGAAGAACTCCACACAACTCCCCCCCCCCCCAAAGACGTCATCAAAATGCTGTATTTCTGCTCAAGCCATCCTATTTTGAGGATGCTTTAAAGTGCACCTTTTTTCCCTAAGCCACCTGCAAGACATCCCTTGTCTGACTATGCGGAATACAGAACTCAGAAGGCATCTTATTTTTCCTGCCCGATCGTTTTGCACTCTGGTCAGTTTCACCCTCCTATTGCGCTCAACATTTTGTGCGCTGCTGAAGGGATTCTCCCTGCCTCCATGCTGAAAAATACCTCTTTCCTCCTCTGATGCCTGTGCTGTCCGGAAAACAAATGAGAGGTTACTTTTTTAAAGATGTCCCCAGGACATCTTATTTTGGTTTGTGGAGTGAAACTCCACTTAGTTTGTGGAGTGAAATTAAGAAGTCTCCTCTTTTTAAGACATCCCCCAGACATCTTATTTGTTCTGTGTGGAATGGACCAGTGAGGACTAGAAGGAACTTAATGGGTTGTTAATGAACTGGTTGTAGTGGGTTTTCCAGGCTGTGTGGCCGTAGTCTGGTGGATCTTGTTCCTAACATTTCGCCTGCATCTGTGGCTGGCATCTTCAGAGGTGTATCACTGCCACACAGCCCGGAAAACCCATTTGAATCCGGCCATGAAAGTCTTCAACAATACATTGTTAGTAAACTGTTTGACCTTGTTTGGTGAAAATATGGGGGGGGGGGTGTCCAATAATAGAAAACAAAGAAATGATATTCAGGCAAAATGATCCCTGCATTTTCTACTGACCGGGGATAAAACAATATATGAAGAGGCTGAGAAACAGAATGATCATGGCAGCTCCATTTAAAACCCAACCAGCTTTTTGTGATAACTCCTCAGGCATGCTCAAGCTGAGAGGATGTTAGCTCCTGTTTTCACACACTTCTATTTTCTGGAGCCTGCAGTTGCAGCCAGTCATGGTGCTTAACTCTGTTGCTTTCTTCCTCTGGGGAAACTTGCTTGGGTTGCTGCCTGGAGAGGACAAGGATGCAGCACATTCTTGGCCCAACAGTGATTCCCATCCAGAGAAGCATAAATAATTACAAGTCCAAACAATCTTTTACTCCAATCCTCATGATGAGCACGAAGTTCCAGGCCTGACTCAGCATCAAGCCCTCCCAAAAGCCATTCCAATAGGCCTGGGACTGGTGCCCTACTCCCAGCTGCTTATGTTACTGTAGTGTTATAGTTGAATGGGAGTGCAGAAGCAGAATGAATGGGAGACTTCTTGATTTAGTGTTTAACAGCAAAGTCCACAGGATGTTAAGTCCACTGAGCCACCTCCAGAGGGCTTCCAGGGAGCGTGGGGAGGCAGCAAAAGGGGGGAGGGGAAGGACAGGCACTGAGAATCTGCGCCCTCCCCCTCCCTTGCAGTGAAAAAAATGAAGGAAGAAATCTTGGTTTTTAGAAAAGAGGAAGAAACCTTGGGCAGAAAAGTGGTGTGTGCAGGCGCTGCAAATGGGAGGGCAGCAATTCTCTTGCACGTGCAAGGATTTTAGATTTAGATTTTAGATGGGGGTGTGGAGGATGGCGATTCCGTCGCACATGCAAGGATTTTAGACGGAGGGGGCGAGAGCGCCAATTCTCAGTGTCTGTTTTGTCATTTAAAGCTAAAGTCATAAAGCTAGAGTCATTTAAAGCTAAAATAGTGAAAGTGAGTGGGGGAAATGCGGGGGGGGGGGGAGATTCAGGCAATCAGAACACGGGAAATGGAGGTCGTCCGCACATGCATGGAAGACATTGCGGAAGAGCTTGCAGTGCAAATGGAGAAGCACCGGGCTCATGAAGAAACATTTGGGGCATAATGCGCCAACCCTGCCTCGAATCCCACGAAGAACTGGGGAGCAGTGAAGAGTCAACAGCGGGGCCAAAAGCGCCATGGCAGGCACGCTCCCTGGATCTACCATGGGGCATTTTGACTGTGAAAAATCGGCCATTTTATGGACAGATGTCAGTTGTTTTGGGAGCTTTCCTTGGAGTTCATTTTGTTCACTTGCATGGTTCTATCCTGCTTTGTTGGCCTTGCCTTGCATTTCAAGAGCAGGTCCGTGGGCTCTTGGTTCTTATTTTGACAACTGAATAGGAGAAGGTCTTTGCTTTTGTAGCTGGAACAAGCACGGCAAGGAGAGGATGAAGGAAGCACACTTTTCCTGCAGATGAGACAGCAGTTCAAAGAGGATGAGAAGGCGTACAGGCACAAGCTGCAGGCCTACCAGGATGGGCAGCAGCGCCAGGCACAGCTAGTGCAGAAGATGCAGAATAAGGTGGGTGGTGGCACCTTGGCCAGGTTTCTCGCGCAGGAAAATAGTGAGGTTTCTTCAGGAGGAGCCTGAACTGGAAGTCTTCAAAAGGATTCAGGAGGGCTGAACAGTGAAACTTTGTACAGACGTTCTGAGGTTTAACAGATATATTTCATGGATTTAGTAAAATATAGCCTGTTCACGGCTCTAGCCTTTTCTGCTTCACTGTTCAAATAATGACTGCACGTGGCTGATCATTTTTGGTTCTGCACAGATTGCTGCCTGAAAATAGCAGATGGGTCGTCCAAATTATTTTTCATGGCTAAAAGTTACAATTTTGCATGCCCTTTCAGGGTAGGTTGGGTTGTACCATTGGCCTGACTATGATACAGACTGGTCTGTGGGTAGGGGGCGGGGTGGTGGAGTTCATGCTTAATGGTCCTGTGAAGTGATAATAGGTGTGAGAGAGGCATTATGCAGTGACACCTGTCATGTGCTTTTTATTTTGATTAGACTGCAGATTGAAACATGGAGGGGAGAATCACAGGGAGAAATGGGAGGGGGTGAAAAGAAAGAAGAAAGCAAGACCAATCAGCAGGTTGCAACAATTCCCATTAAAGGTGCAGGAACCAGTATAGCCATTTGTATTGTGTTTAGTATTGTATTTGTATTGTTTTAAACTGCCTGGCAAACAATGCTACATTAATGAGAGATCCCTCCCATCTATATTTCTTCAAATCTTCTTGAAGGGAATGGAAAGACTTTGGGTTATTTAAAGGACTGGTGGACCTGATGCCTTTGTAAGCCACCTAGAGATGCTTGTATGAGGTGTGGTATAAGTATCATAAATAAATATTGCATTCTTTTTAAAGGTCCTAGAGAACCCTTCCATCTTCAGGTCTTTCATCTGATGTTTCTCATTCCTAACCACATTGACAGCCACAGTTTCTCTTGGGTTCTGCTTAATCAGCCAAGATTGTGATTTTCCTGTGCCTTAGGCTCATTCCGCACATGCAGAATAATGCACTTTCAAACTGCTTTCAGTGCTCTTTGAAGTTGTGCAGAATAGCAAAATCCACTTGCAAACAGTTGTGAAAGTGGTTTGAAAATGCATTATTTTGTGTGTGCAGAAGGGACCTTAGATTCCAGTCATTAGTGCTTGTAGCAGGACTGCATCAGATGCATTTCTTCCAGACAGTTACTTTAATATGGTCATTCCCTCACCCCTTGTAGCTGTTTTTCTCAGACAGGGAAGACAACTTTAGTTTCCTAAGCTATCATTCTTCCCGAACACTTGTAACAATTGGTATTTTTTGTACAACCCATCCCAAAGACTCCAGTTTTAGCAGTTGCTTGGAGTTCCCTTCTCTCTGGCTTCTGAGATGGTCATGGATTTTAACTTATGATGGCTTCTGCTGCCCAGTAGTTCTGGCTGTAGACTTGGCCCAACACACCATAAATTAAAATGTCGGTTGTTCACCCATCTTAACAAGTAGGATTCAGGCAGGGAGCTCATGAGTAGTTAGTGACTGCAATGCACAAAACTGATCAGAACAAACTGAAGAGAACCAGGACAACCACTTGTTGTCATCACTTTGCATAAGGAAATGTGTCAAAGAAGGTTACTGTGGCATATATCCACTGTGGTATATCACCATAATGAGAAAATAGAAGACAAACTGGCTGCAACTGCATGTGGGGACAGGAAGTGAGGGACTGCACATGGAATAGCCTAAATTATTCTGCATCTCCACATCAGAGAATGGGCACCTCCTTATTTCTTCTTGTTTTTACACCAATGAACGCTGCGTTTTCTGGAGCCAAATGGTTTGGATTGGGGAATGTTTCTAGGAGATTGTTTATTCGGTGTTGGTACCAGTTTCAGTCTTAGTGAAGTGTTTCTTGAAAATCTTTGAGTTTCAGACAAGTGGGCTCGAACATGTTCTGTAATGTGGAGTTTGCATAGGATTGAGTGGATGTTAGGATATAGATTGTCAACATAAATATGATGTGTATCACCCCAGTGTGACTCTAGATTTGGAAGTACAGTTCCAATTATTTGGTTTATTTTTATTGCACTGTGATCACCCCCATCCTATGCAATATCTTAGTAGTAACCCAAGGAGGCTTTTATACTTCTCTTAAGGATTGTTTGAAACCCCATTAAAATAAGCGGAGAAAGTACTGTTGGCCTAGATTTTAGTTCTTGGGAGGACTAAAGATCAGACTTAATCTGGGATCACCTCATCAACTTCTTTCTTGCTTTCTCTTTCAGTTATCTCTGCCTGAATCTGTTGACCTTTCTCCTTCTTGGTATAGATGCTGCAATACAAGAAAAGATGTGGGGAGCTAGAGCAGCAACTGCTGGAGAAAACTTCTGAGTGCGAGCATCAGAAACAAATGGTCTGTATGGCTTTTTTCATGTTGCAAATGATAATCATGAAGCATGTGGCAAGTTGACTCTTAACATCATGGGCAATTTGTATATCACTATCCCATCATGCCACGCACATTTAATTGGAGCAAGAATTTGGCAGACAGCCTAGCCTAATGGCATATCTGGTACAAATACTCCTTTGTATAGTTCAGGGGTAGGGAACCTGCGGCTCTCCAGATGTTCAGGAACTACAATTCCCATCAGCCTCTGTCAGCATGGCCAGTTGGCCATGCTGGTAGGGGCTGATGGGAATTGTAGTTCCTGAACATCTGGAGAGCCGCAGGTTCCCTACCCCTGGTATAGTTCATGTCATTTAGGAGGCTTCCCTAGGTTTTCGAGATGTCCAGTGTTTTACTAATACATGGGTCACATAGCTATCCAGCCAAGCACTTTATTTCATGAAAGCATTATTGAGCACAGAGCCTTTTTCACAGCAGGGTACAAACTATCTCTGAAAGATAAGTAAAGCACTTGAGTGCAATTTACAGTCTGCCTGAGGTTTAGAGACAGGATTGTAGTTCCTGGAGGGAAGCCTGCACAGGAGTGTAATATACATGTGAATCCCAAGCACACGTGGTCATCTGAAGGCAATTATCATAGTTGTTTAATTCCATATCCATAATGGATCACACACAGGGCTTACCTGAAAACAAACAGTTTTACCATTCAGTACCACTGTTAATCTACCAGGACTGCTCAAGGTAGTGACTAAAACTATAGGATCTCAGTAAAGGGATTCAAGATCAAGGGAGCCAGAGTAGGACTTTGGGAAGAAACATCTCATCCTGTGATGGCAGGATTGTCAGTACTCTTATATATTTAAAATTTAAGGCCAAGGAAAACCAAGTTAATGTTCATGTCTAGGTCATTGCAGCCCCCTGATAACTGGCAGGGTGGTTGTCTGCGTATCCCAAGACCTACTGAAATTTAAGGGAACTAGTAATTCTGCCACGGCTCCTGGCCACCAACCACTAAATCTCTGCCTTTTTCTCTATATGAGGCAATCAACTAACCTGTCTCCTGTCAAGCTCTGCCGTCTTGTGAGTGGTGTTCTCTTACTTGAACTTCCTTAAGGTTGGGGTCCACCTTTCAATCTCCCCAGTTGCTGATTCTCCCTCTTTCTGGGTATTTACATATTGTGTCATATCAGTGCAGATAATCTCAGAAGTCCAAGGCATTATATCCTTGTGGTAAAAGTAAAGGGTAAGATAAGTACTGCAGTTTCAGTCTCTTATGCAAGTCTGTTGACTATCTGACTGATATTTGACTGTTAATTGCACTCCCTGCCATTCTTATATATGAGTCCAGGCTCATGCTATGCCAGGCAAGCATGTCCTTTGGTTGGCTTGAAGTTATTTACCATCTTAGTCTGCAGAGCTCCAGAAGCTTCATTTTCTACTTCCTTTCTAGATGGAGGTATAAAGACCAGCTGCCTGGGTTTGGGAGGAGAGGAGAGGCTTCTGGCCATTTTAGCTTGAAGAGTTTCAGCTCTAGAGTTCCATCTCCATTTCCTTCCTAGAAATGGTGGCCCCTTCCACACACGCAAAATAATGCGTTTTCAAACCACTTTCACAACTGTTTGCAAGTGGATTTTGCCATTCCGCACAGCTTCAAAGAGCATTGAAAGCAGTTTGAAAGTGCATTATTCTGCATGTGCGGAATGAGTCGGTGTTTAGACTGCCTATACCGTGAAAGGAGAGGCTGTTCGCCATTTCACCCTGTAAAGTTCTAGTTACTCTAGTTTTGGCCCCTTTCTTAGAGTGATCTGTTGCTTGGGATTCAAAAAAGGAAAGGATATGAAATCAGGCACCAGACTATCTATAAACTGTCATGAAGCAGTTCTCCATCTGAGCCTTTTAACTCACCTTTGTTGTTACTGGAGAAATGGGAGAAAACAGCTGCCTGACAAATGGCCATGGAGGGAGTGTTGAGAGAGTCCATACCCTCTTAACTTCCTGACTCCAGCCCCATGCTTATTTTTGTAGAGATCTGTGGAGCTTGAGAACAAGGGCTTGGTATTTTATGCAGCTTTCTGGCAGTGGCTGAATGGTTTAGGGTAGAGGGCTGCCACTCTTTCAGTGGCTCTGGCCAGAGAGAGATATGGTAATTGGGAGGGGGGGTATCAGTTAAGAGAAAGTCATACTAAACAACCACTGACTGTTCTGGACTCTCTCTCTCAGCCTTCTGCTGCCAGATAGTCAGGTGCTGCTGCTAAACTCAGAGGAACATGAGGGGAAGCACAGTATCATGCCTGCTCAGTGGTAGTGATGTAAATGAAGGGTTTTTACTGCTTGGCCACAATTGCATTGCAGGTAGCCATCCAGCTGAACTGTTCTGAATACTGAAGGGCTTCTGAATGTCATCCACAGAGGTTATTTCATTGAAAGATTCAGTAACTCACAATAGCAAGCCTGTGAGGCCTTTTGCAGATAAAACTGTCTTTGCAATTGCAGTAGTCAAATCTCAGTCCCTGTCAGTTTGATCACATTCTGTTTGATTCTTGTCTGTTATTGAAACTCAAGGATATTGGCAAGCTGCTTGGAGAGTTGTAGCCTACCACGCCCTCACTTGATCTTTGCCCTTCATCATTTATAACAAAATGTAAAGAGTATTTGTAGAAGGTGATCCTGGAGGTGACCAGTGCTTGTTAAAAAGAGAGAATGAGGCCTAAAGAAGATGATAGTTCAGGCTATATTGAAAAAAGCCTCTTTAGATCTCAAGGATCAAAATAATTTTCAGTCAGTTGCTGACCTTTACCAGGAATGGGACAGTAGAAGTACATCCCTGTTAATTTTGTTGGACCTCTCTGCAGTTCTTGATAATACACACCATTGTTTCCTTCTGGACCATGAGGCTAGTATGGGAATTGGGGACACCATGCTCCAGTGGTTTCAATCTTGCATGGCTCCTTGTTTCTAGTAAATACCATTAGAATTGTGGCATGATGTTCTACAAGGTTCATTTTCTTCTTGTCATGCTGCTTAATATCTGCATGGAACTACTGGGACAGAAGCAGGGAAAAGGTTGAGAAGAGCTGTGTATAAATCCAAACTCTAGGTGCACAAATTGGTCTCTGGAATTGGTGAGACCTGTCTTCTTTTCTCATCCTTAGCTCCAAACACGTTTAGACTCAACAGAGTTGCGCTTACGTCGTTTTGAGCATGACCGCAGTACAGAGTTGGCGAGCTCCCTCGTCCGCTTGGAGGAGGAGCAACAGAGGTGAGGTAACAGTTTGCTTAGGGTGATTAATGCCCACGGGCTGTATGGGGAAGGCATTTCTTTAGGTTCTAAACAGTGACGTCATAAGTCGCTTTAAGGGGCAAGACAAGCTCCTTCAATAGGTAGATTTCATGACTGAATTGCACTGTCTTTGCAGCCTGTATTGGTTAGAAAGCTGTCCACTGTATTTTATACAAACTTGTTTTTGATTTTTTTTTCAAGGGCAGTTCCCATCTAGATTTGTTCTATTTAACAAATTCTCTGTAAAGAGTGGAGGGTAGATCAATGTCACAGTATGAGTGATAATAAATGGCTGAACATTCTAAATCATGTTACAGTGTAAATTACCAAGGTGTGGATCATTCAGGTGAGATCCGAGTAATCAAAGAGAGAGTGCAGCTAGAGTGCCAGACACACTGAATATGGTGCTTCTGGTCAGAGCTGTTACTTAAGGATCTGGGAACAAAACATTGCCATGGTACTTGTTCTCACTCTCATTTGTGTGATTAAGCCTCAGAGAAGATTGAATCTAGAAGACACAGGAGTGATTTGCAGGAATAGAAATATTAATAAATATGTTTGTTATTATTATTATTAGTTTGTTATTATTGCTGCGTATTGAATTTTAAATGTTTTTAGATGTTTTTAAAGTAATTTATTGGTCCTTACTGTACTGTGAACCGCCTAGAGTCCTTTGGGGATGAGGCGGTCTATGAAATCCAATATAATAAATAATAACTTGGCAGGTATAATCAATTAATGTTCTTGTGCTAACTGTATTCATGAATAAATGGTTTGGTAGTGATGAGACTAAGCCTGGTTTCTTTTAGGGCTCAGTCAGTCCCTCTTCTTGAGCATGCAGGCAAGATTAAAGAATTCCTAATTTCAGAAGGCTTTACTATAGTCTTGCTTTGCATAATGTCCAAATGGGGCCAAATTAACAAATTTTAGATTGTTTTTTACTAACGAATCAAGGGAAATTGCCAATTTGTTAAAGCATCCACGTGAGACATCACAACAAGTTTCCTTTCGATTGAGAAATTCCTAAAGCAGGAAGTCTTCATCTTGGCTGTGCATGTGAGAGCAGGGGTGGGGAGTGAGTGTGCAGTCCTGAAAATAAACCAGATTCTGTCTTCTCACAAACTCAGTTTGCTCATGATGGCTGAATGCAGTCACTGTTATAAAGTATGAATGTTTTAGCAATTGTGGCTCATGCAAAGCATCAATGCGTTGGGAGCCTGGACTTTAGAGCAAGGATTTGGAATGAATGATGCAGGCAGAAGCCCCCAGCACTGTGCCTATTATGTCAGTAGAGCTGGCCAGATCAATGCAAGGCCCACTGAGAGTGACCTCAGAACCTTGGATCTATTTTGTTCCATAAACAATCTTTTTGGAGAAGATTGTACCTATTTGGCAGTGTTGGTGGGTTGAGGAAGTAGTGTATGCCAAGAGGATGAGTTCCTTTTCCAAATGTCCCCTGTAGGAGAAAATGTTCCATCTAGGTCATTACTGAAATGTTTTGCTAAATGGGCATGGAGAAATGCAGGAATTCAGTAATACAATAGAACTCATCTACCCTGTGATGGTCAGGAAGGAAAATATTATCTATAGTTTGCTTTTATCATAGGAGTACCAACCTTTCCCAGATGAATAGTCTACTGCGGGAACAGCTGGATCAGATGAAATCTTCAAATCAGAAACTAGCAGGAGAGCTTGAGAAGGCAGCTATGGATATGCAAATACTGAGGAGTGAAATGGAACAGAAAGAATCACAGTTGCACAAGGGCAGGGAGGTAAATCCTATTAACTTCATAACTACCTTGCAAAACCATGCTTTAAGAACATACTATTCATTCTCCTGCTACCACAGAGTATTCCATAAGAAAAGGCAAGGGATCATGGGTGGGAGTTTGACAATTTCAGACAGCATGAAAAGTGAGCCATTGACAAGATCAGAAATCCAAGACCAGTGAATTCCATGAACATCAGCTATCCCTGCTTCATCACTTTCCCTTTTTCTAAATCAGTTCCATATTTTTTAAAAATCTTTTAGAACTAAATGAGGAGGGATAGATGGTGAATTGATTGCCGTTGAACCCTATACCTTTTTCATTATTACAGGAGATTTGAGAATTCATCCACAATTTCCTGGACTGTCTTTGTTCTCTACAATGTTCTTTTTGTGTCCTGGTGCTTACCTCAGAGGCGGAGCGGGGGGAAACTGCACCGGGGAAACGCGCATGCCCTGCGACCCTGTCACAGCACCACCCAGCCTGGAATGCCTCTGTACTGGTGCGCACCTGGGAAGTCACACACACATTCCCGGTTGGTGCTACGCCACTGGCCTACCTAGTTCTGTCCCCAAGGCACTGGGACCCAAACGGAACAAATATTGTCCTGGAAATGGTGGATGAATTCTCAGATATCCTGTCATCTTTATGTTGAAAAAGGTATAGCTAAAGAAGCTCTCCACCATCCCCACCCCCGCTGAGTCCTGCTGCTGGTACTAAAACAACAATGTAGTTGGTTCTCTCTCAGTCTTCCTGGTGACATTGAAACTGGCAGAAATCATGTAGGACTTCTTTTCCATGTTTCTGTATTTGGGGTTACAAAAAGGGAGACAATTTCTAGCACGTGTCAGAATTAAATAAATTACTGTTTTTCTAGATTCAATCATTTGAGGATCCATAGTCCATCATTTCCTTTTTTTTCCCCATTACACTCTCATGACCCTCATATCTCCCCTTTCCTTCACTTTGGTCCTTGTTGACACCTCCTTTTTGTTTATTTAAAAAGCAAACTGCAATTATCTTTCTAGAAAATTGTTATATTATTTTCACTACAGATCCATTTTGTTGTGATTGCTTACATTTTGAGTAGTTCATCCCACATCACAGAATATAAGATTGGTATTTTAAAAATGTAAGTTGTGTGTAGTTTGTCTCTAAGAACCATTTTTGCAGAATCAGTGAATTCAGGGTGACGGCTAATAATCAATGCGTGTTTGTTTCTATGTGTATAGAATTCAGGGCATTGCAACCTTTTCCCATTGTTCAATACCTGTGATCTATCTGATATATTCAATGTTTTCAGTGGCTTATCCAAAAGAAATTATATTTATATATATAGTATCTTGGAGGGGAGGAAAGAGATGGAAACCATCAAGGAAAACATTGTATCAAATATTCTTCTGTTACATCATTCCTCTGTTATCTTTGTCCTCACCTGTTTTAATTCACAGTTGTATCAATGACCATGAGCCGGTCTGTATGACCAGCATCTTTTTCTTATGTCTGAAATTGCTTGGCATTGTCATATATATCAATATACTGTTAGAGGAAAACCAGCACGATTCTTGGTCATCAAAATAGCAAATCTTTCAATACTCATATTTAAACTCTTCAGCCAGTTTCACCCAGAGACGTAACTACAATGGGGACATCCGGGGACAAATGACCCGGGCGCCCACCATTGGGGCACAGAAATATTTGGGCTCATTTCTATTTTGGAGGGGGTATTTTTAGTGTTTTTACTTTGTCAACCAGCAGGGGGCGTAGTTTATAGGGTATCAGCATCAAAATGTCAGGATATTGTCAGGTGACACTCCTGATGATACCAGCCAGGTTTGGTGAAATTTGGTATGGGGGGTCCAAATTTATGGACCCCAAAAAGGGTTGTCCCATCCGCCATTGTTTCCAGTGGGAAACTGGGGTGTCCCCATCTGCCCCATCTACTATTAGCTCCCATTGGAAACAGTGGGGGATGGGGACACCCCTTTGGGGGGTACATAATTTTGGACCCCCTGAACCAAACTTCATTGAACCTGGGTGGTTTCATCCAGAGAGTCTCCTGCTGATACTACCCACTCAACATAACAGTAAGGCAAGCCTGAGCCCCTGCCCTTGTGTTAATCAGAGGTGTAGCTACAATGTGGACATCCGGGGACAAATGACCAGCGCGCCCAACGTTGGGGGCGCAGAAAAATTGGACTCATTTCTAATTTTTTGGGTATTTTTAGTGTTTTTACTTTGTAGGCCAGCAGGGGGTGCAGTTTTTATGTTAGCGGCACCAAAATTTCCAGCTATTGTCAGGTGACACTCCCAATGATACCAGCCACATTTGGTGAAGTTTGGTTCAGGGGTCCAAAGTTATGGTCCCCCAAAAGGGGGTTATGGACCCCCAATGGGAGCTAATAGATGGGGAGAGTCTCGTGCTGATACTACCCAAGTTTGGGGGAAGGTTGGTTCAGGGGGTCAAAAGTTATGGACCCCCAAAAGGGTGTCCCCATCTCCCACTGTTTCCAATGGAAGCTATTAGTAGATGGGGTTACCCTTTTGAGGGTCCATAACTTTGGATCCCCTGAACCAAACTTCACTAAACCTGGGTGGTTTCATCAGGAGAGTCTCCTGAAGATAGCCTAAATTTTTGGTATTGTTTGCTTAAACATTACTCCCCTGACGTTCACCCTCAAATTTTTCCCAGGTTCTCTCTTTAAATCCACCCCCTTTGGTGTGGATTTAAAGGGAGAATCAGGGCTCTCTAGATTAAAAAACACAATTGAAAGTATTGTTGAAGGCTTTCACAACCAGATTCAACTGGTTGTTGTGGGTTTTACAGGCTATGTGGCCATGACCTGGTAGATCTTGTTACTAACGTTTTGCCTGCATCTGTGGCTGGCATCTTCAGAGGTGTATCACAGGGAGAAATCTGTTATAAGAGAAATCTGGACACAGTGTATAACAGACTTCTCTCTGTGATACACCTCTGAAGATACCAGCCACAGATGCAGGTGAAACACTAGGAACAAGATCTACCAGACCACGGCCACGTAGCCCAGAAAACCCACAACAACCAACATTGAAAATGATGCTGTTTGGGGGTGGGGTGGGGGGGAATCTACCCTGAAACAGCCTCACTTTCAGTGTTGTTTAAACTAGGGAGCCCAGAGTCTCCCTTTAAGGTGGATTTAAAAGGAAAATCTGGGATCTCTAGTTTAAACAACATTAATAGTGATGCTATTACCATCACATTATAGAACATGCCCCAACACAGTCTGAACACACCCAGGGCTCCCTAGTTTAAACAACAATGAACGTGATGCTATTTTTGAAGGGGAGGAAATCCACCCTGAAACAGCATTACTGTTTCAGGGTGGATTTCCTCCCCTTCAAAAATAGCATCACATTCAATGTTGTTTAAACTAGGGAGCCCTGGGTGTGTTCAGATTTGTGTGTTGGGGCACGTTCCATAATGTGATGGTGACTTTGAGATGACCTGGTGCAAAAAAATGTTTTTTGGTCGTGGTGGGGAAGGGTGGCCACCCATATGGGGTGGGTGGCGCAAAACTCAGATTTTGTCCCAGGCTCCATTTTCCCTAGCTACGCCTCTGGTTTGACCTCCACTGTGCCATTTCAGAGATAAATATTCTTATTCCTCATAATAGTGTGCTTGAAAATGCTTGCTGTAAACAAGCTGTGCACCAAATATATAATGCTTGGCCTTCAGCTATCACTTGTTGGGTCAATATTGTCAATTAAAGTTAAAGCAAGAGCTTTACATCAGTCAGTGGTTCTTTGGATCCGTATTGAGTTGGCATTGAGTTTCCATCAGTACAATCCGATGCAGAATTGTTCTAGTATAAGTATGTTGATTTTTTAAAATAGCTTAGCATAGGACTGTACTGTATGTTAGACATTTTAGCCAATTAATTTATTTGTTGATCCCCTATCCACCCCTATGAGTTCTACATCTGTCTCTGCAACTTTTTTGTATACTATGTGTATATAGTCACAAAAAATGGTTTCATTTGGCTACAAGCTGATTGCTAGATGATTTCACTGAAAGTTATTTGTCTTCATTTGGAAGCCATTTGTATCTTTCAGAATATTCTGGTTTCACTTTGGTTTTTGACATTTCTTTATAATACTTTCACTCAGGTAGATGAACCTCTGTCATCAATATGGTATAGTAAATGGGCCATAGAAACTGGTTTCAGATCTCAATTTAGTCATCAAAACTTCCTACAAGAGGACCCTGGATCACTCAATTTTATCCAATCCTAACCAATCTTACATGGTTGTTATGATGATAAAATGAGGTAACCCTATGTACGCTACCCTGAGATCCTTGGAGGAAGGGTGGGATATAAACATTAATAATGTCATTTTTGCCACTGCTAACCTGCTGTAGAAGTACCTCAATTAAAATTAAATGTTGTATTACACTTTCACAGGCCTTGGGACCACCATGGCATTACTGGAACTCTACAAATTATTGTAAATGACTCCTCTGTAAGAAGAAGCCTAGATCTAGTGAGAAATCCTCTCCTCTAAACTGCAAAGTGTATTTATTTATTTATTGGGCTTCATAAGAATAATCCATACACATGGATTTACAAGCACTGAGACATACTCATTTATGGAGCAAAATTAGCTCATTTTGTATCCTGGCCAAGTTCTGAGCTCAGAATTTTATTTGCTCAGCCAGAGCTGATGCCAGCCTCACTGCAGTATTGGAAGGGAATAATGCATTTCCTTGAGTCGCTGGTTTATATTTTAGCTGTGCAGTTTTGCTGTGTGTGTTCAGGGATGGCACAATACCACTGCTTCGTTGGAAAGTACAGTGTATTGGAAACTGAAGGTTAGGTTATATGTTATTTATTCATTTTAAAATGTTCTCTCGCATTTCACAAAAACGCATTACAAATTCCAGAACAAGACATGCCATAAAATCATTTCAGTTACATGAGAATAGAGTTTTCTGTGGCATCAGCTCTAGATCGCCTAGGTCTTTACGTAATGTCAAATTACTCACACAGGAGATCTTGGAAGATGCCTTGGAACAGTAGGTATTACAAATGTAAGAGAAAGTTATGAAGTGTTGGAACTGCACTGTGCCAGTCATGCTATTATCATTGTTCTTCCCAGAGTTATGGTTCGTATTTAAGCAGCGAACACAGTGGGATCCTTTTGCTATGGCGGCAAGCTGCAACACTTCGTGGCAACTTTGCAGAGCTCCACACCACTGTGGAGAGGTAGGTGCTGCATAAAGGCAATCTTGCTGCAAAAGGAGTCCTGACACCAAGGAAAGAAACACACTAAAGATTTGACAATTCTGCCGCTGCCCGACCTTATTTTTTTCAGAGGCATTCAGTCCCATCAGCTCCAAAACTACAGTGGGGTCTAGTCATTGACATTCCAATGGCTTTCAAGAATGTTAATTTAAATAGCCATGTGGTTTAAATAACATTGGCTCATTCCGCACATGCAGAATAATGCACTTTCAAACTGCTTTCAGTGCTCTTTGAAGCTGTGCGGAATAGCAAAATCCACTTGCAAACAGTTGTGAAAGTGGTTTGAAAATGCATTATTTTGCATGTGCGGAAGGGGCCATTATTTATTTTTATTTAGTACTTTTTTTGGCCTATCTTTCCTCCAAGGAGCTAGGGTGACATACTTCTCCGTTTTATTTCTTGAAACAATTCTTTGACATGGGTTAGACTAGACAAGAATGACTGGTCCCAAGTCCTTCAGTTAGTTTCATGGCAAGCAGGCTTTGGAAGAACCTGAATCTCCTCCAGGCTTAGCTAAAGCTCTAATTGCTGTGCTACACTGCAGAAAATATGAAGGGAACTCCAATGACAAGGATTTTTACATGGTTGTGACTCAGGTATATGCCAAATTAATTAAATCCCACATGTAGCAATGGCACGTTTCACATTTTGGGTTCCTAAATTGCAAGCAGACACAAGGGAATGGACACTGGTTTCTGCCACCAGCCAGAGGCCTGAAGGCTTCTGAGTAGTTTTTTGTTTTGAGGTGGAGTGGAATCTGTTCTGAATTTAACATAGTGTTTGTAAGCCTTCCTGAAAACTAGCTGCTGAAAAGGCACACTTCTTTGAAATCAGCAAATATGAATTTCTGAAAGATATGAGCACAATTTTGGGGACAAAAGTAGAGAATTTAAAGGAGAAAACTGTCAAAAATGTTTTATTATGATATACCTGATCTTTCACTCTTTGTATACATGTACATACATATACACAATTAGAATAGTTATATGTATTCCTAGTGGTTGCTGACATCTTAGGCATATGGCAGCGTAGTGGATAACAGTACATGTTAGGCTTGGAGGTGTGAGATCATGAGATGCGTAAAATCTTACAAAAAACAACTTTTAACCCTTTTATTACCAGAGGTCTTGCTGAAACTGGAACTGACATGGCAAGAGTGGCCCGCCGCCTCCAGACAGCCTGTCTCAATTTGGATTCTAACCTGCGTCTCTCGGAGAGCAGCTCTGTTTGTTTGCTGGAAAAGCAGCTTCGGGACAAAGCCCGGGAAATGATGCAGCTGCAGAGTATCTGGGATGGAGAAAAAGCTGGCCTAAACTCCAGGTGAGAAGACCACTAGTGAATCTGTGGTCTCCAGAATGTTAGCGGGGTTGAAAGGACATATAAATAGACTCCTTCCTTGTTCAGTTACCATATAGAAACAGACCTCAATCTGTTTCAGCAGATGGCAATAACGAATATTGTGGTGGGGCAAACAAATAAAACAAAAGGCCCTTTCAAAGAAGGAGATTATTGTTAGTAGTTTGAACACTAATCCCACTGGTATTTGTGGTCTACCATTTTGCAGGTTTTTGTGTTATTTCAACATCTTGTTGAAATACAATCCCAGGCAACACTGGGATGAAAGAAGTATATGTGTGTACCATAGGAAGTGAGACCACTTTCACCTCCCTCAAAATTGTTTTTCTCTAGCCTTCTATTTCAAGGTGATGTGTGAACTGGCAATTTCTGTTTCCTTTAATGAGCCTATTTCCTTCAACAAAATGGAACTCCTTAGGTTACTTTTTCTCCCTTGTGATCAATTAATCTGTGTTTGGTTGTGTGTTCCAGGATTACAGAACTAGCTGCTTTAGGAGATAAACTTAAAGAACAGAACACAAAGAAAGAGAAGACCATCTGTGCCCTAAAAATGGACATTCAGAAATTGGTACACATATCTACCAAACCCTCTTTCTGTTGCTGTCATATGACACACATACCTCTGCCAACACACATGTTCTCACAAAGAGGCACACAATCGCAAACATTTGTTCATCCTGCCACACATACTTTCTTTGTCCTTTCCCCATGTCCATTTCTGAGAGACTGCTTATCTTTGAACACTAGGAGGCCAGTAAGGTTGGAGATCTAGAGGAGATGAAGGACCTCAAGGATGAAATTGACTCTTTGCAGTGTACCTTGAGCAGCGTCGCACAGGTTTGTGCAATTTCATCCTGTCCCCTTTCCATTAAAGGATAAAGGAATTACAGAAAGTCCATTTACGTGAAGGTCCAATTTCACCACAGCTATAACTTAGTACCTGTTGCCGAACGATAGAAATCTAATTAATAATTGTCAATAAAGAAAGGGCCACAGTTCACCAGGAAGTTATGAGTTCCCTGTAAAGTCCTTCTCGGTGTAACAAACCTTTTTTCCTACTGAGGAGATATACACAGGCCTTTTGTGCATGTTTCGTCTTTTCAGGTCAAGTGTATATTCCTTCAGTGGAAGTGCTTGAAATGCATATTATTCCACATTTCTACAAGGGCATATATTTGCAGAAGGACTTTTGTATTTCTGAAGCATGCCTTTGGCAACAGAAAGACAGCTCAGACACATTTGAGATCCAGACAGCTCTTGTCTTGAATGTAAAGCACGTGACCTGCCCCTCCCCAGTACTGATCTGAGATTTCAACTGGGCTCATAAGTGTCAATTAAAATGTGAATGCATAAAACAAGCAATCAATGTCCTAAATATAGCTTTAGGGGGTAGTTTTGTTGTTGTTCTTTTATTGCAACAGGAGAAAGCTACAGTAATTGAGAATACTGAAAGAATATGATACCAATATTACCAAATTATATTACTTTGTGCTAACCTTGTTTGTGACTGTAAAATAAATCACTTTTATTAGGGATGGGTCAATTTCTGTTCTCCATAAAGCCATATGTAATTGGCATCTGAATTAACAAAGGGGAACCTTTTGGTAATCCCTGGCCCAAAAACTATCCAGCTCGCCTCAACAAGAGCCAGGGCCTTTTTAGTCCTGGCCCCTACCTAGTGGAATATGCTCCCGATTGAGATCAGGGCCCTGTGGGACTTGGGTAATTTCCACAGGGCCTGTAAGACGGAGCTATTTCACCAGGCTTTCCCTGAGGCCAGCTGGGTTAACATCTATTTTTTTGGCCTCCCAGGGGGATATATTTGGGGTCAGTAAGTCACCATCTTGGGTTGTTTTAGTAAGTGTTTTTTATCATTGTTTTAATATGTTTATTGTGGTTTTATTGTTTAATGTTTTTGGTGTTGTTACTGCTCTGAGACCTTTGGGGATGGGTGGGATATGAATGAATGAATGAATGAATGAATGAATGAATGAATGAATGAAATGTTTAGAATCTCAGTTTCAAGCCCTGCCTTTTGAAGCTTGCTGAATGTAGCTGCCTAGTAGATCAGCTTGAGTGGGATTCATTTCCTTTTTATTCTCTTCGTAGTTGGCAATGGCTGAATCTAAGAGCACAAGACTTACCTCCTTGGAAACTGCAAAAACTACAACAGAGGAAGAGATCCAGTGGCATACCTCCCCTCTTCACTCCAGCTCTCCCCATCATCGGTGGTCATCACCATCCCGGACACGTTCTCCCTGTCCAAACATAGCATTGCAGTCAGTACAGGCTGTTATCCAGAAATCACAGCAGCGTGAACAGGTTGGCTTGATTGTAATGTACACTGCATTTGTGGTTAAAATAAATATGACATGGTAACATTAAAATATAATCATCAGAAAAAAGTTGCTAAAATGTTATTTAAAAATATTTGTACAATTGTCCGCTTCTTAGTCCTAAAAATAGACTGTATTTAGTATTATGAGTTTGGATGTTCTGAATATGATTAATGTTCTGTAACTGTGGTTTTTTGTGAAGGTTCTTGCAGATAATTTGAATACTTGTGAAAATTTGACAAAATACAGCTTGGGAACAGTTTATATCTTTGACTTTGGAGATGGAGAAAACTGAGTTGGCTGAAAGTGGAATGGTGGCGGCGGGGGGGGGGGGGTTCTGGGAATCTGATGCTGTTGTGTTAGCAGATTTTCTGTCTACTTCCTTCCACTGTGCTCTGTTTGCATTAGACAAATATTGCAAAGATATATATCTCCAGGGCTTTTTCATCAAAATAAAACAAAACCTTGTCACATTGCCTCTGGACTCCCTACTGTTTGGAAAAATGAGGAATGCCTATCAATATGCAACAGTTAAGATCTGTAATTTTTCATGTGATTGTTCATAATTCCTGATTAAGTTTGAGAATGCCTCAAAATATACACATCTGTAGCTATATCTATAAAACTTTGGCGGCTAGTGAATTATGACAATCAGTGGGCTGTTGTGGGTTTTCTGGGTGGCGTGGCTGTGGTCTGGTAGTTTTTGCTCCTAATGTTTCACCTGCATCTTCTTTGCCACTAGAAAAAACACATCTTGCTATGACATACCTCTAAGATACCAGCTATAGATGCAGGACAAATGTTAGGAGCCAAAACTACCAGACCACAGCCACACCTCCCAGAAACCCCACAACAAACCATTGATTTTGGTCATGAAAGCCTTTGACAATACATTATGACAATCACATTGAGGAGGCTGTTATCATTTACCAATATAATTCTCAGTGTTCTGACATTCACAAAAAATCACATGTGAATGTCATCAGTTGCCAAATTCCTGGCATTCCCTGTAACACGTATGTAAGATTCAGTGCAGACCTAAACAGAGTTACTCCTTTCTAAGCAGTTACTTCAATGGACAGAAGCATGTAACTGTGCTTAGGATGTGTCTTCTGGCAGATCCATTTCTTCAGTTACAGGTGGAGCTGAATACTTCAAAAGAAGGTAGCAATTTCAGGTGGAAATGGTCAGAGAGAGAGACAGAACTGCTCTTTCAGTTGTCCTCTGTAAATCACTTCTCAAAACCAGCAAGCTATGACAAAAATTATGGGGGAAGGCTTGTAGAGGGAAAAGTGGCAGGTGGAGGAGCTGTTCCTCCCCACTGCTTCTCTGGTTGAAGTCTCCCCTTCCCAGCACCTTGCTCCACAACTGTTCTTCACAAGTCATGCATGAAGACAAAGAATAACCATCATCATGTCTAAGTCTTCCCATAGCCAGAGCACCCCATTTTTTCTTTCTAGTCAGTTCTCAAAGCCACTACAATAACAAGCCCTTGCCTAAATTGCCCCATCATCTTACCGACATTTCCTATCTCCCTTCTTGTAGAAGAAGAAGAAGAGGAAGAGTTTGGATTTATATCCCCCTTTTCTCTCCTGCAGGAGACTCAAAGGGGCTTACAATCTCCTTGCCCTTCCCCCCTCACAACAAACACCCTGTGAGGTAGATGGGACTGAGAGAGCTCCGAGAAGCTGTGACTAGCCCAAGGTCACCCAGCTGGCGTGTGTGGGAGTGTACAGGCTAATCTGAATTCCCCAGATCAGCCTCCACAGCTCAGGCGGCAGAGCTGGGAATCAAACCCGGTTCCTCCAGATTAGATACACGAGCTCTTAACCTCCTGTACCTGGTTAGGAGAAAGGCAGGTGTGTAAATATGATAAATGGCTATTTTACCAGCTTCCCCTATTACTGACTGCAAGATCCCAATACCCCCCCCCCCCCCCCAATTTCACTGTTGATATAAACTGTAATCTATGTGCAGGGCCCTGAATAATACCTTGCACAGTGATATGTCTATAATAATATTCAATTATAAAATGTGCTATTTAATATTGCACATTTATTTTGTTACTAACATAATACACATCATTATGGGTAAGGAAGGACTGTGGAATATAGAGAACCTTGTTGGAGGGAATGAAAATACATCCAGGCTTCACTAAAAGGTACCCATAATGGCCAGGCACTGATTCAGTGACAGGTAGGGGCAGGGTTTCCCTCCTCATTCCCATTTCCATGTGGTGGGGCAGTTCCTGCCATCACTTCTTGCACTGGATCCTGCAGTATACTCATCTTTTAGATGGCAGGAAGACAGGCAGGCACACCGCACCCATAGGGTGCCATAACTAAATACTGAAAACCATGGGAAGAACCATCACTCAGTGGTAGGGTGTTTGCTTTGCATACAGAAGGTCCCAGGCTTAATCCCCAGCATCTCCAGTTAGAAGAATTAGTGATGTAAAAGACCTCTGCCTAAGTCAGACCACGGGGAGCCATTGCCAATAAGGGTTGACAGTGCTGGCCTTGATAGATCAATGATCTAGCTCAGCATAAGGTATCTTCATGTGGGCATAGAATCATAGAGCTGGAAGAGACCACGGGGGCCATCAAGTCCAACCCCCTGCCATTCAGGAATACACAATCAAAAGCACCCTTAACAGATAAGAACATAAGAACATAAGAACTAGCCTGCTGGATCAGACCAGAGTCCATCTAGTCCAGCACTCTGCTACTCGCAGTGGCCCACCAGGTGCCTTTGGGAGCTCACATGCAGGATGTGAAAGCATGACCATCTAGCCTCTGTTTAAAAATCTCCAAAGAAAGAGACTCCACCAACCTCTGAGGCAATGGATTCCACTATCGAACAGTCCTTACTGTCAGGAAGTTCTTCCTAATTTTTAGGTGGAATCTCTTTTCCTGCACCTTGAATCCATTACTCCTTGTCCTAGTCTCTGGAGCAGCAGAAAACAAGCTTTCTCCGTCTTTAATATGATATCCCTTCAAATATCTAAACATTGCTATCATGTCACCCCTTAACCTTCTCTTCTCCAGACTAAACATACCTAGCTCTCTAAGCTGCTCCTCATAGGACATGGAATCCAGACCGTTTATCATTTTGGTCACCCTCCTCTGGACCAGCTTGTCAATATCCTTCTTGAACTGTAGTGGCCAAAATTGGATACAGTATTCCAGGTGACGTCTGACCAATGCAGAATGGAATGATATTATTACACCTCTCAATCTAGACACTATGCTCCTATTGATACATTCCAGAATTGCATTGGCTTTGTTGGCTTTGTTGGCTGCCATATCACACTACTGACTCATGTTCAGTTTGTAGTCTACTAAGAATCCTAGATCCCTTTCACATGTACTGTTGTCAAGCCAAGTGTCACCCATCTTATATCTGTGCAGTTCATTTGAAACTAGTTCATCTGAACTAGTTTTTAAATAAATGTATGTTCACTATCTTTTTCACACTAGTTTTTAAATAAATGTATGTTCACTACCTTAGATTTATCCCAAGCACATATTTGATGTTTATCTTTAAAAATCTAGTTTTCTTTGCTATGAGGCTCTCATGGTAGATGGAGGCGTTGTTCATAATACTTGGTCCATCTGTTAAATGGGGTGCCTGATCCCCTGAGTATATTATGTTATATGACATGGAAGCAGCCTCATATTTGATCTCTTTCTATGAACAGGAGATGCACGTGCAGCTGGAGTCTTGCCGAGATGCACTGGGATCTGTCAAGAAGCAGCTTTCTGACTGCCAGCAGGAAACTCAGGCAGTGAAACAGCAGCTGCAGGAACGGAGAGAGGAATGTGAAGAGCTGATTGGGGCCTTGGAAGATTGCAGGCGGGAACTGCAACGCTGGAAAGTTGCTGTGGAAAATCTAGGAAGGTGAAGACAGACAGGGGAAAAGGGAAGTTCAAGATCTATCCCTGTTCTCAGGTGATATGACTCTAACTCAGCTTCCTGGTGGTTGTGACTTTTGAATCATTATTCCAGAAAGGATGCCTGTCACTCTTCACTATATATCTATGACTACAAAACCTCCTTGTGGTACACCACTTTTTAGAGCCCTGTCCCATTGTTATGACTATTACTATTATTTACTATTATTTATTATGTTTTTATTCCACCCTTCCCTACTAAAGCAAAGCTGAGGGGCACTGACAACACAGAACCATTACATTACAATTAAAATCATAAATACCATATCAATAATAGAAAGATTAAATATTAAAATAATAAATACCCTATCAACACAAACCAGCTGAGGTCATTCCAGTGGTAATCAGCACCCTGGGCGCCATTCTAAAAACACTAGGGCAGCACTTGAAACATCTTCAAATTGACAAAGTCAACATTTGTCAGATTTAGAAGGCAGCCCTGCTAGGATCCCCACGAATATTATGCTGATACATTACAACTTCCTCGGCCTCTGGGTGAGGCTCTAATTGTAATGAAAGGCCAACAACCAGCTAAAGAACTGGCAGCTGTAATAATAAACATAATTAAAAGATTAAATTAATAACAATAATAGCACCCTGATCATGGCTGTCAAATTATGTTTTCATTTCCAGATTCAGAGAAACCATGCACATTCAGCATGAGGAGGCACAAGAGTTTGTGGATGGGCATAAAGTAGGGTTAGGGGAAAACAAGTAGGTGAAGGGAAAGGGGGAGGAGCAGAAGGGGAAAGGGAAGAAAGGGCGTCAAAAAAAAGGGAAGGGGAAAGCTTCAAAAGAGAAAAGAGGAAGGGAAGGAGTAGGAAAGGGGAAGGGGAAGGGAGGTAGGCTAAAAGAACCATTGCAATCTTCAACCATAAGCCTGGCTGAACATCTCTGTCTTATAGGCCCTATGGAACTGTTCTAGGTCCTTCAGGTCTCTGATCTTATTTGACAGAGGGTTCCACCAGACTGGGGCCAAGGTTATGATTTTGGTATTCCTACCTCCTGTGCCAGTAAAGTTCACCTCACACAATACTCTCAATACCTGTTTTCCAGTTAGTGTGAGTAGGGTGTATTTTCCAGCCTCAGTACATGTGATTAGACATAGATTTTTTGAGAGCACGCATCCACGTGTACTGAAGCTGGAAAATGTGTTGGCCTACTCACAAAAAATGGTCAGTGTATTTGCTGAGAAGATCATGCATAACATGGTTTCCAGGTCCTTGAGGACAAGTACAAAAATCATTATTAATGAAAATGGCACAATTTGGCACTGGTAAATGAATGGGAGAAACTAAAGCACAACGCTCTTTTCATTATTAACATATATTTATTTAGAAAAAAATTATGCCACCTCTCTAGGGAAGTGACTTTCAAAATAAAAGCAAAACATTACATGATATTAATTAAAATTCATTATAAAAACCCAGCTACAGCATTAAAATTAGCCCATAAAAACATAGACTACTAAGCAGCTTAAAATAATAGTTTCTGGTCAAAAAAGACACTAAAATGGTGTAAAGAGGGGTTGAGAGTTGAAAAGTTGTTTTTTATACCCCATTTTTTCTCTACCCTAAGGAGTCTCAAAGTGGGTTACAATCACCCCCCCCCCTCAGGTGTGGCTGAGACAGTTCTGAGAGAACTGTGACTATCCCAATGTCACACAGCCAGCTTCATGTGGAGGAGTCTAGAATCAAACTTGGTACTCCAGATTGGAATCTACTGTTCTTAACCACTACACCACTCTGGCTTTTAAAAAATCGATTCCTTAATTGAAAGCTTGGATAAACAGAAAAGTTCTGGCCTGATGCCTAAAAGGGGGCAATGTAGGTAGCAGACAGTCTTCACTGGATCTGGGAATAAAATGCATTAGCATTTTTTGTTGCCAGAGGATACTGAATGCCTTTGCAAACTAGCCCCATCCGTATTGCAGCAGTATTATTTATTTTGGACATTTTGGTTATAAATCAGGCATGGCACAACACCCAATAATATTTGGAGGAGACAATAGTGTGGGTCAAGAGTTCATGGTCAAGAGTGATTGGTCACCATATTTGATGCTGAAAAGGAACTTTTTCTACCGGGTTAAATTGATTAGGCTACCTCAGGGGTCTGCAACCTGCGGCTCTCCAGATGTTCACGGACTACAATTCCCATCAGCCCCTGCCAGCATGACCAATTGGCCATGCTGGCAGGGGCTGATGGGATTTGTAGTCCGTGAACATCTGGAGAGCCGCAGGTTGCAGACCCCTGGGCTACCTTAAAGTTGTTTTGTCTTGTACTGTGTTTTTGGCTTATTTCCTTTTACTTGAATAATGCTAATGTTCTTATGCTGCAGAGACTCTTCTGGCAGTTTGGTTTCTTTTGTTCGGCACACATGGGTCTGAGATGCAAATGGTGTTCCTGTCTTTAGGGTGACTTGACTAAATGACTTCTTAACTCTTCCTTCTATGAAACCATCTCATATTGTCAAAACCGGTTTTGTGCTGTCTGTCCAAGGCCTTCCTGGCTTGGATATCAGCACCAACTTCATTTTTGTTAAAACCAGCTCTAATTAATAGGGCATTAATATTGACAAGCCAGGACAGCAAACATTCACCATCTTATGCCTTGTTCAGATTATGACTTGTTCAGATTAAAAAAAAACATTCTACCTGCTGTGAAAAGGAAGCAAACCTTCATCTCAGCTATATATCCCATTGCTCTTTGTATGCAAAATGTAACAGACAAATCATACAGCATTGAATTAATCTCTATCTAGTTTCCAGACTCCTTAAATAGAGTCGAACTGTTGGTTCTATCAGTCTCCCTACCAGCATGGCCAATTGGCCATGCTGACAGAGGCTGGTGGGAATTGTAGTTCCTGAACATCTGGAGAGCCGCAGGTTCCCTACCCCTGATCTAGCCTGCCTCTATGATGAACCCTCTCTATACCTTTCTTGCCACTTGTAGATGGAGAGCAGATCTACAGAGATCCCAAACACAGATAAAACCATTATGTTGTACCAATTTATATATATCTTTCTACTCATGGAAAGCTTAGTGAAAGCAGGATGTGTGAGGGAACTTGATGCTTCCTTAGATAGCTTTTTTTCTTCCTAAACAAGGCCACAGGTTTGCTGGCATGCTGTTAAAAGGATTCTTCTTAAATTTTTTGGTCAGCTAGCCGGAGTCCTTTCATTTTACTCCAAGCCCTTCTCACACCAGACTTTCTCACATCCTGCTAGTTAGTATTCTTACAGGCTCCACTCCTGTCTTTGTCTCTCCCCAGATAATAAATACTGAAAGGATTGGGGGCTGGACTGTTCATTCCTCCAAGACATCATGAAAGGCTAACTACCCCTTCTCCTTTGCAAAACAGGACCAGGAGGGTTACAATTTTCAGTACAGAAGGCGCCTAACCTTTTTATGTATTGCATTATTTATATCAAGCTGTTCTCCCCAGTGGGGACTCAAAGTGGCTTGCAACATGAAGAAGAAAATAAAAGAAACAAACGAGAAAGGCAGCAGAGGGCTTCTGAATACAGAACAGGTCTTCCTCTCCCCTTTCTTCATAATATGCAGTCCTTCCAGCTCTAGGCTATGGCTTTTCAGTCTAAGAACGCCTTTACTCTTGTTCAGTGCTTTTCCCCTTCCGTTCTCCCTCACACATACAATTGTTACTCCTCTACCGCAGGATTCCAGACCAGTGATTCTTTTGCTGTCAAAAGAGTGTGAACCTTTGGGTTGAAAGACCAAGCATGGGTTGAAAAAAGGGTTAAGAACCACTTGGTCTTCCTCACTGGAAACCAAGCCCTCCTGATCCTCTTTTACAAAGCAGAAGTAATAGCTAAGTTTTAAAGGCATACAGTGGAGCCAAAACATATAGTTCTGTCTTGAGATAAGCCAGGGCCAAGCTTTCCCCAAGGACTGTGTTATCTTCCCCTCCGTTGCTTATAATTTTCTCATCCTTTCAGGGAGAAGCAAGCCTTGGAGTTAACAGTGGAAAACCTGACTCAGCAGCTTGACTCCTCCCTCTTGGAGGTGGAGAGGCTGAAAATTTCAAATGGTGATCTGCAGAGACAGCAGAAACTCCTGCAGGAGCAGAAGGAAGATGTGATCAAAGACAGGGGGAGAACAAGGAAGGAGCTGGAATGGGGGTGAGGTGCTGCAGTTGTCCCCATAGCACTGTGATGCACTTGGCAATCCTGCTCTCTGCACCATGGTAGTGAGTGGTGACACAATGATACTCTCTTGATGCTCAAGGAGACAGTCTGACCAGGATGAGACTTGAGTGAATGTGATACATCCACACACACTGGCCAGCCAGACGTGTTGTACAAAGGAGATCTACTAATGCACTGTTGGTGCTTTCCTGTGTGCATGACAGAAAATTGGCATGTTAAGTGCAGACAAGCACCTTAGTCCATAGTAAATCACAAATCCAAAATTTAGCATCCAGGAGCCCCTGGTTCTGCCAGTAAAGCATGCAAACTGTATTTGTATCCAGTCAAGTGCATTTGATCATTGCATACAATATTTGGGTGGCTGAAGTGACAATGTCTTGTAAAGACAATGACTAACATATTAGATTAACTGCAAAGAGAAAGGGGGGGGGGGTCAGGAACAGGAAAGAATAGGATATTGATGGGAAGTTGGCAGAGGCAGAGGAGCTGCCCTCCAGTGCAAGATCAAAGAAGCAGGAGACCCAGGTTTTTTAGCAGCTGGTGTTCACGAATTTGCGTGTCATCCTTGCGCAGGGGCCATGCTAATCTTCTCTGTATCGTTCCAATTTTAGTATATGTGCTGCCGAAGCAAGCACAGCAGCTGGTGTTGCTCAGCTGCCATGAGGTACCTGATCTCTTCAAAAGTAGTCCATTTGGATTCACAACCCAAATCTGTTCAATTATTGATGCTCTTGCAATCTCGTGGATTAAAAATGTCTCCTATGAAAATTCATATTTGTGTATATAAAAATATGGAATTTGAATCTCTCTCGGATAATTGTTGATAGCACCTGATTGTTGCAGGAATTGCCCGTTGGAAGGTTCAGGACACCCCAGCTTCCTTTTTAACTCTGAGCCTTCCTTCTGTGTCTCCCTCTTCCCTACAATTTACTACCTTGTGTGCCCCTGGAGCAGGGGTGTCCAACTCTGGTGCCCCAGATGTTCACGGAGTACAATTTCCATGCTGCCAGGGACTGATGGGAATCATAGTCCATGAACATCTGGGGCACCAGAGTTGGACACCCCTGCCCTGGAGGAATAGCCACTTGCCAACTGCCAGCCTTCCCCCTCTTGGTATCCCTTTTTTAAATAATGTGACTAAGGTGGTGGTACAGAGAACTGATACCAGCATTCGAATTTTAAAAAGTATTTATTATTTATTTTTAAAAGTATTTTTAAAGTATTTATTACAAAGAAAATGTTTATAAGCATGGTTTTAGCACAGCACCCTGTAGAACCGTGGCTCTCAACCTGGGGGTCGGGACCCCTTTGGGGGTCGAACGACCCTTTCTCAGGGGTCGCCTAAGACTCTCTGCATCAGTGTTCTCCATCTGTAAAATGGATAAATGTTAGGGTTGGGGGTCACCACAACATGAGGAACTATATTAAAGGGTCGGGGCATTAGGAAGGTTGAGAACCATTGCTGTAGAGTATTAAGCAGATGGAAAGCTGAGAGTGCATGTTGCCTAGGCTCAGCTCATGTAGCTCAGTCTCTTATACTGCCATCCTAAGCAGAGTTACATTTACTTTGACAGACTCAGGGCCAAACTAAACGTGCAGATTTTTAATGAATGAGGTCTGGGTTCCCTAGACACAGCTCAAGTTCCCCACAGCCACACACCAGCTGTGGAGAATGCCTAAAGGAGAATTGTTGGGATTTAGAGTGCCAGTACGCTTGGGGTGATAGCTCCTGCCTTCTCCCAAGCTGTTGAGCCATGCTGAAATAGCTCTTGGGTGGGGGGAGAGGTATTTGTTCATTTGTGCTGCTCCATATAGTGTATTCCTTGCATGGATCCAATGCTTTAAATAACTACACGTCTTGTATTGTTGAAGGCTTTCACAGCTGGAATCACTGGGTTGCTGTGTGGTTTCCAGGCTGTATGGCCGTGGTTCTAGCAGCATTCTCTCCTGACGTTTTGCCTGCAGGAACACAGCCATACAGCCCGGAAACCACACAGCACCCCAACTACATGTCTTGTTTGGCCCTTATAGTAGTGTGACACTGTTTAGGATGGCACTGTTATCCCCCTGCCCTACGGCAGTGACTTTATGAATAGCAAATGGATGTAGTTTGCTTGGCTATCTACTCTAGTTTTCTGAAAAATGGTCTTAAAAATTAGGTTTGGTCCCTTTTTGTCAACAAAAAACTTCCATATGAATGGAAGTTAATTGTAATAGTGAAAAATAAAAAAAGAACTGGATTGGAGCTACATTAATTTGTTGTCATAAAAAGTTGTGAAGACTGTCTAAATCAGAAATATACTAAATGCAATGTGTCCTGTTTAAATAAGGTGTAAGACACTAACTAGACTCGGTCTTCTTCCTCAGGCAAAAGTCCCTGGAACAACTTGAAGAAAAGATGTCAACCCTGAAGAAAGAGCTGGTGTCCATCAAGGAGTCTTTGAACCAGGCAGTGCTGGAGAAGGATGTGCTAGAGAGTGCTAAGGAGGGTCTGAGTAGAGCACTTTCCAAAGTAAGGAGGGTAATAGGAGTGATTCTCTTGCCAAAGAGCTCTATACTGTGACTAGTTTTCTGTTATTGCCTTAGGCTAGGCTCAGACCAGAGGGTTTTTTTTATTAACCAAGTTCTAGACTAGCAGGGCCCCAGAGAAGCTGATCGCTGGGTAAATATTCTGGGGAGAAATATTGTGACTAGCTCTCAGCAGAAGGCTTCTGCAACTAGCTTTTCTGCAGAACCATGCCAGACTGAATGGCAAAATACCAGAAAACATATCTGGATGCTTGCTTTCCATGTGGGTCCCCCCGCTGTTTGGAAGGCGGGGACAGGGTGAGAATATAAGATCCTGATAGTCAGCACTGAGCATCAATTTCAGCTGTGGCTGTAAACTGAGAGACGTAACCAGGAAGTCAGAGTAATAGTGTCTGAGACAGCTTGACACTCTAGAACTCTGAATTCTTTCCCAACAGCTTTCAGCCCTGATGTGTAAATATCAGAAGGAAAAAAGAAACCATGGGTGAGGTACCAGCACTTGCTACAACATCGTCAGGGTTTGATATTTCCAAACAGTAAACTGTGTGCTAAGTTAATCACTTTTCTTGGAAATAACATGCCCATCGAGTCCATGATCCAATAGGGTGTTTGGGAAGGTCCTGAATGAGTAAGTATTTTGGTAAAACATTCCTCTGAAGAATGCACAAGCAGTCATATTGGCTGAGCTGAAATGAGCAGCAGAGCTCTTTGCCACCCACACTTTGGCCAGGACAAAAATGCCAAGAAACTATTTTCCTCACAACATAATGAATTTATCTTTTTTTAAAAATGGATGGGTTTTTTTACATTGATATATTGTGTTCACCTTTCCAAACATGAATACTTTCCCCTTCCTTGCTTATAATTAAATATGGGGAGTGACCTTGGATTGAGTTGAGTGCAATGATACAATTATTTTATTAGTGTGTTTTGTAAACCTATTATTTAAATCCCAGCCTTGGATAATTCATATGTGCAATGCAATTGTGGGTCTTTTATTTATTTATTTTTGTTTTAAAATCCTTACCTCATCTTTCCACTATAAAAACTCTCAAAGTGGCTAGCAGAGCCAACAAAACAATGTCAAATACAAAGAAAAAAAAGAAATCTACAAAAAACAAAACAAAAAATATGGTACAGAAACCAATAGTACAGAGCTTTAAAAGCAGCCAGAACTAATAAAAACTAAATGTTGTTAAAAGCTCAGGCCAACAGAATGGACTTAGCCAAGTGGAGCATAAAAGGGCATAGGATATTTTTTTAAAAAAACCAATTCCAAGAACCCCACAACCATCTGAATAACATAACTGTGCAGTTTTGATTCCTCTGCTTCAGTGTGGGCATGTTACCCCTTTTTTCCCCGTCAGGTTGAAGCCACCAATGCTGAACTTCAGCTCTCCATCCACAAGATGAAATCCGAGGATGCTGAACTGAGAGACTCACTGGCCAAGATGGCAGCTCTGAATGAAGGATTGGCTCAAGACAAAGTCGACCTCAACCACATAATCCTTCAGGTAGCAAGACACTGAAATAACTTGCTAGGCCATAGCTTAATGCATGCAGCCAACAAACCTATGCACCAATCATCAGACAGGATGGAATAGCCACCTCAACCAGTGGACTTTGGGCACCTTGGAATGTTGCCGAGTAGGAGATGCAGGTCTGACACAAGGGCACAATCCCATTAGGAGAGTATAACAGCATATTGCAGAGAAGTTGATACAGCTTGTGTTGTGTAAAATTGCCATTTTAAATTTGTGCCTAGAAGGCAGTATGTAGCTAGTACTAACTAGCCTTGATTATTCCTGTAATTCTGTCTCTCTGACTCAGCCTCATCACAGAATTACCAGAACTGAAAACTAAATGCAGTTCCACTGCATCCTAGTCTAGTGTTTTAGTCTTCTCTAAAGCCATGATAGCCATGCATTGCAAGCGTATACCCTGGATTCTGGGTCTCCTGCCAGTCGTTGAGTGTCCACTGCTGAGAGCAAACAGAGCTCTCATCAGTAGTTTTGCTGGCTGCCAAATTACACATTTTCCTTGAGCCTCTTTACACCCGTGATGTGCCAGAAAACTTTCAGCCTTATGAGCACCATCCCTGCAGGGCTCTTAACTGCCAAGAGCTTGTAACTTGCAGTGAAGCCTGAAATGGGGGCGGGGGGTGGAATCACAGTACTCACACACTACAGCTTATGCCAACCACTTATAGCTTCCGGAAGGCTTCAAGCTTGATTTTGCTGCCTAATAGAATCTTATAACCCGCTTACACAGTACATGGGAAAATTCACTCAGATCCTGCTGGCATAGCCTTCAGGACTGGGTTCTCAATGAAGCAATGAAGCACCTGCCAGACAAGGAAGAAATGAAGCACATACAGGCAAGGAAAATAAACCAAAGTAACTTTGAAGCTCAGAATTACATGACCTTTCGATCATAGATGAGACTGAATATTAGAAGCTGAGATGATGCAAGGGGTCTACCTATCTATGTACCTCCATTGGAGATCGGTATTTGTTTAAACCAGGCACTTTATTGTGACGAGGCAGGCAGGATGAAAACCAGAATAAAACTGGAGGGGTAAATAAAACAACCCTGTTGCATGATCAGTGCATTTTTGCACACAAATTTTCAACTAAATTATGTTTCAGTGTAAATGCAAATCCTACATTGTCAAGAATGTACATTTGAACATTTCTCTCTTCCATACTGTGCTAACAGCTGTGCAGTCTAATAAACAGCAAGAGAGAGAGAGAGAGAGAGAGAGAGAGAGAGGCATAAAGGCAATTTAAATCTCACACATGGATGTTCTGTGTCACTGTGAGGTCTGCCACGATCCACCAGTCTTCCCCTTCAGGAGGCAAAACTCCAGGGTTTGTCTGCCTTTCATATTCCTTTACAATCCCATGTTCTCAATCTTATAAGCCCAGGTGCTGCCTTCTTGCATTGTAGCTTGAAGAGGAGAAGAGCAGACTACTGAGCAGGAAGCGGGAACTAGAACAAGAGCAAGGCGGTTGGCGTGACCAGCTGGCCCACTTGGAGCAGGAGCTGCTGCACACAAGGGCAGAGAAGCAAGGTCTAGAGCACAGCTGCCAGGCCTCAGAAGAGAAGCGGGAGAGGCTGGATGAAGAGATGGCATTATTGCGCAAGGAGAGAATCCAGCTGCAGGACCAAATAATGCAGGTAGGAGAAAGACATCGAAAGAGGACACAAGACTGCCTTTTATCATAGAATGCAGTAAGGATATGGATAAGAACAAAATAATTGTTTTGGATCTTGTGTCCTTCTGCTTTAGCACTCTGTCTCCATCTGGATGCCTCTGGAAGCTGATGATAGACAATAAAATCCCACATTCTGTATCCAGGAAAAACTACTATTTGGAATGAAATATGCAAACTTGATTTTGCTTTCTTTCTGCACAATAGGTTCCCTGGCCATTCTGATTCGGTGCTGGCCAAAATGTTATTCTCAGATGAAAATTTGCAGGTCTCAGCACAAACTGCAAACTTTTGTACAGTATTGTACAACATTTGACAGATCTTGCTGGGCTAAGTTTTATGTGTTAACATTTTGGAATTTTAGAGGGTTTTTATTTTTGTTGTTTTTAATGTGGATTTTTAATTCTTCAGTTTATCCAGGGCTTTTATTGTTTTCTGGTCAGTGGGTGTATTAATAATAAATCTGAATTTGAATGTCTTCCTAGTAATGAGAAAATGTGGGAAGAGAGTGTGCATAACTAAATGTGGAATATTTTTTCCAAATTTTTGCTTAGATCTTTGCAAGGCAGATTTGACCTCATTTACAGCAATCCTATGCAGAGTTATACCCTCCTAAGCTCTCAGAGTTCAGTGGAATTAGAAGGGTGTAACTCTGTTTAAGACTGCACTGTTAAACTTGGGATAAAATGAATGAGTAGTATAAGCCAAGGAGAACACTATGACAAGGAACTTCTGTTCGGTTTCTAAATTTTAGCAGAAACTTTTCCAAGTGTTTTAGGGAGTTCTCAGTTACCATGAAGACTAACAACTTTCTTTAAAAAAAAGATTTCTGGAAAAGATACCTAAAGCTATATTACAAGACCAACAGTACCCCTCTAAGCCTACTGAAGCCAATGAGTTTAAAAGGGTTATAGGATGGTGCTAGTTCACTAGCTTTGTCCATGTAAATTTGCTAAACAGGACTAAAACTCACATTTGGGATGGTTATGATATTAAAGATACTTGATGTCTTAGGAATGCAACTAGGAAATGCTGAAGCCATTGCACTGAGTACAGTGTAGCCAGTATAGACAGAGCACTCTTATGAACAGCAGGATTTAATCTATATTACATAATAATATAATGTAACATCTGTCTCATATTGATTTGCTGTTTGCAACTTTTAGTGCTGTAAACAAAGTTTGGACTCCTGTTTCTCTATCAAGGGTAGTAACTTATCCCAAACCTCCTGTTGGCCTCAAAAAGATATGAGTCATGCCTCTGAGTCATCCAGACCTGTGTGGTCTACAGCAGGAATCCCCAACCTTGTTCAGCCTGTGGGCACCTTGGAATTCTGATGAAGTATAGTGGGCCCAGCCACAAAATGGCTGCTGTGCTGTTAAACTGAAGTTGACTGATCTCTTAATTGTAATAAATGTTGAAAGAATGAAAAATGGCTTCTGAGGGAGGAGGAGCCAGCCGCAAAATAGCTTCTACAGCTTAGTTTTATTCATACCATGAAGATCTGTGTGTTGTGGTAGCAACTGCTACCAAAGCAATTTTTTAAAAAATCAGTACAGCCAATCAAATCCCCAATGGCCAATAGCTCTACCTGGCCCCACCCACTTTCTGAAAATACTTGGTGGCATGGTTCACCATATTGGGGACTACTGGTTTACTGTGATTGACAGAACCTATTCAGATTTTCAGGCAGAGGCCTTTTCCAGTCCATCTACATGAGATCATTTAAAGTTGGATATCAAGAGCCTTTACATGTAACGTGTTTGTCGTATAATTGAGCTTTCATCATGTATTTTGTTAAGAGGATCCTCCAGTGATACACTCTTGTTTGGGCTTTGTTGGCTGATTGTGTAGAGATACCCTATTACCTGATTCAGCATTGAGTTGGAGGCACAGTTCACCCACACTTGCACCTTCAACATGGAGGGTTTACAGGGCTGTGCAGCCAAGCTCATAATCGGGATCTTTGGTGCCTGCCCTTGTCTCTGTCTTTACTGTTTTTCTCTGCTTTGTACCAGCTGAGCAGTCAGAAGCAAACTCTAGGTGAGCAACTGGCACACAGCCAACGAGAGATGGAGTTGCAGGCAGACTCCTTGTCCAGCACCCTACAAGAAAAAGAAAAGATGGCTAAAGAGAAGGCACAACTGGCTGTGGAGTTCACTGCTCTAGAGAGACATGGCAAACTGCTAACAGAAGAAGCAGATAGTCTTAGGTACTCTTTACCTCCTAAAAAGAAGATGCTTGGAGTTACAGGTGGTCCCTTGCAGATTTCACTGGGAATTAAATTGAGGGTTTTGTCTTTTGAATGTGGCGATCTGAGAAGATGGGGTCTTTACTTGACATGCCTTTCCTCTTATCTGCTTTATGCAAGAGCCTGTAGATAAGTAACAAAACTAGAAAGATTAGAGTTCAGGAAAGTGAGGGAGGAGGGTAAGGTGATGCAACTCCAGGCAATCATGGGTCTCCCAACCATCCCTAGAGACCATGGGGACTTAGTGGAGCCACTCTGGGTGGTGACAGAACATTCTGAGCAGTAGACCCCTTGGCTATCTCAGGACAGGGGTCATAACAAGAATGGAGAGAATTTTTCAGTAAACTCCAGTTTGTTGTAATGTTTAAATGTGGTATGAAATTTCTTTCCTTTCCAGTCACTAAAATTCTTAACTGCAGTTTAATTCTGGTTAAGAATACCAGTTACTGAGAAAGAAACAGTCTCTAACTTGTTAAAGTGCCAGCATTAAGATCCCACACAACAAACTGATGTTAGTTGAAGACTTCAATCTTCATTCTTCGGTGCAGCACTTGAGAAGAAGAGTGAGAAAGGAGAGCAAGATCTCAGCTAATAGCCAGATTTCTGCATATCATGAAGTTTCTTTTTTATTCATGATGAAAAGTGAGCCAACGGCTGATCAAGCATGGTGAGGTTCCCGCAACTTCAAAGAGAATTGGCCAGGGAGTATTTGGCTCATTCCGCACATGCAGAATAATGCACTTTCAAACTGCTTTCAGTGCTCTTTGAAGCTGTGCGGAATGGCAAAATCCACTTGCAAACAGTTGTGAAAGTGGTTTGAAAATGCATTATTTTGCGTGTGCGAAAGGGGCCTTTGTTTGGGGGCATTTTTAGCATTATTTACCCACTGCCCTGTTTACACTGGGACAGGCATTGCTCATCACCTGGCTTTTTCCTTGCATCTGGCAGCGGCGATGTTTTATGGGTTCTCTGTCATGCATGCACGCTTTAATATTTAACATGATCTTTCATTTTAAGCTTTAATCTTATCAATAGATCAATCTATCGATAGATCAATATATCAACATAAAAAGGTGAACAATGAAGGAAAAGTCTTGAATACAGCATCTGTATACTTTGCCCAAACACTGGCTTTTATGGCAAGAAGTGAGTGGGGAGTAATGGTGGTGGGCAAACAGCAAAATCTCAAAAGGACAACGTGACCTGCCATTTGCAAACCTCCCCAGGTTCCCGATTGTCCGTCTCCCAATGTGCTGTCAACCCAAGCGTCAAGACTGACAGGCTTATCCCAGTGTGATCTGGAATCACTGATTGATTGTATATAAAACTATGAGTCTGGGGACACCCTAGTTTGTTGATCAAATGCAGGACTGTTTGGACTGATTACCTAGTCCTATCATTTTTTTTAATGTTAGTATTGATTTGTTGATCTATGAATATGGTTTTTTTTAAATCTAAAGATCTAAAGATATGCAGGAGCGGGGAGACTATGGGCAATGGAAATGATGTGGCAGGACAAGAAGCAGGAAGTAGTCAAGAACAGGGAGATGGGCAAAAAGGAAGCAGGCAAAGCAGCACAAGAGAGTGGGGGGTAAGGCTAGGCATGCTGGCTGCGGACAGAGGGAAGAGGTATTAGGCAAAGCTGTGCCCACTGGCAAATCTGTCCCACCCTGGCAGCGAAGAAAAATTAAAATGGTATTATAAGCGGATTTGCTTGCCACGGCGAGAGTGGAAAGTGACAGTGGGAGTAGAGGAAATACATCCATACAAGAAATCTTGTGGCGGTCATTTGCCTCCACCACACAGCAAACACCTTGTACGTAATCGACCAGTGTCTTGGTTTCTGTGTCTTCATTTCAACCAAAGGTTTTTTTTCCTTTCTCCTCTTTTGGCTGTCCAGATGGCAAGTTCTTCTACATGTGTTTCAGTACTTTTTGGCTATACCACAAGCATAGAAAAATTAACCAAGAGGGTACCTTCAAAGATGTACCTTTCCTGACAAGCTGGTTGTACAAGTTCCTGTTCTACAAAGTCCCTGGACATGTGTTAAACCTGCTTTTTACTACCAACCCATGTTGTGGATGGTGAGGGACAGGAAGGGTTCAATGTTGGATGGGCTGTCCAGTGAAATGAGTCCCTATTCAAAATCACCTGTAGAACAGGAAAAGTGAATTTTTAATTAAATAACCTGATTATTTGCTGATGTGCTTTAGAGTGGAGAAGGAATCCCTGGAAACCAGCCTTTTTGAGACACAAGAGCTGGTAGCTCAGTTGGAAGCCCGCAAGGACCAACTAGAAGGAGAGAAGCAAGGCTTTGAACTTACCAAGCAGACTCTCCAAGGTACAGAATGTAGAGTTCTAAATCCAGTTAAGAATTTTTGTAGGCTTGACTTTTGCATTGAATTGCTGTGTTGCATGGGAAGAGAAGCTACCCCCTAAACCCTGACTAAACAATTTAGAATAAGGTGCATCATGAATGCCAGAGTGTAACCCAAAACAAAGATGCATAGTAAAGAGCAGGAAATCAGCCTTACTACATAGCCATCAATTAACTTAGAAAGGCGTTACAAATACATTTAAAACTGCTTATCGGTTTTTCAGACTTCAGAAACTTGATATGCTTGCCTTTCTAGTTGCCTTTTTGTTTTTCACACAGATATAGTGTTGAAAACTGCATTGGGGCATGTGTGAATTTAGCCTACATTTGTGTGTTTTTGGGTGTGTTTGTGTATTTTTTAAAAGAATGCACCTTAGAGATTATTATAATAAACATTCGTTTGATAACTGGTGGTGAGTGGCATAATTTTGTCGACAACATTTTTATCCCACCTTTCTTCATTTTATCCCACCTTTCTTCATTAACGTGACTTACAGCATTGTTATATACATGCAAAACCAGCTTTAATAAAACACATCAGAACACAAATACCATAAGTTGGATCCAGACAGCTTTTTCATTAAATCCTGCCCACCTATCGTCCTCACTATATTATTCATTTTGCATATTTACCATCTGCTTTTTTCTCTGATGGGGACCAAAGCAGCTAACAATAGACAGAAAAAATACAACAGAATAAATGAGAAATGGAGAGGATGCTTCTGATTGCCAAGCAGTCTTCTCTTTCTGCTAGCTGATCTTCTGCTCAGTTCTAGATTTCAACCCTCAGGTGGAGAGCCAAAGTGTGGTTCATCTTCTGTCTCTGGTCACATTCAGGCTTAAATGCCTAAGTGCAGAAAAAAGACAAACAGATGAGATGTTAATTATCTACTGCTATCTAGCAAGATCCCCAGATCCTCCCCTGTAAGAAGGTGGGAAAGTATTCTGTAGCCCCCATTCCATATGGCCTTTGTACATGCAGATTCCATTACCCCCATCATAGCCTTTTTCAGTGGTCAAAGTGGACCCCTCCTTTCTTTTTCACCAGCAGAAAAATTGGTTGGACCCAACCCATGTTTTAAAATCTTCTTCTTCCATTAATTAAAGATGACAATTGTGAAAATGAAACATTGGTAGATATGTTAAAACCACTCCTTCCCTGTACTGAATTCGGTATTACTGAAATTGTTTTCCCATTGCTTGTAATAGGGAACATACAAAGATGATATGCCCAGAATGAAGACTTGTTTTCTTTCACAGCGGAATTGGGGAAAGTTCGGCATGAGCTTGAGCTCCAGGAAACCACACTGAAAAGAGAGATAGAGATGTTGAAACACCAGCTAACTGAGGTGGAACAAGAGTGCCAGTTGGCCATAAAGAACCAGAAGCTGACTTTTGAAAAGGACCTAGGGTGCCTTAGAAAAGAGAAGGTAAGAGCTTCAGGCCTTTGACACTGTGCAGACAATGATGCTAGGATGATACACAGTGGCAATCAAATGATATCTAAAGGCACAGTATCCACTCACCAAACAGAAAATTTACCTGTGATGGCAAACTTGCTTTATCATCGCTAGATCACATGCATTAACTGAACTTTGAGATCGTTCAGCCTAAAACTTCATTCATATATGTGTTGTGTGCTCCTTGGTAATTCTCTTTATTTAGGATGAAGGATAACATTCTAAATATGAGGACAGTGAAGTCATTCAGACTCTCTGAAAGGCAATAGGATTTAATGTGATGCTTCTCCAGTTTGCTGGTGAATCTGCTGCTACCATTGAGGGTAACTTTGGTTCATTGACATGTCTTCAGTGCACTCCCGCATGGGACTGGGCAGGCCCAGGATGGCCATGGAAAACTGAGCTTCCAGAAGCTTCAGGGCACTTGGAGCATTCCTCCCCTCTCATCCAAATCTGATAGTGGGCCAGTTCCCCACACAAATGGTCTCGTGACAGAGGTGAGGAGAGCGCTCCCCTCTCAGTCCTCTCTTTGCCACCATGGAGAGAGGACTGGCTTCAGCTGAGTGCTTCATTTACCTCAGAATTTTTCCTTTCATCTTCTTTGTTGAGTTGGCAAAAATATTCTAAGTATGGAACAAAGATTCCTCAAAATGATGAGCATATGAACATTTTTTCTGCCTCAGTGAGACTCGTGTCTCTGAGATGTGCCTATCTTGCTGCTTTTTATTCCAAAGACCAGACATGAACAGGTCTCAAGAAAGTTAAAAATATCTCTTAATCTAAGGCATTGTCTCCTTGATGCCAAAGCTCATCGCTGGCACATCCACAGTCTGATTCTCCAGTTTAACTGAATGTCTCCTATTGACATTGACCACTGATGCCAAGATTCTCCTGTTCGAAGTCTGCAGTCTCCTTGATTGTATATCTTCTCACCTGGACAAAGTCCTTGTCACAGTTGAGGTCAGAGTCGGGGGGGGGGGGTGTCTCTCAACATTGACATCTCCACTCCCCTCAATATTGAACATTGTTGTTTCCTGTCATTCAGTCAACCAACAGAAAGAGCTCCTCCATTATCTGAAAACACACCCTCCCCTTTATTGGTTGAGAATCTTCTCTTTCCTCAGAAGGTGGTGTTTTCAATGCCCCCTTACTTCCCTTGGATCAATGAAAGCAATTGAAGACTGCACCTCATTCATCTGTTCCACCTCTCATCCCTGCTAGCCTTCATGTGGTTGTATTTCAGGGGTGTGTGTGCCCCCGTGTGCCCATTGGGACATTCCTCTGCCATGCAATATCCTTTTCTGCTGATTTTCGATGTCAATTGACAAGCACCCTTTGACATCTAGACATGAGGAGGCTGTTTCTACTTCACTACATCCACCTCATGATCCTTCAAACTTGGAGGAAGAGTCTGGGAACACATCAGTGCCTTCCCTGGAGGAAAATATTGGGGATTGTGCACCAGTCTTGCCAATGGAAGCCTTTAAGCAAAGCAAATAATTTGAACACTGAAGGCTCTGGACATTGTCTGTCCTGAGTTGGATCCAAAGTCTTCATAGCCAATAACGAATATATAAAATGGTGCCAATACACAACCAATTGCCCTCCCTTTAATCAACAATATTCAGGAAATAGCTGAAGGCATGTAGGTTAGACCATGTAGCCAAGCTTCCAACATATAAGTAGAGAATTTGTATTAGATAAAGTGGGAAGGGTCAGAACTCCTCTTCCACCACCCCACATCAACTGAGACACTCCCCTCACATTACAGATCTGAATCCCATCTGCCCCCCCCCCCCCCCCCCCCATGGATAAAGAGGCTAGGAAATTAAACACTTTGGAAGGGAAAGTATATTCTTCTAGTGCTCTTGGCCTTAGAGTATCCAGTTTCACTGCTGTGATGGGACGTTATCGAATGTTTCTTTGGGACCTCTTAGTACAATGTATTGATTTCCTACCAAAGAACAAAAATACTTTGAGCAAAAATGTGATACAGGTGACAGCAAAGAAGTGTAATAATAATTACACTAGAAAACTGGAAATGAGAAAAAAAATCACTCAGCTCCTAGGGAAGTCACTGGGCCTTTCCCCACTTCCCTTAAGCCCCGCGCTACTCGAGGAGAGTAGCACGGGGTCCCTCAGCACTCCCCACTGAGAGGGGCGGCGACAGCGCAGCCGCCCCAAAGCTGCTGCTGTCGCGCCCCTCAGCGCGCAGCATCCCAGGCGCTCTTCTCAACGGTGCCTTTTGATGGCCCCGCGCAGAGCGCCGGGTCATGGGGACGCGTGCCTGGGATGCTGCGCACTGAGAGCAGCGCGCGGCATAGAGGGGAAGGACGAAAGTGGGGAAAGGCCCACTGTTAGAGATTTCTCATTCCCTGAGTGAAAAAGAGAGACACATGCTTCATGCCCTTGTCACTATGTATATATGTTTAATGCTTAGAGATTTGTTTCCATGTAAAGAACTGTATAGTGCAAAGTGGTACTGTAGATTTTGAATGTTTGCTTTCTCTCAGAGTGCTGCTTCTCTTCATCTTGGCTTCTCCATGGTACACTGTAGCTCTTTTCAGCCACTTACAGAAGTCAGGAATTCAATCAGGGAGATTTTGCTTATGCGATCTACTAGCTTACTTGATATCCTGTTGCTTTGTTCCCAGGAGATCCTGCGTCAAACACTGACTGATGAAAAGGATGAGATTGTACATCATCTTCAGCAGGAGAAGGAAGAACTAATGTTTAAAAATGAAGCCGAGAAGAGAGAACTGATGGAAGAAATCCTTACTTTGCAGCAGAACCAGGAAGAAAACCTCCTCCTGTTGGAAAATGAAAAACAGAAGGTAATGAGAACAACATGAAGGGACATTAGCAGGAAGGATAGGTTTTTTCTCAGTGGGGATCTAGGACTTGTTACCCAAAACGTGTGACCCACCAATCAAAATGCAACCCAGCAGCCATGTATGGTAGCCCAGCAGGGACTCTTGCTTTTACTGTCCACCTCATTCTTAACAAACTGGCCCAATTGTGTGGGTCCAGCAGGCCAACATCATATGGTTACTGATCTGCAATCAGATCACAAATTATACAGGTCTGCTTTAATGAGAGTGCTGAAATTCATAATTACCAGCTTCAGAATGCAAATCTCATGATACTTGGATATATCATGAATCAAACAGCATTCTTCTGAGAAGTTTTTTCCACAGCACAGAATATAAAACAAGTTTCTACACAAGTGAAGAATGTACTTCCAGTTAAACCATACATTTTGTCCAAGCCCTACAATGACAACTCACAACTCCAACAGAGCTGAACAATTTAGTTCAGTTTATTTTGACACAAGATCAGTTTGACAGAACTAATCAAAGATCAACTTTAATGGTTTTTGTGGTGCCAGCCAGGTACCTGTCAGACACCCAGAGCATTGGGAGAAAGAATCAATGTAATCTCTGAATTTATCTGATGAGGCTCCTGGACACTTCCCAACCCAGTTAGCCTATATAACATTGCAAAGACTTCTTAATTGTATTCTGTTATTTTGCTCTTCCCCCAGTCTTTATTTTCTTGACCTTTTAAACATATGGCAGAAGGGGAATTCCTTTTTATGCCACAGTGTTTAGTACAAATTAATTACCTTGCCTAAATATGTTGTCTCCTTATATGTGGGTTTGCCCTTTCACTATCTCCAGGCTTTGTCCCAGAAGGAAGTAGAGAAGAATCTTCTTTTAGAAAAGCTGAGCGATGCTCAGCGGGATCTCACAGTTGCCAGGGCAGAAATTGACCGAGTGACGCTGGAAGCTCGGAATCGGCATGAACTAGATAAGGTGAGCCTAATTCTTGATTATATTTTCATGTTCAGGAAAGGAGTGCAATGGCACAATAGCCAAAAAATTATTGGGGAATCCAGGCCTGCACAGTTTAAATTAGGCAAAACCTTATTTTCATATTCAAGAGTAGGAAAGGGGGAAAGGTCATCTATCTCCTTCCTTTGCACTAATCTTGGAGAACTTTCTTACTGGAAAGGTTGCCAGGTTCAATTCTGGAAAACTTTTAGAAAACTGACAAAAACTTTTGTTGTTGTACTTGGAGCCTTATTAGAGATCAGTGCTAATTTGATCCATCTATCACTTTCTAAAAGTAAGATTACTTGCTGATCTTGAAATGGTAACCTAGTATTAACCGTTTAGCCTTCTCCCTACTGCTAACAGCTTTCTGTGGGTACATTTTTAGGTTCCATTTTCAGTGAACCATAAATACTGCTTTTGATATTTTATTGAAAGATTTATTGAAAGAGGCTGCTTTTAATGTTTCAATAGGAGTAAATAATAGAAAAGAGATGTGGGTAAGTTGTTTTGTAGAACGTAAGTAGTTAACAAATGGATTTACAAATCCTAACAGTTATCCACCGATATCAGTTCATACCCCACTTTGCCTCTCATGAGCAACATTTGGGAGAACACTTAGGCCCCTTCCACACACGCAAAATAATGCATTTTCAAACCACTTTCACGACTGTTTGCAAGTGGATTTTGCCATTCCGCACAGCTTCAAAGAGCACTGAAAGCAGTTTGAAAGTGCATTATTCTGCATGTGCGGAATGAGCCATAGTCTGTTTTTCCACTTTCAAAATCCCCCGTGCTATATCCAGGAGTGCAGCTGCCAAGGTGCTCTTTACCCTGCTGTTGACTTCGCACTGCTCCCCGGCTCTCCTCCACTTGCACCGTGAGGTCTTCGGCAATGTCTTCTACAAATCTCCCGCCCCGCCCCCCCCCCCGCTCTCTCCACTCACTTTCACCAATTTAGTTGACTATGCACAAAACAGGGGCTGGGAATCGGCACCCTCACCCCCTCCCTGTCTAAACTCCTTGCGTGTGCAAGAGAATTGCCACCCTCCCATTCACAGAGCCTTCACACGTTGCTTCTCTGCAAGGTTTCTCATGTTTTTGCAAGGTTTTGCAAGGTTTCTCCCTCCGTGTTTTTAGTTTCACTGCAGGGGAGAAGGTGCCCATTCATTGAAGGGGCAGGCCAGAACGAGGAAGGAAAAATGGCCTCGTTCTGCTGCCGAGGAGGTTTCTTGGCAGCGGAAACCACTGGATCAATGGAGGGGCATTCCAAAAGGTCCCCAACCTTTGCGGTTCTGGAAAGTCCCAAAGCAAAGCCACTGCTGCGGGGCGGCACCGGGTTAACAGCATACCAAACACGCTGCAGCACCAGGTGTTGTGGGGAACTCCCCATTGCACCAGGGTATTCCTTGTCCAACAATGGGACACTTTTAACATACAAAATCAGCCTTAGAATTCCAGTGGGACTAGGAAGACAAAAGATGCCTCCCACTAGCAGAGATGTACTGTGAGATTCAAGTCTATGTATTCTTTTCAAGGTTATAGGAAAATTGTAATTTCACGTAGCTTTCTTCTTTGTCTTAAGGATGCTGTTCTCCTTTTTGCTCCCATTTTCATATTTATTTAAGTGTATATTATAGGTTTTTTTCTTTTGTCTTAATAAGTAAACATCTCTCTTCAAAACAAAGAAGAACTTCTGCCCCAAGTGTTTCTGTAAAGTAACCCAAGAAAACTAGTTGGTACAGACAAACCCTATCGTCCCCGTCTACATATTGAAGTGTGACACTTTCTAAAAGAAGAAGCTGATCAGACAGCAGTAACTGGGATGAGGGGTCTGGAGGACGTTTTGTATGTAAGAATACTCTGCTGGTCATGAGCTTGCTTGACTCAGGCTTATGTTAACTCTCTCCACTAGTTGCTTCCCAAAATGTACCATAAACTTTCTGTGATTGTATGTAAATAGCCCATTATGAGATTGTTTGGTTCTGCCTTTAAATACGAAACACATTGGCAGTATCAGTTCACAGGGCTCTATCATATCTCCAGAGAAATCAGTTCACAGGCACACAAGGCAGAGCCTCCTAAGACAAACCAAACAAACAGCACAACAAGGGTGAGAAATCCCCACCAGAACAAATCTGAAAAGCATTTCAGCTGGAAAGCCTGACTGGGAACCAAAGGGAAGCCAGCTTTAAAACAAATAATTCCTCCAAAGGACTGTAAACAACAACCCCACCCCAAACTCTTAGAACGGCAAAATGACAGAAATGAATGTGACTTGCTATCAAGGGGGTTTACTGGCAAGCACTAGCAGATGAAAAGCTGTTGTAGCCTGCTAAATGTAAGAACTGCTAGTCCCTCTGCCTTTTTGCTCAGTAGAAAAGTTCAATCTACGCAAAAGACCGTGATCCATCAAAACAGAGAGACCAGTATAGTGTGTCATTTTCTGTAAGGTCACACATGATAGGAAGGACTCTTCCAGGCTGGGACCGAGGAGGGTGAGGCAGTGAATCCAAGCCAGGCACTTCTCCCCAGGGCCGAGGAAATGTTGCAATTCATCGCTGGAAGCTGCATGGCTGTGTTCCATGGATGGTCTGGTCTCTCCCACCCCCCCACCCCCGGAGAAGCTTGTGTGTGGCTTGCAATGCTGTGAGCAAGTTCCTGGCATCAGAAGAAAAGATCTTGCCCAAGAGCTTCTCATTTCCTGGAGTTCCCCCTCCCTGAATCCCCAGAGGAGCTCCCTTCAGCCTAGATGGCAAAACAGAGCCTCACAAATTCAGCAATGAAACATGTGTCTCCCTGTTTCATTCTGGGAATGAGACCCCCTAACAGAGATTTCCCTAGGAGCTGAGTGATTTTTTTTCTCATTTCCAGTTTTCTATTATAATTGTTATTATACTTCTTCCCTGTCATCTGTACCTCATTTTTTAAAAGGAGTGAATTATCACACCCTAATTCAGGTGGACCCAAAGACAACCCATTTAAAAAAGAAATTGCTTTTGTCATGTGTGTGACTACATCCTAATCAGTGGGGCTGTATCCTCACCTAATCTAAACCATAATAGCAAAGCATTTTATAGCATCTTATTTCCACCATATTCCTGTTTCCACAGTATGACCAAATGCATCTTGTTGCATATGTATTAATTTGGAATAAGACACAAGGAATAAAGGAACTGTTGGGTTTTTGGGGCTGTGTGACCATGGTCCAGAGATTCTAACATTTAATATATGGCTGGCATTTTCTTAGGCATGTCATGGACTGATTTTGCATGCCAAAATTGCCCCCCTGTTGGCACGGGGAATGCCCCGATGCAGGAGTTCTGCACAGCCCCCAGTCCTGCAGTTTGACTGCCACATTTCTGCTTCAGAGCCTCCCCGTGGCAATGGCTTTGCTCTGCGAATTTCCTGAACCACAATGTTTGAGGTCCTTTTGAAATGCCCCTTTGTTGCTCCAGAGGCTTCCACTGGCATGCAAAACTCCTCGATAGCGTAAACAGAGCCAGTTTTCCTTTGGTCTGCCCCACCAATGGGCGGGCACCCCTCCCCCTTGCAGTGAAAAAAAAACGGAAAAAGAAACCTTGGTTTTTATAAAGGAGGGAGAATCCTTGGGCAGAAAAACGGTGTGTGCAGGCGCTGCAAACAGGAGGGCGGCGATTTACTCACACACATAAGAGTTTTAGATTTACATTTTAGATTGAGGAGGGGGTGGAGGACGGCGATCCTGTCGCACACACAACTTTGTGAGGTAGGTTAGGCTGAGAGAGTATGACTAGCCCAAGATCATCCAGTGAACTTCCACGGCACAAGTTGGGATTCAAATTTGCATTTTGGATGTGGGTGGGTGAGGGCGCCGATTCTCAGCACCTGTTTTGTGTTCAAAATCATGTAGAACTAAAATGGTAAAAGTGAGTGGGGGAAGTGGGGTGATATTCAGCCAATCCGAACACAGGAAACAGGCTACCCGCACATGCATGAAAGAGACTATGGAAGAACTTGCGGTGCTTAAGCAGTGCTTATGGGAAAGCCCTGGGCTTGTGGGGGAAAAAATTTGGGGCATCCCACACCGTCCCTGACTCTAGCAAAAGAAAGAGCCGGGCAGTGAGGAACTACAAGCAGGGTGAGAAGCCCTGCAGCTGGTATGCTCCCTGGCTAAGCCACGGAGCATTTAAAAAGTGCAAAATCAGCCATGGTAAGGTGGCACAGTGTGGAGTATTTTGTGTACTTGGGAGGGGGATGAAGCGCATTTACATCTGTCCAAGTGGAGTTCATGTTCACTTTCATTTATATGTATCAAGGTGGTTTGAAAGTGTATGACTCCTCTCAGAAACAGGAACAAAGTGAGGCAGTTGCAGGGAAGAAATGAATATGTAGTATCTGGTGGGATGTTGAATGGTGTTTGAAAGGCCCTCAGGTTTTTGGCCAAGACCTGGCAGGTGGAGAAGACATGTACGCAACTACACAAAATATTCCACCCTGTGCCACAAAGAAAACATCTTATTGTGACATGCTGCTGAAGGTACCAGCTATAGATGCGAACAAAACATTAGGAGCTAAAACTACCAGACTACAGAACCCAAAAAACTCACAACAACCAGTTAATCCCAGCCATGAAAGCCTTCAACAAAACAAAAATAAAGGGCTGAAATGTTAGTTACTCAAACTTAGGGACTTGTGAACTCAAGGGAGAACTCACTACCAATTTTGCTTGCTATGGGAGAGAAATGGGGGATATAAATCCAACTCTTCTTCTTTTCTTGCTACTTCACTTGCACAGAATACTTTTATAGCACAAGCCAGGAAATAACCCTCCCAAAGCTCCCCACCCCCCACCCTTGTGTTGTTTTGGTGGGGGGAAATGACCTGGAGGAAAAGCTTCCTTCTCCCACAGTATGGGAAGGATTAAGGTACCTAGTGCTACATTCCATATCCCGTTAGCATTTTGAGGAACTTTAATGATCAAAACACAGAAGAACCTTCTCATCACTCTCCCATATCACATTAAATTTGGCTTTTAAACCTACAAATAATAACCCCTCCATATTCTACCATAAACAATAACATCTCACCAACAGTACCATCACCTGCGTAACAGAATTAAATTGTTATTTGCAATACATACTTTGCATTATTTGAAAACCACCAGTAATCTATTGGCCAAAGGAACATTGTGTGGATGATAAATGGCACAAGTTAACCTAAAACTAAACATATCTAAGGGAGCAATCCTAAATTGTTCTAATTAATAGTAAGTTCCTAATATTTTACCCTGATGGGGTCTTGGCTTAGTTGGAATTTGAGCTTCCAGATACTCAAAGGCCATACTAAGAACTTTTGACTCTAGTACATGTTATGCTCATAGTACACACTATAGAGCTTTAAAAATGGCTTAGCTGGAGAGTCTAGTATGGGCTATGTCCTGTGGGCAGATTTGGGCCAAAAGTTATGAAAGTTGCTGCTTTGATAGCACTAGGGGGCACTCAGTATCCACTAGTGAATCCCATCCCTAGTCTAAAGAGCAGTTCTGCTATGACAGTGTACATGAAAAGATTAAAGAAAATGTTAGATGTAAACCAACCCCAGCACTATCCAAGACAGCACTGTGAGAATTCAGATGGCCAAGGAAGAAGAGCAGTGTGTTAACTGGGGTAGTAGACATTTGAAATTCACAAGCTGGTCAATTCTTATTTGAAGGAGCATGATTTGCTTGGAACTGTTTGCGGCAGAATAATGAATATATTTTTTTTAGAAATTTGAGGTAGTAGAGGAAGTAAAATAGTAAAGTGAGTTATTTTTTTGCAGTTGAAGGTGTAGAACTACCTCAAGTAATTTCACAGTTGCTGCCCTGACTGGGATGGTCCAGGCTAGCCAGATCTTGTCAGAAACTAAGCAACGTTGGCTCTGATTAGTACTTGGATGAGGAATTACCACGGTTGTTATGCAGAGTAAAGCAGTGGCAAACCACTTCTGTTAGTCTATTGCCTTGAAAATCCTATTGGGTTGCAATAAGTCAATAGTGAATTGACAGCACTTTACATACACAATGAGCAGTCTAACTAATATTTGGTAAAGTACTTCAATAAGGACTATGAACAATAGTTGTAACGGAATTTTCTTACTTGTCGAATGCAGGATGCCAACTGACTGTGGAGCAGTAGATGACTGTCCTTCAAGTCAGCCACCCTATAGCTTTCCTTTTCAGGGAATGGCATTTTTGATGCTATTGCCTCAAGCTTGGGTAGTTCCCACTCACCCTGCTTCTTAGCTGTTTATTGCAGCAGTGCTCTCTGGGACACCTTTCGGGAATAATTGAGCATCTCTTCTGATAAACCTCATGCTTATTCCTGCATGGGACTGTTGGTGTGAACCAGCTAACAGGAAGCATTTGCATGGTTTTATACCAGAACTTAATTGGAGAACTGGCATTGGAGACAGAAAGGCTCATTCCGCACAGTATATTTGTAACGAGTTGCAATCTCTATAAATGAACTCGTTTTCCCTTTTTATAAATGGAAAATGAATTCATTTGTAACAATTGCAACTCATTACAAATATGCTGTGCAGAATGAGCCAAAGAGGTGTAACATTTTAATTAGCAAGCAGGTTCCAAATGCTTACATCTTTCCAAATACTGCTTTACTCAAAATGATTTTCATGTATATTGCAGGTATCACCTTTGGCTCCTTACAGAAATCTGAACCGGAGTTTAGCTGAAATGAGGGTCAGAAAATACATTATGTGATTCCAACACTGGAGGGTGCTTGATGCTCCTACAGAGGCAACTGAATTCTTAGTCATTCATGCAAGCTCAGCATGCAATCTATCAGTAGTCCAGTTCAAAATTTCTGTGATGTCAGCAGCTGAGACAGAGAGGAGCCTTGTGATACCTTAAAGGATTTTATTTGTATTTGTTGGTTAAACAAAGCTGGTTGTGCGCCATCCCCTAAAGCTCAGTTTATTTCTTGTCATCTGGTTGCAACAGCAAAATAATATTTTTTAAAAATATCTGTCTCCTATTTCCCAACTTCCATGGATTTTTGGCTCCGTTTTCCTGTGTCTCTCTCTTTTTTGCCAAGTGGGTCATTTCCCATAAAGGAGACCCATGATCCAATCAATAGTTGGATGATTAATGTGCACATCACAATTCTTTTAGTTTAAATGAACCTGTCGCCTTGGGGAGAGAGCACACAAGCCATGGATGATAAGAATCTTAGTGTTTTTGGATTCTTAAAAGCATAAGAAGAGTCCTGCGGGATCAGGCCAATGGTCCACCTAGGCTAGCATCCTGTCCCACACAATGGCCAACCAATTCCTCTGGAGGGCCAACAACAGGCTATAGAGGCTAAGGCCTTCCGTTGATGTTACCTCCTGGCATTGGTATTCAGAGGTTTATTACCTCTGAACACAGAAGTTCCCTTCAGTCACCATGATGTGTATCCAGCAACAGATCTATGTCTAATTATTTTTTAAAGCTGTCTATTCTTGTGGCCATCTTATTTCTCCCTCAGTGACCCACTCCACATTATACCACCTTAAATTCATAAAAGTAATTCAGCTGATTAATGCTATGAATGCATATTGCCTCCTTTGTTTCCTCTACAGTCTGATGATTGACCGGGGAATGGGGGCAGGGTGAGCTGACAATGGGAAATTGCTTGTTCTTGACAAAGGGGTTAAGAGCAATTCACACAATCATAGAATTTATGTTAACACTGACTGAATCCTGCATATTTTCATCCTGGGATCAAATTATGCTCATGGTCTACACAGTGAAACCCAAAGCAACTACCGGAGTCTTAATTATGTCCTGAGAATTACTGCATTAAGGCAGGGTGGCCTGGATGATCTAATAGGTCACTTTCCATCTTGGCATGTTGTGATTCTATAAAATGTAGTTCCACTTGTAGAATCATTGACTGATTTTTACAGAGAGGGAAAAAAATAAATGAAGCTGATATTAAATCTGTGGAAGGCATCCTATACTGCCTTGTAACTTTTTAATGATAAAGGTTATTGGCAGGCCTTTTAGGTCTATAGTGAGCAATCCAAGATCACACCATCTCCATTCTTGCTTCAGGGAAAGAACCAATAATCTATACTAATGATGGGTGGTGGGTGATTTGGTAAAGGGACTAAAGATTCATCCTGGCTCAAGGAAATAAAGGCAGCTTATCTTGCTTGTTACAATTCAGATAAACAGGTGGCCACATTGTTGGTCCAGTTAGCACGGCAGGGGCGTTCTGGAGGCGTTCCCAAGGGTAGAGCCAACTATAGTCAGCTTCCATCTGGGTTTTCATGTTGTGAGTCCCATAGCCAGTTCCCCGGACTTATGCAACCCCAAATCCATTTGGCCCCATGAAGGGGAGCAGTACCATCCCCAGCTGGCTCAGGCTTTGGATGGGGGTGTAAGTTGCATGTACAATGGAGCACCCTAAAGCAGGGGTCCCCAAACTACAGCCCGGGGGCCAAATGTGGCCCCCTGAAGGCATTTATCCAGCCCGCCAGGCATGGCGACAATGGCTCCATTCATGTGCAGTGGGGGCTTGAGGGAGAGGAGGAACTGGCCCCAACGGCTGTTGATTGCAGTTACATGATGGCACCCCCAAATCTCCATGAATTTTCTGACCCAGAGTTGGAAACCTTACATGTGGCAACGCCTGCTCCGCCCTTCCCTCTCAGCTACTCCATGTGTTGCTCTCAGGCTTCCTGTTCCGCCTCACTCCCATTGGCATCAGCCAGGCTGGCGAATCGCTCGCTGGCTGCTAGGGAGGAAAGAACCCAGGAAGATACCTGATCCTGGGTTAGATGGAATGCTTCATTGGGAAAGTTTTGCTTTTTTTTTTTTTTTACAGGGGAAGGTATTCCACAGCCTCCCCAACAATATTTGGAGCCCACTCTGTACTTGACATACTTTGGTCACTGTTCTAAAAACAGACCATGACAGAAAGGCTGAAAGGTGAAATCAAACATTTTACAATCATTTGTGCATAGGAATTTGTTCATAGTTTTTTTTAGTCCGGCCCTCCAACAGTCTGAGGGACAGTGAACTGGCCCCCTGTTTAAAAAGTTTGGGGACCCCTGCCCTAAAGTGACCCAGTGTCAGACTTTTACTTGTGGCTTCCTTGCCAAAAAATGCTAGCCCTGAACTGAAGCTAGTTCACACTGACCTTTATTGCTTGTACCCCATATTTTAAGTGCTGTTGATCCAATTATTTTCCAATAATTCAATCCACATGCCTCTCTTCCAAACTTTGCATCACAAGCCAAGGTGCAGCCCCCCATTACACACATCTATGGCCGAATACCCACCAAATGTTAAATACAGATACAACCAGGTTTCAAAATAAACTGCACCCTTTCATCGAGGTTTCAACCTCCACACTGCAGCATGTTTCTAGTGAAGGCATCTATGCCTATCTCGGTTTCAAAGAATGTGACAATCCCCACTTACACGCGATCGGCTTGGAGCGTCTATCCTGATTGGCTGTCATGCTGTGTAGGGGCAGGAACTTTTTTGTCACGACAGTACGTGATAACATGAGCACATAAACGCGTACATAAAAGCTCTCAGGGCTGTAGGGACTTTATATCAAATGTACATATGATAAAAAGTATGAAATTATGGTTTATTATTATCACCGTTTTGCTATGTTGTTAGCCATCTTGGACCCCATTCTGGGGGAGGGTAAGAATAAAAATCTCATAAATTAATAAATAGATGATAGAAATTTTGTGCTTGAAAAATGTATTCTAGACTTTTTCTTACCATAGTGTGTGGAAAGAATTTCATACATTTTCTCTCCCATGGAGTTGTCATTGGCTCTGTTGCAAAATCAATTACTTACACATGACTTCATGTAATTTTCACAATGAAGCTAATAGCAGTTTCCTGGTACAGTTTGAGAATGTGAAAATGGTGCAGGGTGAGAAGGCTGAAGCAATGCCCTCCCATGTGGCTCAGCTGTGAGCGGGAAAGGGCCGATTTTCTTTTGGAAGGCAGAAAACTCTTACAGACATCCGATAAGAAGTCCTCTTCTCATCCACTAACCCTCACAAGTACTTTGTAACATGTGATGTAGCTGCTTTATTGTTATCCTAAAAGGGTATTTGTCTTGTTCCTGGCTGATTTCAAATCATGCTGCTCTAGAATTGAGCTCTGGATGTAAAAGTTTACGTGCGTGCGTGCGTGCGTGCGTGCGTGCGTGCGTGTTCCAAGTGTCAAAGAAGCTACAGCTAGATGAGTCCCCACATTTCAGATCTTTGTGAAACACAAAAGAAACATCTTCTGGCATCTTACTTTTATGCAGAACACGGTTGCCAGCATCACTGATGATCTGCGGACCTTCCAGCTACGTTTTGAAGATGCAGTGGCTGCCCACCAGAAAGAGCTCAAACGCTTGAATGATCACATAAAGGAACTGGCAAGAGAAAAGGAGCTCATAGGGAGGGAGGTATGTATGACCCCACTGGCTCTGCTGTTCTTGTCATGGACTGGTTTTCTGTGGCCTAAATATCCCATTGTCAACAGGGTGATATTTGATCCAACCCATACCTTTAATGAAACCTGTTCATAAGATGCTTTGTAGTTGGAAGCACACACCCTTTTCCAAGGCAGGCAATTTTCAATAGCATAGAGAATAAGTAAGAAATATGAGGCCTTTTATTCTTAGGAATTTCAAGAATACTAAAGGATGGTGGGCAGAATGAGATCAGGTAAAATACGTTAGCAGTTGGACACATGGACAAGTGAAACTGCCTTACACTGAGTCACACCATTGGTCTGTCAAGATCTATTGGTCTATCAAGATCCTCTCCAGGATTTCAGGGAGAGGCCTTTCCCATCATCTATTGTCTGATCCTATTTACTGGAGATGCCAGAGGATTGAACTTAGGATCTTCTTTATGCAAAGCATATATGCACTATCTCTGAGCTGTAGACCCTCATCAGATTGTATGTTAGAGGTAGATGATAGGTTTCGGACTCAGATTGTAAGATGGAACCAGATTTGCCAATGATATATATACACTCTCCCTTCTAGACATTTAGTTTAGTAGTTGGGGGGAGGGGGGTTGGTAGTGTTTCAGAAAAAAAACTCTGACCAGAGACAGTGGAAGAACAAAGGAAATGAGTATGTGTGTACAACATAGAGCGCATCATACTGCTTCTGACTCTGAAAAATTATTGTGTGTATGTAGCCCAGAGTTACACAGATAAAAGTGGGCTAGTACAAAGCTTTGCTAGCCAATGTATCTCTGCGTGGGTTTGCTTCAGACTGCCTTCCCCCAACCAATCAGTGTCTTGTGTTTCCAAAGGGTCATGCTACTAGCTAAACTAGAATGAGGGATGACTATCTGTCCTGTCATGTCCCATCTTTTAAGGATCCATCTCTACATGGTAACAGTTGGGGTGGGGAAGAAAACTGCAGCTCTGAAATACATACCCAGGTGGTAACCCTCACCCACTGCCCGAAGCTTCCAGGAGTCTGGGTCTCTACAAACACCGAAACAGCAGAACAAGGGAATGACCCCAGCCTAAAAAGAATGGGGTGGAGTGAGGGGGGGAATAGAAAATTAAAGGACATAAAAGAGGAAGAGAGAGTAATTTAACATGACAGGCTGTTTATTTTGGCAAAAAAAATGGTCTCCTTTCAACAGATTTCAAAGTCCAGGCCCAGGAGGGACCACACAAGCAAGCCGAAGGGGGCTGTTCCAGAGAGTAGGAAGGGCAAAAGGAATGGAGATGGGGTGAAGAGGGGTACATATATTAGAGGATTGGCATGGTACGAGCAGAGAAAGACTAACTCAGCATGGGAAGGAAGTGTGGAGACAACAGCAGGAGAGAGAGGGGGGAATGGGAGAGGACAGTTGTGGGACTAATATAACAAGCTGAGGGCAAAGAAACACAGAGCAAAATCCTCACCGGCGCCAGCATTGACCTACTTATCGCCATGGGAACCATAACATTTTCACAGCCTTTTAACTTGAGGAAGTAAGACTCATAGAGCAGCCCTGCCTTCCCAAACGTGCAAGCATGCTCACAGACTTTCATGTAACTGCATTCATGTTCACAACACATTCACGTTCAAACAAGACACATCGCTCACTCTTTGCTCTCTTCTGTTCCTCACACGCACACACACACACGCACACACACACACACAAATAAATGCATTCTCCCTCTTGGGCATGCAAGCTGTAGAGCAGAACTTACACACATCCCCATACACACAAACTTGAATGTCCGTGAATGCAGGATGCATGTTCTGCAGAAACCATTGCATGCATTTGCAGGCACTCCTATGTGTGCTGTCACATCTGTATGCTTCAAATAATTCAGTGGAGAGTCATATATTTTTTTCTCTCCTTCTCACGCACACACGCTGTAGTATCTTCTTTCTCTCCCACCCTGAAATACCCTCTTCCATGTGTCCAGGACTCAGCTGGAGTCTTGGCAGCCCAGGCGTGATTTCAAAAGAGGCTGTTTATAAAAAGTTTTAGTCAAGAAATAATTATAATAATCACATTAAGAGCTTTGTTGCAGTGTTCCTGTAAATGAGGGAAGCTGCCCGTGCTGGGGGAGAGGGACAGGAAGGAGGGTGAGAGTATGTGTGAGAGAGTGGGGAGGGGGTGTTTGTGCGCAGTGTTTTCTTTTGAATCCCACCCCCCCTTCCTAACTTCCCCCCTTATCCTGGGGAATAAAAACAGTTTATTTTATGATGGATCGTCCCTCTCTTTGGTCATTGACCTTTCTTAGTGAATTCCTGCTGAGCTCAGCAGAAAGTACTGAGTGCATTTGTGGATCCCATATGTGGGTGGGGGCTGGGAGAGAAGGGGGCTCACCCTAATCCTTCTCAAAAACAGAACAACAATAACACTGAGCTGGGTGGAATGAACCAGACCAACAGGGAGGATCTGGACAATGTTAGAGCTTTTCTAAGTAAAGAGTTAGTAGGAAAGAAAACAGGAAAGGAAGAAAAGAAACAGTGATTTGGGGTTCATATAGAATGTGCCTACCCATATCCTGACCCAGTTCTGTAACAGACAGGGCACAGTGCAAACAGTACAGTGGACTTGGATTTTTTTCAGAGAAGTGAAATTAAAAAACCCTTGAGCCTTATTTCCTTCTGCAAATAAGACCCTGCAGTGACACTGAACTAGCACAGGAAATAGCTGTATTATCCTCAGGAGTCCTCTCTGCAGTCTCGGGGATATAGTACATTGTGCTGGGATGCAGGCGTTTTGGCCTTGGCTGGCATTGACCAGGGCATGTTATGTACTATGTCCGTGGGCAAGTCATTGTTCATCGCTGGGGCTTTCACTTTTATTCAGACTTCATGCTTTTGGGGATCTGACCATCTACTCTTTTAATGGCTGTCATTTCTCTCATCCTGTGGTTGCTAAGGGGAATTCTTCCATTCTGACTCTACATTAAACTGCAAATTAGCTGAAAAATTTGATTTCCATTGTTCACAGTACCCTTCAGTTATTTACAATTTTGGCACTCTTATCTTGTGTACTAGGGAAGCTTGATTCTCTCAATACATATATTCACCATTTTATTGAATGAAAAGATTACATGTATTTTCCAGAGTTGGCAAATACAGTCAGAAACCCACAGTTTGAGGATAGTTGGAAGATACATAAATTGCCCAAGTCATGCAAAATGACGAACATGTGAATTGGAGGACTGTGCTGACAAAAAAAAATTATTCACATTATCCAGGCAGCACAATTTTTTTAAAAAGGATTCTGTTTTTAGGATCTGCCATCTTGAATCTCAATTCAGTCAAATTGGCTTGCCTGTGAGTAAGTAGGTTTGGCATGTGCTGCATGTTAAAAGTTCCAGACTCAGAAGAGTGTATATTTTTTTTTTATCTTTAAAGGCAGAACAGTTGAGGACACAACTGCGGTTGGCAGATGATACCCATGCAGGAGTTCGTAAAGAAGTGGCTGAACTTCACTGCAGATTGCAGGAGACTGAAGAGATCCGTGACCATCAACAGAACAAGATTCTGGAAATCCAAAGGGCCCTGGCAGATGAGAGCAGGGAGAAGGAAGCACTACAAAAGTCCAACTCCGAACTCAGAGCAGCCATCAAGAAAGCAGAGAATGAGAGGCTCAGGTAATTAGGTGGGGAGTTAGGACAAGCTGGTAGGACAAGCAGGTTGCAGCCATAAATGTGTCCACTGCACTATACTTTGAGAGAAGCCAACAATAATAGCAGCACATGCATCCACTTTAGTCTGCAGATTTCAAAGGATGAGAAGGAGCAGAAGGCTGCCATCCTGGAAGAAGCAAAAGCAGCAATTGAGAGAGAGTTGGAAGAGCTCCGAGCAAATCTGCGGGAAGTGGACAAGTCTCTCATGGAAGCTCGAAGGGAACTACAGGAGCTGCGCAGACAGGTCTGTGCATCCCACATTTTTGGTAATGTGAGGATGTAATAGTTGCAGTCAAAATTCTATTTGAGCAGAGGACATCTGAGATAACTAGACATGCAGTCCACAAGTCAGCAGCAGCTGATGTCTCTATGTGCCTCAGCAGAGTGAACTGTGACAGAAGCAGCATCACTGTGCCAAATATCATTGTTGCTTCTTTGATGGATCCCTGAAAACCTCTTTGATAACTCCCTGAATCCTTGATCCTCCATGATAAATCCTGATTTTAACATCTAAGCACCATCTTTCCTGTCCTTGATTGTATATCTTATCTATATACAACAATTCTTCAATTATTATAGTTCTCCATGGCTGATTTTGCACTTTCAAAATTCCCCGTGGTATACCTGGGAGCGTACCTGCTGCGGGGCTTCTCACCCTGCTCATAGCTCCCCACAACTCCCCAGCTCTTCCTTCACTCCAGCCAGGGATGCTGTGGGAAACCCCAAGAGATTCCCCACAAGCCTGAGGCTTTCCCTTAAGCATGACGGAAAGCATGTGCCGGCAGCTTCCTGCATTCTGATTAGCTGAATCTTGCTCCATTTCCTGCCTTCTAATTGGCCGAATCTTGTCCCATCCCCCCCCCCCAAACTCACTAGCAGTATTTTATTTTATTGTTAAAACTTTTTTATTTTTAAAACCTTGTGATTCTCTCGCATATGCGAGGAGTTTGCTGGCAGGGAAACTGGTGATTCTTCCCCCTTGCAGACTGCTCGGGCATGCAGGAGAACCGCCGGCCAGCTTCCCCCCCACCCCTTAAACTTCTTGCCATTTACACCCCTGCAAACTCCTCTTGTGTACTAGGGGGGGCAAAGGGGGGCACTGATTGATGGGGTGGCCCAGAGTGGCGAGAAAGGAAAAGTGGGCCCGATTCTGCTGCTGAGGAGTTCTGCACTCTGACAGAAACCACTGGTGCAACAAAGGGACTTTTCAAAAGGGTCTCAACCTTTGCAATTCAGGAAATTCGTGGAGCAAAGCCGGCAAAAACATGACAGACATGCTGCAGGGCCAGGGGCTGTGCAGAAGTCCTGACTGCATTGGGGCATTCCCTGTGCCAACAGGAGGGCAATTTCAGTGTGCAAAATCAGCCCATCTGAATCTTTCTCAGATCTGGTACCCTCAATAAATTATAGTTCGCCAAAATAGCATGTCTGTTTATATTTTCAGTGAATGTGTAGAGACCAGATCTTACTGCAAATTCGGGGGGGGGGGGCTTATCTAAGGATAAGGAGATGGTCAGTCAATCATGGAACATTTTTTTTAATGGGACAAACTCAGCAAATACTTGGTCTACCTATTGCACTCTTTTTGCAGAAGAAAAGACCCCATGTATGACTCCTGAATACTGACCAGTGCCTTGTTTTCCTCCCATTTTGCAGATAAGGACCCAAGAAAGTGAGAACAGCAAGCAAGCCCAAGAAGTCATTCAACTGCAGCACCGATTGCTGCAAGAAGAACAGCAATCGCAGCAGAGCAGCAAAGAGGCTGCAGAACTGAAGCAGAAGATAAATGACCTAGAGACTAGCCGTGAATCTGCTAACAAGGAGGTAGTGTTGGGGAAGAAGAACAGAGTCATCTGGGAGATTTGAGAAGGCAACAGACACAGTATTGAAGGAATCTGTGTACATGAAGAAGCAGATTCTGTTTCTTTTATTTTCCAACATTTATGAAATAGCAACAATGTGTTGGGTGCCATTTGAGAACATAGCAGGCACCTTTGTTTATGCAGGACATATAGGAGCTAGGGGTGTGCACCTCCCCAAAATAAGTCAGTATTTTAAAATTTGGTTATATTAGATCCTGATATTTTTGGTGTTTCTGAAAAAAGCTGAATTCCCATATCAGTATGGGGATTTTTTTCCAAAAATTGGTAGAGTAACCAAATTTACTGCATAGCTGCTGATAACTCTCCTTAGAAGAACCTTCAAGTTTAGTAAATATTAGGATAGGGAATGCAATTTTATCAGCCCCCAAAGAACTGCCCCATTCCTTCCTTCTTTTCAATAGAGGAAAATGGGGGCCAATAAAATTGGGGCCTGGTTGTGGCCCAATCTTTACCAAACTCAGTTGTTCTTATGAGAAGCATCACTAGCAGCTGTGTTGCAATTTTGGTGCCTCGACCTTAGCCCCCAGATGCCCAAAAAGATTCCTTATAGGCTTCAAAGGAGATATTTAAAATGCCTATGGGAAATCCCTAAAAGCTGAACAAGCTGTTTTTGTCAGTTTTCAAATTCAGCTTTTTCAGCTGCTGTTAAAAAGAGTCAGGTTTTTTTCCCACTGAAAAAGTTGAATGCGCACCTCTAGTAGGAGTATGAATCCTCACTTAAATGGCTGCCTGTATGGGTCACGTATGTGCAGATAGCAGAGCATGAATATTTGAGAAATTTAAGACTGAGCAGAGGAAGTGCCTCTAGATCGCCATACATATATGCTAAGCAGAGCAACACCCTTCTAAACGTACTGACTTTAGCAGACTTAGAAGAGTCTGTACTTTGGATTGCATTGTTAGACCATGAACATGTAGGCAGGTCTTCACAGATGTTTGGCTAACTGAGCAACAGGAATAGGTGAATGGATATAAATCCAACACAAGTATAGGTAGGGTTGTCTATGCACTTACATGTACTGCTGCTGCGTAAAATCCCTATATCCGTTCCCCTGGGCCATAACCTGAAGAACTTATTCTCTTACAGATGTTAAGTTTGCAGAAAAGATTGTCTGCCACAGAGGCAGAGGCTCGACGCCAAGAACAGGATCTCACACGAAGCCTTGCAGAGAGTCATAGCAGAGAGAAGAATCTGAAAGAGGATCTTCATAGCCTGGAAATGAAGCTGCAGGAGTCTCACCGGACAGGCGAAAGCCTCCAGATGCGCCTCAGCACCTGTGAGGGACGCACCCATGGCTTAGACATAGAGCTAGCCAAATCAGAGGCAGCAAAGAGGGAGGCTGAGCTGAAGCTGGTGGCATTGCACTCAACTCTACGCCGCACACTTGGCCTTGGCAGTCGGAGTCCATCACCCCAACGATCCAGCTCCCCAGTCAAAGGTCAGAATGCTCCTCACTATGCTGTTTCCCATGTGCTTGAGCACAAAACTTCAGCAAAGGAAAAAGATAATGAAAAATAGTCATCTTTGGATTTGGAAAGGGAAACATGCCTCATAGACAGGACATCAGTGTATATCTGTAATGGGGTGCAAAGGGAACTCTGGGGACCAAGACAGAGGAAGGAGATAAGAAATTTTCAGAAGTTAAAGTAGGTTGTCGCTACTTAAGTACCTTAGAAAATTGGCTAGGGTTGGCCATAGCTCAGTAGAGTTTGGATTTATACCCCACCTTTCTCTCCTGTAAACAGGCTCAAAGAGGCTTACAAACTCCTTTCCCTTCCTGTCTCCACAATGAACATCTTGTGATGTAGGTGGGGCTGAGAGAGTTCTGAACAAACTTTGACTATCAAAAAGTCTCCCAGTAGGAATGTAGAAGTGGGGAAACAAATCTGGTTCACCAGATAAGAATCTGCTACTCAAGTGGAAGAGTGGGGAATCAAACCTGGTGCTGCATATTAGAGTCCACGTGCTCTTAACCATGCTGGCTCTCCAGCCACCAGGTCTTTCCCTAGTTTCTTCAATTCAAGTTTCCAGTAGCAAGACTGCAGAAGGCCACTACCTCTGGAAAACTGCTGCCAGATAACATGGACAGTACTAATCTAGAGGGATCTCTGGTCTGACTTTGCATAATGCAACTTCATATGTCCACTGCTGTCCTCAGCATCCCATGTAGGGTGCATACAGAAGGCCAAATTCTGGCTGAATCTGTGTTGTGGTCGCACATGCCTTGTGGTTGCACTAGTGAAGTCCCTGCCTCCTAACCCTAAACTCCAGTTCATTCTTCCAGTTTGGCTCCTGAGACTTCACCAGCTACTGTCCACATATATTCAAGACATGTAACATTTTGAATAGTGCTTCTAGTACTCTTTTGTCTATATATATACTATGGTAACAGTACCTTGAAACGGATGTACCTTGATCTTGTACTACTGACTGTAAATAAAATGACTTGACTATATTCAAGACTATCTTTGTAAGTGAAGGTCTACTGTAGAAAGTTAAGGCAAAGATTCTCAGAATTATGTATTGTCATGCTTGGCACTAAATCCATTTCATATATAGTCACAGAATGTCCATAGTATTGCTGTTCTGCTGCTATTATGCATTCATTTGGTCCTTCGTTTGGGCTTAAAAATAGAGATGTTGTATTTTCACAGGAACCAGTGGCCGACAGACACCTGCCTCCCACACTGGCTCTCCTGAAAGGAGCCGCTCACGTTCCCCATTTAAGCAGTCGTCTCCTCTCAGAGGGGAGCATAGCACAAGTGAAATTGACCCAGAAGTGGTCCGAGATACTTTGAGGGGCTTTCTTCAAGAGCTGCGAGACACTCAGAAAGAAAGGGTAACAGAACTTTTTTTGGCTCTTTCTATTGTGTATTCATGTTGGCGCTAGAGTAATTAAAACATCAAAGGTGCAGAGTCTGATTAAAGTATAGATACAGCTTGATTGAGGTACAACTATACTTGATAGTGAAGAGGAGAGACAGGCCCTTTCCCCACTTACCGTTTGCTGCGTGCTACTCTCCCCAAATAGCGCGGGGTCCAGTGGCGCTCCCCACGAGTCCGGGCAGTGACAACGCAGCCGCCCCGACTCTGCCGCTCTCACGTCCCCTCAGCGCGCGTCATTTCTGGTGCTGAAGAAACGGCACCTTCTGACTCGCGGGGCAGTGGGGAACACGACCCCACGGCAGAAATCACTCGCACTGAGAGTAGCGCGCCGCAAACGGTAAGTGGGGAAAGGGCCACAGTGCTCTAACTACATCAATATGCAGCAGTTTCCCCATTCAGATTGCAGCTCCAGAAGTTATATTGTTAAAAGAAATGAACAGTTGGTTGCAGAGATCACAGAATTAAATGTACTGCATAATTCTATCCTGAGGCCTATTCATATTTAAAGGATTTAGGGCACAATTAGACATGTAATAGTATATCTCCGATTGTAGTTCCCAACATTTTATTGAAAGGCAGTTGCAGTCAGTCACAGTTTGGATTGAGGCCACAACCCTAGGATGTGGTAGCATTAACTCTTTCAATCAGGGTCACTTTTGTGATAGACCTCACCATGGGTGTTCCCCATCCCACTTTGCTGTTTCTTTGCCTTGGCATGGCAAAGAAACAGGGTGGCTTCAGAAAGTCATTTACTTAAAACACAGCCTGTTCTGTCCTTCTCTGCACACGTTCAAGCACATCTGAGGCTTGTATTTCCAGGCACTTCATTTAAGATAACATGCCATGCTGCTTTTTCAGTGCCATGTTAGCTTTAAGGGTGTTACCACAAACTATCAAAATTTCTGGATGTGTGCTTGGATGTCTGGGGAGTTCTATGTGTACAAAATCTATCTTCTCTTGATTTTATTCAGTGGCTTTTAAATGGTTATAGGGAATAAGTTGGCCCTGCCATGTTGGATCCCAAAGGCAATGCTCCAGTTAATTCTACCTTCAGGAAAAGGGATTAATTTTATGCCACATAACAGAGCAGAAACTTGGCAGAATTATATGCAACATGTAAAAGAATTAGCATATATATTACCATGGTGCAAGTTGTGAAATATGTGACACTGAATATACAGGCTTTAAAAAGACAGATGTACTTAAAAGCACATTGGTGTGGGTGTAATTATGGGCAGAAAATTGAATTGAAGTCCAGAAGATTTGCATTCATGTCCTACCTCAGTTTGCATACATTATGAAAGTTTGGGCAAACAGCCCCACAGTTATCTGTCAAATAGGTACATTTCTCCCTGTTTGCAAGAAAATGATAAAAATGATATAGGGCTCTAGTTTGGAAAGATTGCAGTAGAAATGGTCAACAAAATAACTGGATGGTGACTATGAACTCTGATTTTTGTGGATTGTTCCCAACCTCTTCTTGTGCCCTGCTCTCCATGCCGCTAGTATTTTGATTTAAAGGTCCCAAGCTTTCTTCCCCAGTGCTCATGCTGACTTTCTAACAAAACAAAAAAATGAGGGGGAGGGGAAAAATCCAAACTTCTGCAAAGATTTTTGCAGCCTGACCAAAGCATGCAAATTAAGTAAATATGTGCAAAGATATCAGATTTATGAAAGGTACAGAATTTCTTAGCATAGACCTTTAGACTTTACGAATGCATAAGGTTCTCAAGGAATGCATCTATGCTTCTCTGAGTATAAGCCAAAAGAAGGGTACCAAGTAGACTCAGCACAAAACCCCTAATATGCTGAGGTTCTTTCAGGGATCTAGTACATGTACCTGGCACTACAGCCCATCTGGCTATCCCAGCACTGCTCTGCTGGGCCACATGAGCCAACCTAGCTCAGCTTGACCCCAAGTTGACTTCCAAGACACATGTTTAGAAATATCCAAGGGCAGTTCAGCCTTTCTCTGTCATGTGCTATTTATTGCTCAAAAGCATGCCTCTTATAAAAATGCATAAATATTTATACTGTACCAGAATAATTTAAAAAACATGGGTTGTCATAATAATTGTAGCACCAGATCATCCAACAGCCTTTCTGACAAATGAAGAAATCAGTTAATTCCTTCTGGGCTGTATAAAATCTAAGGCATTCCTTCCTCTCTGCCTTGTTGATTGTTGGCTTGCAGTAACCAAAACAGCTACAGTCAACAGCATCATTGGGTTAACACTCTTGTAACTTCATCAATGCTAAATCTCACTGAGTGCAATAAACCTTACTCCTAAGTAAATGTGCACGGGTATTGCAGTCCCCACTAGTGAGAAAAGTAGGATATAAATAAAAAATAACACTGAAATGAAGAAAATGCATTGGAAGTGTCTCAACTCAAGGAAAACCTTAAATTGATAAAACGAAAGGTTCAAGTTTGCCATTAGGTGTTATTTTCTGTTGCAAAACATTGCATACTAGTCCCAGATGATATGTGGATTGGTTGGCTAGTTTGTTGGACAGTAAAAATACTGCTGTCTGCTCATTTTCAAACGCATTTTTCCTCATTCACATGTTTGAAGACAGTTTCCTGACATTTGAAATGGGTTCAGAAGCAGCGTAAACCACCAATTCAGCAAATTCTAGTAATAGGCTGTCCAGTGAGTAGGAATATTGTTTAAATTAAGATGAAGTACACAGAAATCCACAAAGTGGTGTATTTCTATGTACAACCAGATAAACACAGTAATATTATGTAAGTATTTCTGAAAATGTATCCATTTCTACCACAATAAACAGTTCAATAGTGGGTTTTCAGTATAATCTACCAAAATTGGCTTTGTCAGATAAGGAAAAAAAAACTTTTGGTTGAATTTTACATAACCTCCCTGGAGACTAAAATTTGTAGTAAGACCTTGCTCAGAGGCTGTTCATTTTCTGAGTCTAGATTCCTTGGCACAAGGGACAGGGCCTCCTCGATGTGGCATTCCTATATGGATCCTACCCCAGAGAAATTCATCAGGAAAGCTCTTGCTCATTTTCTTTTAAAAACTTGGCAGATATTTGGGCACATAGATTGATTTTTATTACCTGCCATGTTTTTAAAGTAATATTATACTTAGTTATTGATTTCAGTTTTAAAATAATGGGTTATATTCTTGTTAGATTTACATCTGACAATGTTATAAGTTGTCCTGAGCCGAGTGACAGGCTAGAAATTGCAAAATAATTTTTAAAAAGTGATTACCTATAGTACCTTACTCCTGATTGTCTTTCTCCATCTTGCTTGTTCACAAGCTATGAATACTAAGAGTATGGTTCTCTCTCTCTCTCTCTCTCTCTCTCTCTCTCTCTCTCTCTCTCTCTCTCTCTCTCTCCCCTCCCCCAGGATGACCTGAGGATTCAGGTGATGAATATGAGCCGTCAGATAAATGAAATGGAGTCCGACCAAGACCAAACAAAGAATCGTGTTTTGCAGCTTCAGAAATTCTTAGCAGACTGTGAAGAAGGCACGTTCTATTTTTTCCCCTTGATTCATCCTTTTCTCCACCTCTTTGGGGATCAAGGGACACTTTCCTTCCTTCTTGTGTGAATGTGGCCTTCTTGCTTGCTGATCAGTGAAAGATTTATAGTGGTGATCTCTATGTTGTGTGTAATGAAGTCCCAGCTCGGTTTTAAGTGAAAAGCAGCTATCAGAGGCTGTCAACTTGAGCAGAGGAGCTGCTGGATCAGAATAAGGATGCTGAAGTCTTCCATGTTTTACTGTTCAAAATCACTCTCTCCCAAGCTGCTTTTCCACTAATGGATCTCCTTAGGGAGAGGAACGGCTTTGGAAAGGCCATTTTAGGTGGACTAATAGCTCGAAGAAAATTCCTTCTGCTTCTTGGCTCAAAATGGCAGCACTTCAAGGCTTAATTAAAATAAAAGCTAGGATTTCCTTACCAGCTAGTTCAGATAATAAGTGCTCTGCCCCTGTGAAATTAAGGAGTTGGTGTGGGCCCATCTTACTTTGAGAATAATATCATTGGAATACTATCACTAAAAATGTGTGTGAAATGACAGGGGATGGGGAAAACATCCATACTGCGTAAACTTACGACTTAGACCTGGCAAGGACAAGGTAAACATACAAAGAGAAATACTGGGACCTAGAATGTCCCTTCCATCTCAATAGTCATTCCCACCAAACTAAACTGTTTGGGGACCTGGAGAGTAAAATTCATTTAAATGAGAAATGAGAAACCCAAAGTGTTGGACTAGAATTGAAGAGACCCACATTTTAATCACTGGTCTACCATGGAAGTTTAATAGGTTCTTTAATTTTTTAATATAGAAACTGCCACAGGGGCTTCTCATTGAAAAGTGTAGTAGAAAGATTTTTTTAAAAAAAACACGCATTGCAGTTATATGCTTATCTGATGCTGGGAGAGTATTTTTAGGCACTGGACAAAATTTAGGAGAAGTCCAGTCTCTTATAATCTAAGATAAAAGAGTAGGATGATTTGACATACCTCTCCCCTGAGACAGAGAGCACAGAGAAAGGGGCAGAGTCTTAACTTAACAGCAAGCTCTATCAGAGTCACTTCTAAGAAGGAGATGAAATATGGGGGTCAGGCTTGCTTGACTTCCCCCTTTGAGTCTTGTTGCAGTGGCACAGCTAAGATTTTGGTTCCCAAATTTTGGGGATTCCTCCTACACCCATAGCCATTTTATTGCATATGTACATATGAAATATTAGTATAAGGTCACTCCACCATCTTCCAGTTCACCACTGAAGAGTTACACAAGAGTTACACAAAAAAGGAAACAACTACAAAAATACAACCATTAATTCAATGTGTTAAGTTAGAGATTTGTTTTGAGAGAGGCAGGATACCAAGTTTTCTTCCAGGTGGGTTGGTAGGAATTGGTTTCACAGATTTACAGTAAAGCAAGTTACAGAGAGAGAGAGAAAGAGTGTGTGTGTGTGTGTGTGTGTGTGTTTGCCATTGCTTTCCTCTGCATAGCAACACTGGTATTCCTTGGACATCTCCCATCCAAATACCAACTAGGACCAACCTTGCTTAGCTTCTGAGATCAATCAAGAACAGGCTAGCCTGGGTCATCCAGGTCAGTTATAATAAATGTTCTTAAAACCTTTAGAGAAAATCTTAAAGAGGTAGGTAGTTCTGAACTAATAACAATCAATTTTTGATGAAATCTTAATCAGAACCATTTTACAGTACCATCCTAAGCAGAGTTACACCATTCTAAGTCCATTGAAGCTAATGGGTATAAGGATGTAACTTACAGCCCAATTGGGGGTGGGGAGAGAGTTGTGGAGGCAGCTGGGCCCTGTGCTGTCATATTTGCCCTCCCTGCCACCAAAAAGCCCTCTATGATGGCCAGATGTGGCACAGAGCACTGCCAGTGTTAGCAGGGGCATTCTGGAGGCATGACCTGGGGTGGAGTCAACCTTAGTTGGCTTTTATCCCAGTTTTGCCTCCCAGGACACCAATGCCTAAGGCTTGGACTTGGTGGCATAAGCCCATTGAGCTCAATGGAGGGGGGTTTTGGTAGTAGGGAGGGTTCTTTTATTTTTTACTTCCCCATACTGTCAAAAAGCCCTTTTGTAGGTGACAGGGTGGCCCATCCCTGGTCGCTTCAGGGGCTGTGATTGGGCTGTTAGTCACATAAAATAGAAATCTAATTCCCTTTATATTCCCTTTATATGTGAGAAGGTCTGAAAGAGAGGCTTGAAGAATATAGACTAGCTGTTTTCCCCATTTCAAGTGCTGCCTGGCATAGCTCTTTCCTTCCTAATATGATAATACATTAATGGGACTTCATGTGTGAGCTAAAGCTGTCATTGCGTCTGAGGGTGGGAACCTCCTGGGTGGACCCTCTCCCAATAACCACACAACACTTCTGCTGGGATAAATCAATTGGCCACAGCCATTTTATTAAACAAAATGGAAGTGTGAGGCCTAGCATGGGTGATCTGATTGTGTCTGCATCATGGCGAAGCTCCCGCGGGCAGATGCTCCGCACTGGAGCTCCGCTCCGCTGAGGGGCTCTGCTGGGCGGACGCTCTGGCAAGAGGTGTTCCCCCTTTTGCCCTGTTCAGCAGGTCAGTTGCCTCTTGCCACCGTCGGCCACTCGAAAGGGGTGGGGAAGAGATAGCTCCCTAGCACCCTTCCCCTGACCCTTCCAAATCAATACCCATGCGCTAACCGCCGCTGGCTATGACAAGAGAACATGCATTCACAAAACTGGTAAAGATAGGGAGAGGTGGGCGGGCAAATCATCAGCCGGCTGAAGCACATGGCCGGCACAAAGGAGGGCTTGGTCCTTTAAAGGCCAGCCCTCCCACTGTCAGTGACATGGCCAGGGCTCTACTTCCGCTCTTACCTGGGCAGTTGCAGCCAGCTCAGCTCCACCTATCCACCCCGTGGCAATTCATAGCTGTCTTTACCGGAACATGGATTCAGGTTGGAAGAAGATACAGCAATACTATTATTAAGAACAATGTATGAATAAATCCTTCTTCTGCACAAAATCCTATCTGCAATGACTTTTCCTTTTAAAGAAAAAAACAGACTTTTATTTCACCTCCAGGCAAACGGGGAACAGATGGACGTCTGAGTAGTGCACAGGCAGCACTGATGCTACAAGAGGAGTCCATTAGGGTGGCAGAAAGGGAGCGGCAAGCATGTGCAGAGCAGGTGGTCAACTTAGAGCGCAACTTGCACATTTGTCTGGCAAAAAATAGGGATCTGCAGGTGAGTGTGAGCTTTTTTTCAAGGAGAGAAGAGCCATCTAAATAACTTTTGTCTTGGAAATAATGTGGCATATCTTTATTTTTAAGGATAGTGGATCAGTTTTCCATTTTTAGGAGAAATCAGTGAAATTAATCTAACTTGTTTTAATGTGTGCAGCATATGCATTCCAATTCCTGAAAGAGAATCTTTCAATACTAGAGAAATTTCAGTGAAAGGGTTAGTTCTTTTTTTTTAGGATCGCTTTTACTCAATATTTTAAAGGGGATGGGAAATTATTAAGCCAGTTGTTGCCTTGAGCAATGATCCATCTATTTTACTTCAATGAGCTAACATGAATTGTTAAGTGATAATGGCACTGGATGACATTTAACCCAGTCTCCATCAGAATAATTATCTTTTCTGTTTCTCTCCCTGATGCTATCAAGAGGTTGTGATATGGTAAGTTTCCTTGGAAACATTTTCTGTAATCGACATTGTGATGTTGGCAGTGGGGTGAGAGGTATGGTCTTTACTTGGCTGATGGTGCATGAGTTAGGCATCAAAGTTTTGGACCATTTAAAATGTATTGCTGCCCAAGGGTGGATCACCTCTTGTCCAAGGCCCTTTATAATGACACACATCACACCATTGCTGGGGTAATAAATTGGTCATAGCCATTTTATTGAGCAGAAGTGTGAGGCTAAGCATGGGTCTGGATCTGGTCATGCGGGTATGTGCTACAGCTCAGCAGAGCAGGTGCCCAGTCCCGAGCTTCAGTCTACTGTGGGGCTCTGCCGGGCGGCCACTCCTGGCCAGAGATGTTCCCCTTCGGCCCGGTTCAACAGGGCGGTCGCCTCTTGTTGCTGTTGCTGTTCCCGAGGGGAAGGCGCAGCTCCCTAGCCCCCTTCTCCTTGCCCTTCCAGAGCCATACCCATGCGCCAAACCGCCACAAGAGCATGGGGACCTACCCCCATCTCCCGCCAAACGCTTCCCTCTACCCCAGCCACTCCTGCAAACCCCCCTAAATGCTACGCAGCCACCGATCCATGCCCAGCTCCTATAAGTGGACGCCGTTGTCCCTGAAGCAAGCTGGATCTCGAAAGGAGATGGACGGGTGGGCAATGGTTCTACCACCAGCCGCCAACATGAACCGGGGGACGGCCAAGTTGATCTTCCTCCTGGCTGCATCGACCTGCCCAGGGACTCTGGCCCCACGCCAGACTCGTCTCTCAGGTTATATGTAGTGGGTTTTTTTGCAGTAATGACAGCACAGGGTATAAAGGAATTAAACAAAGTGCTGTTAACTCTTCATTACGAAATGATTGTGTCTAATCTGTCTCTTCCCTTCTTTTACTTCACTCATCTCTAAATCTTCACTGATAAGTACATGGGTGCTCACATAACTTGTGTCAGATGTAAGAGCAATTCCTGATGTTCTTCCTTGATCTGGGATGTGTGTAATATGGCTCCGGCAGCATCCGCTCTTCTCATTTTCCCTTGTTCTTCTTAAGTATGAGAAATAGACAAGTGCGACATGCAGTTCTGTCCCTGAAGTTCTGTTTCTGTTTAGGAAAAAGTAAGTAAGTTGAAAGCCAAGGAGGCCAAGCTCGAGACAGAAAAATGGAAGTTAAAGGAAGTCCTAGAAGCAGCAGAAAGCAGGGCCACCAAGCTGGAGCTCAGCCGCAGAGCTGTGGAAGGAGAGCTACAGCGTGCCCACCTCAGCCTAACAGAACGAGATGCAGAGATCCAGTCCCTGCAGGAGCAGACCCAGGAGCTTCGCTGTCAGCTCGGTGACAGGGAGAGCAAATCTGCACTTTTGCAGCAGGAGCTAGACCATCTGACTCACTCACTGGCCAGGACAGAGACTACTGAAAGCCATCTGAAAAGCAGGGTGCAGAGCCTATCCCAAGCACTATCTGAGGCTACTTCTGGCTCCTCCACCCTGCAGGAGAACATCTCCCAACTGCAGAAGGCCTTGACCGCAGCTGAGCAAGACCGTCGGCTACTCCAGGTAGTAGATCCCAAATGTTCTAAATGTCCAGAAACTGACTGTTCATAGATGTGCTCCTGAGCTGGACGATATATGTGTTGATATAAATAAGTTGTACAGACCAGCACCACCGCCTCAATACCTTATAATATTTTGCTGTAAAGCCATCACCAATATCATTTCCAGTATTTATGAGATCCCTAGTTCTGACAGAACTCATCTGTAATCTAAGACAAGTACTTTGTGTTCACTCTCTTCCTATTTCTTGGGAAAGGGACAATGGCGAAGCCACCAGGGGACGGGGGTGCGCAACGCACCGGACACACCGATTCTGGTCACGTGGGGGGCGGAAAAATCCCCTGCGCCCCCCCGCAGCGCCCCCCTGCTCCCCTTTTTGCGGCGCCCCCCCACAGCACACCCCCCACTTACTTTTAGGAATGGAACATCCCAGAGAAGAAGCCTGCCTGCATTGCCTGGGCCTGGTGGGAACTACATTTCCCAGGGGCTCCTGGGAAATGTAGTTCTCAGCAGGCCCAGGCAATGCAGGCAGGCTTCTTCGGCCTGCTCCCTTCCTAAAAGTAAGTGGAATGGAGTGCCATGGGGGGGCTGCTGCAGGGGGTGCGAAAAAGCCAGAGTGTGCATGGGGCGCACTCTGACCTAGCTACGCCTCTGGAAAGGGATGTGTTAAGTTCTCCTGCTCTTTTATCTTAGATTGTAATAGACTGACCACTTTGGAATTTTGTCAAGTACTGTAAATCACAAACAGGGGGGGAGGGAATTCTAAAACCCTTGTAAATACAAATGAGGCACTAGTAGGTGCGGTCACAGTTATTGGGGGCTATGTAATCAGTACGAGGGCTGAGACAGCACCCTCAGACAGTGCCCAAAGGGTGGCAGTCAAAGGGCACTGCTTGTTGGGGTCCCCGTTTAGGAGCTGGTTGGGGGCAGGGTTTGTAGTGCGGTTAAGGTGTGTTTTTCAATGAATAATCAAAGCTATTGATCAGCAGAGAGGGGGTCGGGTAGTGGATCCAGAACGTAAGTGGTGCCTTATTCCTTGAAGGAGGCAGTACTATGCACTCTCCTGAAGAGGCCATCTCTGGATCCAGAAGATTTTAATAACTATCACCCTGTACATCTTTCTGGGTAAGATCTTCAAGTGGTTGGTGGTGATGCAACTGTAGGTACACTTGGATGAAACTGATTTTCTATAGCTGTCAGTTGGGGTTCAGGCAAGGGTTCGGGACAGATACAGCCTTGGCCACCTGATGGATGACCTCCTCAGAGAAAGGAACAGAAGTAAGTTGTCCCTGCTGGTACTTCTTGATCTTTCAGTGGTCTTTGATATTGTTGACCATGGTATCCTTCTGGAGTGGCTGTAATGCAGTGGTTTTCATCCTACCTCAGTGGCAGGCTTTAAAAAGTGGAGATGGTGGGCAAGTGCTCAAGTCCCTGGGAGCTCTCCTGTGGAGTTCCTTAGAGCTCAGTCCTGTCTCCTAGATTATTTAATATCTATATGAAGCTGCTGGGGGAGGTCATCAGAGGATATGGTATGGGTGTCATCAATAGGTGGATGAAACGCACTGTTCCTCTCAGTTCCATCTGCATTAAGTGAGGCAGCCCAAGTCCTGGACCACTGCCTGGCAGCCTTCATGGACTGGATGAAATTTAATTGAAATTGAATCCTGATAAGACAGAGATGCTCTGTGTGCCAAGTTCCCAAGTCTGGGAAATTGAGGGGCACCTGTTACTGGAAGGGGTGGTTCTATCCCAGAAGGACCAGGTGTGGGATCTTGGGATCATCCTGGATGGGGGGCTGTCTCTGGAAGCCCAGGTGTCAGTGACGACCACGAGGGCCCATCAACATTTCCAGCTGGTGCGCCAACTCCACTTTTTCATGAACCGGGATGACCTGGTTACAGTCATCCATACTCTGGTAACCACCACCAGAGCATGGATTATTGTAATGTGCTATACGCAGGACTGCCTTTTGAGATAGTCTGGAAGCTTGAACTAGTACAGAAAACAGCAGCTTGTCTGCTGATTGATGCTTCATACAGGGATTATATCACCCCAAATTTGGATCGTCTATACTGGCTTCTGATGTATTACTAGGCCCAATTCAAAGTTCAGGTGGTAACCTATAAAGCCCTAAATGGCTTTGATTCTGGGTATTTGAGAGAGCGCATCCACCCATATATCGCTGCCCGGGTGCTGAGATTGGACGGGGAGTACTGCCTGGCTGCCCTTCCTTCAGGGATGAAGTGGGTAGGGGCAGCCCAGAAGGCCTTCTTAACAGTGGTGCCTGGACTGTGGAATGTCCTCCCACTGGAGGCCTACCAGGTGCCTAATCTCTTGGAGTTTCAGTGCTGGGCAAAGACCAGCCCCTTCACCCAGGCATTTGGCTGATTCTGCCTCCTACTGGCATGAGGAGGGGGGAGGTGTCCTGTACACTCCTCTCACTTTTGCAAGTGGTTGGGGTGGGAGTTTTAGAGTCTAGAATGTTTTGTTTTGGGGATTGGTTTTATAGTGGTTTTACTGTTGTGTTGGATTTTATTATGGCTTTTATTGTAAACTGCCCTGAGACTGTCATAAAAGGAATCAATCTAAATTATAAACAATAAATAAATAAACTAAAAGTTCCCAAAAGCTCATTAAAGGCATGGCAGGGGAAATGGTGACTGTGAGGCACTGAGAGAAATAAAATGTCACCAGTGTGGTCAGGACCTTTGAGAACGGGCACCTTCTTACCCAGATGGCATGACACTTGGGCTGCATTTTACCCAACAAGAAAGAACATACCAAGATCAGAAAAAGGCCAATTGGTCCATGATTAGACAACAACATAATATGGATGCTCCAAAATAAGTGCGGGGCTCTAGTTTTGTATCTGAAGCAGAAAAGAATCTGCAGAAATCTGCAGTTTTGTATCTGAAGCAGAAAAGAATCTGCTTCAGAAGAAGAAAGAACATGGAATTGTACCTGCCTACTGAATCAAGTGGCTTTGGATTTATTTTGTCTCATTGCCTTTCTTCTATTTGCCAGGACCGCTTGGATTCCATGAGACAGGCCTTGTCAGATAGCAAGAGGCAGAACCATAACTTAACAGAAACAGTGCATTTGCTGCAAGGTCAACTGAGTGAGGTGGAAAAACAGTGCAGAAACCTGGAGGGACAGGTAGAACATTTCCAGGAGGTAAGGAGCGATGGGATAGAAAGGTAATGCAAACAGCAGTGTTCTCGTTGCTCTTGTATTAACCTCAGTCAACCTGGATACCACTTCAGCTCAAACATGTTGGAGAATATTTTGTCACTAGGTGAAGGCAAAGTGTTTTTCTTACAATTTACTGTGTTAGCTGTGATTATGTGCTATGGTTTTAGTAGATGGATGTCAAAGCATACCTGAATTCTGTCACTGCAGTATAGACAAGGGACCTCTTCTTTCCCAATGCCAAATTCAACTCCTCCGTTAGAGTTCTGCAGGTTGTCACCATTCATTGGTTTGGAGTTGTAAGCAGGTTTGGAAGCCATTCTAGCTGGGAGAAGCTGAGTGTAAATTTGGTACAAATATAAATACATTTGTCTTTATAATAGATGTGCAAATGCAAGTGACATGCAATGCACCCATATTGCATATGGAATATGTAAAACACAGAATCTCTATCAATAGCTTTATGAAGAACGCCAAGATGGAAGGGGAATCATACTGAAGCACGAAGCTTCAGTCCCTTTCTGCAAGTTTAAGTAACTTTTGATTTGTGGCCCCATCGCATTATTTCCCAGTATGTGCATGATTTCTTGCATATGTTGAATGCAGTCCAAATAATGCTTTCAGAGTTCTCCCTTAAAATAAAATCTCTGTTCTCATATATACAGAGTTTTCCTGTCTGTCCCTGGGCTACCTGCTCTCCTCTTCTGTTCAGGGAAGCAACTAACATATAGCTCCAAGGAAGTGGTTCAAGTTTTTAGAAATAATTTGTCACACATGTGTTTGGTATCAGCAGGGGCACTCTTGGATCAGCCTAATTAGCTCTAGCGATGGGGGAGTAAAATCCAAAGCATGTGGCAGATCCTTCTCCTAAACTTAATGCAGGATTCTTCAAGCTGACCTTCATGCCTTGCACACATAACCTCCAAACGTTTATACATGGAAAAATGGTCCATGTCTTTAGTAAGCCCTTGTCCCATTCCGCTTCTCTGTCAGCAGTCTTGGACCCTTTTTTTATGCCTGCTTCGTTTTTATTGCTTCCAATCAGTTCGATGTGAGTGAAACATGTAGATAGTTGCTTCCAGAAGTGATCCCAAGAGCATGGGAACAGCGTGGAATCTGGGACTCTGGATATCCAAATCTTGTAGTTCTGACTCCTGAGCAAATAAAGATTTTTAGCTGCTGTTTGTTATATAACAAAGGTGTGTGATCAACGTTAAACTTAAGGCTGAAGTGCCAGACATTCCTCATCTCTGTCTCCACTTATTTATATTACTGGAATAGCACTTTTCTGTGCTGCCGTTGTCTGTGCTTGAAATATGGAACTATTCTGCCAACTTCCAAATCAGGATTCAGGGATATCAAAACTCCCTTCCCCCTAACTTTGGCCATTTCCGCACAGCCACACTCGGGGTATACGTCGGCGTATGTGGCGCCAACGCACCCCCACGGGACCGTTCGCATGAATGGGGCGGGGCGACGGTAGGGGCGGGGAAGACGGTGCAGCCTGCACAGAGGCTGCGCCGTTGCCCGAACACCTTACTGTCCATCCGACCTTCCGGCGCGTCACCCAGGCCAGGGGACACGCCCCCCTGCCCTGCGCGACAGCTCTGGAGTCGCAGGGCAGGGGGGCGTGTCCCCTGGCCTGGGCAATGCACAGGAAGGTCGGAGGGATGGTAAGGCGGTCGGGAAAGGGGGGGAATGGCGCCTTCCAGCCACTGCGCATGGCAGCAGCGGCACCCATGCGAACCCCTCCCCAGGGATGCTGTTTTTAGCGTCCCTGGGACGCTGTATTCCACCCGTGTGGAAACAGCCATAGATCTAGGATTTAGACTAAAGAGTACCTACTAAAGTATTTCGATCTTATTTTTATAATCTGTTCTCTGTTAGGAACTTCTGATTGGTTGGCCAGGCTTACTTATTCTATTCTATCCTAAAGCTGGGCATCTTGTAGCCCTGAGTGGCACAGATGCCCTACCATATGGTAAAGTGAGATGACCGCCTCAAGGTATTGCTTGGAGCTCATTAAAGTGTGCTTGAATTTTAGGGAGGCCATGTAGATTTTCTGCTTGGATGCCAAAACATGCAATGGTTTCCAAATTTTCAAATAAGTGTTCCTACCAATGGCACCTTCCTTTATTCAAGTCTTATTTTCATCATACTTCTACTAACTGAAACCTGATAGTCATCCCCATTTCCCTCAGCTCCAAATGTATCATTGTCCAAGAACACCTGAGAGTTTGATTATTGCTTGCTTTGATACTGCTTTCAGCAAGCATGACCATATCTTTATTTAATTAATTTGGAAACCAGTGAGCTTCATTAGAATAGAGAGTTGGCCTTGGATCCTGCAGACATGTTTCAATAGTCAATGTGTTGTGGGGCTGTTTCAATAGTGTTGTGGGGCCTTGAGCAAGTCATCTGTGCAATGCAATGTTCCAAATTTGTACTATTGGCTGTCACTATTAATCAGTTTCAACTTTGTTGAGTCAACCATGGTTAGACACTGGAAACAAAACAAAGGTTGATTCTGCACAGAATAAATATAAAATCTTTAGGACACTATAAAAAAGCATTTTAGGGCAGATCTTCACATTTAGGGCAGATCTGTCTTCTCCCAAAATGACTTCCACCTATTTTATTGCTCTCAACCTGGTTTTTTAAAAATCACAAAAGTCGTGATCTTCCCGCCCCCAACCCGGGTTGAAGACATTTCTTGCATGCTGAGCAAACACAAGCAGGCAGGAAACACTTTATTTCTCCCGCCCAAACCTCTTGCTTTTGTTTCTGCCGCTCATGCACACCATTTTGTGTGCTGCAGCAGATTCTCTGTGAAGAGTCCCCCAGAGGTTTCCTCTACTTGCAACTCATCCACACTGTAAAAAGTAGATGCACAAAGTTTGTTTTGCCTAGCGATATTGTGCACGTGTTATTTTTTCCCTTTTTTGAGGGGGATGTCTGCAAAGCTACAGCGGCACGATTAGAAAAGCTGCAGTATGCACATATTTGTGTCACCATAGCTTCTCAGACATCCCCCTCAAAACAAAAAAAAGGAAAAACAACACATGTATGGGATCACTAGGCAAAACAAACTGTACAGCAAAACTCCACGTAGATACACTGCAAGTAGAAGAAACCTCTGTGGGGAATCTTCACAGAGAATCTACTGCAGCACAAAATGGTGGACGCAGCTGGGAAACTGACAAGAGCTGCGTGCAGCAGGTGGGAAAAATATCCGTTTTGGCTAGAATTGCTTGTGTTCTCCTGCACTGAAGGAACACAAAATGCCAAAATGGATCTTTTCATAACTTCCTGAAGACGTTATATTTATGCTGTGTGGAATCCACCAGAGTCTGTTTACAAATCCCAGGCTGTCTACTGCCTGTGAGAATAAACCGCTGTGGGAACAGCAAAGGTTTTTTCCCACTTTACAGTTGTGACTATGTACCACAGGGGTAGGATGAACAGGTTGGGATTAACTTGAGATTCCTGCCTTCAGATGTAACAGTTAACCAGATTTACTACAAACTGGGGTTTAAAAGCTCTGGCCCCTTCCGCACACATAAAATAATGCGTTTTCAAACCACTTTCACAACTGTTTGCAAGTGGATTTTGCTATTCCACGCAGCTTCAAAGAGCACTGAAAGCAGTTTGAAAGTGTATTATTCTGCATGTGTAAAGTTAGCAAGGCAGCCATTATTCAGTTGCCACAGCAAGCAACATTTAATTATACAATGGTTTATCATGACATCTGAAGGCAGCATTAGCTCATGTCTCCATCATTGACTGGACTGTACAAAAGCAAATCAGTTGTGGGGGATGAATAGTGAGATGATCTTTTATTGAAAAGAATCATCTTTTTAAAAACAGTACATTTGTTCAACATTTTTGAATATTTTGTAATGTTTCCTTGAATGCTAGAAAAAGCAGTCTATGGGGTTTGTTTTCTATTAAATAGATAACATTCCATAAAAAGCACAATGGGCACACATGGGTGCTGTACTTTATACTTTGATAAAATACTACAAATTTCCCTTCTCTCACACATTGTACCCATTAAGTTTCTTCCTTTCTGATTTTGATCTAGCATTCTGAGATAGAGCTCTGCTTATCTGATTCTTGCAAATGTTTTATTTGTACTGTGTTAGCCTTGGAAATATTCTCTGTGCACAGCCTTGTGTTAAAATGGTGTGTGTCAGCTGGTGTGGACGTGCCATCACTAGCAGACGTGGGCCTCATTAGGAAGGGTTAAAATGTTCTTGCCAGGCCCCTCAAGGAGTGGTAGGAAGGGTCAAGCTTGGCATCTGCTAGAACTTATTTATTATCCATCCTAATGGATTTTTCTGGCTAGAAAATGAGGAGGGTGACAAATGTGATATTTTCCTGTTATGCTAAAACAGCATTGCAAGCTTTATCTCTGCTAGCATAAAACAGCCTTGTGTACAGTGCCCCTGAATTCCCCCATGGACAACCCCTTTCCCTGGGCTGAAGGAAGGGGAGAAGCTAGTTAATGAGTTCCAGAAGATCAGCTGTAAATGGCCAGGGAGGGTAATTCATATCAAGCTCATAAAACTCTTTATTGATGTCTCCAGAGGGGAAATCCGGATGTGGCCGTTTATTTATTCTGGATTTTGCCTCTCTCTCTCTCTCTCTTCTCCTTTTAACATTTTCTTCTAGCATTTCGCATGGAGTTTTAAAGGGACAGAATACTCCACAAGCCTCACTGAATGTTAGTGTCTTTCTCGCTGAAAAACAACATGCTCCTAATCCCTACCCTTAATCCGTTTCTCTTTCTCCACTCTCCTCCTCCCTCCTAATTTGTGATCCTCATCCTTCAAAGCAACCTGGGCCCAGGTTTGCCAACCTCCAGGTGGGGCCTGGAGATCTTCCAGAATGACAATAGATCTCCATACAGCAAAAATCAGTTCCCCTGAAGAAAAATGGCTGCTTTGGTGGATGGACTGTATACCCTGTGATGGACTTTATACCCAGCCAAGGCCCTCCCCCAAACTCCTTCCTCCTTAGGATCCTCTCCCAAATCTCCAGGCATTTCTCAGCTTGGGGTTGGCAGTCCTGCTTGGGCCCTAGACTGGCTTAGCCTTTTTGGATCTCAGTTCTATATGCAATAAAGAAATTCGGTGGAGGAGGGCCAGAAAGAGCTGGGTTTGCCATACATATGTTACCATACATGTGATGCTGACTCTTTTCAAGAAAGGAAGCCCTCATTTTGATCTTCTGGCGGCAAATTTAAGGCCAGTTCATACACCATTATAGAAGAAGACAAAGAAGTATGAGTGACACATGGCTGCTCCTTGCCCATATTTCCACTGTAGTGTGAAAATGAAATTTCATGAGGCCTCTACAAGATCTGCTGCTTGGGTGACTTTTGGGCAGATTTGTGCAGGGTAGGAATATCTGTGCCTATACATATTCAGAGGCAGTTAATACCCAGTGTGCTGGGAACAAGCAACAGGAGATTATTGTCTTCATCTTGTGCTTCTTATGAGTTCTCCAGAGTCATATATACCGGGAGACAGCTGTTAGGCTGTATTATAGTGTGTTATAGGAAACAGTGGAGGCCTAGGTTCAAATACCCACTCAACCATGAAACTCTCTGGATGATCTTGTAGCAATCTCTCTCTCTCTCTGTGAAAGGAAAACCATGTATTCTGTTCTGAGCTCCTTAGAAGATGGATGAGATAAAAACATGACTGATAGAGTAGAAAATTATTTATTTAATTATATATATCCTGCTTTTTCCCCCAAAGGCACCCAAAGCAACCTCCAACCATACAAAAACACACACAATATAAATAAACCAGTGAACAAAGGAAACAGCAATAGGCATTTCCAATATTGGGCCAGTTCTGAGTTCCGTGGCTGGCTTGTTTGAAAGCACAGGCTGAAAGCCAAAGGGCCCTTCCGGCTTTTGCAGTTAGGCTCATGCTCAAAGACTCAAGCATATGGTCTTGACTCGCCTTTATACCTGCAGATGTGGAGGGGACAAAAACAGCTGAGACTTTCTTCAACTGGCAAGATGTTCTTTAACAACAGCTTCCTTCCTTGTCTTCTGATCCTGCCGGGGGGTGGGGGTGAGTCTTTGAAGAACCACAGAGAAGAGGACTTAAGCTTGGTTCTCATGTGACTTCTGCCTTCTAGATAATGCTGCACCCTCAACATGTTACAGAGGAAAACAAGCCTCCCCTCCCCCATATATTTGATTTACCTTAAGGAAACAAGGAATTTATATTGTGTGATTGGTGAGCTGTTTCCATGAGTTCTAATAGCATGCTTTTCCAAGGAACCAGGCTTTCACAGCCAATATCCACTGGCTGTTGTGGGTTTTCTGGGCTGTGTGGCCATGGTCTGATAGCTTTTGTTTCTAACATTTCACCCACATCTGTGGCTGGCATCTTCAGAGGCATGTCATGGTAATATGTGTTCCTCTCTGTGGCAGTGTGACATCTTACTGTGACATGCCTCTGAAGATGCCAACCACAGTGGGCAAAACCGTGGGCAAAACCGTGTGGGCAAAACCGTGTGGGCAAAACCGTGGCCACGCAGCCCAGAAAACCCTCAACAGCCAGTTTTCCAAGGAACCATTGAAATGTTAGTCACAACATGACAAACCATTAATTCCTGGATTTCTGTGCAAATCAACTTCCAGTGTTTGGAAAGCCTGTTATGGTCATAGCCCAACTCCTAAATGTTTAGGACTCAGGATAGACAAACAAAGTTGTGAAATTTAGTTCTCACTCACACATTCCTAGCATCCACCTTTACACTTGCCATATGCGTACCTCCCTTCACTGCTAATTCACCCATCTGATATTTTCCCTGTTCCTTCAGCAAAATATTTGTTGCATGCAACATGGCTTCACATACCCATTTCCTTGTCTCTGTGTGTTCTATGGGACTCACACCTGGGAAAGTGTGCACAGAATCTCTGCTGGATGGAAATCTTTGTTCTTTCAGCTTGCAACTGCTCTTTCTTGTCTTTCTTTGGCCTGTAATGCCCATGAATGGCTCTGATCCCAAGTCATGCTTGATTTTTTCATTGTCTTTTTTCCCCCAAGATCTCTTTTTCATATCTTCATATAAATGTGACCTTATTAGCCTCTTATTTAAGAATCACATTCGAAGTTCATTTAATTCTCCCTTCTAGTCATTCTCTTTTCTGGCTACTCCTTCCACTTTTTCCTGGGAAGTCATCCTTCCCAGACCATAATTAGTTTATCTGGAAGTGCCTGCCCAATAATCTTGACTCCAAATTTGCCGTGTTGGAGGGAGTAGATGTGTCTTTTAAGTGCATTAGAGAAGTTCACATGCATTTCAGATTGAAGACAAATTTAGAAAAAAATAGGGAAAAGTCAATCTCATTTGATTGTACTGCAGTTGCCTATAGGCTGTGGAGTTAACCCCTTGTTTGCTGGACTATGTTTGCTGATATGAAACCAGCGCTTGGCTGCTATTTCAAAGAATGCCAGAATGGTACACTGACATTTTCCCAGTAATTTGAAGGTGGTGTGCCTTTGCTTATTTGCAAAATCTTTTGATTCTGAACTTTTACTGGGAGAACTGACAGGCATTTGCAAAAAAATGTGGATAGAAATACAAAAATGTGTCAGGTACTGAGAGATTCTGATGTCTTCTACAGGCTGAGCATGAAAGGAAGGAAGATGAGACCTTTAGACTAAGTCATATGAGGGGCCAACTGGACCGGTCCCTGAGCAGCTTACAACAGGAAATGGAGGACACCCTGAGGCGGAATGAACACTTGCAGGTCAGTTGGCCTCCCTGAATCATTTGGGGGGGGGGGGTTACAGAGTGGTACCCCACAATCCTTCGTGGATATCATATCTCTCTCATTGTTATATAAACACATTATGATTTGCAAAGCCTATTGCTATCTGTGTCTGGGGTGAGGATTCATTGTTGACAAGCTAGTATTCCTCAGAAAGCACCCTAATGACAACAGGTGGGTGGGAAGCAGTAATGGTAGTAACTTCTGCTGAAACTGCTGAACTGGCTGAATAGATACTGGTGGTGTGCTCTGTTGTGTTCACCTTGCAACCCCTCTGATGAAAAGGCTGCGGGACTTGGAAATGTTCAGTCTGAAGAAGAGAAGGCTGGGGAGCGGGGGGACACACGATTGCTCTCTTTAAGTATTTGAAGGACTGCCTCTTTTGAGGGCAGGAACTGTTCCTGTTGGCAGCAGAGGAAAGGATTCACAATAATGGGTTTAAATTATGGGCAGAAAGATATCAGCTGGATATTTGCGAAAAATTATAGTAACAGAAGTTTACCAGTAGAATTGGCTACCTAGGGAGCTGGTGCCTCACTGGCAGTCTTCAAACAGCAGCTGGACGAATGTATACCGAGGATATAGGCTGATCCTGCACTGAGCAAGGGATTGGACTAGATGACCTGTATCGCCCCTTCCAACTTGATTCTATGATTCTATCCTCAACATTTGTACATGATGGAGAAAAGGGATGTTATACTATTGCAGTCACCTGATACTCAATACAAAGCAGATCTCAGCACCAAAAGTATTCACATTACCAAATCACAGAGTTGGGTTGTATTCTCATTCTAGGCCCAGGTTCGAGAGCTGGAACAAACACATGCCCAGCATCTAATGGATGTGGAGCTGGAAACAGAGAGGCTCCACAGTGCTCAACTCCAGGCTGAACGTATGCTTGAATCCCGGGAGAGAAGCCACCGGCAGAGGGTGAAGGCTCTGGAGGAGCAGGTACCACAGAGAAATGGTCTGGATGGCTCTTTTCAAATCCCACAGAAATGCCCAAGTTTGGGGGCTACTGAGCAGTTTAATTTCCTGTATCAAGCTTTGGTGGTTATTAACCTGACATGAAATGTGGGGTTTTAGGTCAAAAACTGGAGCATAAGTGGGGGTATGCTCTTCTATTGCCTAGTACTGACCACAACTACTGAAGTAAATGATTTGTGGTGTAATTCATTGTGCCTGTGCCTGTGTTGTATTCCTCCAGGTGCATGCCTTGAAAGATCAGCTGGACCAAGAAGTGAGGCGAAGACAAGCCTACATGAGCCAGATGCTACATACAGTCAAATGATTCAAAACTTTGACATTGTGTTCTGGTGTTGCGTGACTAACCTCAGAACCAGCCTTCAGCAGGATACTTGTTGCTCAGGCACTGAACTCATCAATCTCCTTCATTAGGGCACTCAGCTGAATAATAGAGGAACACACCCTGTACATTTGGAAGGAATGACAAGAGAGAGAAAAAAATAATTGGCAGCATGCAACCAAGAGGAAACCCTGCTGTGGGGGCAGCTGTTCTCTCTAAGATGCTTGAAACCCAGGGCACTGATGCTTAACTAATTAATTTAGGGCATTTAACAAGGAGGGGATTCTCCGTTGTTTGGGTTTCTCTGTGGTGTATCCCCATATGATCTCCACAGGGCTATGAATGCAAGTTGTACAAATTAAAACACTCTGTGGGCCAGATAGGAGCACCTATTATTGAAATACCTCGGCATTTCCATCACTCGGTAGGTTTCTTTATTTTTTTCTGTCAGGGTTTGGAGAGCTGTTTCTAATGCATTGATACAACATATTGTGTAATATCCTAACCTTACTGATCTGATGGATGTATAGTGCAGCTGTCTGGTTGCAGCCATACAGCTACAGCATCTCAGAGATCATGGTGAACAAGCCGTCCTGAAAACAGGACATGGCAGGTAATTTCCACTGGCATCAAAATTGCACTGTGTGCTATGAAGAGAATTCTTTATAAACAGTGTGACCACACCCCCGGGAGGGATCAAATCCTTTGCTGTGTCTATGAACCTCAAGCCATTTTCATGGTGGCAGGTGGCTGAGCTTAGCTCAAAGCCAAATCATCTTATGACTTGCTGGCCCCAAGACATGTCAGAGTGTTAACATTCAGCATTCCACCCACTCTGCCGGCTGACAGGCTCCAAGGAAATCCCTTTAGGAATCAAACTTTGGTTTCCTTGGTGACAACAGGGAACCATATTGGAGTTGCTGTGAACATCACCTGTTAGTACTGTTCCACATTTTTTCCCCATGAATGTTTGTTTTTCCTGAAGTGCACTGCAAATTGTTGAAATAAAGAACATTTCTTAAAGATATTGAGAAAAAAACAATTTCCATTGTTTTTAATACGAATGCTGAGCATTTCCCCACTAATTCGCTTAGTATTTGGTATATAGCCCTGAATCCTGTACCATGATGCACTGCAAGATAGTTTCCTTCTTGAGTAAAGGCAGGATAAAGATGCACAACCAGAAAGTGGCCCATAGAGTAAAAATTAGACTATTTTACCCATTTTAATCTGCTTAAGGGTGAAAGTAATTTAATTTTATTACAGTGGTATTGCTTCGACACATTCTCACATACTCAGTAATGGCTCTTGCCCACTTTAATGATCATGGTTCCCAGCTGAGAGACATGGAGAGTGTAATTCTGTAAAGGGAGCTAATATTTGCTAAAGAACTCATTGCTGTCATAAAACTAATTTCTAGACTTTTGGAGAAAGCCAGGATGGTTTACAACTGTTTCAGGATGGCTTATATTCATAAGAAGTATATGTTCTCCCATCAAGATGGAACATATTTGGTAAACCCTGATGTTTAGCAGCCATTTGGGTCACTGTCTAGCTGCTGGATCTGCTGTGCCTTAGTGTGGCATCACACCTAGTTTGAGATACATAGAGCCACTGCAAGTGGTGTCAGATGACACTTCCACTGATGTTGGTTGGTAAATGCAGCATTATGCACCAGAAAGCTGGCTGACTCAGTTCTTTAAACTAGCATAAAGTAAGAATTCATTATATTGGGTTCACTCCGTCTGAAAGTGCTCAGGATCTGCACAGAAGCACTAGCAGATGTTTTTAACCTTGTAACGTCTAGAAGAACATTAAGCACTAGATAGGAAGGGCCATATCTTACCAGTCCTGCTTGCCAATGTATTAGGAGAAGTGGGCTACTGCCCAGTTTCCACCACCAGGTATTGAGCTGTGTGTAGGCAGAGACCTGGGAATCCCAGCAACTCTCTATGCATTGCTGGCACAGTCCAGCTTCTGTAAAGGAAACTTTCCATGGGGGAATTTAGCTAATCTGCTGCTGTTCCTTCTGAGCCCTGCTGTTCTTTTCTGCTCAGTTTCAGTCCTTTCATAGAAATCTGTTCCTTGGCTTCCTTTCAGCACTGAAACAGACCTTACAGTAATTATTATGGCTAATATTTCTATTGCCTTTGTATTGAATACAAGCAGAATTTCAAAGCATGTTCCCAATGGGAAAATAGTTTTATCTTCTAAATTCTAGGTTGCAGCTACCAACAAACCACAAGGACTCCTTTTGTTGCAAATATTTAACAATTATGAGGGGTTTAAGAAAAAGAATGCAAAGGGATTAAAGAGTGTTGGCTTTATTATGCCACTTCTCACCCCATTGTATTGTGAGCTGTGCAGAAGACTTCATAGCCCAGGCTAGCAACACCAAAGCAACCAAGACTAGAGCCCTTGCATGGACCTTAGTGCCATTGGAGGTAAATGGGTACATCCCAGGAAAGTTAGTTGCAACTAAGGGTGTCATCCTAAGAATGTTTATGTGGGAACAAATTTCACACAATTAATGGGACTGATTCTTAGCAAATATATATCTCAAAACATGCTGTGCAACCCATTGAAAGCAATAAAATGAGACACTCTGAATCCTGTGTATGCTCATTTGAAAGACAGCCCCCCTGATTTCAGTGAGGCCAACTTCTAAGTTATGGGATTGTAGCTTTATTTTTGGCATGCGTCGCTTGGGTCATGCCAAATATACGAATAACTGGAGCACAAGAGCCAGTTCACAGGAAAATATTTACAGTCTGAAAATGTGAAAATGAGAGAACATGTAGAGTTGAGCACCATGTGCAACCATGTTATTATCTTTCAGATGTCTTATGAGCTAAATATGCCCCTTTTTCCATAGTATCTTCTGGGCTCTGGCACAGAAAAGTAGGTAAGATTGTGGTGCATGGTGCAGCAAGCAAACAGCTTTTTCACCACTTGCTGAACTTTTCAAAGATCCGCCCAGCCCACCTTCACAACTGCTAGCTCAATCCCCAGTTGCTGTATACTAGCACAACACCATGGCATTAGTGAAACTGATCTGATTATATTCACTAAGAATCTTTCCCTAAATTGGGTAACAAATTTAGATAGCAAAAAAGGGAAGGCTCTGGGACCCTAATCATTGTTTGCAAAAATATGCAGTGGAATAAGAAACAAGAAAAGAAACAGGCAGCAAAGGATCACACTAAAGAATGTACAGTAAAATCCTAAACATTTACATCCTTTTAAGTCTATTGGTGGGTGTAACTGTATTTAGGGTTGTCTTGAAAAAGGTTAGTGTTAGTTAAAACTGTGGAAATAAAGTGTTTACTTAAAGACTCACTATGTGTGTGAGTCACAATGGTTTGCCATTGCCTGCCTCTGCATCACACCCCTGGTATTCCTTGGAGGTCTCCCATCCAGATACTTGTCAGGGTTGAGGTTGAAAGTGTGTGACTGGCCCAAGGTCACCCAGCAAGTTTCCACGGCTCCCTGTACATAGAGCTTATTCTCATGCAACTTTTCCCATTATTTTCTACCTTCATTTTTTAAAATCCAAGTGGACTGAACATTACACAAGAGTTTATATTCCCAAACATTTTTGCAGGTCAAGCTGGGCTTGCATAGGTAGGAGAACTTCTCTTGATTTTAATATTCACACATTTGAATTACACCCACGAAAACTGCTCTGACTCAAGATCAAAACAAATTAAGGCATCTATGGCCCCTTCCCCACTTACCCTTTTCCGAGGGTTGCTGCGCGCAATTCCCAGCGCGTGGCATCCCTGGCGCGCACCCGGGCGTCCCCACGATGCCGCGCTCTGCGCGGGGTCATCAAAAGGTGCCCTTTGAAAGAGCGCCAGGAATGCCTCGCGCTGAGGGGCGCGACAGCAGCAGCGTCGGGGCGGCTGCGCTGTCGCCGCCCCTCTCAGTGGGGAGTGCCGAGGGACCCCGCGCTACTCTCCTCGAGTAGCGCGGGGCTTAAGGTAAGTGGGGAAAGGGCATATGACTGGTTCTTCACAGCAGTTTTTCAAAGACAACTGCAGCTAGGTAGGGCTTCAGAGCCATGGCATGGGGAGAAAAGAGTTTTACCTTCCGACCCTCCGTAGGTTTGCAAATTCAACCCCCTCCCCATTTCTATTTGCTTTTGTTTGTTTTCTTGTTTGTTTTAACATGGATACCTCATACTTCTGATGGCTCAGAGCAATTTACAGAAAAATTACAACAATCATCAGCAACCAAAAAAAATTATCAACTACATTCTCTCTTAAAGTGGACTGATTTGCAGAACTGGTAAGGAATGAGCCTTCCTTGCCCTTTCTGGGAGCCAATTTCTCAAGATGGCAGCAGCAATAGTTCTTGAATGAGCTGTCAAGAGGCGTTGTCTATCTCACTGGAGGTGGTGTACAAGCTGATTGAAAGAATTTTTCAAATTTTATTTACTGTATTAGCATTTTAAAGGAAAAACAGACAATCTAAGCCAAGGTTCCTGCATTTTTGTTCTTCAAAGAAGCTAATAACAGCATAGGGAAGGGAGTCAGTTTCATTAAGGATTGAATCTCTTCTTTCCCATGGACTTTGACCACTATCCAGACTGAGGCCCTGAAGAGCTGCACTTCAGAACAGCATAGGGAAGATCTAATCTCAGATATCTTAGTATCTTGTCTGTTTTAACCCTCAGGGAGAGACAGACAGTAAAATTTGGGCCTCACGTGAAAATGTTCCAAAGCTGGAAGAATGCAGGAACAAACAGATGGTACCAGAACTGTATACCAGGAATACATATGCATAGGAAATTGGATGACTTCACAGTTGACTATTCGAGCTCCCACTTTCCCAGGGGGATAAACCCACAAAAGAGAATGTCAGGATTTGCTTTTCAGTGTTGACTTCAACAACACCATATGTTTGAAAGTGATTGTGTTGCTTCAGTTAACCAGATTCCAAATTACTAATGAGAAAAATTTTGTTTGTTAAGTGTAACCACAACAAAAGTTCTCTGATGTATTTGTGGAAATGCTTTTCTCACCTCCTGGAGAGATTCAGGATCATTTCTCCCCACTTCCTTGAGCAGTGAGAAATCCACTTGCTTACAAATATATAAACAGAGTATGGTGGAAGTAAACATGTACCCCTACAACAAGAAACATAACAATTGTCCTATACTAGATTCTCAGAAAGCAACTATGTGGATTTCTGTGGCCTTAAAGATGCTTCCAGACAGCGCAGTAAAATGCAGCTCTCTGCCCAACTCTCTCCATTTCCATTGAACTGCAAATTGTCTACTTTTCTGCCCCCTGTGGATGGTCCAGGCTAACCTAATCTCATCAGATCTCAGAAGTTAAGGTGGGTCAGCCCTGGTTAACACTTGCATGGGAGTCCACCAAGGAAGTCAAAGGTTGTTCTGCAGAGACAGGCAATGGCAAACCATCTCTGTTCATGTGTTGCTCTGAAAGCCCTATGGGGTTGCTGTAAGCCAGCTGTGACTTGATGGTACATTTTGAAGCAGCAATTCAAAAATGTCTCAGCATCCATTTCTATTATTGAGAACTACCAACCCAAAATGAAAGCCAAAACAACTTCTGGAGCAGGTGAAGGAACAGAAACACATAGTGTACCTCCCTCTCACACACACACATAAAGAACCATCTGCAGCAATGCAATATTATATTGCAGTAGTCCCTAAATTCATGCAGCATTTGTTCCTAGTAGTCTTTTCAATCACCTATAGCTTAAAGAACACTCTCTGCCTTTCTGTTTCATCAGTAGTTCAATATGAAATTGACAAAGCTGATCCAATTGACCATGCCAATTTGTATCTCTACCTCAAAGTTAAAATCACAAGTTCTATGTGATGTGAAATTTTCAAAGCTAATCCAATCAACCATTCTAGTTTGTATCTCTACCTCAATATTACATTGCTAATTTGATATGACAAAGAGAAAAAATAAAAATTCCTTTTGAAAACAGAGGAGGAGGAGAAAGAAAATGGCTGAAAGGGAGATTGGGCAATTACACAGAATGTGGATAAAGCCAGCTATTTGCACAAAATGGAAGCCAAAAAAACCCACTACTGGAATAGGCACAATCTGAAGGAACAGAAACATGCAGCCCCCGCCCCCGCCCCCGCCCCCATACTCAAAGAACCACATTTTTTGGCCAAATTAGAGATGCAGTAGCACACGGGCATTTCTGTGGCAGTTCCTCATCAATTTCAGTTGCTCCTAATTGCAGACACAATGTATCTTCACCTTAATGTTACATTGCTAATTCAAGATGAAATTGGCAAAGCAGATACAATCAACCTGGCTTGTGTCTGTGCCTTAATGTTACACCACTAATGTGATATGATAAAGAGATTTTTTTTAAAAAAAATCCTTTTGAAATGGAGGATGAGAGAAAGGAGAAAATGGCAGAAGGGCAACTACACATGGCTGTAGATAATGGCCAAGTATTTGATGGGGCACAGAAATAAAGACCAAATGGACTGCTTGCTCAAAGGAAGCTAGCTCAGAAATAGATTTAAAAGATCACAGTAGAAGCGCTCAGGAAAACAACACAGAAAAATGAAATGAAGAATTTTCTGGAACCAAACCGAGGGAAAACATATGGAATTAAAAGGAAAAAATGTAGCAGTTGGTGGCAAGATACCTTGTAAACAACTAGTGCAGAAAAGGTCAGTATGACCCTCTTAGTGTGTTGCTGTGACAAGCCTGAAGAGTGTCCCCTACACTCAAAGAACCAGAACTCAAATCCCAGCGTTTTAAAAGGGGAGACCCTTTAATTGTTGTAATCAAGGCTCTCAGGTTTGCACAATAAATCTTTGAGAAAAGAAAGATGGAAGGCAGACAAGCACTTAACCAGAAACTTTATTGCCTTATCCAGATACAGAAAATAACGCAGGAAACTGTAGACAGCATACAAGACAGAGTACAATTGCAACTACTTTTAAGCCTAATTCTAAATCATTCCAATTTATGTTCATCCCCCATGACTAGTCCAGAACAAACCAACCCAGACAGAAGTGATGAGTAAATAGTTGCCCTGAATGGGACCAAAAAGGGCAAGTGGGATAAACGGGGAAAGTCAGAATTAAGAGGGAAGATGTCCCTAGCCAGATAAGGGATGCAATGGGGAAATGACTGACTGGCAGTAGGGCAGATTGGTCAAGAAGGGAAGATGAAAGAGCTAGAAAACCCTTTAAAAGATGTAAAGGGTTACAGTTGTGAAGGTGAGCAGAAAAGGGGGAAAAATCAGACTTCACCTGTCTTGAAGAGGGTTGTTTCAGACTTATGGCAATGGACAAAAGTTCTGGAGGGAAAACTTCAAAGGAGGAGGATTATATACCTGGATATACCTGGGTGCCAGCAGAGGAGCCCTGTTATTGATGTCAGTGATTGCAGAACTAAGATCTATGAAGGCACTGGGCCAAAGCTTCGAACTCTTCACTGTTGGACTGTGGGTTGTGTTTTGAGGATTTGAGACTCCATTGGTGGAGGGACTGGAGGTTCTGATTTTAGGTGATTGAATTACAATCCATGGAAACTCCAGTTAGAACTACTGACAATAGCCAGGAGCTATTGTCTGGGAACAGCATTGGGAGGTAGATTTTGAGGACTTTATTTTATTGTCCTGCAAGCCTGGGTCAGTGATTATGGTAAAAAGGGATATGTGTATGTTAAATGGCATCAAGTTGCTTCTGATTTATGGTAACCCTATGAATTAATGACCTCCACAATGTCCTATTGTTAACAGCCTTACTCAGGCCTTGCCAACTGAGGGTGGTGGCTTCCTTTATTGAGTCAGACCATCTCATGGTCAGTCTTCCAAGGGCTGATACCTGAGTGGTGCTCTTCATTGCCAAAATTCACAGATGCATTCACATACCCTTCAATCCCTGCCAGCTTGGGGGGCGGGGGCTGGGGGGCGGCGACTAGGATAAGCTGTTCTTTTAAAGCAATATTTTCCAGTAACCCTGCATATCCCTCTTACTGGTAAGGACACTTCCAGCCCTTCATCCCTGTTTTGTTGCTTGGTGCATTTGTGCAAAGACACTAGTTTATGTATTTATTTCATTTATGCCCCACTTTTCTCCCCAGTGGGAACGCAAAGTTGTTTACATAATTATCTTCTCCATTTTATCCTCACAGCAACCCTGTGAGGTAGTTTCAGAGGGTACCTGTGTTGGTCTGCAGTAGACTAGTTAGATTTGAGTCCAGTAGTGGCTTAGAGACCAACAAGAGTTTCAGGTTGTAAGCTTTCAAGATTCAAAGTTCTCCTTGTCAGACACTGTGAGGTAGGATACACTGAGTGTGTGGGACTGACCTGAGGTTACCCAGAAAACACCCAGGGCACAGTGGTGATTTGAAACTGGTTCTTCCAGATTTGGTCTGACACTGCAACCTCTACATCACACTGGCCCTCCTTATTTAATCAGGGAAATTATGTGTAGAATAATCCTGTTTCATGTCTTTATTTGTAACTGAGACTTCTCAGAGGTGAGTAGATAAGAATTTGTAGTCTATGGCTGTAAAAGAAAAAAGAAAATTAAAAGGATTTGTGACACATATACATCATTAATTTTTTTTAGGTACTGATAAATAAAATCTTTTGTAGCATCATAAATCTAACATTGTCATTTCAAAGTAGTTATTTATCTTCTGTCCTGGTCATATTTAAAAATCACCAAGCAGAAGGAATGCATTTTGGAGGAAATCACTGCTATGTTTGAGGTCTCAATTGAGCTTGTATTTAAATTTATTTGTATTGTAATGGACGGTGCCATGGGAGTTTCATAGCTCTGTGAGGGAGCTTTGTGCTGACTTTGCAAAGATAATATGAGCCTGCCTGATAAACAGATTTTTTAAAGATAAATGTAGATTTTTGTTTTGGTACTAACTGAAACAAAGGGCTGCTTGAGTTTGACATGTAACTTAAACCATTGCGCTGCTAAAAAGAATTTCCTGGTCATATTTTTAGCACCTTGAGAAATAAAAAAGGATTTTTTTTTAATAAAAAAGATTTTTTTGAAATAAAAAAGAAACAAAATTCCAGTACGATGTTTGCTGTACAACTATTATGTACCAAGACTGGCAATGACAGTTTTTAAAGCACACAGGCACAATGCAAAAATGAGAGTGATTAAATCACCCAACATTTTGTTTAAGTAAAAAAGCAGACATTTGAGTGGGGGATTTGAATTGGAACAGTGGGGCTGGGGCAGGATGTGGATTAACTCTTTCCTGCATGCCATTTCACCTATAAGTATAGCACCCTGGGATTATTAGTTGCACAAGGGAGGAAAGTTGAATTCAGAGGTCATGACAAACTACAGTTAAATATCAATTGTGCACAAGCAAAATTTTTACTGTGTTCAGATGTGCCTTTTGCTCCTCCCACCTCTTTTTGTGCATGTCATCTGATCAGTGGCATAGCGCCAAGGGGACGGGGGGCGCTATGCACCGGCTGTGAGCCATGGCGGGCGTGCAGGGTGCACACATGCCCTGGGTGCAGTTCCCCCTCGCTCCAGCCCTGCATCTGATCCAAAAATTGATCAAGGTCCTAATTACCATAACCTGTGAACCTGCCTTGCCATAACCTGCCGTAACCTGCCTTGCTTAACTCCGTACACACTGAGATTTTAAACTGAGTTTAAACTAAAGTTTGAGATCCACTCTGTGTGGACTAAACAAACTCCAAATCATCAAAGCACTTGCATTTGGGCATCAAAGTAAATTGTAGTTTGATTAAATTAGGCAGTTTTACACAAAACTCCATTTACAACAGAGAAGGTGGGAAGCATGAAAGGATCTTGCTGTGTGTAAAGGTTTCAATGGTGTTGATTCTCAGCACAGCCGCTTGGCCTTGACTGAATTCCAGGACTCGGGCGATGGGCCAGAAGCGGCAGATATTACTCTGGTAGAGGCCTTATCTCACCGAAAGAGATGAGAATGCCGTTCCCATGAGAATGGGACTGGGGAAACTGGGAGGGGGATGGGACGGAGAAGCTTATAACCTGTGGTTCTGGCGGGAGACTTTATTCCTGTCACGTCGTGTACGTGAGCTTTCTAAGATGTCTGAATAAACGGTCTTTCAACCAAAAAAGCCTTTTATTTCTGCTCTATGGAATTCCTTACATTGTGACAGGAATCTGACTTCATTTTACTTCTACATATCAGTGGACCTCTGGTGTTCCGACATGCAGAGGTTGAATATTCCTGAAACTGTGGAAGGCACGGTAGCCCCCATAGAGGGCTCCGAACCTTCCCTTCCTGACTTGGAGGAACCAGCGGAAGAACGGGTCTCGCTGGTGACTCTCTCCCGTCCTCGCCTCGACACGAGTCTTCCCTTACTTCGTTGGGATGAGGGACGCGGAAACGATCATGCGGAGTTGCATGAGTCGTTTGGGGCGCTGTCTATGGATCGTGCGCCTGTGGATCGGATCTCTACCCGTTTTCGTGTGGATTACAAACCTCAGATGCAACCTGTCTCGGAGGAGATGGGTCTGACCACCTTTCATGCGGCAACCCAGGAGTCAATTGAACGGTTCCTTGACTCGTATTTCGATGATGCCCCCAAGAATCCACAGTGGCATAGCACCGGGGCTCGTCCCAAGACCGCAGTTGATACCGGGACTTTAGCGGGACCGGGGATTGGGAGGGGCTTCCGGGCCGGCTCCCAACCGGGCCCTTCGGATCTCGGACGTAGTGTAGCTGATGCACAAGAGGCGCCCCGTGGAGCCGTCGGTGGACTTGAGGTGCTGCTCTCCGATGAGGAGGAATCCGAAGACAGTCTGACTCCCCATCCGGATTTATTTCCCCTCCCGTCCAAGGAAAACTGGAACGAGGAAGTGGCCCGACTGCGAGATGCCCAAGAAGCGTGGGCCCGTGAACGCCAGCTATGGGAGGAGGAACGAGAACAGCTGCAAAAAGAGCGTGAAAACCTGCAAAGAGACCGTGAACAACAGCGCAAGGACATCCAACTTGAACTGGACCGAGCCAAAGACGCGTTGCAACGGCAATATATGCAGGATTTATCGATCCATGATAAGGTCCTGGAACACTCTAGAATGGACCTGGAACGATCCAGCGAAGGCATTAAAGCCATCGAGCATAAAGTGAACTAACTGCAGCCATGCAACGAGACGAATTAGCCAAACTGGACCGAGAAAAAGCGGCCTTGCATGCGCATCAAGATGCCTTGACTCGCAAGGAGAGGGAATTAGCTGTCTTGGAACAGGAGTTGAAGAAACAGTGGGATAGGATGCCCCGAGTTGGTACCTACGCCTTCACCCAAGCGCCCAACACCAATGCCCCTCCTATCGGAGCGACGCTTCTAGGTCCTGCTACTCGCGCACCTGCCGCCTCCCAAGGTCCTGCTCGCCAAAGGGGGCCAGCGGCGCCAGGCCCCGTGCCTCCACCGATTCCTGCTCTTCCCGCTCCGCCGCCTCAACCCGCGCAACCGCAACCCCAGCGGGCTCCAAGGGCCATGGAGAGGGGATACTACAGGCCCCCGATCCCTGCCCGTTTCGACGGGACTGCTTCTAAACTCCCCTCCTTCATCCTGCAACTCGATGCACATATGGAGGAGTATGACGACTTATATCGATCTGAACGTGAAAAAATACGGGACATCGGGTCTGTCCTGGATGGGGTGGCTGCTGACTGGTTTGTGACTCTTTTTGAGCTGCAAGCGGATGATACTCGCACAGTGGCTGCATTTCTTCAAGCCTTACGGGCCCGCTTCCAAAATCCGGACGCTGAAAATGAAGCCATCCGTACCATAAAGTCTATTCAGCAGGGCAACCGTTCTTTTGCCGAATTTGCTCGTGAGTTCCGTGCGGCGGCTGCTCGACTTCCTCCTGAGTGGCCTGAACGCATGAAATGTGAATACTTCTCTGATGCCATTGACATCAAACTTCGAGAAACGGTGTTTCTCATCCGTATCCCGCGCACTATAAGCTGAATGGATCGAATTGGGATCGCAAGTAGCGGCTCGTTTGGATTAAGCTCGCTCCGGCGTCCACGCCCGAAACCCGCTGCTACGACCACCTCTGCGACTCGCAAGCCAAGCCCAGCCGTCTCTACCGAAACCACCTCCGAACGCCGTCGACGTTTGGGATTGTGCCTTTATTGCGGAGGACCAGGCCATCTGGCTGCCAACTGCCCGAAAAAACAGAAGTCCGCCGCTCCGACCCCACGCACCCCCTCTGCCAAGCCACCACGGAGATCCGGTCCTCCTCCAACGGGCTCGTCTAAAGCTGTTACCGAAGGTGATCCCGAGGAGGGGGAAGTGGCGATTTGCCACTCATCAGCACCCATGGATGTGGATCCTACTCCAGATGCGGTGAGTGAAGGCAGCGCCCCCATTACTGTTCAAGCGGTTCTGGCCAACCCTGCTAAGCATACACATATTCTAACCTCAGCCCTCGTAGATTCTGGCTGCTCCCATTGCTTAATGCGGCCCCAAGTGGCTGAAGAGCTCGGTTTAGACCGAGTTCCTCTAGCAAAGCCCATACCGTTCACACAAATGGACGGCAGCCCACTCGGAGCCGAGGGCCCGGCTCGATTCAAAACGCAACCTGTCCTTCTTCGTTAAGCTGACCATTGGGAGAAGATTAGTTTTATACTTGCTCCAGTGGCCAAACATTCCATTGTCCTGGGCATGCCATGGTTATTGTTACATGAACCAAATATTATTTGGAAAGAACGGATTCTAGAATTCACTGATCCCCCATGTGGAGAGCATATGCATTGGGGGGACAACCCACCATCCAATGACACAAAACCCCTGGTTTCTTCGGTTGTGCACATCCCAATGACTTTCAATTCCACAGGCATTCCACCAGCTTACCAAGACTTAGCCAGGGTGTTTCAAGAACAGGAATGTGATCAATTGCCCCCCCATAGAGACACTGACTGCAAAATCATATTACAGCCCGGGGCTCAACTACCCAAGGGTAGAATCTATCATTATGAGCTAGAGAAGGAACTCCGTGCCTTCTTAGATAAAAACCTTGCTCGCGGATTCATACGAAGGGCTACCAAACATACGCACGCCGCTCCTGTCCTATTTGTAAAGAAAAAGGACGGGTCTTTAAGACTTTGTACTGATTACCGAGGACTAAATGCTGTTTCCATGTCCAATAAATACCCTTTGCCCTTAATCAAGGACCTCTTAGATGCATTGGGCAAGGGACGAATTTTAACTAAGTTGGATTTGAGGGAAGCCTACTACAGAGTCAGGATTGCAGAAGGCTACGAACATTTAACAGCATTTAATACTAAATTTGGACAGTATGAATACTTAATTATGCCATTCGGGTTAGCTGGGGCACCCGGCGCATCTACATGGCCCTCATCAATGTGAAGTTTTGCATGACTTACTATATAAAGGAGTCGTTGTGTACTTAGGCGATGTTTTTGAATTCTATTCACAAAACCATGGAGGAGCATGAGGCTTTTGGTTCGGGAAGTATTAACAACGTTTACTCAACAACTCCCTCTTACAGCAAAACTGTCTAGAAGTGCTGTTTTCATCAATCCCTCCATAGACTATTTAGGGCTACAGGATCTCATCTGAGGGGTTTAAAATGGATCCTCTCACGAAGATTGACGCTTGATCCTCCAATGGCCTGCCCCCTCACCAACCGGAAAGAGCTCCAATCCTTCCCTAGGATTTTGCTAATTTTTTATCGTGGATTTTTTTATACCCCAATTTGCTGAACTAACCCTTCCACTCACAGACCTCTTACGCACCAAGGGTAAAGACTCACAGGCTGCCAAGCCCGGAGCCCCCCTCCCTTGGTCTCAGAAATGTCAAACAGCCTTCCAGCTTTTGAAATGCGGGCTTTTCACTACCGAGTCTCGTCTTAAAACACTAACCCAGACCTTCCCTTTGCGGTGGTTCCCACGTGGCTGCTTCGGACAAGGCGCTTGGCGCAGCCCTGTTGCAGAGAAATAAAGATGGTAGGCTTGTTCCGTGTGCTTATTTATCAAAAAAAATTCTCCGGCTCAGAACTCAACTGGACCGTAGGGGATAAAGGAGACTGCTTTTGCCATCAAGGTAGCGCTTTCCGCTTTTAAGGCGTCCACTGGCTTGAGGGGGCTAAACACCCCTTCCAGGTTTGGTCGGATCACAAGAACTTGGCCGCCCTCTCCACCCCCCTCAGAATGTCTGCAAAACAACTACGTTGGGCCGATTTCTTTTCCCGTTTTTCTTTCACTGTCCATTTTTTTCCCGGAAAAACCAATAAACTGGCTGATGCGCTGTCGGGCCTTCCCGGGGAGGGGGGTGGAGCTGCTTTACGAGACATCCCGCGCACTGTTCTCTCCCCCTCCCAACTGGGGCTGGCCGTCACTCGATCCCAGACACCCGCTCCTCCTCCATCGCCCGTTCCCAGCCTGGTCTCCCCCTTCCTGCGGGAACTCGAGGAGGCGGGTCTTCAGGAGCCGCCGGCGGAGGAAGGCGACTCCCAGCTGCGCTTGGTGAATGGTGTTTGGAAGCGGGGGGATTGTTGGTACGTGCCTCCCCCCCTTCGTAAGCAGGTTCTCGAAGCCTGTCATGATGCCCGCTCGGCTGGACATTTTGGCTTTCTCAAGACACTGCATTTAGCCCGCCGTCAATTCTGGTGGCGCGCAATGCGCAAAGACATTGAGGCTTATATCAAGGGGTGCTCTGTTTGTGCGGAGGCCAAATCCATTCCGGGAAAGCCCCATGGACTGTTAAAACCTCTCCCGGTTGCCTCCCGTCCCTGGGAAGTTATCTCAATGGATTTTATTACTGATTTACCAGAGAGCCAAGGTAACACAGTCTTGTGGGTGGTGGTGGACCTATTCTCCAAACAAGCCCATTTCATCCCCTGCACCTCCATTCCCTCCGCTCCTAAATTGGCGCGACTGTTCATTCAACATATATATCGTCTACACTCCTCCCCCCTCAAGGTGGTGTCCGACCGCGGGCCTCAATTCATTTCAAAATTTTGGAAAGCTTTCCTGGGCTTATTGGGGACCACCCCGGCGGTTGCCGCCCCCTACCACGTTCAAAGTGACGGTGAGTCGGAGAGAACGAACAGAACTCTCGAACAGTATTTACGTTGTTACACCAACTATCACCAAGACAACTGGTGCGATTTAATTCCGTTTGCAGAATATGCCTACAACAATGCCGTTCATAGCAGTACGCAAAAAAATCCCTTCGAAATTGTGTCTGGCCGCTCCTTCCCGCCATTGCCCCAACTACCCGCGGAGGCGCTGCATCCTCCAGAATTCCAGCAATGGATTTCATCTCTGGCTGAGGGGTGGAAAACGGTTCAGACTGCTTTGCAACAAGCTAAAGATTCCCAAAAGTTCCAGGCGGATAAACATCGTTCTGATTTTCCTTTGCGTGTTGGGGCTTGGGTCTATTTGTCTACGAAAAACCTCAGAGACGTACATAAATTCTCAAAACTGGGCAAAAAGTTCGTGGGACCTTTTAGAATTACGAAAGTGATTAATGATGTGACTGCCCGGTTAGAGTATTATGGCAACTGTATTTCTCCTTCCTGGGGCTCACAATTGGTTGTGGGGGGGGGAGGGTGGTCTAGTGATAAAGCAGCATGAAAGAAGGTTAAATCCCACATCACAGTGCCATATCCTGATTCCAATCCCAGCTGGTTTTTAATATTAAAAAAAGAATTGGGAAGTCACATCATGGATCAAAGTGAAACATAATTAAGATGAATGTAAGTAGAACTTCTTGTGGCAGGATCTCTGATTCTAAAGCTGAAAGAAGGATTTCTGGCAGAAAAAATATATTAAGTATTTCCTTGGGGAACTGTGCTAGCTTTTCATTTTGTTTCATTTGTATGCTATTCTCCTTCTCAAGGTATATACGGGATTCCCCAGTGGCCTACTGATCCAGCTACTACTGCTAGCTGATGAATTCATCTTTTTAAGCTAAAAATATGAAGATATGCAGTGGGTAAGACTTGCCTAAGCTGGTGGAAATCCCAGCCTACTCTGTAGACCTAAATTGGTTTAACAACGATTCTTATCCAGGGATCCTTGCAAATTCAGCTTCTATGAGTGAGGCTGGAACTCTCTAATGGAGAATTCAAAGCATCCTTACTAAACAATAGTTCCTCATATTTCTTGAAGGAAGTCGTTGTAATGGTAGCTATTACTTGACCAACTTTTTCGTGCTGATTTTTTAACGTTAACCGAGAGTCCACACAGTCTTCAACTATCTATGAACTCTGAATTTAATCTTTGACAGTTAACTGAAAGCTACAGAAAAGTTAGATTAATTGCTTTTTAGCAGAAGTTGTTGAGATTGGCCATCATTTTTTACTATTGTAGTTGAAATTCATTTGCACCTGCTGTTTGGCTCATTTGCACTTGTACTAATTATCACTAATTATCACATTTAATAACAAATCGCTTCTCTATGGCGGTTTCCGCACAGCCGATGCAGGCTCTGGGGCCGTTCGCACAAACGGCCCTATGGGATGCGCAGCTGTGGGAGCAAGCTCTGCACAGCCGCGTATTCCCCTCCCATCCCCAGCCCCAAACGCCTCGTTACCTTCTGCTGGCAGCCGCGTTGCTCTATTGTCGCTCTGAGGAGGGAAGGGGACATGCCCCCATGGCCACAGCGATGGCTGAAGCACCAGAGACCAGGGGGCATGTCCCCTTCCCTTCTCAGAGCGACGATAGAGCGATGCAGCTCCCAGCAGAAGGTAACGAGGAGGGGCCGGGGAGGGGAGGGGGAAACGCCGGCTTCCACCTGTTGCCGTTCGCATGGCAGCGGATGGAAGCCGGCGTTTGCAGGAAAACTCGCTCCCCAAGTGAGTTTTGAATACACCGTTTTGGCTGGCCCAGAGCGCTGCTGCATCGATTTGGCAGCGGCGCCTGTGCAAAGGGTCCCTGCCAAAACGGTGTTTTACCGGGATGAAGCCGTTGCTTTCAGCCCGTGCAGAAACCGTCTATGATTATGATAGAAGAGATTTAGAGGAAAATAAGATTGATATTTTTCTATAAATATGCACTACCGTGATAACAAATCAGATTTCTCTAGACAGAAGGTTAGGTGGGTGTGACTTCGGCTTTTTGAAACTCCACAAAAGCAATGAGACAAAAAACCCATGAAACCTGGTTTGGCTTTTAAAACATTACTCACTATATTATGACTCAGCAATGTCAGGAATTTGATAATTCTAGTACTTATTTTAACAGTAATAATAGGGTTACTTTTTATGTGTCTATCCTTCTTAATGGCCACCATTTTTTGACAAATAAAGTTGACAAATATTTGTTTAAAAGGGAAGAGGCAATAAAACATAGTATTAAATAATAAAAAGAATAAAATATTTAGCACACTGGCACTAAACTATCTAGTGTGGGGGAGATAGGGTTATATTTTGATTACTATTGTATTTATTTGTTAAATTGAAGGCTTGTTATTGGTTGAAGGGTGGATTGTGTGGGGATGACTTAGGGGTCAAATCCCCACTACCGTCTTAGCCAGGTTTCAGAACACAAACTAACCAGGTTTGAGGGACGACCTCCCCATTGCTTGTGTGGCAGATTCCGTTTCTGGCGCTCGTTCTCCCCGTTAATCCACATTCCGGCAGGACCTGGTTGCAAGTGGCATAGACCCCACTAACACGGTTCAGAGCTGATCCGAGGGGAGGATGAGGGTTGAAATCCTGACTCGTTTCCCGCCCTGGAGTGTGACATGGAATTCGGGCAACCAATCAGCGCTGCGATGCACGTGCAGCCTTTCCTTGGTTTTGTTTCTGCTTTTGCAATCGGCCAGCAGAAGGGGGCGTAAACATTAAAAAGTCAAACGTGTAACTTTGAATCGTTAATGGTTTACAGAGGTAACGATTAACTGTTTGCACAGTTAAACAGTTAAATGCTAAACTTTTACTTGCTGGTTTTTTTGATCACGCTCCTACAATGTACGTTTCAGCAGTGGGAAAAGGTCCCACCCCATCAAGACATGCCAGCCAATCAGGGGAGACCGGCAAAGCGAACTCACCTGGTAGTGGGGATTGCTAAGAGTTCTGCAACCAGGTGTGTCTGCTGTGTGCTCGCTGCGGTGGGGAGGGAGAAACTCCGATGAAGAGGACACGGTTTCACAACAAAGAGGTTTGGATCTGCGTGCAAATTTCAAGTGGGGATTCGACCAGGGTTGACCATCTGCAGGGTTCTTAAGAAGTGATTGATGTGGTAGATCTCAATTCTCCATGATTGCAGGAATTGATATGAGGGTATAAAGTTACTAGGTGTGCAACATAGGAGGGGATAAGTCCCAGTATCTAGGGCTGACACTGAGTGACGGATTCCAGTAATCGGGAAGTACAGAAGACATGTTCATGAGAGTAGATGTTAATATAGAAAGAGGTGGAGATACTGGTACACTCAGTCTACTTTTAACCTTCTTCCCTTCCCAAGGTACATCAATGGTTGGGTTAGCAATTTAAACCTTTCTTCAATATTGGTGTTGTGTAACTCCAGGCTCATAAATAACAAGGCTGCAACTCTTAACAGCCATAGCTCAAAAGGTGGGTCTGGCATGTGTGACTGAGACCTGGGTCAGGGAAGGTGAGGCAGTAGCCTTACACAAACTTCCCCCTCACCTCCTGTTTCTCAGTTCTTCACTACTCCCTGACAAAAGGTTGGGTGGGGTGGCATTGATCACAAGGGAGTGTTTCTCTTTTAGGACAATCCCTGCCCCTAAGATACTCAGCACTGATAGCGTACGCCTTGTGTGGGAGGTTGAGGAGAGTATGGCTATTTTGCTGGTGTACCAACCGCTTAGTGCACCAGCGGATAACTTGTCAAGTCTGTTGGAGAGTGTGTGCACATGGGCCTTGAAGTTCCCCAGACTTTTAGGCAGAGACGTATCTAGGAAAAATATAGCCCAGTGCAAAATCTGAGTTTTCTGCGCCCCCCCCCCCCCCCGGCATGGGCAGCTGCCCTCCCTCACCATGACCAAACCACTTTTTTTGCATCAGATTTTGAAGTCAGTGTATGGATTGGGGAGAAAGAGGAGGGGTGTGGGTGATTTTTCTGCCCCCCATGTGACTAAATGGCCACAGCCCAGGGACATTTGACCCGATACATCCCCCTGGGTGGTACGCCCCTGCTTTTGGGGAATGTCCATGCTGCTGCTGCCCTACCTATGGGCTCGAATCTGATGTCTTCCGTCACAGCACTTGGATTCTCCCAAGTTGTATCAGGCCCCGTGCATCAAGCTGGCCACATCTTGGATTTGACCTTTGCAGCATGTATAGACATGGGCCCATTAATTGGACACAGTACCATGGTCAGATCATTTTGTCCTAAAAGCCTCCCCAGGCTGGTCTACCCGCTCCGACATAGGCAACGGGCACATTCACCCATTGGAACTTAAGGATCCACTTGGTTTCTGGAATGCTCTACAGCAGGGGTAGGGAACCTTTAACACTCAAAGAGCCATTTAGACCCGTTTTCCACGGGAAAAGAAAACACTTGGAGCCGCAAATAATTTTTGACATTTAAAATAAAGATAACACTATATATATATAGGGTTTTTTTACCTTTTACTCCGCTCATTCTGAGAAGCGCATGAATGCGCCCGCCCTGCTGCCTGCAGGGCGGGCAAGGATGGGGCTGGCGGCTCGGCCTCACTGGCTGCCGGGAAAGCGCCCGCCCCGTTCCAACTGGGCGGGCAAGAGGGGAAGCCCGCGGCGCGGCCCAGCCAACCGTGGGCAGTTGGTGTGCCCGCCTTGCTGCCTGCAGAGTGGGCAAGGATGGGGCCGGCGGCTCGGCTCGTGGAGCCACAGTGCAAGGGCAGAAGAGCCGCATGCGGCTCTCAAGCCGTAGGTTCCCTACCCCTGCTCTACAGGATCCAATCTGCCCTGGGAATTCTTTAGATGCCCTCACATCTGATTGACTGAACACCTTTCCAAGACCAGTGACAGGATTGCTCCCTCTGTGCCCACATCCACACTAGATCATCCCCTGGTAACCAAGGAGATTAGGCATAGAAAGCAGGAATTCAGACAGCTAGAGCAAGTTTGACGGTGTACTTCCAACAAGACAGCAAGAGCATTATATAGAGTGTTCATCCGGACCTATGAGATGGCAGTGATGGACACTAAGAAAACTACCTACTGGTATTTCACCTCCATTGTGGCTGCTAGTTCTGGCCCAGCTCAATTATTTAAGGTTGTTCAGTTACTAACTTTCCCTTTAGGGGAATATCCAAAATCTCAGTAATTTGGCTATGAGGTGACAGGTTCTAGTGAACTGCTTTGCAGATAAAATCATGTCACTCCACTGCAACCTCTCAGTCGATTTTTATATAGTAACTGAACTGGAGGCCTCCCCAGTCATCTTCTGGTTTTTAACATCTATATGTGATCCTCCACCCAACTAGTCCATAGTTTTGGGCTGGGTTGTCATCAAGATGCAGATGACACACAGTTCTTTCTGTTGATGGCTGGCCGGACGGGTACTCTTCTGAATATCCAAATCGAATGTTTGGGGGCTGTGGCGGGATGGTTAAAACAGTGCTGACTGAAGTTGAATTCATCGAATACAGAGGTTTTGTGTCTGAGCCAGGGAGGACCTGGGCAGGCACCCCAACCTCCTAGTCTCGATGGTGTTCAGTGGATACCATCTTCTTTGGTTATGAGTCCTGGATGTGACCTCAACATCTTTGGAAACCTGTCAATAATGTTGCCAAGATGGCCTTTTCCCATCTTTTTTCAGTTACCTTGCCTAAAAGGCTGAGATTGAATACTGGCTTACAAATGTCCAGATCCTCTTTGGCCAATCATAGTTTCTTCAGACAAGGCCTGACTCAGCTTCCTTTAAAACTGAAGGGAGTTTACGAAAGGGGAATTCCCAGTGCTCCAGTTTCTCTTGCTGAAATGGTTTATCTTTATCCATCCATGAAGGATAAAGGTCTGCTTTGCCCTCATATCCCCCAAAACCTATCTACCACAGTCAGAAAGATCAAACCCAGGTGCGTAACCAGGGAGGGAAGGGACTCGAATGCCAGTCGCTCATTGGAGATTACAGGGCGAGCACTCACTCCATCCATCTAGCTTGGCCTTGCTGCCAACAACGGCAGCCGCCACTCTTCCTTTTTCTGAACCCTGGGCTCACCGACTTCTGCCTCTTGCCACCAGGCTCGCAGTCGCAGGTGCCCCGTTGGGGACTGAACACATCGGGTGGCAGCTGCAGCAGTGAGCCAGGATCTTGCCCAGCCTTGCAGCCGATGGACCTCCTCTTATTGCTCCCTGTCTCCACCAGTCTCTGCCTCTTGCTGACTTGGGAGTTTGGGGGGGGGGGGAGGGATGATAGACAAATCCAAAAACTGGAGAAGGAGAGGCATATCTGTTCAACTTCCCTCTCCTCCGCTTTCCAAGTCCCCATTTAATGAGGCTTTACTCACCTCTAAATGTAAACACCGAATCTTATGTGGAACTGGCTGCCCTGTAATGTCTGAAATGGTCTTCATAAATGTACCTTTGTTTCTCTTTCAGTCTATGTTCAGAAGTTACTTGAATGCATGTACAACCCATAAACAATGTACACTTGATTCTTCTTTATACCTGTGTTGAATAATTTTCACGTTACTCACATTCGAAACACGTACTGCTGAACATGTCATTTAAGCCTCAGATTTAGCCAGGTACTGCTCTCTGGTTTCATTTGTAAAGTTTACATATGTTGACTTTTTATTATAAAAGGCACATGCATGCAAGTTGTATGTGCATTCACTGTAATATGTGAACACAGTTTCTCTCTTGTTTACATGCCTTGTGGGTGGCATTAAGGAAACGGTGAAAGTCGAAGAAAGTCCCTCTGGAATGAATGCACTTGTACTTCTGAACTGATATTATGGACCATAATTTATGGTAGTTATATCTGAACAATGGGTGTCAGATGTTGGGGGGGGGGGGCAATTTGAGAGCTGTGCTCTGAGTTCATTTTGTGTAGCTACGCCCCTGATTAAACCCAAACGATCCCTAGGGATGAGACTGGACGTCCTCCCTCGAGCCCTGCGCCTCTCCTTTCACTCCGTCTTTTCTTTTCACTCAGCTATAACTCTGCTCACCTCGAGGATGATGGGGTTAACCGTGACCCCTAATTTGAGGGCGATCGCCGCTCTATGGAAACCGCCCACACAACTGCAAGAAGCCGATATAGCTGCGAATGGAGTGCTGTAGCGCGACTGCACAGCACGCAACGGTGGCGGCTTCCAGTTCCTTCCACACTGTCTTTAGCCCAATCCTCCGTTCGGGGTTTAATAGTCAGAAGCCAGCCCGGATTATGAGCCCCCCCCCCCCCCGGGGTCCATCGCCCCAGCCCACGTGCGCCGCGCAGCAGGACCGAGCGCCTCCGCCCCCGGCTGCCCCTGCTGCTGCGCTGCCCCCGGGCGCGCTCCTGAGAGCTTTCAGAGCGGGCTGCTCCTTCAAAGCCCGCCTCTAACCTCCTTGGCCGCCTCCTCCAGGTCCCGTCCTAATTGGCTGACCAGGGCATGAATATGTATGTCCTGACCTGCGGGGCGAGGTTTGCGGCGTGCCTGAGCCGCCGACCCCTCCCTCGCTTGTGCACAGAGGCTCGGTGTGCGCGCGGGTCCCTCTCCGCAGCCTCCCCTCGCTGCCCGGCAGCCGGCGTCGTCCTGCCGCGAGTAGCCCGCGGGGCTCTGCCGTCCCTTTGGGGCCAGGTCCTTCCCCTGCCAGCCCGGCTGCCCCGCTGCCCACCTCGTGCCGCCCAGGTCACCCCACCCCATCCCCAGTCGCCTGTCCTGTGGCTCGGCGCCCGCGGGAGAGATGCGGGGCCTGTCCGGCTGGCTGGTGCTGCTGGCGCTCGGGGGTTGGCTTCAGCTGCGGGCGGAGGGCGCCGTGCCCCTGGCTGACTTCTACCCGTTCGGGCCGGCGCATGGCGACGCGACCACCCCGCTGCAGGACGACGGCGGATCGGGGCTGCGACCCGTCGCCATCAAGTTCCCCTTCTTTGGCGCAGCGCACACGGCGCTCTACGTGAGTAGGCAGCGCTCCGCGCGGGCTTGACGCGGAGTTATTACTCCGGAGCACTTTTTTTTACAATGCCTAATGTTGAACCGGTGGTACCCTCTTGCCCCCCTTGCGTGGCAGTCAGGGGGGAGACTTTTTTGACCACCACCCCCCCTGGACTTGGGAATTGCTGCCACGACGCGGCGCGGTCATCTTGGCGGTGCCGGGTCAGATGTTCTTTCTTCCATATGACTGGGAAGGGAGCGCTCCACTTTAAACACTTTTAAGCGAGATCTTGGACGTGCTCTTTCAGAAGGAAATCCCACCAGTTGAATGTGTCGTGGTAGGTTCAGGATTGCAGCCCCATAGAGTAGCTTCTGCACCGCACATACTTGGCTTGTAACTGGGAATACTTCTGCCCCTTTGGCTGTGTTGACATGAACAGAAACTCATAATAAATTTTGGATCCTTTGAGGTTCACACTGGGAGCTACTCCCAGTGAATCAAGGAGTTCATTGCAGCTGCAGTGGGGAGAATTGGTTTGCAAACATATACACGCAAGTATGCGTGCTCACATGGAGATTTGTCAGTGTTCCCTTGCTGAAGGAGCGCTTCTCTTCAGCCCTTGAACATTATTATGCGGAGATCCTGGCTGTGGGGTTATACGGTAAGTTTCATATAATGAGGAAGCGTGATAGTGCTGTCTTCTAGTATTCCAGCCAGCTGTAGTCACCAAAAGAGTCAGAGTGTTACTAACCACAAGTGATCAATCTCCAGATGATTCTACAGAATCACAGGATAGGCTTAAAAACAAGATCTGGAAAGACAATATGTTTACCAGCTGTTTTTATGGTCCTTTCAAACATGTTGACATGTTTTTCCCCCCTGCAGTCATGGAAAACCTTCTTTCCCTCTCCATAGCAGATTCAAATGAACAATTATATCCCTTAACTGCCTTGGAAATGTCACAGAGTTCACAGACCAGAAGTTGTGAAACCGAAATACATTTTTATTAGCATAAGCACATATAAATTATCAAACTTTTTGGGCTGTATCTAAATGGCTGGGCCTACTAGGAATATAACGTCAAAAACTCTACCTGTGTGGAAAGGTATGCTACTGTTTTCCCTCAGAGCACTTAGTATAGTTGGAAAGAAGTTAATGGGGTCAATGACCTGTGAGCTAATCCTGGTGTTAATATTTTTTAAATTTGTCATGATTTTGACTGTTCAGAATACTTCATACACAACAGCGGTGTACTGTAGGTCAGTTACACTATCCCCATATTGCAGACAGGATTTCAGTCTACAAGGTAATGACTTGTCTGATATATTCATGGCAGAGAAGAGAGTTGAAACACAAACCTTTTTTACATTTGTATCTGTGGCTCATTCCGCACATGCAGAATAATGCACTTTCAAACTGCTTTCAGTGCTCTTTGAAGCTGTGCGGAATGGCAAAAACCACTTGCAAACAGTTGTGAAAGTGGTTTGAAAACGCATTATTTTGCGTGTGCGGAAGGGGCCTGTCTTTTAGCCATTATGTTGCATAAATTATAAGGAAGATTTGTTCTCAAGCTGCCAGGATTTAGGTATCCATTGATACTTGGTCTTTAAAACCAATGATTCTTGCTATGCCAAATACTGGTAATGGTGGCTGTGATCTGATTAGCAGCAATGGAAAAGTGCAGGAATCCCCTTCCCTACTTCTGGTCATAATCTCTGTGCTTTTCCAAGCTAGAAATGGATTACTTTATAGCTAACTGCCTTTTGCTTAACATTTTTTGCTTGTGTTCCTATTTTTTTTAATCACTTCCAAAGCCATCTGGATTTACTTGGGGACAGTCAAACAGTCTAATTCAATTTAAGGCATCAAAGCTGTAACAGGATGTTGAGAATCAGTGTGTCTTTGCTATATTAGGCAATTATGTTCTGCGGCGGAGGCGGTAAGTGGCCTAAAAGTTCTGGGTTCGAGGACAGCGTTCTTCTTGCTTGAGTTCTCCCAACCTTTTTACTATCTAGATCTGTGGCGTGAACTGGCTGCAGGTGCTGGGTATTTGAATGGCACTGGCATAATTTAAACATACCTAGGATTAGGTGAAATTTTCGATGAGAACCTGATACACAGGTTTAGAAGTGTAAGTGTAAAAACTACATGGTTGATTGAAAAAATCTCCTTACCTACCATGATAGAAGACAGGAAATTGCCTACAAGATGACAAAAAAAATTTCATTTCCTGGACAGAGCAGTGTATGTTGAAGTTGCCTCTAGAGAGTTTTCTACAACAACACAGTGAAATAGCCTTAAGAGATGTCTTTTGTTCAGTAAATTGGTCGGCAAAAGTAGTCTTATGATTAGCCAAAAACATCACCTTTTTGTAGGTGGTAATTATTCTCAATAGTATAAATTCATGCCACGCATATTTCCTAGATGGATATTGCTTCCATGTGCTTGATTGTGGGCACCATCCCCTGTAACAAATGCATGGGTCTGTTTTGTTAAAAGGACCCACCCCAGGAAACAGACACTCTGACAAAGTGTACATGGAGCAAGAGTGGGGCATACGTTTATTATATCCGATCGTGTACACGCATTATCAGGCATGGAAAAGAAACCCATGTGGATAGTTTATGTTTTGTTATCTACCAGTTTTTCACTTGTATCTTGGAAAGCTGAGAACCTATACTTTTAAAAACTTTTTTGTAGTAGAAATTCAGTAGCCAGTTTACATGGAGACAAATACATATTTTGTACTCATGGCTCTGTTGCAACACCATCCCTTGAACTTTTGGTTACCCATTGGCCAGTTCGGCTTACCTACTGGTTGGCTTTGAGTGTGTGACATCTGTTTGAAGATTGGATACAATTGGGGGCTCTTGGTTAACTAAACTTCCTCTTCTCTCACATCAGATTTCGCTTGCTAGATGCTGGCAATACATTTGGGAACATGTGTAATATGTTATCAGCTCAGAGGTGGTTAATGCACCTGACCATGAGCCTCAAAGCCCAGTTAAGCCGGTATTTTGTTCCTGGGATCTCTTCTTCCCCATTCCCCATAGTAGAGCTGTTAATGTTGTGAAGCAAACTCAAGAAATGGCTAAAATATAACTATTGTAAAGAAGAATCTGGCTAAGAAGTCAAAAAGAGAATGCAATATTCAGGATTTGGGTGTGTACATTTCTGTCAGGGTGGAGCAAACTTAAGGCAACACAGTAGGTTTTCAAGGCAAACCTCCTAACAGGGTGGTTTGCCATTTCCTTCTTCTACATGGCAACCATGGTATTTCTTGGTGTCTCCCATCTAAATACTCTACGTAGCTTCTGAGATCTGATGAGATCCGTGTATCTTGGGCCATCCAGGATAGATCAATATTCAGTACAACAATCTGGAATTCACACAGTGAATAAAATACCACAATGCTACATAGCCAGTCAGATTTGGCCTTATGCAGCATCACTGATAGCGAATGAAGTGAAAATAATGCTTCCTAAGAAGTTAAATATTTTCAAAATTGTTATGAAGTTGGGAGGGGGGCTTTGTTGTTGCTGCTGTGAAAAGGTTCCCCAAAACTAGTAAATACCTCTGACTCAGCCCAAGAGTTTGCAGAAAGCACTGCAAATCACATTGGGTGACTGCACTGGATACTTCATCTCTTCTGAACATAGTTCATGGGACTGTTGTGAGAAGATAAAACAGGATAACCCCCTACATGGTACCCTGAGCTCCTTGGAGGAAGGGTGAGATATGAATACATTAAACAGACATGTCCCTATCTCATCACTGTCCATGGAGGAGGTAATAAATGTTTATTCTGACAGACATCTGGAGATACTTAAGGTGCTACAGCTGTCTGAAAGGGGGGAATATTTCTTATTGTTCTTTTGTAGACCCTACACATGAATGAAGAATTGAGATTAGCTCACCAGAGCCAAATCAGAACAGTTAACTTCTTTTTAAAATCCCTCTGGTTTTGGTCTTTTGCCTGTTGAGCTTTACAAACAATAGTGATTACATTAAGCAATGAATACAAGGAGAGAATAGGTCAAGCCAGGACATAACAAATTATCCACCAAAAAAACTGGGTTCACTGTTAGAAAAAGGATGTATACGTGGATAGAATAGTAGATTGTTCATTAGATCCAAAGTGTGTGTGAGGGGAGGGGGCTCAGTCACACAAGGCTAACACTACAAATGTATAATTAAGCTAGACAGCTGCATTTGATTTGCACATTTGAATATAATTAGTGAACAGTTCAGCATTAGTAGAGCTTCCTCTGGAATATGTTGTTCAGTTCCTGAGCTCTGATATGTGGAAATCCATTGACAAGTTGGAAAGAATGTGAAGAAGGGCAGTGACACTGAATCTTCAAGACAGCATGGAGGATGACAAAAGAGTGATATTTTCTCTCACAGAACAGAGAGATTAAATTTATTTATTTAATCATACTTATATCCATCCTTCCCCTTCTAGGTGGACTCAAGGCAACTTACCTAATAAAAAAGGATGAATCGATGATTGAGGGATGGATTGAATTAGGTTGACTAGAAATACTAAAATATTGCAGAAGAGAAAGAAGAATTGTGGTTTATTGAAAGGTCAAAGGATATAAAGCCTTTATGCAGAGGCAGATTATGATTAAACCTTATATAGAACATAACCAGTTCAACTTTGGAAAAAGCTCCTTTTGGAATCTTCTTACTTTATGTTAACTTGTTTTAGAAAGGTGGCATCTGCTAGGAATACTTTGTCACATTTATATCCAACTCTACTATTTCAGAATCTCAAAACGGCATAGGTGAGGCTTTCATTTTATCACTGAAGTGTGACTTGGCTGAGACAGCCAAGACCATGCGGAGAGCTGAATGATAATCCAAGCCTGTACTTTCCATGCCCGGACCCGATGCTGTAGGTGTTACAGTGAGCTAGTTCTCTTGTAGTACCTTGGGCTGATCTAAGGGAACTTCATGCATGAAGAGCTAGCATGTCAACAGCTTGTAAACTTGAGCCAAACTGGATGTTCACTTTTTTGAACAGTTGGGTCCAGACTTTTAACAATGGGGAATAGTCATTAATTTATTTTTGTTTTATTTATTAAAACATTTATATCCTGCCTTTATTCTTGGAATAGAAAGCAGAGCCCTTTGGGGCTTGGAGTGCCACTGCTGGAGAAGGGAGGGTTCCCCACCCCAGCTGTTTTCCATGCTAGAACAGCATGGGGGGGGGGGGTTGGGATAGTTATTAGCCTGTTTTTACCTCCCCACAGTAACTGAATACTACATTGAGAGCAGGGAAATGGAAAATAACTCCTCCTCTAGGGCTGTTTTGGAAAGAAAAAGGTGAGGGGGGGGGAGGAGACCAGGAACTGTTCCTCCTCCCACGGCAGCATTCAAAGTTTAAATGCTTTATTCTTGAGTAGCCATCCCCTGCAGCTGCTGAATGGGTGTAGGGAACCTGGACACAACTATTAAAAATGTGAACATCAATTTGACCCCCTGTTTCTTTACCACTATAACTGCAGGTGGGCAACAGTTTCATGTGTGAATTCCTTTCTATTTAAAAAAGTGCTTCTTCTCATATATGGCTTGGCTGGAACCATTTCCCTAGTACCTAGTTTTCTCAGGACAGAGAATTTTTTTCCTCTTGTTTTTTGCTTTTGCCTGATGAGCCCCTCTGATCCATAGAAGTCTGCTGGAGTGGGTACTGGGATGGAAACGGAATTTCCAGGCAGCTAGAATTTCACTCTAGCCTTCAGAGGTCTAGTTTCTCCCCTCTCTGTTTAAATGAGAAGGGGTACAAACCAAGGGTTTACTGAACCATGAAGGCACTTCTTTTTTTACTAAGAAGTGACGCCAGTTAGTTTTTATTTCTGAGCATATGCAAGAACATGGCAGTTCTTCAGAAGAGGGTTACTGCTTTGAAATAGGCCAATATAATATACAATTAAAACCAATTGGGTATTGCTGTCTCGTGGAAAATAGCACTGAAAATACTTTGCTGGTGCCAGAGAAAAAGGGACAACCTCACAGGCCTTGAGGGAAAGTTAGAGCCTGTATGAAACATTTGTATTATCTCTCCAGAAACACATAGCAGCTACAAAGTGCTGGGAAATGCCAGCCTTTCTTATAAAGCTTGATCCATGCCTGGGGCTTTCCCACAGTCAACCTACTGTCTGCTGCCTCTACTTGCTGCTTACCAGGCACTGCTCCTCTGTGTCTTTGCTAGCATTCTGAAAGGGTGTTCTCATTTAAAATGGCTTTTTCTCACCTGAATACAAAATGTATTCTGGAGGAAACATTGACTAGCAAAGATTTGTATGCAGCCAAATCTTGTAGCAGTTCCTTGTTAGGCCTGAAATAATCACCTACCAACCATGCTTAAAGTTTCCTTAGTCCTGTCTGTTCAGAATGCACAGCCCAGTTACTTTTCGGGAGTACAAGTAGCATGCATATCATACCCATTCAGCAGTCCCTCCATTTATTACCGATCAGCTACATTAAAAAAAACTAGTTGTCACCTTTAAAAAGCCTTAATGACCTTGGTCTATGGTTGCCAACATCCAGGTGGGGCCTAGAGATGTTCCAGAATCACAACTCACCTCCAGATGCATTCCCCTAGGAGAAAATGGCTCTATGGCCTTATATCCCACTGAGGTCACTCTCATCTCCAAACCCTCTTCCAGCTCCACCCCCCAAATCTCCAGGAATTTCTGAACCCAGATGTGGCAACCCTACGTTGGACCTATACACCTGCAGAATTTCCCAACCAGCGTACCACTTCTGGTAATATCTAGAAGTGAAATCACTGGACACTCTAAAATTTTCAAAAACTCTGTGCCACAGTGGTCCCCAGTTTCGCCCTCCCATTTTTTTTTCCTGCTGGCATTTAAGTTGCTGGTTAGCACAGTGAAGATTTGCCAGGAGACCTGGTAAGCTAACAACTGCCCATACATGCACATTCTCTCTTATGACTTCCACCTTGTGGAATAACCTGCCTGAGGGGGTCAGGAGGGCTCTCACATTTCGGTCATTCCACACAATGTCCCAAACAGGAGGACATGTTCAGGAAGGCATTTTTAATAAAAGAATGACCATTGTAGTATAATGAAACAATTCAGTAGAGTGCTTTTATAGAGAAAAGTTTGTAGTCTGCTGTAGACTACTGTTTCTCATAAAACAGCTATACACTTGCACTAGCTGTAGAATAAGAGCCGCAACAAAAGGACCGCTCACAGAAAATATCATCACAACCAGAGGGGTCAAACAAGGCTGTACATTGGCCCCCACTTTGTTCAATATATTCCTTAGTGATCTAGTTCCAACCCTCCAGAAGGCCAATGGGCATGTTCCCAAACTAAGCGCTAAACACGTGCCTGCGTTACTTTATGCTGACGACACCGTTCTTCTTTCCCACACTAAAGTTGGTCTCACTCGTCTCTTAAATTGCTGTGCTGAATATTGTAAGAGGAACGAACTGGTAATTAAGTATGAAAAAACCAAAATAATGGTCTTCGCTAGAAGACCCCCTAGTCATACATGGACCATCAATAACAGACCCATAGAACAAGTTAACCAGTTCAAATATTTGGGCATAACTCTTACCAGCAACCTTAATTGGGCAGTACATAGGAAATTAGCACTCGCTGCAGCTAACAACAGTGCCCTAGCAATTCAGCGTTTCTTTTTCACTGTGGGCCACCAGTATATACCATCCGCATTGAAGGTGTTCAATGCCAAATGCAGCTCTCAGCTCCTCTATGGAGCACCAATTTGGATCGGAGCTATAAACAAAAATATAAACACAGCCCAGTCCCGTTTCTTCCATAAAATTATGGGCTTACCAAATTGTGCTTCATATGCAGCCCTCTGTTTAGAACTCGGGCAAATATCATATGCCACGATGGCCTGGCTGAGAACTGTCAGATACTGGCTACGTATCCACTATTTGCAGGATCACTCCAGTTTGCTACACCTCATGCTTTCCGACTATGCAAATTCTAGGTGGCTGAAACTAGTTGAGGGAAAAATCAACGCTCTTGGCTTTTCATTAGAGTCGTTAGTCCCTCTTTCCCTATCAGAAGCATATAGCTGCTTGAAAACTAAGCTATTAGAACAAGAGTATCGGGATATGATAACGGCTGCGAGGAAAACGTGTTCCCCCTGACCCTGCTTATTCCAATTGAGCAAGGACACATGGCCAATTATTTACATTGGATCACCAACCCTAAATTAAGAAGAGCCTTAACACTGGCCAGATTCAATCTAATGCCTTCTATGCTGCTCTATGGCAGATATCAACAAATTGATAAACAGAGGAGGCTATGTCCATGCAATATGGGTCAGGTGGAGACACTCGATCATACCCTCTTTCATTGTGTAAGGTTTGCAAAAATCAGAATGTCGCAATCTGCACTTATCCCATTTCTGTATAACAATCTAACCGATGCTCTTAAGATACCTATGCTTTTGAACAACATGGATCCCACAGTGTGCGAGAATGTAGCAAAATTTCTGCTAGCGATAATAGACGTAAGTCTAGATGAATACCAATCAATGTCTATGTATTATGACCACATATAGCCAGCAGTAATTTTTCTAGCTTCTGTCAGTATCCAATGACATTTAACTGAGTCAACTTAGCTGAAGGAATGTCCTATAGTTACAGAAGGACCATGTATATCTTTTACTACCAGTGTCTATAACTGTGAGCAATAATGGGCAAATTTTGTATGCTTATTTTGTATGTTTATTTTATGCCAATAAAGGCTTGTTACTTACTTGTAGTCTGCTGTAGCATTTTGCTTTTGTTGCATTGTCTTCTATCTTTGCAATCCATTTTTGCATTACATACAGTGTATCTTATCTTAGACAGTTTGTTCATATCTTTTTCTCATACTGTCATTCTAGTCCTACTGTATGGTTCACTGGATGCTTCACGCCATTTAGTTCCGTTTAAAAAAATATTTTGTAACCTGCTTTCTCAGTAAGCAAGACAGACTATAAAGTAGATAAACAATACGGTGGTATCGTTGGTGCCTCAAGTTTAGTATTGTTTGTGGGGCTGGTAATGGCTTTTTTGGATTCTCAGTAGAAGGTTTTTCTGCCTTCATGATGCCAAGAGCTAAGCCTTGACATAGCTGGAGATTATATGCTCCTTCATTGAACTCCAGTCCTTCCCCAGGGTTGACCCTTCAAACATGAATGGACTGTCACAAACAATATGATATCACAAAGATCACTCAAGGCAAAAAACAAAAAAACAACCTCATTAAAAATACCTTCTGTGAAACTGCTGTTTGCCCAAGAATGGCTTCTTAAAATCTGTGTATTTTCTGGTTGTCTTCTCCTCAGTACTATTTTCTTTCTTTTCTAAAATAGAAAGTGACAAGGAACAAAAGTGATTTCCTAATAAAGTTGAAATACTCTCCACAGTGGAATCTAAAAATCAAGAAAGCTGAGCTGCTGCCTAACCTCTTACAAAATGGTAGGTTTGTGGTAGAGACTGAAAAGTGAGATGAAACAAATGCAGTGTGCTGCACAATCTTTAAAAGGGCCAAATAGTGACCAGTGAAGCAGTGGACGGCTGTCTGATGCAACCTGCAAAGAACTGGTATCAGAGGGAGAAAGAAGCACTAGGTTGTACACAAACCTTATTCTGTCGTTATCTAAGGATATTTGTTGGGGCCACCTGATGACAGGAAGGATGAGGGGAGCCAAGATAGTGATGAGGCTTCAATTTATATCCCCCCCATTTGTTTGTTTGTTTGTTTTATACCCTGCTTTCTCATCAATAGACCAGATTACCCTGAGCTCATCAGAGTTTGGGAACTAAGTAGGGTTGGCCACAGTCAGTCCTTGGATGGGAAACCATTGAGAAAGACCAGAGTTGCTGTGCAGAGGCAATCAATGGTAAGCCACCTCTGCTTACCTCTTGTCCTGAACTCTCTGTGGATGGGTGTACAATTTGATGGCACACTATTCATCCGTTTTTTCCTGAAATAGTTTATAGCACTCTTTTCTCCTCAATTTGATCTTTACAACAGTCCTGTGGAGTAGATTTATGCTTGAGAGTAAATGACTGTTCCAAGGTCACCCAGCAAGTTTCCATAGCAGTGGTGATTCGAACCTGCATCTCCCAGATCCTAGTCTATCATTTTAACCACTAGACCACACTTGTGAAAGACAAATTGTCCATATTTAAATATATCTCATCCCTACATATGCAAAAGATGGCTATGGGTTCAGGAGAAGCAAAGGGTATGGCTTGTCCCAGGGCCCCAAAATCTTAGTTGTGCAACTGCAATAGTATTTGTAGGGAGAAAGCAATCAGGCCTGCTCCCCATACTGGTTCTGGTGGGTTTTCTAAGCTGTGTGGCCGTGGTCTGGTGGATTTTGTTCCTAACGTTTCGCCTGCATCTGTGGCTGGCATCTTCAGAGGTGTATCACAGAGAGAACAAAATCCACCAGACCATGGCCACACAGCCAGGAAAAACCACCAGAACCAGTTGAATCCAGCCGTGAAAGCCTTCAACAATACACTGCTCCCCATACTTCATCTCCCTCTTTGAAGTGACTCTCACAGAACTTGCTGGTAAGTTAAGACTCTGCCCCTTTCTCTGTCTCAAGAGAGGGGTGTGTCAAGTCATTCTGCCCTTTATCATAGGTTGCAAGGAACTGGACTGCTTCTGAGTTTTGTCCCATACTGAAAAATTCTCTCCCAGTATTAGACAAGCGCATAGCAGCAATATATATGTTTCAAAAATCCTTCTACAATACTTTTCAATAAGAAGCCCTTGAGGCAGTTTACATATAGTGCAATCCAAAACATAATAAAACACAATGAATATTATTGCTACTCTAGAACAAGCTCTGTTTTGCAAAGGGATATAAAATTGTATTGAACAAACCACACAACATGTTCTGTTAAAGCAAAGTAAAAATACACTGATGGCAAATCCCTGAAATCAGTTACATATTAGCCATTTTTAATTCTGTTACTAAAGAAGTGTTTTGCATGGCCTCTGTGGTGCTTGGTGGAAGGAGAAGCACGCCCCGCCCTGCCCTCTACCCCAATACTCTTGCCAACTCTGGTGGAGTCTATACTTGAACTTTAAAATTTGACAATACTCAAATTTATCCACCCATTCCATTATTCCATCTTATTTTTTTGCTTTTCCAACGTAATTGTTCCTTTTGTTACTCTAATGTACTGATGTCAAATTTTGGGTGGAGTTCTACATCTTTAATAGTATTATGTAATTTTATAATACACCTGAGATTCTACCCAATATATGGTTTTGGAGAACATACATGAGTTGCATTCTGTTTTCCTTCCATTGCTTCTTGTCAGTATTATGTTTTTATATCAATACAAATCACACATCCCACTTGTATACTTTAGTCTTTTCCTGCCCCTGTCCAGACCACACTGGCTCAGCTCCAGTTTGTGTAGAACGGCTGTAAAAAAGCTCCCTTCCTTTGTAACGGAGCCAGACTTTTCGTGGGTTGCCTTCATCAGTGCTGCAATACCAAGTGCAAGGCAAAGATGAGTCAGACTGAGAACCTTGACAAGAAACATTTTCTTGGTGCAATGCACTTTCACAAAGCATGAAATGGGCTGTCAAGAAAGGTTAGGAGCCCTGAAATCCTACATGGAAAATTGTGCCTTGTTCCCTAGACTCACAGGTCATGCAGTTGACTCATTCTCTGACAGGGTCTTATTGCTGGTGCAGCCAATTTATAATGACCCTATAGGGATTTCAAGGCAAGAGACATTCAGACATGGTTTGCCATTGGCTGCCTTTGCATAGTAATCCTGGGCTTCTGTGGTGGTCTCCCATCCAAGTACGAACCAGAGCTTTCAAGATTTGATGATATTGGGCGAACTACTCATGCTTAATTAGCACACAAGTACAACACCTGCCCAAGGCTACCAGTCTTTGGCATGTCACTGAACACATGTAGCTAGTTTGTACAGGTGGCAGTCCAATTAAAGAGAGATGATGTGTGAGTACAAAATGGGCGAACTGCTTAGAAGTGTGTGGTGGCATACCATGTCATGCTCAACCTGCTTTGCATTTTGTGGTTGATAGCTTGTAGCTGGGCTGGGTTTGTCAAGTGGGCCCAGAAGACAATAAGCACTTTCCTATGAGAGGGTGTCTTTCTGACCACTTTGAAACAAGTGGTCATGATATCTCTCGTAAGGAAGGCATACCAGGATCTAAATTACCTAAATAATTATTGGTGAGTGGCCAGCATGTCATTCCTGGGCAAGGTGGTCAGCCAGCTGCACAGCTTCAAGAGGTTTGGGAGGAAACTGTTTACCTAAACCCATTTATGACTGGATTTAGGATGGAAACAACACTGGTTACTCTGACTGACAGTCTTTGATGGTTGAGTAACAGGGGGAATGAATCCCTCTTGATTCTCCAGGACCTCTGAGCACCATGCTTCAGTGGTTCTAGTCTGCCTGGTTCCAGAAGGAGGTTCTGGGCTCTGCCCCATGGCAAATATAACATGGAATCCTACAGGGGTCATCTACATGAAACCGTTGAGAGAACACTTGGGAATTTGAAATGAGGTGCCACCAGTTAAAAATAAGTTTTAAAATGTATTTTAATTGCAACACGCAAGCAAGAAAAGAAAAGAAGTAAAAATATAATAACAGTGATAGCAAGTCTATACATATGCATCTGTAATTTTTTTCTAAATGAAGATATTTTATTTTTCCCTAAGAGCTGACTTGGGTGGAAGTTCTGAACAGTTCTCTGTAGAAGGTAGTGGAATGGATGGGATAAACTGAATCTCAGTGCAGAGGTAGGTCCTGGTGGTAACTGACAAAACCACTTGAAGTCTGAGTCACCTTGTCCTGGAAAGCATCACTGGCCTCTCCCAAAAGAGCATGTTTGTACTTGGGAGTACTGCTGGATGCTGTCATGCAGGTGGAGGCTCAGGACCCCTCATGGCACACAGAGCCCTTTATACCAGCTAAAGCAGTTCCTTGAAAAGCATGATTTGCCCTCTGTGATCTGTGCTCTGATTACATTCAGTTGGATTACTGTACTGTGCTTTATTCCAGGCTGTTTTGAAACTTCAATTGGTCTAAAATCTGGCAGACTGTCAGAGGGATTATATCACCTCTGTGCAGATCTGTATGGGTTAATTGTGTTTTTTTTTTTGTAAGCACAATTCAAAGTTCCGTGTCCTATCTTTAAGGCCCTGTTACTTATTATGGTCTCTACTCTCTTCCCATACTGTCCATTCTGCCAGTTAAGACCCCAATCCTTTTCCTAAGCACTACTGTTACTGCAAAGGTTGATCAAGTGGCAAGCAAAGATAGGTTTCTGTGTTTCCAGTGGTGGTTCCTCTCTTTTGGAATACCCTTTCACTTGATTCTCATTGGACTCCTACTTTATTGTCCTTTTGGAGACAGACCAAAATATTTCTATCCTTTCAAGTTGTCTTTATTTATTTTTTCAAACTTAAGGGCTATTTATGGCTTGTGTTTTTTTGGCTTTTTTAATATTGATAGTTTGGTTTTTGTTGTGTTGTTTTTATGTTGTGAATTGCAACAAATAGGTTTCTGGAAGAAGCGGCACGTACATTTCATAATTAATGGCACATTTTAAATAAGGCTTGTCAGATGTCTTCTGGCATTCTTCAGCCTTTTTCTATCTGAAATTTTACATGAGCATGAACAATCACAGACTCTTTCAACAGGTGTGTGAGATTCAGTGGTGGGATTCAGCAGGTTTGCACCATTTCGGCAGAACCGGTTGTTAAAATGGTGCTTGTAAACAACCAGTGGTTCAATTATTTGAATTCCACCACCGGAACCGGTTGTTAAATTATTTGAATCCACTGGGTGTGGAGTTCAGGGGGAAAATGCTGATTTAAAGTTATATAGACTTATCCTGTGAGTATTCTGCATCAGTCAAGCTGAGTATTCTGCATCAGTCGAGCTGGACTTATATTTTCTAAAAGACATCTTCTTTTTTCTAATAATTTCCTCAACTTCCCTTGTTAACCCTGGTGGCTTTCTTTTGGACTGGGTGCTGCCTTTCCTAACCTGCAGAACACATTCCAGCTGAGCTTTTATTACTGTGTTTTTAAATAACCTCCAAGCATCTTGGACAGTTTTGACTCTCTTGATTTTCCCTTTCAGCTTCTTGTGCACTATCCCCCTCATCTTTGAGACATTTCCCCTTCTGAAGGCAAATGTAACTACATTAGTATTTGTCACTTGCTCGCAACCAGAGATACTGAATCTGACAGTGTTGTGGAATTGATAATAAAACTGCAAAGATTGTCATGCCCTTATATAAAGCAGTGGTACGACCGCACTTGGAGTACTGTGTTCAGTTCTGGTCGCCACATCTCAAAAAGGACATCGAGGAGATAGAAAAAGTGCAGAGAAGGGCAACGAGGATGATTGAGGGACTGGAGCACCTTCCTTATGAGGAGAGGCTGCAGCGTTTGGGACTCTTTAGTTTGGAGACGTCTGAGGGGGGATATGATTGAAGTCTATAAAATTATGCATGGGATAGAAAATGTTGACAAAGAGACATTTTTCTCTCTTTCTCACAATACTAGAACCAGGGGGCATACATTGAAAATGCTGGAGGGAAGAATTAGGACTAATAAAAGGAAACACTTCTTCACGCAATTTGTGATTGGTGTTTGGAATATGCTGCCACAGGAGGTGGTGATGACCACTAACCTGGAAAGCTTTAAAAGGGGCTTGGATAAATTTGTGGAGGAGACATCGATTTATGGCTACCAATCTTGATCCTCTTTGATCTGAGATTGCAAATGCCTTAACAGACCAGGTGCTCGGAAGCAACAGCCACAGAAGGCCACTCCTTTCACCTCCTGCATGTGAGCTCCCAAAGGCACCTGGTGGGCCACAGCGAGTAGCAGAGAGCTGGACTGATCCAGCTGGCTTGTTCTTATGTTCTTATGTTCACTGTTCCCTATTGGCTCAACAACACTGACTTCCCGTACCAAGTCCTGGGTCCCACATAGAATTAGATCTAGGATCACCTCTCCCTTGGTTGGTTCCACAACCATCTGCTCTAAGCCACAGTCATTTAGCATATCCAAGAATGCTATCTCCTTACTATGACCTGAACATGCATTTTTCCAGTTTACGTGGGGTTGGTTGAAATCACCCATTACCACTATATTTTTGCTTTTGCTTTTTCTATCTCAGAATCCTCTTGTGCGCTTTGGTCAGGAGGATGATAATATATTCCTAATATTAGACTATCCTTCACACCAGATATTGATTTTCACAGTGCTTCTGTAGGGGAATCAGCTCCCCTTAAATCAGCTCCCTTGTAGGGGAATCAGCATCCCTGCTGCAGAGAAGCCCTTCCGGCTGGCAAAGGCTGGGAGGAAGCCAGGTGAGGGCAGTGGCTTCTGGGCTGGGTGCCACAGAGTCAGATGGCACCCAGCCACCAGGGTAGGTAATCCCCACACTGGCACATTAGCCCCTTGTACTGGTTGGGTGCGCACCCATCCTGGTGCAGGGCTGGCCTGATCCAAAACCGGATTTGCTGCCTACTCAGATGGGGCTGTAATTTGTGTAAACTCGTGAGTGCTATTAAATGCAGGATAGAAAGTAGGAGAAATATTCAAATAAAATTCTAGCTAAAATATGTCTTTAACTTGCTCTTAAGTATTGAGGGGGAAAAGACATTAATATTAACCCCAGTTTTTCATTCAGTGAGAGAGCCTCAAGGCTCTTGCACGTTGCTCTTCAAACTGGAATGTCAAACTAATCTTGATTGAAATCATGGTTTTACAAAGAAGAGAGCAAACTATAGTTTGTGGTTTGTATGCAGCAACAAACTGCTGTTTTCTATGAACAAATCCCTTTTTTATTATTTGACTGCAAGCAGGAGGCATAGAATGGGGCATAAGAGTACAAAGCTGTTCCAGACCTTAATAACAAACTGTGGCTTGTCACAGCATCCTAATGATGTCATAGTGTTATGGTGGGGGGTGAGGAACACACTTGATTTCTACATACATTGGAAATAGTCTCTGCTTCTTTGGCAGAGTGATTCTAGGAAAACTAGTCTGGGAGAGGGAAGGATAGCAAAGACCATCAGGGAAATAAAGATTTTTGTAGAACATACTATCCTTTAGAGTTAATTTTAATGCACATGATAGGAACGTAAACAATAATTAAAAGCTATGGGAGCAAAAGGGATAGGGAGATGTTTGATGGATGCAATTACTCCCCCTTGGAGTGTCATTCTTGTCCTTTTAATTTCTCATGTTTGCAGCCCTAAGCTTGGTAATACTTGGTATTTATGATCCCTCATAGGATCAGTTGGATGGCACATGCCCCAAAGTTGATCAGCTATTTATTTTGCCATGGAGTTTCATGTGACATTATGCTACTCTTGTATTTAATATTTATATGAAATCGCTGGGTGAGGTCATCAGAGAGTTTGGTGTTGGGTGCCATCAGTACACTGATGACACCCAGCTCTAGCTCTTGATTCCTTCCGAGTCAGGCGAGGCCCTTCGGGTGCTGGATACTTGCCTGGAAGTGGTGACTGACTAGATGAGGACCAAAAAACCTAGGCTGAATCCAGATAAGACAGAAATACTGTGGGTAGATCCAGGAGTCGAGGAGATCACAGGGCACCTGGTGCTGGATGGGGAGGTGTTGCCCCTGTGGGACCAGGTATGAGATCTAGGGGTGCTCTTGGACTCAACCTTGTTCTTGGAATCACAGGTGGCAGCCGTGACCAGGAGTGCCTATCAGCAGCTCATTCTGGTTTGGTAGCTTTGCTGTTATTTGAACAGAGGGGACCTGGCCACATTGCTTCATGCTCTGATGGCGTCCCTCCTTGACTACTGTAATGCACTATTTATGGAGCTCACCTTGAAGATGGTCCAGAAGCTGGAATTGGTGCAGAATGCAGCAGCCAGACTGCTGACAGGACAATCTGGCCGAGGCCACATAATGCCAATCTTAAAAGATCTGCACTGGCTCCCTATTTGCTACTTGGCTCAATTCAGGGTCTTGACATAGATGTTCAAAGCCCTAAATGGCTTGGGTCCCACCTATCTGAGGAAGTATCTGCATCCACGTGAACCGTCCCGAGCACTGAGGTCAAGCAGTGGGGCTGCCCTGGTGGTTCCTTCCCCCACCAAGGTGCATGGGGGAGGGAGTATGCAGGAGGACTTTCTCTGTGACCAGCCCTTGATTATGAAAAAGCCTCTCTGTGGAAATTCACTTTATAGGTTTTGACATCTGGCAAAGACCCTCCTATTCACCCAGTCCTTTGGAATCCCCAACAGGGAGTCATTGGGAGCCATGGCACTTATTAAAACTTTTCATGGTGCCCATCAAGTGATTTTAAAAAGTGGGTGGGGGCATGAGGGTCACTTGCTGCACAAGGAATCTGATTGGCTGTTCAGATTAAATTAACGTTGATTGAGCTGCAGTTGCCACCACAGCATTGGTTTTATTCTCAGTCATTCCTCCTTCCCAGTGTATTTTTAAAATTATCCCTCTTGTCCCCTGCACTTGAGTTTCCTATTTGTAGTTGGCTCTGCCTCCTATGGCAGCCATTTTGTAGTTGCACCCACCACTCTGTGTCAGAATTCCAATGGTGCCCACAGGCTCAAAAAAGTTGGGGACCTCTCATCTATTATAACCTTACATATGTTGGATGAAAAGGAATACCACACAATGATGAGATAATAAATATAAATCTATCACTGCTAAAGGGGATAAATGTATTGCTATTTTCACATGTATTAACAAAAGGCTTAACCTTACTTTTCCATTGGAATGCGATTTCATAGCTGACCCCAGCATTTTGCATTGCATATGTTCTCCTTACCAATGTTTTATTTGGCAATAATTGCATGAGGGATGACTCGGGGGAACTATGTTGTGCTAGAATTGAAATAGTTTGATACATGGGTCCTTTAGGAGGGGAGGGGCATACCTTTAAAGGAGGTTTTATCTCATTAGCTTACTGAACTCTAGTTTCCACTGTTGGCTGTAAGGAGGAGTCGTTCTGGGAAGCACCTACTGCACCAAAATATACTTTCCCCAGACATTTCAAAACTGAATGCGCTTGTCAGTTTTGGCTAGTTCACTGCCATACAGAACTAATACAGCTGTGAGAGTGCTCTGTGGTAAAGAATTCAGAGATCAAGAATATTCTGAATATTGCCAATCCCACTTCCAAAGCCTACCACTTTTGTCTAGTGTTACTAACTGCACATTGAGAAATCCCTGGAGATTTGGGTGTGGAACTTGGAGAGGGTGAAATTTGGGCATATAATGCTGCAAGGCCATACTTCAAAGCAGCTGTTTTCTCCAGGGGAACAGATTTCTGTAGTCTGGAGATCAATTGTAATTCTAGGAGATCACCAGGTCCTTCCTGGAGTCCTTCCTGGAGGTTGGCAGTTCTACTTATATCCCATTATAATGGTGCTTAGCATGCTTTGAGAATGAAAAATGAAATCCCATCAAAGCATGTCAGGTTTCCCTGAGTAGCTCCTTTGATATGAACTGAGCATCAGACAATTTCTGCTTATTGAATTCTTCAGACTGTCAGGAAAAGACTGATCTTAAATTCAGTCCTTAAGATAATAGAAAACTCGTTTTAAAAGGTTAAATAAGTTGTTATGCTTGACAATATTCACCAACCTCAGAAACCTATTTCTAGTGTTGTGCAGCAGTATTTGAGCTCTGGGTGAGATTTTTGACATGTTTGGCATTAGCAACCTTGGAGTTGTTGTGGGTTGAGAGATAATCAAGAGCTCACACTTACTGGTCAATACTGAGTTCAATATTTGGTCTTCAGTTGTAAGAAAAGGTCAGAATAATCTTATGAGAGGGCCATTTAAGTTTACGAGGTGATCCTATATTGTCAACAGCTTGAGCTATTCAAGCAATTTCATTTTGTGTATGTGTTTTTGTTTTTCTTAAATGTCAGCCATTAGAAAAGGCACCACATGTTTCCCAGCACATTAAACTAATGTTTACTCTTTCTTTCTCTTACCCCACCCCCCCTCCCCCGTGAGTATTTAATAGGATGCAGGGTTCAAACAGAAGATTGTGCTGTTCTGTGCACTACTAGATGAAGTTTGGGAATGTTCTATTTTTATCTTTAAAGACATTGGCTGGGATGTGACAAGGGCTCATCTGGAATAAGTAAAGAAGCATGTTCAACTGCAGGGCTGTGACTTTTCCAGATAAAGAGAGGAGGCCCATGGTACCGTAAGAGCACTAACTGCCATTTTGCTAAAATTAATTGTTTCTTAAATGAGGTATGTGGGTGGTGCGACGTCAGCTTTGGCACGTGTGTGTTACTTTCTTGGATCTCTTCTCTAGGGGCTTGGGAGCATTCCCCCACCTCTGTGTTGTTTCTGGGTTTAATTTAGATTTTTTTCCTAATTGTTCTGGTTTCATATGTTGTGTTTGACATTTTCCCGGTCACTTTCTTTTTATAGATTATGAAAGCAGTTTCTGCATGAATGCATCATCCTTGACACATGTAATCAGCAAGTGGCTCTCTGACAAATAACAACAATTAACAATGGGGCATTCCCTGAGCTAGCCTTTGAGCCTCTTGCCTGATATGAATTCCTGGAATATCTGAGAAATATGAATAGCAGGATCGATACATTTCCAGTTTGTATACACGTGGAATACATGTGCATTTAATTTCAATGTGCATTTTCAAACAATCTGGATGCAACAATTCTCAAAAATAGTTCTTATGAATTGGAAGCCACATCTTAAGCCTTTTAAAATGTAGATTTGGTGTGTGGCCAGCTGTAGTAAAATAGACATGTCAAAAGCACCCACTGAGCATCTCCAGCTGAGCACCAGTGTATAGCAGAATATCTACCGGCCTAGAACACACATATTGCTAGCTCAGTGGAGAATGTAGATTCCATTCCCCAAAGAAAGGTATGTGGTGGTGATGGAAAGTTCTGTCAAATCCAGGCAACTTATGATGGCCCTGTTGGTTTTTCCAGACAAGAGATGTTCAGATGTGGTTTGCCCTTGTCCTTGCCCTTGCCTAGAAACTCTGGACTTCCTCAGCAGTCTCCCATCCAGGTACTAACTGGAGCCAGTCTTGCTTAACTTCTGACATCTAATGAGATCAGGCTAGCTTGGGTCATCCATATCCAGGCAAAGAAAGGTATACACTACCTAAATGAGAAATCATCAAGAGGTCACATCTAGTACCAGATATCCTGGAAAAGTGAGGTTAATGATCTGATTGAGAAAGGATGCAGTCTGTGCTTGTAGTCTGAAACCATGTTATATGCTTCAGTTTGCAGCGGCTGTTGGTTGTGACCTTCTGTTTGTGCTCTGGAAGTGCTCCTGGCATCTAAATAACCTAGGCTGCTTTGAAAATCCCAACTAGCTTTAGGCAGCTCTTTTTTTAAAAAAAATCTTGGCCTCTGCTTCATCCCATATTGCTTTAATAATAGGAAGAATGTTCCCATGTGGACATTAAAAGGTTACTAAGAATTTATGAAACAGTAATCTTATTCCCCTTAGTCATGGCAATAACTCAACATGTGTTTACACAGAAGGGGTTGCCTCATACAAAATGCTGACCTGAGGGGTTCCTATACCAAATTCTTCAGCAATATATTTGGGTAAGATGAAGCCCTGTTGTCCAGAATACAGTTTAAAAAACCAGGGTATGGGTAACAGTATAACATGAAAGACTTCTTGTACTTATGGCTATTGTCAGAAAGAATAAACATAGATAGGATTCTCAAAAATGTCAGGAGGAGACACAGGCAGCTTGAATTTTCTGAGGTAATTTTGCAATTTCCATTTTTGCATAGTTTTGGAATTATATGTAGTCAAGCCTCTTTTATCTAGTCAGAAGACCTGAATTCAGGCTCTGTTCGTTTAACCTTCTGAACTTGTGGAAACTGTGTCCTTCAGTTAGCACAGGCTGCAGCTACTCTGAGCTCAAGACGTTGTGTGAATAGATCGCTTGCTGTATGTGTCCTTTCCATATAACCTTGCCTCAGAACAACCCAGCATAAATCAAATTTGTTTATTCAGCCTTCTGACAAATATTTCAGATGTAGGCCATTTGGCATAGTGTACAACTTTGCCCACTTCTCTCTTCTCACTGTTTCCTCAGTGCAAAGATCTTGCTTTTTATTCAGGACATTTCATCTGTGCAGGACTAGCATTCTATCTTTAAAAAAAATTAGTTGACTGGTCAGCCAATTTAAAACTTTAATTTATTGTGGGAAGTCCCCACCCCAAAATAATGATAATTACATAAATGATAGGACTGCAGAGTCCAGCCGTTCCCAGCAGCTTTACTGAGCACCATGCCAGAGCATATGGAGCCCCCTCCCTCCACAGCAAGCGCAATGGACTTGGAGGTAGTCCTGTTTTCTTTGTTTCTCACATTCTGTGTTGGGTCTTTCCTTATAAAAATTCTGGCACATAAGGTTGAGAGTCTCTTGGCATGTGCAGAGTGCCACTGTGAAATAAGTGGTTTCTAGTCTGTGTCGAGAATAGGGTGTCCTTGTACCTACCCCTCAGTTTGCCCACGGTGGGTAATGGTGGCCCCAAAGCCACCATGTCTCCTGAAAAGGATTCTAGATTAAGATGGCAGAAATTATTTTGTCTGAATGGGTGAAGTTTGAGTCCTGTTTCGGGATGGCTTATCCATACAGCTCCAGAGAGATAAAAATGTTTGCATGCTGCGCAGGGGTGTACCACCCATGGGGACAGGGGGTCAAATGACCCCAGGTGCACCTGCGGGGGCACAAAATTGTCCCTATCCCCTCCTCCCCCATGCTAACCCAGGAGTCATTTGCCCCCCCTGTCCCCATGGGCGGTACATGGCGCCTGTCTGATCCACCTCTTTCCCTCCCAGGCACTCGGGGGCTGGACTCGGAGGTGGAGGCAGCTCAGACAGGCACTGCGGCGGCAGTCTACCTCCTGGGCCACCTGCCACAGCACCCTGCCCCCCGCCTCCCTGCAGGGAGGCAGGGGTGGTGCCCATCCAAGCCGTCCCCACCCCAAGCCCTGCCCCCTAGCACAGGGGCACAAGGCCGGGGTGGGGGTGGGCTCCCGGAACAGGGGTTGTCCCCAGGTGCCATTTCCCCCCATATGCCTCTGATGCTGCCTCACTAAATATATTCTGCAAAATGGAGAAAAGGGTGGAGCCATATGCAATAGCATCATTGAACATGTATATGCACTACACTACAAATAGGACCACCACCCTTATAGTCACATGTAAAATTCTGGCTACTGTGTAATCCTAGACCTGTGCTGTTGTAATTACTTTGTGTGTGTTTATCATTCCTTCTTCTGAATCTTTTGCTCCTATGTAGAGTTGCCAGCAGTCAAGCAAATGCCTATGAAGAGAAGTTAGACCCATGTGAGAAGGGAGGACAGATGTTCTCGTGAGAGGATTATAGGACAAAGTGTCCCAAATAAAGAGTGTTCTGCGTATTTATTTAATTATATAGTTTCCACAAAAAAGTTAAAAATAAATGTATAAAATAATAATTCATAAAATTAAACATCACACACACAAACACCCTCATAAAATCATGTTATTTTCCTTTTTTTTTCAAAGATGTGCTTGAAAGGAAAGGGCTTAATCTTACTTGCTTTTTAAAGAAAAGGAGGGAGGGATATTTTGACACCCAGGCACTTTAAAAGAAGAGACTTTGCCCCCGGACATTACCCATTATATCTCGCTTCTGATAAAGTCCTTGTGTGTTCCGGGTTGAAATCATACTGTTAATAATTTCTGCTCAACATGCAAAGGCAGGGATTAAGGAATCCTTCCAGTATCCTGATTCTAGACTATTGTACCCTATAAAGTTCAACACCAGCACTTTGAACTAGGTCTGGAAGGAGGCACATTTCTATAAAGTATTCAGTGTGCTGTCCAAGTTAGGGACCAGACTGAGACTTTCTGAATTAGCTGTCACTTCTAGATGCTTATCAAAAGGAGCTGCACAGAGGCACATAGCAGCAGCATAGTATGGAAACTCCCAAGGCATAGATGAATTGTGGCAAATATAAAGCTGATTCACAAACCAAAGTTAATGAAAGTCATTGCTGGATTCCACATGAGCATTTGAGAGCATAGTTGGATCCAGGAGCAATTCCAAGTTGTGAATCTTATCTTTAAGGCTGATTTTTCACAGTAAAAATGCCCCGTTGTTCGCACTGAGAATACCCCGGTGCAGCTAAATGACTCTGAGCAAAGGACCAAATTAAGTCTTTTTGATGAAGCCAGGCTAGGAAAAAGATGCTTGGAGCAGCAGACAGTGTCAAAGTACGGTTGGAGGAAGTGCCATCTCCTCTCATCATCCCTCACTCATAAATTCCTTCAGATACTTGCGAATTTTAAAATGTGTAGTGAAAATAAGATAGAATAAAGGCAGAAGGTGAGAAGGTTTTTTTGTTTTTTAGTAATAAACATAGGTTAATTATTACAACACAAAAAAGGGGAGGAAACCATCTCACAAATTGTGGTGGGAACGGTGTTAGGGTTAGATAGGCGGTAATGATTGTTTATGTTGTCAATTCATATAAAATGAATAAAGATTATTTTAAAAAATAAATTCCTTCAGATATTGATATTAACCCTCCACTTTGTATATAAATGCAGCAGAACAAAAAGGAAGGCTGCCCTTGTTCCATCTAGTTTGGTCCTTAGTACCGCTTGCATTTGCATATATTTGCATATATTTAATGATCATAGACTATCTTTGACACTAGAATGTATTCTTTCTGCTTCTGTTGGACAATATCTTCTTCTCTTTCAGCTGCGGTCTTCCAAAGCAGAATGCATGCCAGCCTAGTGCATTGCCAGCTGGGGCACTTAGGTTAATAGGCCTTTAATCTGCTTTACATCAGCAGAGGCACTGGACCCTGCCTTCACTTTGCTCTGCTCAGCTGCACAGTGATGCTGTGATTCTCAGGCTCTGCTGAGATTCCAAGCCTGTGACCAGCCAGTTGTGGGCACACAGAAAGTATTATTTGAGCTCTCCGTTTGCTCACCAGGGTGAAACAACCCTTCCCCCATCCCGATGTCACACCTGCATCTCAGACCACATTCCATCCACAAACAAGGGCTAGGCTACTTTCCCCAGCAGAATTTTCCTGCTGCTTTCTGTTTAGCCCACAGTTCAGAGGGTTTGTGGTTTCTTCTAATTCCAGAGAAGTGAGTGATCTTTGTGTGTGCATGGAACATGCAGGAGTCACAGAGTCAGAGGGGCTTCCTTGGGGGCATGAGGACTAAGTTGAACCAGGCTTCTTTATGAAATGCTCCCTTTGGTAGAAAGCAGGATACTGTTGTTGGCTTGTCAGACATGAGGTTCACTAAGTAACTCCCTGTCTACTTTGAAAAAGAATGCCATAGTAGAGAGAATGCAGTTGATCAAAGCCTTTGTTTACATCAGTGGTTCCCAAACTTATTTGGCCTACCGCCCCCTTTCCAGAAAAAATATTACTTAGCGCCCCCTGGAATTTTTATTTTATTTTAATAGCAATTAAACAGAAAGATATATGTATTAATCTTTCTACCTGTGGCCATCACCGCCCCCCTGGATCGCTGCAGCACCCACCAGGGGGCAGTGGCGCCCACTTTGGGAATCACTGGTTTACATACTACCAAACTCTATAGGGCAGTGGTGGCGAACCTTTGGCACTCCAGATGTTATGGACTACAATTCCCATCAGCCCCTGCCAGCATGGCCAATTGGGGTCCAGAGGTAAGCCCTATATGGGTCCAAAGGTAAGCCCTATATAGCCGTGGTGGCGAACCTTTGGCACTCCAGATGTTATGGACTACAATTCCCATCAGCCCCTGCCAGCATGGCCAATTGGCCATGCTAGCAGAGGCTGATGGGAATTGTAGTCCATAACATCTGGAGTGCCAAAGGTTCGCCACCACGGCTATAGGGCTTACCTTTGGACCCATTTAGTCCTTTTGTAAGAAATGTTATTTCCTGCCTTCGATCTGTCATTGTTGTTTGACTGAAAGAATGAACTACATACATCCCAATATTCTTAAATTACTGAAATATTAACTAAATCAGTAGTATGTAAGATGCTATTAAAGTAAACCCAAACTAGCAACAAGTTTGATGGTATGGTTGGAAGGGAGAAGATGGTAGCCCAGTTGGAAGAGAGAAGGTAATCCAGTCCAACCTTTGGTGTGAGGAGGATATGGTTGCCACCCTCCAGGTATTCCGCGGAGAACTCCTGAAATTATAATCGATCTCCAGACTAGAGAGATCAGACTGGAGATGACTGATCGGATCCCTCCCCAGGCTCTACCCCCCAAAACTCCAGCAATATCCAAACCTACAAGCTGGCAACCCTAAGGCAGGCTATGTACAGACCAATATTCCCACATGCAGATCAAGCCATATAATTAAACCCATAGTGGCTACAGTTAACTTTTTGTAAAGTATCTACAAAACAAATGATTCTATGCAATTCAAACAGAGCCTCCCAATTTATGGAGGAGGACACTAGGAAGTCTGCTCAGTCTGATAGTAGGGAAAACTTCTTTGCACTCTGATACATTCTTTGCACAAACATACCTAGGGGAAGAGCACATTCCATCTACTGAGTGCTTGCCTGTAGGGCTAAGGGGAAAATATGCATGTCCCCTTCCTCGGATTTCTTCAGAATATAATCAATAGATTATTATGTTGTCACACTTCTACATACTAAGAACTTGCTTGCTTATTGAAAGCAAACAGGTTAGTGCTTCATCCAGTTTCTTGTTACTATCATTTTCTTCATGCAGGAAGTTTTTAATTCAGGTAAACATTTAAACATGCAATCACCCACGCTACCCCTGTTTGCATTCTGAAATGTACAGTCTAATGAGGGCTATGCTCCTAGACTGTACTCTTAGACTGAGTGTGTACATTGATTCCAGAATTATTTGAATAAAAGTCCATACAGTATTATATCCCTTGTTGTGGTGGCAATCCCTAACAGAGGCCTGAAGTGAAACGTGTGGAATCTAGCGCAAGATCTAAAGTCTTATATCTGTTAGCAGCCTCCTTCCAGTGGCCCTGGTATCATCTTGGAAAGTTAAGGATCTTTACCTACTATTGTTATGCAGAATCTTGGGGTCTACCCCTTTCAGAGTAGGGAATTAGCAAAGGGCAGACCTTGTTTTAATGAGAGGCTGGGCAAGCTCGGAATCTTGGTAGTCTGAGTTAATAGAGAGTTGCTTTTGCAAGGAATCCACAAGAGAGTGAAATCAAGTTAACATAGGCGTTTTCCGTATGGACCATGTATCCTGGGATGGGGAGGTGAAACATCGCGGTTTGACAGTGGCGTTCCTGCCTAGGGACAGGGGGTACCCTATGTCCCCGGGCGCCCCCCATTTGGTCACGTGGGGGGGCGCCACCATTTCAGGGTCGTTTGTGTGATTTTTAATTTTTTTAGTGTTTTTTACGCTTTGGCCTGCAGGGGGCGCATTTTTAAGGCTAGCAACACCGAATTTTCAGGGTACCATCCAGAGACTGTCCTGATGATACCACCCAGGTTTGGTGATGTTTGGTTCAGGGGAAGCAAAGTTATGGACCCCCCCCCCAAAGAGGGTGCCCCATCCCCATTGTTTTCAATGGGGAGCTAACAGGAGATGGGGAGCTACCCATTTTGAGGAACCATAACTTTGGTCCCCTGAACCTAACTTCACCAAACACTGGAGTGGCATCATAGGAAATAGTTACCAGATGATACCCTGGTACAATTTTGGTGTCACTAACTTTTACAAATACACCCCTTACAGGCCAAGAAAGTTACCCAAGATTCTTTGTTTTGCAGTGAGCTTTGCTCCCATTGCTAGCCAATGGGGAATTTCTGGGAAGTGTGTAGAGCAGGCTGCACATTTTTGAAGATAAGAGGCACCAGACTTCAAGGGTGGCTCAGGGAGGCCCTCCTGGTAATAGCCTCCAGGCATCGAGACCTTTGTTTATGAGGGTCCAATTTTATGGGGCCCAAAAAGGGTTTTTTTGTTTCCCTGCTCCTTCCCATTCAAGCCTGTGGGCTGAGTTCCCCTAGAACTCTCTCAACTCGTTCCCCCACTCCAGAAGCAAAGCTCCACCAAGCTTGGATGCTATTGCCACCCAAGGCCTCTTGGAGCCACCTTGAACGTCTGGCGCCTCTATCTTCAAAAAATGTGCAGCCAGTGCTTACACACTCAAGAAATTCCCCAAGAATCCTGCCAGGCTCTTCCAGCAAATTCTGTGGTGGGAAAAAATTACTTTTACCACCATAGACTTCCCAATAAGGGCTTTCTGTTATGCCCAGATGGCTCTGTGGTAGAGGTTGCAATGGGAGGCACTGTGGCAGGGGTCTTGCTCTGGGTGGGGAGGCATTTCCTGCAGGGCTGCTGGTGTGAGGAGTCTCCTGAAAGGAAGCCAGCCAAATTTGCTAAAATGCTGTGGGCACCAAGTTGAAGGAGTGAACCCACAGTGATGCCCCACAGCATTCGGCTACATCCCAGGCAAACTTTGGAGTGCCCCCACCCAGAGCAAGACCACTACCACATTGCCTCCTGTTGGAAACCTCTACCACAGAAGCCAGCTGGGGCATAACAATAAGCCCCATTGAGGGAAGTCTATGGTGGGAAAAATAATGTTTCCCACTGCATAGAACTTGCTGAAAACCTGGCAGATTCACCTGGGAATTTCTGAGTGTGTAAGCACTGACCACACATTTTTGAAGATAGAGGCACCAGACTTTCAAGGTGGCTCCAAAGAGGCCTTGGGTAATAGCATCCAAGCTTGAGGTGAGCTTTGCTTCTGGAGTGGGAGGGGGGGCGAGTTGAGAGAGGGGTTCTGGAGAGAACTCCAGCCCGCTTGAGCTTCATGGGCAGGAGCATGGAAACAAAATAAGCCTTTTGGGGGCCCATAAAATTGAACCCTCAGGAAGCAAAAGTCTCTTTGCCTGGATGCTCTTACCAGGAGGGCTTCCTGGAGTCACCTTGAAAGTCTGGTGACTCTATCTTCAAAAATGTGCAGCCTGCATCAGAAATTCCCCATTGGCTTACAATGGAGCAAAGTCACTGCAAAACAAAAGAATCTTACAGGCCAATTTTCTTGGGGTGCCTGGAAGGGGTGTATTTTTAAAGCAAGTGACACCAAAGTTCAGGGTATCATCTGGTAACTATTCTTATGATGCTGCACAGGTTTGAGAGTGAAGTTAGGTTCAGCGGGACCAAAGTTATGGTTCCCTCAAATGGGTAGCCCCATCTCCTGTTGAAAGCTCCCATTGAAAACAATGGGGATGGGGGGCATTCCATTTGGGCATCCATAACTGCTGCTTCCCCTGAACCAAACATCCTGAAGCGGATGGCTATCATCAGGGCAGTCTCTGGATGATGCCTGAGAATCATGAATGCTGTTAGCTTTCAAAATGCCACCTCCTACAGGCCGAAAAACGCACAAAATACCCCCCCCCCCAGCCCAAAATACCTTGCATTCACATTTGTTCATATTTGGGCGGGACATAATTGGATACTTTTTGTCCAAATGTGCCCAGATTCCGGCTGGAATCTGGTATTTGTTTTCATCTAAATCTCCAACCCTCAAAAAAGTGATGTTGTTTTCAGGGTGGGAGAGAATCCACCCCAAAAAACAGCATCACTTTCCGAACCCCCCAATCTTAACTTCAGGGACCCCAGATTCTCCCTTTAAGGTGGATTTAAAAGAAGAATCTGAGCTCCCTAGTTTAAACACCATTGAAAGTGATGCTGTTTGGGGGTTGATTCCACTGGAGGTGTTTTGTGAGAGATGATGCTGACATTTGTTTGGTAAATGTTTTGCTGGGGGTGGTTTGTGAGAGATTTACATGCTTAAAACCCACTTGCACTGGCTTGGAGTTGTTTCTCAGGCTAACAACCTACCTCATAGGGTTGTTGTGATTAGGAAATTAGGAAAAGAGTTGGTGGGGAGAGAGCCATGTATGTTTTGCTGGGAGTGGGAGGTGTTTTGTGAGCTGGTGCAAAAAATAATTGTTTGTTCATGGTGAGGGAGGGTGGCCGCCCATTCGCTGGGGGGGGGGGCGCCAAACTCAGGTTTTGTCCCCGGGCTCCAGTTTGCCTAGGTTCGCCCCTGCGGTTTGAGCATGGCTTCCACCCCTAAATCAGGCCTGCTTGTTGGGGAATTGTTTCCCTATTTGGGTAATAAGCAGAGTGAGAGGAAAGACCAGGAGACTTTTGCTGTGATTATAAAAAAGAAACTTTACTTAACTAAATTAGGGTAGGGTATACATGGAATAAACATAACAAATCCTTACTATTCTAGTACAAACTTATTTACAGAACTTAGGCACATGTGAGCCCACATGTGGCCTAGGCATTCCACCTCTTAAGGTGAATCCATCTTACAGGTACAAGAAAAACCTTGTGTGTGTGAGACAAAGAAAACATAGTTAACTTTATAACCTCTGACCTACGTGCTCTGCCTCACATAAGCAATGTCGGATTAACTGCCCAATGACTCATCAATGAATTGATAGCAAGACACTGACCTCACTAGCTAATTAACATGCACACAGTTAACCCCTTGTTGTCAGGATTGTGACAGACACTTGCAAATCCTAACAAACCCCTTCTCAAGTGTCATTGTCACAATGCACTTGCAATCATATCATCATAAAGCTTAATCATAACAGTAAAACAAAATTCAACTTCATCATAACAATGCAGATATCAAATTCAATCACATTAAAATTGCATGCATAAACTTTCTCGAAGATTTTCAAACTTCAGTCTTCCCAGTGGCTTCATTGAAGATGTCAGCCACCATCTCTTCTGAGGGTGTATACTTTCGACATTGATCAGTCCTCTCTTCATCATCCGTCTCAGTCCTGAGATCTTGATTGCTTGATGTTTACTTCTATTGTTGAGTCCCTTCCAGACTTCATCAGGGTAATGCTGAAGCAGTTGTCCCTCAAACAGGAGTAAGTGGCTTAGATTCATCTATGCCAAAGTCAACTTCAATGAAACAATGATCCATTCCATTTCTAGAGCATGCACTATTGGCTGCAATGCATTCAGATTCTGTAGTAGATTGAGGCAATAATAGTCTGTTTTCTACTAGTCCAACTTATCAAGTTCTCTCCATAGTAGTAGAAACTGTATCCACTTGTTGAAGCAATATCAGTGTTGTCTTCGCCCCAGGTTGCATCCATGTAACCTGGTAGTTTTGGATCCTTGCAGGGTGGAATCCTCAATTTTAAGTCCATTGTTTTAATCAGATATTGAGGCTATTCTCTTTACAGCTTTCAATCATGATGATTTGGGTGCACTTGTCTTTCTGCTTAATATTCCTCTACAGCAGCTGTGATACTCTGGTCTTGAGACTGTGCTCGAATACAGCAACTTTTAATGGCTTCTCTATATCTATGATTGTTCTCCATTGGCTGTCCATCCGGTGAGGCCTGGGTATTCAGGCTTCATTGGTTCAATCCTGACACCTTTGCATCTTTCATATTCACTTTTCAGTTCAATAAAGTCCATGATCTTTGCTTTCTGGTTGAGAAGAAATCCTCCGCCAGGTTCTTTCCATTTGTATTCCCAAATATTTAGCTTTGCTTCTCCCAGTTGCTTTACTCCAACAGATGGAATTCATCATCTTTGGCAATTTCCTGCCTGCATCCTCAAGTCTGGCAGCAGACTAAAGATCATCAACAAATGTCAAAATGTACTGGTACTGTCCATTTTCATTCTTGAAAATAAACATGGTTCAGCTTGCCCTTGCTGAAAACGCTTGTTCCTTTAGTAAAACTGTTAATTTCTCATTCAAGCCCTAGCGGCTTGTTTCAAACCCGTACAAACTTTTCTGGAGCCGACACACTAAGCGTTCATTTTTTGGGCCTTGGGAATTCCTTCTGGTAATTCCATGTAGATCTCCTGCGACAGCTCCCCATTAAGAAACGCAGTCTTAATGTCCAGATGCTCTACGTGCATCTTCCTTGCAGCTGCAATACTTAACAATGTTCTGATAGTTGTATGGGAGACAACAGGTGCAAATGTATCAAGTATAATCATAACCTTAGGGTTTTCTGGGTGAAGCCCTTAAAGCCAGAAATGGGCTTTGTATTTCTCAACACTTCCATCAGGAGTTGCGTTTTATTTGAAAACCCATTTGCACCCACTGCCCTTCCTGTTAGGGGGGGGCAGCTTAGTTAAAGTCAGGTTTGATTCTGTTCTAAAAGGGTCCAACTCATCTTGCACTGCTTCCATCCATTTGTCCCTTTCAAGGGATGGGCAGTTGCATCATCATTCAAGCTATTAGAGTTCACTTTCCAGATTCAACATTTGCATGACAAAACATAGTCATCATATTTCTTTGGCATAACTCCTTTGTTAGCCCTCTGTGATCTCCTTTCAAGTGACAGAGTCTCTTCTTCCTCTGTGTCACTTTGCTCTGAGTCAGACTGCTTGGTGCCCTTCTAAACTGGCAGTTTCCAAACTATCACTAGGGGCAACAACAACTTCACTGACCAACTCTGATAAGGTGATTTCCCCAGGCTCTGGAGCGGGCCTTTGCACTCTGCGTTGCCCTGGATAGGAGCCTCCTGGGGAAATTCCCCTTCATCAATGTAAGCTGCATTCAAAGGCGTCCAACTTGTCCAGTTGTAGGATTCAGGATCCTATATCCCCATGAAAGTAAGGACTTATCCTATTAAAATACCAAGTTCCACTCTTGGATTAACCAGCGGCTCTCTTTTCTTTAGGGACAAAGCTAAAACTTTTTTGATCGAAAGACTTTAAATACTTTAATCCTGGCAGCTTGCCATTCCACAGCTCATAAGGAGTCTTTCCTGTTGCTGAGTGAATGCTTCTATTGGCTAATACCAAGTAGGTGGCAGTATTTGCTGCCTCTGCCCGAAGTAGAGTCAGAGCAGGTTTGCTTGCATCAACAAACAGCAGTAGCTTCTAGAATGATCCCTGTTGACTCGCTCAGATTCCTGCATTCTGGAAAGCTATACTTTACTGATCTAGCATGCACAATGCCTTCGCACAATGGCTAAATACTCTTCAAGATTGTTATTAATAAATTCCAGAGCCATTTGTCAGAGAATATGGCCTACCTCCTGGAGACTTGCGAACTTGTTTTTTTTCGGTAGCTAGATAGCCTTTCAGTTTATCCAGCGAAAGCTTGGTCTTTTTGACTTCAGGAAATAAACAGCTTACATATTTACTTTTGGCTTCACAGATTGTGAGCATATGCCTGAAAGCTCCGCCACAAGAATGGCGACAAAGGGCCTACCAAGTCACAATGGTCACCCTTTCCAAAAAAACTTCACATTGGCTTCTTGGCCTTTTGTTCTACTGACCCTAGGTGCAGTCCTTTTCCTTTCAAACAAATCTCTACGATTTCTCAAGAGTTAGGCCACAGTAAAAACTTTCAAGTGCAACTTTCAACAAGTTGTTTCCTGAACTTAAAAGATCGATGACCCAATTTTGTTACCAAGAAAATAAGCACGTTTTGTGTGTTTGCAAAATGTCCTTAGGGCACTTTCAAAGATTTATCATCAGCATCAAATGGGTTTACATCTTTCCAGATAGTAATAAGTACCATGGAGCTCAACGCGGAATGTCTTATTTGAATTCCTGTCAATGATTAGACAACATTCTTCCTTCATAACAATTTCACATTTGCCTTTACAAAGCTTGCTGTAGACAAGAGATTGTCCCCAACGGTTTAGGGACATAGAAAGCCTTTTTTCAAAATTAAACAATATCATTTCTCCTTTTCATCGTAAAAGTGCAATTTTGCTGATCCTTCTCCCTCAGGGCAAAACTGCTCCCCGTGGCTTGGGTTAAAGAACTTCATTTGCATGGCTTCAAGTCAGTAAAATACTTTTTGTCATTCAAAACATGCTTTCCTGCGCCAGAGTCTAACAGAAACCAATTCTCCTTTCCTTTGGGTTCCAGAGTCATTGGCTAGCAAAAAAAAAGGTTTTACAGAGCTTGAGGAAAATTTTCACCTCCTTTTTTCTTTTTTGCTCAAGGTGCATTCTTTGCATTCCTTCGGGAGAGCCCTTTTGTCTAAACTTATTTCCATTTGTAAGGCTAGTTTCCTTGGACCAGCAGTCCAGAAGCCACGTGACCCTTTTTTCCACAGGTGGAAACAGGTTTTCTGCTGCTTTTGAAAATGACCATGCACTTTCAAGAGTGAGGTTCCCATTTCCTGGAGAACTTGACTTCTCTTTTAAGACCAATTTGCAGCATTTCTTAAAGTAATTTTAGGGCATAATCCACTGTTAAAATCATCACGAGCTTGGAAATTGCAGCTTCATAGAGAGTTATAACGTTCTGTAAAACTCACAAGTAAAACGCCTTAGAAAATCATCGTCTAGCAATGTAAGCTCCTATTGCTTTCGTATTTGATGTCTTAAATCCTCCATATATTGTAGATGCTCAGTTAAAAAAACTCCTTGGGGACATTCTGCATGTATACAGTTGTTGCCTGAGCGATCTGACAAATTGACTTGATCCAAATGCATATCTACCATTTAAAAGATTCCCATACAGAGCACGTGCAGTTTGCAATCCATTGCTAGAGCAGCCTCAGATTCATCCAGAGATGAACATATGAAGAGTAAGGCTACTTTTATCATCACATTTAAACTGGCTCTGGGCTCTATCGCCAGCATCAGGCCTGGCCCGGATTCCTGTTAGGACATACGCTATTTCTTGGACTTAAATTCTGAAACATGCAGATTAAGCCACATGAGGAAGTTATTTTGTCTAGTTTTTCTTAACGGTGGCAAGCTGGGGGGGCTTGACTTGCATTGACCTGTACAGGCATTCACGTGTAGAAGATCTGGGCCCAGCTGTCTGCTGTGGACATGTTGCTCCTCTTCTTGTGTCTTCTTCCCATTCAAAAGCACCACTGTAAATCCAAGATACCTCCGATTGAGGCAGCGAGAAAAAAAAACTTTTCTTTTTAAAATCTGCACAGCAATCTCTTTCTTTGGTCTCCTGCATGGCTAGTAAGCTGTCTGGGCCCCATAACCTTTTGTTGGGGGAATTGTTTCCCTATTTGGGTAATAATAGAGTGAGAGGAAGACCAGGAGACTTTTGCTGTGATTATAAAAAAGAAACTTTGCTTAACTAAATTAGGGTAGGGTAGCACATGGAATAAACATAACAAATCCTTACTATTCTAGTACAAACTTATTTACAGAACTTAGGCACATGTAGAGGCCCACTTGTGGCCTAGTGCAATCCAACCTCTTAAAGGTGAATCCATCTTTACAGGTACAAAGAAAAAAACCTCGAGTATTGTGTATTGAGATTCGAAAGAAAACATAGTTAACTTTATAACCTCTGACCTACGTGCTCTGCCTCACATAAGCAATGTCGGATTAACTGCCCAATGACTCATCAATGAATTGATAGCAAGACACTGACCTCACTAGCTAATTAACATGCACACAGTTAACCCCTTGTTGTCAGGATTGTGACAGACACTTGCAAATCCTAACACTGCTCTGCATGATTTCCCTTATCCTGGGGTTTTCAAAAAACACTAAATTGGCGGTTCTTTTGAAAAACCCCGCACCGCTCCCACTCCCATGCAAACACCATGGGAGATGGGCCGGTTTATTTTTCTCACCTCGCCGCCTGCAGCCAATCAGAATGGTGGGAAAATGGGAGTGTTCACGCATGCACAGAAACATTGGCATGGAAAATGAAAATAAACCGGGGGCTTGTGCATAATTACCTGGAATTCTTCCTCCCAGTTTTAATGCAATATTGGGCAGCCGTGCAAAGGGAGAAACAAAGATAGAAACAACCCAGTATGTATGATCCCAGTTTTCCGCCCGGGATATTATGCCCTTCCGGAAAACGCCATAATGTTGTATGTTTTATTGTTACCCACCCTAAGACTGTGATATGGGGTGGGTAATAAATGAAAATAGAAGAATAGCCCTTCTGCAGGCGTGTTCACCCCTTATGCTGGTGGGTGAGCACCCATGTTGACACAACCCCGCGCCACTTCCAAGGCTTTATTTCTCTTTTTATTTCTTTGGATTCCTCTTAATCCTACTCTTAATCCTACTCTTGGAGACACCGTTGCTTTCCCTTTACTGTGCGTGCCTCCCAAGCTACTTCAGGAGAATGTCCTAGAAAAGCCACTCTGAAAAACTGTTTTCTCCCTCTGATGGCATGCAGTCTGGCAGTGAAGGCTCAGATGGATGAAAGGAAGTTTGCATGTACCTCAGGTCCCTCCCTAAAATGCAACTTGAAACTAATTAAGCCTCAATTTGCCTTATGGTTATATAGGGAAGGCTGTGTGGCAAACTCTTCACCAGCCACTCAGCTTTGCTATTTGCAACTAATTTTCCTTACTGAGAATTTCAAAGTTGCAAGTTCATACTTGCAGGGATGTCAAAGGATGGATTGGGAGCACAAGGCATTGTAATCTTGCTGGGATCCAGGCAAATACAAGCAACTCTCCCTTTGTTCTTGTGTGTGCATAATTAACAGAAATGCTTACGCATAATTCTGAAGGTAATAATTGTCCAAAGAATGATGAAGCCTGAGGTCAAACTAATGTACTTGGTAATTTTGTGGATTGGGACTAGAAGGCCATTACTATTGCAGTCCAGTGTGGGATCAACAATACTACACGAATGGGATGATATTCTGTAGAGCAGAAAGGAATGAAAGTGTACGTTTCCCTTCAGAAGGAGGGAGGATGTTTGACTCATGCTCCAGTAGACCTGTTTGCACCTACATTGCAGCAGGGACCAAAATACTTTCTCCTCCTACTGGTACCTTCAGAATGAACCCTTTGCCTATTGAAAGCAAGCAAGTGAATGCTAAGTTCTACTGCCTTCTGAGGCGAGATTGACCCAAATGAACTGCACCTTGTTTGTTTAAATCGCTGTGGCTGCTGCAGTTTTCTCAGCTGTTCCTCCTTCCTTTGGCCCATCTCCGGCAGGAGAACAGGGCATGGCTTGTTCTGCTTTCCTTTCCAGACCCCTGGGCTGTGGCTCTCTAACCCTCAGATATAGCAAGCAAGTGGAATAGTAGGAAGGGGGATGACTGAAGGCCGTTCCTTGGCTATTTTTTGGAAACCGTTTTTTCATCCGCAGCCACTAGCACTTAGGAGAGTGGCGTGTCTGCACTTCAAAGTCCAGGAAGGGGAATGCAGTATTTTATTTTAAAAATATCATTCTAAAATAAGTATTTGACCTGTGTTGTGGGGCATGTCCCTGAAATTTCCTGTGGTCTGCCAGTTCTCTAATTATTAATGGAGGGCATATAAGAGAACAGCTCTGGGACACCGTAGTTTACGTTCACTTTGTGTAAAAAGTCAACTTCAGGGAAATTTGATTTTAATCCATCCCCTGATTGTTGACCTTGTTTTTCACTGTTCTTCTGTCTAGGTAAACAACAATGGGATCATCTCCTTTCTGAGGGAGGTATCCCAGTTTACACCAGTGGCTTTCCCCATCTCAAATGATCGACGTGTGGTTGCAGCTTTCTGGGCTGATGTAGATAATCGGCGTGCAGGAAAAGTATATTACCGGGAAACGAGGGACCAAACTGTCTTGGAGAAAGCCACTAAAGATATCTGGCAATATTTCCCAGAGTTCCCAGAGTTCTCTGCCCAATGGGTATTTATAGCCACTTGGAACCAGGTCACCTTTTTTGGAGGAAATTCACTGTCTCCGGTAAGTGGATTGGAGTTTGATGCTACTAGCAGGATTATTTTAGCTAGAATGTACACACACATGCAATCTAGTATACCAGCATCCTTGCTGAAAACCACTCTGACCTAAAATCCTAGCTCAGACCTGTTTCTGCTTGACCTCTATGATCTGCAAATAGTAGGAACTATGTTTTGAATAGCATAAAGCTAGACATTCTGATTCAAGCATTCACAACAAATTTTCACTGATAACTAGTATTACCGTTCATTCTAACACCCTCCCTTTTGTGTGTGCCCTTTTTTAAAGGTAAATACTTTCCAAATAGTCCTCATCACCGATGGGATACTGTCCTTCACTGTCTTCAACTATGAGTCAATCACCTGGACCACTGGCATGCATGCCAGCAGCGGGGGAAATTCAGCAGGCCTGGGAGGCATTGCGGCCCAGGTAGACTCCATGGTCACACCTTTCAAGCAAGTCTTCTTTCTAATACACAGTCACATTCTTTCAGACAGTAGTGTTGTTTTATTTTTAACCATTATTTATTATTAAGATCATGAAACAACAAGGTAATTCTCTCTCAATCCCCAGAATCAGCAGTAATTACCTACCATATATTCCTTTATTTTTCAATGCTAAGACCATATAAGGGGATTTGTTACAGAGAAACTATCGCTCTTTACACTTGCCCATTCCTTGTCGTTCCTTCACCTTCTAAGCCTCAGATTTTTAAGGGCCATCCAGCAAGTAATTATAACAAGTACAACTCTCCATTAGTATTCTCATTTCATCCTTGTGTGGATTTTTCCCCCTTTTAACTGATGGTTGTTTGTACGTATGAATTTACCACCCATTGATCTATGCATGGCTGGCTGCTGGCTCTTGATCTGAGAATCTTCAGTAAGTAGGAAATTGCAGGTGTAACGGAAATGGTTATCGTTTTAACCCCAGAAATTTAGAAGTGCAGACTTTTATGACTGTAAACAGAGCAGCAACCACGTGCTTTGGGTACTGTATAGTGCTTCAGGAATGCCCTGGCCCAACCCCAGCCAGGGAAGGAGGGAGAAAGAAGAAGTTGAAAAGTTTTCACTGGGCAGCAATTTGTGACCAAGATTGCAAGAATGTGCTGCTGTAATGCGCAGTGAGTTGGAGTGGTTCAGCACGAGCACCTCGCAGCTCAGCATGGCAAAGGCTTCTGCTTGGCTTGCACTAGCTGAGCTTTGCTTGGTTTTTGTGGAAAGGAGCTAGAGAGTCCAAGAGTTTCTTAGATTCACCCTGTGCAGATGAGTAGGGATGAAAATAGGCTCAGCATTTGTTGTGCCTTCCAGCAAGTGAGTCATGGATATATGGGGATTGCTGAGGCTTTATTATGCCAAGATCCATTTGGGACAAGGGTTGCAGTAAGTAGAGCGTCTGATCTCCCTTTCTCTCTGCTATCCCCCTTTTTTTCTTTTAATTCTGACAGTTCAGCATGTATGATAGCCAAGATAGTTAATCATAACTAACATAGCAAACAGCATGGGATGCTATTTAGGATGCTGGGCTGGTTTTTCATCTGTATGACTACAGAAGCTAAAATCAGGGTCCTGTTGCAATGGGTGTCATAGAAAGAGAATGTGTGCTTCAAACCAGCCTTGCAAATACACATGCAAAAGACACTTGTCCTCAAGAAGAGTGACCAACCTTACCCAGCCTGCATCACTGAAAAGAAATGAAGATACCATTTTTGTCAAACTTCTCTGCCTGGTTGCATGGAGATTATTCTCTTGAAGGGTGACCAGTAAAGGGAATATTTACAAGGCTGCCCTCAACGAACCTGCATTCTGAATGAAAAACATCTGGAGCCTAGATGGAATCTATCTAGGCAGAACATCCAGAAGGGCAAAGAAGAAATATTGTGGTCTTGACCCTTCGAACGTCTACACACTTTATAGATCAAACTTGCTGTAGAGCTAGGTGCTATATTCAATACCCAGTCCAAAGGGATACATTTCATATGGGAAGTGGTTGTAAAATGGTCCTGTGTAGGAAAACCTGATGCCTCCCTTCCTTATGTTCTTGCAGTCCATTCCTCTGAAGGGTACTGGGGCATGGTGGAAGAGAGAAGCCCCTTGTCTTTTCCCACAGCTGGCCTGCTTTCCCCAGTGAGAGGTTTCACTCTCTGCCCTTGTCTTCCTAGGCAGGTTTCAATGCTGGTGATGGAAAACGGTATTTTAACATCCCCGGATCCCGCACTGATGACATTGTCGACGTGGAGATGACAACAAATGTGGGTATCCCCGGGCGCTGGGTGTTCAGAATCGATGATGCCCAGGTGCAAGTGGGGGGCTGCAACAACACAAGTAAGAGGACAGCAGTGAGGTTCATTTAACCAAATCAATTTTTCTAGCCCTTCCTTTGTGCCATGAGAATTCCAGTGTCAATGCAAGCCAGCAGCTATGGAGTTGGTGTGTGGAAAAGGGAAAAAACTAAGCACCGCCCCCAGCTATACAAATAATGAAATAATATGACCAACAAGATGTGTGATTCATTGATGAAGAGTCCATATGCAACTGGTTGTGGTGGGTTTTCCAGGCTGTGTGGCCGTGGTCTGGTGGATCTTGTTCCTAACGTTTCGCCTGCATCTGTGGCTGGCATCTTCAGAGGTGTATCACAGAGGGAAGTCTGTTACACGCTAGCCCCTTCCGCACATGCAGAATAATGCACTTTCAATCCAATTCCACAATTGTTTGCAAGTGGATTTTGCTATTCAGCACAGTAAAATCTAGCTGCAAAGTGCATTGAAAGTGGATTGAAAATGCATTGTTCTGAACGTGTGGAAGGGGCCACTGTGTCCATGGACACAGTGTGTAACAGACTTCCCACTATGATATAATTCTCTTGAAGAAGACTGCCAGCCACAGGATGAAGTATAAACATGTCAGGAACTAAGATCCACCTGTAGACTCCTAACCACACAGCCCGAACCCACCACAACTCTAAAGTTGAACATCTAATAATGGCTGTGAAAGCCTTCGACAATACATAGTCCATGTGCAAGTTACAAATCATGGGAACATTATTTTGTTATTGGATGAAGCTTGGAGGGTATATCTTTGGCTGGGGAACAGTGTTTTTTTTTCTGCCAGTGACAATTAAGGTTTCTTTACTTATTCTCAAGGGTGAAACAAAATAGAACAATGGAGTGTTTTTGAGATAAATGTGACATAATGCCAGACTGAATAAGCACAAATGAGCCCTTAGAGCCTTTGTATAATCAACTAAATTTTTAAATGATTGATTAGTGGCAGCCAAATAGTGAGGGTCAATTTTAATTGGTGGCACTGAATTAAGGTGGCATATCCTTTATAATTCTTTTTTGGTTCAGGTTAGTTACTGTAATTATTGTAATAAGAAATAGAAAAGAAAATGAAAATATAACCTTGGGGTGGAATATGTGAAAGGATAGGTTTATGCGATTAAATTGTAAGGTTTTCATAAATATTTCAAAAATGCTCCTATATTGAGGCTTTTTATAATCTGCAAATTTAAATATAGTGAATTATTCATTATGTCTAAAAGAATTGATTCAGGTAACCTTTAATCAGTTAACACCCCCTATTTAAAACACATTTTCCCCAAAGCAATGCAAGGTAAAGTTTTGAAATGACACACTTTGAAGACTCATTTAAAACATTCATGTGCCTTGGGTGGCTCAGGCCAAGGTCGTGGAGGGGAAACTGAAGATTTCTCTGTATTTTGAGGGTAGGAGTGATCCTGACCTCCCTCCCTTTCTCTTCTTGAGCTGTCAACTCCCCCCACCACAGTCTGGTTAACAGCAGGTATTGGAAGCATCGCTGTGGAGGCTTGGGGCTTGCTTTTCTTGAACTTGTATGTAAGGACTTGGATCCAGTGGTAAGCTTTCAACTAATGGAAGGCACCTCTGTCATCAGAACAGAACTTTCCTACCTGAAGGGAAATTGGGAATCCACAATGGGAGGGGGGTGACTGGTAACCCCCCCCCCCCCCCCAGCTCTTTCCGCTAGTGGAAAATTACTGCTGGATCTATCCTGAGAATCCAGGATTGCCAAGAAAAACAAAACTTCTTATTCAGAGCCAATAAACCTCTGAAACCCAGCCTTGGTCTCTGTGCTCTACAGGACAACTGTTCACTGTATGAAACAGGATGCTGGACTATATAGACCACTAGTCTGATCCAGAAGGCCTCAAGGTTTCCGGTTTAAAATTTTTGCCCTGTTTTCTAATGCACATTTATAGTCAGGATACGGTTTTTAGAGTTGATTTTCTTCATTCTCATGTTACTTTTTGACAGTTGCACCTGTGTTTTGCGGTTATGTTATATATTGCTATAAGAATGGGGAAATTCTCAATAAATTTGTTTGAAAGAGAAAGCACAAATGGACTGCCTGATTTAACCTGGAAAATGTAGCTGTTTCCTAATTCCCCAAATGCAATTAGCAGACAAGCCCAAAAGGCAAGGGTATTTTGACACATTCCAACTTGGTGAACAATCTGTGGAATTTTATTAGTGGTGATTCTGCCGCCACCTGCCTGTTGTAACTGTAGAAGGAATATTCTTATATCCTATTAGAATGTTGCCATTTCAAAATCTATTTGGTAGGGTTCACTTTAGTGAAGGGTTAACAAATGTTTATTACATGTGGAATGGTTTGTCTCAAACTGGCTGTAAGTACAAGGTGTCTACTTTCTGCTTGTGAATATCGACTTTCCATCATCTGCAAGTACTTGAAAACAAAAATGCAAGCTTTTACTCAATCAGCAGCTCCTTAGCCTGAGATCCTCTGTTTCTGTGGCTATATGCCTCTCTGTTCTCTGTCCCCACCCCTTATTTAAAAAATGTATATAGTGAGGGTATTTTCCCTCCCTCTTGAGAAGTTCACTCCCTGGTGGGTTCTAAGGTGGCTCAACTACATGAGATATTGAAAATCCTATGTACAGAGTTCCCAGTATTGTTTAAATCACTCATGCAGGAACCAGATTCAGTCTGGGAAGTTAAATCTGTGCATCAATATATGTATGTTTTCCATAACAGGGCAAATAGCAGCTCCTTCAAGCTGCTCTGAGTTAGGAAAACAAGGGGCCTTGACTCCATTGTATAGTCCTGGTCTGAATCAGCTCTCCCCTATATTATTTTTCGGTCACTGGGAACTTCGTGATAGGATTGTGATAGATAGAATTTGTGATCGATAGCATATTGAGTAGTTGAGTCCTAAGGACTGTTTTGATTGCTTTGAATTTTCCTTGAAGACTTTAAATCTCTGGAATAATTTTAATTTTGTCAAAAACATAATTGTGCAGAGTTTTGGTAGCATTGCTAAATTTTGATTCTTGTGGTTTGTCTTAAAAACACAATCAAGGATAAAGAGGACACCTGCACAAAATGGGGTGAGCTGTAGGATATAAAACTGGCTGAAACTGTTGTGTGTATGCCTGTCTTTCAGAAACTTTAGAAATTTCTCTTAGTGAAAGGTAGTTGTTTCTTTAAAAAATTAATATTAGTTTGGGGATTAACAATCACTCATTTTGACCTTCAGATGTTTAGGATAAGTCATTGGCTGATCTTAAGCCTCATTTCCGCTTGCATAGTGCTCTGTGGTGGAGCATGTAGCAGTAGACACTTCTGCTCACAGAAGACCAGTGCCATTCAATGAGGCAAAAGTGCCTGGGGACAGATGAACATGGTCTGTTGCAGAGGACTATGTTTTCAATGAATGAAGAACAGCATGAGCAGAAACAAGGTTTAAAATCCAAACAATTGTTATAAACAGCTGAAAGCCAACAATTTATCATTTTTTAAAAGTTCTTTCGTTCATTACTAAACTTCAGTCCAGCTTAAGTGAAGGCTTAAATTGAGATGAATAATTTAAAATAAATGTAGCACTTTCATTCATAAGGCTAGTTAGTGTGTTAGCTACAGAGCAAATAGAAGCCATGAAAATTGTTGCTGCAACATATTCCGAACATATCAGCTTTTGATGAATTGTGAACTCCCTTGTTCTTGTAGCTTCTGTGTGTCTGACACTCCGCCCTTGTCAGAATGCTGGAAAGTGTATTGAGGACTGCATCACAGGGAACCCCTCCTACTCCTGCTCTTGTCTGGCTGGATTCACTGGAAAGCAGTGCCATATTGGTGAGTTTTGAAGGGAAAGGGGGCATACAGTAACAGAAGTAAAGCACCTGTCTTGCATCCAGATAATCTCAGGTTCAGTTCCTGAAATCTGCAGTTAAAAGGGAAAGACTACTGCCATAGGTACTGAAGAAGCACTGCCATTCTGAATGAACAGTACTGGGACAGAAGAACTTGTGGTCTGACTCAGTGTTTTTTAAAAAGTCATCACAGGCCTGCCAGTGGTTCTCAGGTTGTGCCGCTGCCATGAACAAGCCCAGAGAGGGCCCCAGAATTCCATGTGATCTGGTGCAGCTGGGCTGATGAGGGTTGAAGGCAGGTGTTCCGTGTCAGGTCAGGCAGGAGGGGGACAGATGCATCCTCAGTAATGCTTTTTTTTATTGGTGGGGGGGGGGAGATTAAAAAAGAGTTTTCAGATTTTTCCTGAATCAATGGCATCAACAATTTCAGGTGTTTGTGTTCACCAGGATTCAGAGGGGCCTTGTGTGAACTTGGTGAGCAACATTGTGTAATGACTAGTTTAAGGAAATCAGATTTATGGGTAGGAGTAGGTGGGCAAAGCAGTTATAAGCACATACATGTTTGTTAACAGAGTATACCCCAAGTTTGATGAAACATCTGTTTGGATTAAGTATGCCCCCTATCTGTGGATTTAATTATCTGCAATAGGGGCACAGTTGGGAATTAGATCTATAAATATAATTTATTAACTTTGTGGTATTACTGTTTGTTTATTGTGTGTGTGCATTAGTGTAAAACCTTGTGCATTTGGCCCCCAGTTGGAATGCAGGGGGGAGGTATTTTGTCCCTAAGAAGGAGCTGTAGGAAAAGGAGTCCTGAAGAAAAAGAGACAGTTCTAAGGAGACATCCATACTGTTGCCATTAAAATGGAATTACCCAAGTGAACCTGACAATATAAAAAAAAATAAAAGAAGATTATTTGTCTTTCCATTGTTTTCTAGATGTGGATGAGTGTGCTTCTAACCCATGTCGGAACAAAGCCTCCTGTATCGATGGCATCAACAATTTCAGGTGTTTGTGTCCTCCAGGATTCAAAGGAGCCTTGTGTGAAATTGGTGAGCAACATTGTGTAATGACAAGTTTAAGAAAATCAGATTTATGGGTAGGAGTAGGTGGGCAAAGCAGTTATAAACACATACGTGTTAACAGAGTTTTGGGACAGGATATGGATGATGCTTGTGAATTGTATGAACTACAGGCAGTATTTTCTGGGGGAAAATAGCACAAATGCTATTGATTTGCTGTGGTGGTATTGTTACCTTGTTTGTATGTTCAGGGCTGTACAGAGTACAAGAAGACTGCCCCCCCCCAATAACTTACAATATATAGCCCACCTTTCCTCCAAGGAACTTATGGTTATTTTAAGAGATGTCTACTATAACTAATTTTTTAAAATATGAAGTTTAATAACATTTTGCTAACTGTTTAAATCTTTTATGTATTTTATCTACATGACCCTTTTTCATGAAGAAGGGTCTGCTTATCAGTAAGTAGTTCACTTCCTCCAAGACAGTAACTTTTGTGCTAAAGAACAAACACTACAAAATAATTACAGAACTAATCCAAACACATTGGCACAAGTTTAAGCCTCTATAATCTAAAATTGTCAAGGTATACAATGAAAATAATTTTTGATATTTCTTGTCTAATTGGGTGGCTCCTTACTTTTTCTCTTTACTGAACAGTCAATAAAGCTAAAAGTTGAACAAGAAGTCTGACTCCTACTCAGAAGTGATTCATGCCCTAGATTAAAAAAAACTCCCCAAAACAAACAAATATAAAAATAATAAAGATAAAGATGTAGTCTTTAGTAGTTTGTAGTTAAAGGGCAGAAGAGGGTAGCTGTCTTATAGTTCTCTTCTGAGATATCCTGGATCAGGAGATTTTGCATCCCACAGATTTCAAAGCTGTTCATCTTTTGCCTTTGATATCTTTGCGTCACCGGAGGGGCTGCAGCAGCCTCCTGCTGTCAGCAGTGACCCTTGCAATATCTTCCAGGCCAGAGCTCATTCACAAGAGTTGCTTAACCAGGTCCTGAGACAGGTCATCTTACTGTTAAAAAATATGTTTCATTCTGTATCTGTGTCTTATACAATATATCCCAGGAAAAAAGGAATATCCCTAGAGCTTATAGATATGCTGTGGATGAAAATAAGGTTGGGTAGAGGGGAGAACTGGAAGAGACTCAACTTTGCAGGGTCAAGATTCTTAAATGCACCTGGTGTGATTAACAGGCGTGAACCAAACAGTAGACCTGAACAACTGCTCTGGTTAGACTATCCCACCTGTTGCTACCCTTTTCCACCAAAAGATCTAAGTGCGGTCATGTGTGGTGTGGCGGAAGTGACAGGAGCGTCTTCCATTGTTGAAAATAGTCCCAATTCGCTATTAGCATTAAAAAATGGTTTTTAAGTGCAGCAGCCTTCATCAAAACCATCATTCTGTGCACTATTGAACATTTTGCCGTCCGAGGGTGGAACTCATTCAGGACGAAGTCCCTGCCCAATAATCACACCACACTTTTGGCTGGGGTAAATCAATTGGCCATACCCATACTTTATTAATCAAGCAGAAGCGTGAGGTGCAGCATGGGTCTTGATCTGATCATATAAGCATCACAGCGAAGCTCCCACGGGTGGATGTCCCATACTGGAGCTTTGCTCTGCTGTGGGGCTCTGCCAGGCGGACACTCCTGGCAAGAGGTGCTCCCCAGACGCCCTGTTCGGTAGGGTAGTTGCCCCTTGCCACTGTCAGCCACTCCCGAGGGGAAGGGATAGCTCCCTAGCTCCCCTCCCCTGGCTCTTCCAGATCAATACCCATACGCAAAAACCACCAATGGCTATGACAAGTTAGCATGCATTAACAAAGCCAAGCAAAGTTAGGGAAAGGGGGGCGGGCAAATCGCTAGCCGGCCTAAGCACATGACTGGCATAAAGGAGAGCTTGGCCCTTTAAAGGCTCGGGCCACCCTCCCCTTTCTTGACGTGGCCGGCAGCCGCTGGCGTGCTGGCACTTGCCCTGGCCCAACATGGCCATCCGCCTGTTTTCGCCCTCGTTGAGTTCGGAACTGGAAAACTCCACCTTGCCCACCCCGATTGGCAACTTCAGCCCATGGTGATTCACAGCCATCTTTTACTTTGATAAGAAAGCATTTATATTGCCCCAAACGACTATTGTCGTGTTCTGTAGTAGCGCCTGCCATTTTCTGCCAGGTTCGGAAGCCTCTGTGCTGCCACAGCCATTGTAAGGTGGTCCCCAGGAGTTTCCGCTGCATGCAGCAGATCCGATGGCCATTTCACTTAAAAAAGTTAATTAATAAAGTTTGTTGATCCTGACGATCCCACTCATATGTGGTAGGTCTACCCAATGCTTCTTAATGGGAGGTAGACCAGTCCTCTGAGTGGTTGCTATTCCAATTGTGAAGCTATGAAAATTGCTCATTTAAAACAAAAAAAGAAATAAAAACCCACATGTGTACAGGATCGCCAGAATAAACAAACCTGATGAATAAACTTTTTAGAGTGAAGTGACCATTGGATGAGCTGCACACAGAGGAAACTCTTGGGGACAGTCTTAAAATGGCCACAACAGCACGGAGGCTCCTGTACATGGCAGAAAATGGTGAGCACTACTACAGAACAAGGTTTCAACAGCAGTCGTTTGGGGCAATGTAAATGCTGTCTTATTGAAGTAAAATGTTCAGAAGTGCACAGAGTGATGGTTTTGATGAAGGGTGCACTTAAAAATGATTACTGTTCATAATTTTTCAATGGGTGTAGAATCAGATCAAGGTAAGTACTGGGACCACGGTGGAGCATTCCACTACAAAGATGGTCCAAGAAATAATGGCAGATTAATTCTCAATTGAGGTTAGATCTTTTGGTGGAAAAAGGTATAGAATCATATATGATTCTTTGTAGTGTGTCTATGTACACTGAACAGCAGTGAGGGAATCATAAGGCTAAATAAGCTGGAGTCAAGAGGTAAATGGCTAATATGGGGGATCTTCACGACTATTTACAGCCATCAGCATAATTACCATAATATGACTTTTTTGTGCATAAGTTGCCTTGAACCATTAAAAAGGCAGGTATAAATGTCTTCATAAATAAATAACATACCAACTTTACATACATTTTACTTCCAAAATGCAGTTGCATTTTCCTACTATTGCATGAATAATTACTTGCAAATCTATAAAGCAAACTGGTCCTGCTTAACTCCATCTAGCTTTTGGTGGTGCCATTTTGTGTTGCATGCTGAAGCTGCAGAAAGTTGCAATGGAAGTCTGTCTCCTCCAGTGGACAGGTGGGCCTGGAAAAACCAAAGCATCCTCTGACTTGCTTCTTTCATAAGAACATTAGAAAGAGCCTGCTGGATCAGACAGAGTCCATCTAGTCCAGCACTCTGCTACTCGCAGTTGCCCACCAGGTGCCTTTGGGAGCTCACATGCAGGAGGTGAAAGCAATGGCCTTCTGCTGCTGCTGTTCCCGAGCACCTGGTCTGCTAAGGCATTTGCAACCTCAGATCAAGAAGGACCAAGCTTCGTAGCCAGAGATCGACTTCTCCTCCATAAATCTATCCAAGCCCCTTTTAAAGCTATCCAGGTTAGTGGCCATCACCACCTCCTGTGGCAGCATATTCCAAACATGACTTCTCATTGTTCCCTCTATGATGGTTTAGGGAAGACTGAAAAGGGGAGAAACAAAACTGTCTATGTGGCACGCACATTCATCAGCGGTGGTACAAATCTTATGCATACCTATTTATCTTTGTATAAGCGGAACTGCAAATTCTTTGTGTCTTAATTTAGTATTTGTTTCATTTGCTGAAACGTCACAGAGGAATCTCCATGTGAAGCCAAAGAATGCCTGAATGGTGGGGAATGCCAAGCAGCAAACAGAACAGCTGTGTGCCTGTGCCAGCCGGGCTACACTGGAGAAGATTGTGAGGCAGGTGAGATAACAAAAGGAGCACCAGCTCCTTCAGTTGGGGTGGGGCTTCAGTCAGGGATGGAAAAGGAAGATTTGGGAAGGTGTTCCAATGAATTGTGGTATCAGTCTTCTCACAGAATGCAGGACCCCAGCGTCCAGGGTCTCAGTCTGGTAGTTCCAGTGCATATCTATAGTTCTGCTTCCCTGTTCTTCTATGAGTAAGGGAATGCTCAGTGACGGGGATTGGATGCTTGCAATTCCAAGTTTGTTTTTTTTTGTTACGAGGGAGAACCCTTAAAATGTACATATTTGTGCCCGAGGTTAAGTCTACATCTGATTTTTGTACTTGATCCATCTTGGTGTTGTCGTTTTTTTGTTTTTCCTTTTACAGAACTAAATGAATGCGAGTCCAACCCATGTCTGAATGGTGGGCAATGTATGGACCTGGTGGACAATTACACCTGTGTGTGTGTGGCGCCATTCACAGGACAACGCTGTGAAACAGGTGCCCTGATTTCATAACTGTGTGGCAGCAGTCTCCTCCCCACAATGCCAGACTCTCTCAGTGGCGGAAGTCTTCATTCTTTCTCCGCTCTGATGCTCCTGTCAGGTTTCTACTTAAACCCAGCCCCATACTTGTAATGTTTCATTACTTGGCTGTGTTGGGCTGTACTGAGGCTCCCTACTCTTCTCCGCTCTAGATCCTTCAGCCTGTGAGGGCAAGAACTGCAGGAACCGGCAGACATGCAACTACATCCGCCCAGGGCGCTACATCTGCACATGCTCTCCAGGCTATTATGGGAACAACTGTCAGTTTGGTGAGCAGGACCACTTTGTACCCAACATCATCAACAAAACATGAAAAAGGACAAATTTTAAGTAAAGTATGCCCTGTGTGCCATCCAGACAAATTGCCTTCTTTTCCAAGTGGGATTGTTATCTAGCCTTTGCTGCCAGCAGGGGCAGGGATGGTAAAGAGGGAAAGGTAATTTTCTAGCAACATGTTCTATCTAAGGAAAATGTTTGCCCCCATATCATTAAAAAGTTTGAGTCATCATAATAATTGGCAAAGTTGTCTACTACACGTGTCTAACATACTGTGTTGTATTGAGCTGTTGTTGCTGTCAGTAGCCCTTTTAGTATTTGCATAGTGAAAGGAAGATTCTTGATAATGGAGCAGGTTTGGCACCTTCAAAAGAACTGGAAATATCACTGAATGTGACTGATATGTTGCCTTAACTGTCTGAATTATCTTGGGCTGAAAGACCCATCACTTTGTTGATGGCAGAAGTCCTATATAACCCCCCCCCCCACCTTCTGTGGAAAAAAAACCTTGTCTACCCTTATTCCCAGTAATAAGCATCCTTCAATACAAGGCTGTAACTTCCATAACAAAGCCTTTTGGGTACTTATAAATTACAGCCAAATCATTCCAGCCAAATGTTTGTTCAATCTGTTCTTAAAGATCTTCAGTGTTGGCTACTCCTGTGAAACTTCTAGGTAGAAAATTCTTCTTAGGATGTACCCTCCATCTTGTCCACAATAGACATCGAGAACAAATGAATCCCCCTCCTTCGTAAGCCTTTTTCATGAATTGGAGACTGTTAGTGACTGCCCTCATGGTCTTCCTTTCTCTATACTTCATGAACTTTGCTGTTTCCTCGTGTCAGTAATCATTTACAAATGTTTTATAGGTGGGCCCAGAATGCCCAGTGCATGTTTTTCCAATCCATGCCAGAATGAGGGCACTTGTCTTGAAACCAGTCAAGGCTACGTGTGTGAATGTCTTGAGGGATTTTCAGGTCCTGATTGCAGGGACAGTAAGTATTGGAATTTCAAAATCAAACTACACATAGCGCTCAGTCAAATTAATGCTTTCTCTAAGGATTTCTACAAATATTATTATGGAAAGTTACTGCAAGAAGTTGTAATTAGGATGAAAATTGTTTTGGAGTGGATGACAATTATTTCTTTCCATGGGCGCTTGTATTTCTTATGAAAATTACCCCATTGAGAGTCTTTCTGCCTGGTGGAGAAAGTGTACAGGTATATTATCTCCTTCCCCTAGAAAGAGAGTAGTTCAGAGGGGTGAGGTTACCGCATACAAATTACATTTCTTCTGTTGCAAACTGTGGTTTCTTGTAGTTTCTCTAAGGGGGAAAATGACACTTAGATATAAATCATATGGCCATTTGCACCACAACATTTCCAAGGCTCAGACATGTGTGATCTTAGTGAGTGTCAGAAATCTGACAGACCAGGGATAGGCAACCTTTTTGACCCAGTTGCCCCCCCCCCCCCCATCCTCTGCCAGGCACCTCAGGGGCTTTCTTTGAACCAGCTGGTGGTTTCAGGAGGCCATCATGATCCTAAACCAGTGATGGCGAACCTTTTTGAGACCGAGTGCCCAAATTGCAACCCAGAACCCACTTATTTATCGCAAAGTGCCAACACGGCAATTTAACCTGAATACTGAGGTTTTAGTTTAGAAAAAAACAGTTGGCTCCGAGGCATGCGTTACTCGGGAGTAAGCTTGGTGGCTTTGCTTTGAAGCAACTGTACATAAGAACATAAGAACAAGCCAGCTGGATCAGACCAGAGTCCATCTAGTCCAGCTCTCTGCTACTCGCAGTGGCCCACCAGGTGCCATTGGGAGTTCACATGTAGGATGTGAAAGCAATGGCCTTCTGCGGCTGTTGCTCCCGAGCACCTGGACTGTTAAGGCATTTGCAATCTCAGATCAAAGAGGATCAAGATTGGTAGCCATAAATTGACTTCTCCTCCATAAATCTGTCCAAGCCCCTTTTAAAGCTATCCAGGTTAGTGGCCATCACCACCTCCTGTGGCAGCATATTCCAAACACCAATCACACGTTGCGTGAAGAAGTGTTTCCTTTTATTAGTCCTAATTCTTCCCCCCAGTATTTTCAATGAATGCCCCCTGGTTCTAGTATTGTGAGAAAGAGAGAAAAATTTCTCTCTGTCAACATTTTCTACCCCATGCATAATTTTATAGACTTCAATCCTTATCCCCCCTCAGACGTCTCTTCTCCAAACTAAAGAGTCCCAAACGCTGCAGCCTTTCCTCATAAGGAAGGTGCTCCAGTCCCTCAATCATCCTCGTTGCCCTTCTCTGCACTTTTTCTATCTCTTCAATATCCTTTTTGAGATGTGGTGACCAGAACTGAACACAGTACTCCAAGTGTAATTGCACCGCGTACTTTTATATAAAGAACATGACAATCTTTGCAGTTTTATTATCAATTCCTTTCCTGATTATCCCCAGCATAGAGTTTGCCTGTGCAACTCTTTCAACGGGTGAATCACAACCCTAGGAGGGTTTACTCAGAAGCAAGACCTATTGCCAGCAACCAGGCTTACTCCTGGGTAAGGGTTGTGCTTTAGTTCTTTGCATGAAAATCAGTGGGATTTAACAGTGCATAACAGGGTTACCTACACTGCTTCCCCAAAACTAGGTCTTAGGTTTAGTGCTAATAATTGAGCCCAGTGGCCCAGGCCAGCCAAGATGTGGGGGGGGGGGGGCACTCTGCACGTGCCCACAGAGAGGGATCTGAGTGCCACCTCTGGTACCCGTGCCATAGGTTCACCACCACTGTGCTAAACCATGCCTGTTTTGCCCACTGGGAGCTTCTACCACCTCAGAGCTTCAGGTCAAACACTGAGGTGAATAATTAGCCCTGTGCACAAAACAAAGTGTTTGAAGTTTTCTACTCATGTTAATCATTCCCAAAACTACATGAGGGGAGTTCTGCAGTTTTTGCAGCATCATAATGGATGTCCAGATTGTACCTTGAGTATGAGCATTACTCAAAATCAGGCTAGGGTTCCCAGTGAATTCAAGCCCTTCTCATACTATATTCAGAATGGAAGTCTGCTAACTGCTCACCTCTGCCTTCCATAATTTTTCTGCTTGCCACATTAGTAGAGTTGTGCTTGTTGTTATGTGCCAGAGTTCTCCCATAATACACTTTTCTCCATTCTCTCACTGCATCTCGTGTTCTTCCCACCTTCTGTCAGGTCTTTTTTGCAGCCTTCCATTTGGATGCAGATGCCCCATGCTAGAAAACGCTGGCAGAGGTCATTCTGCAGAAGGAAAGGGGTAATGGGTTGAGTGTGGGGTCCTTGTTTTAAAAGAAGCAGCGTTGCTCGTTAGAGTGGAACAGAGCACTGATATGACCACAAGGGACCCTTTGATAGGTGGAGTTCGATGACTCCAGTGGGGAGCAGCAGCTGGTTTGTAATTTTCAGTCTCCTGGGTGTTAATTAAGGTAAATATCTGAGGTCATGAGAAAGGGAGTAAAGGTTCTGTCAGCACAAAGCTTGTAGCCAAACTTCATCCAGACCCCTCCCCAAAGCGAGCCTGAACAACATTGAGCTGGTTAATGGGAATGGGGATCACGGAGGCCTGAAGAGCTGAGCTTATGCTGGCACAGATGAGTCTAATTAGTTTCTTTTTCTCGCTGGCTTTTTTTTGCAGAGGTTTCGGAGGACTGTGAGTGTCGAAATGGGGGGAGGTGCCTAGATGGAAACAGCACTATATGCCAGTGCCCACTAGGATATTTTGGCCTTCTCTGTGAACTGGGTAGGACTTTTTGTTTTACATTTTTCATTACGTTCTTATGATTTTCCTTTTTTAAAAAATGATAGGCTGCCTAAGGAGTGGTTCAAGAGATTCTAGAGGTATTATTATAGCTGATATTGACAAGTTGCTCTATTTATCTTCTGAATATTGATCTCTAAAGAAAGATTACTGGTTACCTCTTTTGCACATGGATGGCAGGGGGGTTTTTTTACAACAGGGAAGCAGTTTGAAATAGGGGCCCCTTTCAGATTACCATTCTGAACTGGATGTCATCCATTGTTGACTTTGTTTCTGAGTAAAAGCAATACAGAGATGGGTGTTTATACAGCTCATTTCAATCTGTCCATGATCTGTCTCTGAAGTGCTCTGGCCATTTCAAACTGCACTGCTTCCCACCCACCCTGCCTTTTTCCATGGCACAATCTTGTTTACCCTTTTCAGTGTTCTGAGATTTGTACTATGGCACCAGAGCTATCCAGTGAATCTCCACATTTTTTAAGAATTGCTAAAATGTGTTTTTAAAACTGCAGGGTTTGACACATGCAGTTACTCCAGAACGTTCTCCAATATCTATACATAGGCATCAGCACTAAAGACTAGCCTAAAGGTGCCAATAGATGCCTGTTTGATTTTGCTACAACAGTCTAATACAACTGTTCCTCTGCAATTATTTTGAGCATATATTTAGTACATGCATCTATAGATTGTGATCCCTACAGACTCCTGGGAGGATAAATCCATGGAGGAGGGTCCCTGGAGTGGGGTACAGGTAAAACAGAGAACTTGAGGGGTCAGGAGAAACCAAGCATCAAGCAGGTTGGCTTGAAACTAGCTAAACTGGTCAAGATTCATAGACTGACTGGCTCCCATAAATTTCCTGTAGCTTGGCCTGTTAGTGAACTTACATATGTTTGTGCTGATCATACCACTGCCTGAAAATAGCTTTGCCTTAAAATGACTGCTAATGCTTTCCCATTATGGATGCAAGCCAAGGAAGATGGGGGAGGGGTTATACAAAATCATTGCTGTTTTTACACAACTGGTACCCATCATGGAGAAATCTAAGATAAGAGGCTTTTGCCTGCCAACACCACAAATAATTATGCCCTTTTTGGTTTGAATTATAATCTGCGCTGTGAAAACACATAATATCGAATCAAAGAGCATGTGCTTCAGTAGAGTTCCTGGACTGGAACTCCTCAAAAGGACATTGCACAAAATTGTGACATTCTATTGTTATGAATGATGTGATATGCAGGAGACAGAGCAGGCACAGCCTCCAAATAATGGCCTCCAACTCTTGATAAGTGATAGAGGAACCCGTAATAGCTGTGGGATAGAGAGGGGTAAGGCATATTCTGTTCCTTCCATCGCCTGCAGCACTGTGATTCTTTCTAAACCTCTCTCCCTACTTGCTGCACAATTACTGAAGGCACTGGAGTCAGGCCAGCACTAGCGGAGATGATTCAGTGAAGCCAAATCATCTTAAAAATCTGAAGAAAAAAAACGCCTTGGCTTTTTTCAAGTTTTTAATTTACTGATTAAAAAATTTAAGGCTATTCAGCAGAACTGAATACCCTTGGTGCTGAAAAACCAAATATGATTTGGCTTTTTGGCTGGTGGGGGAAGAGCTTCCCCTAAATGCTGGAGTCCAATTGAAGCTCTCCTTGGCATGGTTTCCCAGGTCCATGTAGACTTGGGAAGTGACAGCAGGGTGTGCAGACCTTCAACTGAATGATGGTCTCCTGCCTATCCCCACTGTGGATTTAGGAAATGGTACCAGGGGGAGCACAATCTTTTTAAAATTTGGTAATATTTGGGTTCAGGGTTTAGGAACCTGACAGTTTTCCGTAAAAATCTGAATAAAGCTGATGGTTATTGGCTTTTTTTGTTTCTACTGAAAATTTCCAGGTTGTAAAACCTGAACAAATTTACTGAATAAAAAAGACTGTGCTCATCCTTAGGCAACACTGCATATCCCAAGTGGTCTCAAGCTAGAATTAGTGTATGTCACACAACAGGGCCAGTCTACATAGTAAACACACAAATATTCATGGGGTACCACCATGCAGAAGTACCTTTTACCAACCTCCTGGAACAATTTTTGAACTGACCTTAGCTCTAACTTTAAGCATTTATATAGGTTTTCAGTGTATATAGTGCTTTCCATACAGGATCTGGTTGTAGTCTTTACAACAGCTGCTCAAGGTAAGCTAGGCAGAGGCGAAGCTATAAGGGGACAAGGGTGCGCCATGCACCGGGAGCATGCCTGGGGGCGGGAAATCCCCCTCCCCCCTCCCACTTACCATAGTTCAGCCTGAAAAAGTTCAGTTCAGACTGAAAAAAAAACCCTGGTGGGAACTACACTACACCACCCAGGAGACCTTGCAAGCCCCAAGGTCTCCTGGGAAATATAGTTCCCACCAGGGCGCTTTTTCAGCCAGAACTAAACAGGCTGTTTTTCAGCCTGAACTTTTTCAGGCTAAACTAAGGTAAGTGGTGGGGGCACCATGGTGGGGTGCGGGGTGGGGCCCATGGGGGGGGGCGGAAAACTCAGAGTCCGCCCTGGGCGTAGTTTGGCCCAGCTACGCCTCTGAAGCTGGGCCAGTGTTGTTCACATATTGCAATAGAGAGAGATGACACTGAGAGGGAAAGAGGTGCTTTCTTTTCCTAACTATTACAGTACACCAGTTCTCAGAGCTAAACTGAACAGTTGTAGGCCTCAAAATGTGTACAAAGTAGTTAACTCCTTAAACAAAATACTACAGTGGCTGAAGCAGGAGAAGGGCTTTCATTGTAAAAAAACAGGAGACAGAATATGTGTACTGACGAGAATTTCTTGCATATTTTATTTTATTTTATTTATAATTACATTTGTATACCGCCCCATCCCCTGAGGGCTCTGGGCGGTGAACAACAAAATAATATTCCAGAAACAATAATAACAATAAATAATCAATATAAATATACATATTTAAAACATGAAACTACAGCATTCCACTTGGCGTCCAGGATTTAAAACTAACAATAAGAAACCCCACTCCCAGAGAGGGGGTGGTAGATCTAATTACAGCTCCCAAGATGTTAAAAGGGAAAGAATAAGAGGGCGCTATAACACCCTCAACAGCTGGCCTCCCCAAAAGCCCAGGAGTTGGAACAACTTCGGTCTCTACACAGGCCCTGCATGGAGACTCTCCAAGATCCCGCAGGGCCCAGGACAGCTGGAGGAAGAGTGTTCCACCAGGCAGGGGCCAGGGCCGTAAAAGCCCTGGCCCGGGTTGGGAAAACCAGCCTTACGTGTCATTGAGGGCTGGGAACCACCAGCAAATTGGCCTCTGCACTTTGAACGCAGAGGCCGTTGTAGGGACTTATATACTCAGGGTAGAAGCCGAGGTCCCGCAGGAATGCAGGAGTCAAACAGGCAGCGCCAAGGCAACTTAAAGGTTAACACCCATACCTTGTGGATGAATTCGGAATTCCACTAGGAAAAGCCAGTGCAGCTGGCGAATTACAGAGCCTGGAATATGGTCACCCACTACGGTGAGGCACCTCCTGTAAGTAAATGCAGCGCGCGCATGCATGGACCAGCTTTAACTTCCGAATCAGAGCGCATAGGAGAACAGGCCAAGCGTAGAAGCGGGTTACAATAGTCCATGCCTGGAGGTGGCCGTTGCGTCAGATCACGGTGGCCAGGTCGCTTGGGAGAGGAAGAGGGGCCAGCCACGTCCCGAGGCTTGGCTGGAGGTGGAAAAAAAAAACCTGGGAGTTGTATGGAGCCACACCTGGAGTCTCCATTGAAAGAGACGAATTGTAGATCAGGTGGACCCCCAGGCTACTGGCGGAGGGGAACGGTGCCAATGAGGCCCCTACTACACCAGCGGCTGAAAATCCCCAACCTCCCCCTCGCGCCCTAGCCCAGAGGATCTCCGTCTTCGATGGGTTTAGTTTTAACCTGCTCTGTAAGCTAACCAACCAGCAGCCGCCTCAGAAACAATGCCTGCAAGAAGCTGCAGAGGGTGGGTGGCCGCTCCTCCATCAACAGAATGAGCTGAGTGTCATCAGCATACTGGTGACAGGATCAGCCCAAAGCTCCGTACCAACTGAGCAAGGGGTCGCATATAGATATGTAAATAACAGTGGGGATAAAGAGAGAAAGCACCCTGGGGCACACTGTAATCGGCAGGCACCGCCGGGAGGCCTGATCCCCACGCCCCACTTGCTGACTTAGGTCCGGAGAAACAGAGACAATCCACTGAAGGACGAGTGCCCCGCACTCGGAGAAGCGGCCAGGCGGTGGGTCAAAGAGGTGCGAAATTGGTCGACCACATCAAAGCGCTGCAGTAAAGATCCTAATAATGCACCCAGCAGCCAGCCGATCCATACCTTCTGGGGTCAAGAGACTGCATCACGGGCGTATCTGTAGGCGGCGAAGCGGTCTCCATCCCATGCCCAGCGGAAAGCCAGACTGGAAGGGTCAAAAGCCAATGTGTCCTCCAGGAAACCCTGAAGCTGCTCCAACACCCGCTCTCTCAATTACGCTTCCCAGGAAACGAAAGATTGAGGTCAGGCAAGGACAGTAATTGGCCAGATCTCCCTGGATCTAATGATGGTCTTTTAAGAGTGGGGCGGACCACTGCCTCCTTCAACCCACCAGGAAAGACTCGCGCTTGCCTCAAGGGAGCCATTGATAATATTCCAGCACAGGTGGGAATTGGTAGCTCCCTCCCGGCAGAACTTTAGCAAGCCAGGAGGGCAGACACGGATCCAGAAGAGGACAGGTAGTAGGTCCCTACAACAGCAGCCCAGGGCCCTGCTCAACGAGCTGCTTCAGGGGCTTAGGCAAACCCCAGCAGAGACCAGAGCAAAGGGCCAGAGAAGGCGACAAGGGAGCCTCCAGTTCCACTAATTGTGAGTCAAAGTAGCAGGGGAAGGTCCTGAAGGCTGAGCGACGTGGCACTTTATCTGCGAAAAAGCTCATAAATGCCCTCTCACAGCTAATAGCTTGAATTGATCATTTGTGGACCCCTGAGGTACAGAGGAGTCAAAGAAGCCGAGATCCCCATACGGAGACAATTTGTGCGAGGCGAGAGCTCGCATGAGCGAGAGAGGAGGAGAAGAAAGCTCTCTTAGCCTCCTTCATCGCCACTTTAAACTCATGGAGGCAACCTTCATAAAGCATATCCCTATAAGATGTTACGCTTCGCTCCGTCCATGAGACTTCCTCCACTTCCGCTCTAGGCGTCCTGAGTTCTCGTTTCATCTGGCGTGGCTCCTTGTAGTATACCAGGGGGCCAGCCGAGAGCGTGGACGCGCCAAAGAGGTGCGCTTGAGGGGAGCAACTATTTCCGATGGCATCGGCAAGGCAGGGAATTCCCAATCTGCCACCTGCTCGCCGATGAGTGTGCCGGCAGGTTCCAGGTTCCCGCAGAGCATTCAGGAAACCAATTAGTGGATCCATAAGTCTCAGCGAGGTGGACATAAATCAGATCCGTACGCCCTGGAGCAGAGGTGGTGGGGTGCATGTCCTGCCGAACCTTCAGAAGGCATAATGGGTAGGACCATGGCACTCTGTCAGTAGAGGATACGGCCATATCAACCCCTGAACCCAAAAGACCAAATCCAGAGTGTGACTACCGGCCTCATGAGTGGAGGGCCAGAGTTCATCAAGGAAGGAGGCCTAGTGCCGCACATGGATGACACACCAGGTCCGCAACTACTGGCAACAAGAGGCAGTTAATCGAGCATGGACATTGAAGTCACCCAAGACAACCAGTCTAGGAAACCGCAATGCCCAGTCAGCCACCACCTCCCAACAACTGTGGCATTGGCAGCCTCCCTGGAGTGCCACACTAGGCGACCCGGTACACCAGGAAGATGGCCAACCTCTCCGGGGCCAACCATTCCAGGCCGACACACTCCATGCCAATGATCTCCGGGACAGGGGCAGCCCTAAAGGGGATAGAATCTCGGATGAACAATGCCACACCGCCCCCCCGGCCCTGTGTTCGAGACGCTGGTGGAGAGCCTTGCCTTGAGAACCATAAGGGGTGTAGCAACCTCGCGCAAGGCAACAGTCTGTGCCAGCAGTACCCAGGTTTCGGTGACACAGAGAAACCAGGTCCCATCTGCTAACTCTCCGAGAAAGTCCCGGAATACTGTGGTCTTATTATTGATGGACCTGGCATTAATCAACACCAGGGACGAAGCAGGGTGTCTCTGAGCTCTGCCACCCTCGTGCATTGGGATAGGACGGAGGTCAGAAGGCGAGCGAGCATACCCATGCAACTATTTTTTTCTTGACAACAACTATTGCACTATGCCCACTGGCCAAAATCCAAAACAATTAAGACAACAATACTGGTGATTTTAATGTAAAAAAGTGCAAAGTGCAGCGCCAACATAGAAGAGCACACAGAACAGGACAAAGCAAGCATAGTGCCATAGTTGTTGACTATTTTCTCTTGCCTTTGAGTCTTGTGACCTTTTATCATGTGCAAGTGTCTCGTAGGGACTATGCCTTCTGACCTAACATACCTTGTCTCTTTGAAGAGCCAAAGTGATGTAGGAGTTAAGAATGGCACACTCTAATCTGAAGAACTGAGTTTGATTCCCCAGTCCTCTGCATGAAGCCTACAGGGTGACCTTAGGCCAGTCACAGTTTTCTCAGAAGTCTCTCACCCCCACCTACCTTATATTGGGTCTGTTGTGGGGAGAGGAAGGAAATGCAGTTGTAAGCTGTGTGAGACTCCTTGGGGTACAGTAAGGTGGGGCTTTAAAACCTACTCTTAGTCTTCTAAAGCACACCTGTATCACACTGAATCTTGTGATGGGAAATTACCTTTCTGTCCTTCACAGAAGTGACTGCTACCCCTTGCAGTATGAACACCCAGTGCCCAGATGGAGGTTATTGCATGGAGTATGGAGGCAGCTACCTCTGTGTGTGCCATACAGATTATGGCACTAACCACAGTAAGTAGGACTGTTTATCTGGAAATATAGTGGTTTTCTGTCAGTGCAAGTTTCAAAGTAGTGGGAGGGTGCCCTGTACTACATACAGACTGTTACTGATCCAGAACCTATTCATATTAGCAGAAACTAGACCGAATGATATTTTTGTTCTCTGAGAAGAGAGTTTGTGGAGCGTTAAGAGAAATGTAATATAAATTGTTGTTGTTGTTGTTGTTGTTGTTGTTGTTGTTGTTGTTGTTGTTGTTGTTGTTGTTGTTGTTGTTGTTGTTGTTGTTGTTGTTGTTGTTAAACTTATAAACCTGGGAAGAGTGCTACAGTTGATGGCACATTAGGTTTGAATGTGAGGATGCCATTGCTTGTGATGCAGAAGTGGTACATGAGTCCCTTATGCATTCTATTTTGCTTTTTAAGCTTTGCATTCAAATTGGTTCTGAACATCATAAGCAGATCACTGTGTCCTCTGTAAGGAGATTAGTCAGTCTCTTTATGCACAAACATGCTTTAGGAATTATGTTCTTTGTAATAAAAGAAATCATTCATGTAGGTTTAATATATCAACGACTGGCCAACTACCTTGTAAATCTTGTTGCTGCACATAAGAACATAAGAAGAGCCCAGCTGGGTCAGACAAGTGTCCATCCAGTCCAGCATCCTGTTTACTACAGTGACTAAACAGATAGCCCTGGAAAGCCTAGAAGGTGGATCCCCATTTTGCCCCCAACAATTGATTTTTAAAGAGATACTCCCTTTGAGTGTGGAGTTTTCATTGAGTCATCAAGGATAATAGATCCATTATTCATTAATTCATTCATTAATTCATTCATGTCCCTTTTAAAGCCATCCAAGCTGATGCTGCTCATTGCATCCTTCAGCGGTGACTTCCATATGTTAGTTATGCATTAATTAACAAGTGTATTAGTTATGCATGGTCCTATTTAGACTTAAATGATGGGCTATAGTAGACATTATCAAAATTTAAATGTGTTTCCCCAAGACATTAAATAATAGGGTCTGGAAGACTTCTGGGCTTCTTAAGTCACAAATATGTGTCCTTTTTCCATGGCATTTAATTGAGCTCCTTTCCATGGGGCAGGTGGGGTTTTCATTTAGCATCAGCCCATGTGAGGCCATGTCTGCTTTTGCAGCTGTGCCACCATCTCCCTGTGACTCAGAGCCTTGCCTGAATGGTGGATCATGCGACGCTCAGGATGACTCTTATACCTGTGAATGTACCCGAGGGTTCATCGGCAGACACTGTGAAAAAGGTACTCCTAAAACCTTGGTGGAGGAGCAGGAGTTACAATCCATATATTTCCATGATACTGTAAATAAGAAAAATGGGTATTTTTTCCCCAAAGAAGGGAGAGAGGAATATCTGCAGGCAATATCTCTCTGACACCTTCCTTTTCAAAATACATGATATGTTTATGTGTTACGACAGGTGCCTGACCCATTATTACACACAGAATCATTGTAAGTCACTTATTTCCTTGAATTCCCAAAGAAGGGGCAACATCCCTACTCACAACCATTTCTACTGGCAAAAATGGCGGAGGAAATCCTGAGGCCCCTCCTTGAAGGAGGAGAAACTTCATGCTTCCCCCTTTCACCTTTTTTGCCAGTGGAAATGGCTGTGGGGGAGCTGTTTACCCTTACCTGGGAGCTCAAGGAAGTAATTTCTAAGCAGTATTGACTTAGAAAAAGAGTGAAATGAAAGTCAGGTTAGCATTTTAACAAGTCATAAAAAGGTTTGTCCAATTGATTGGTCAAATATTGTTCAAGTACCTTTAGCTAATACAAAACAAATTACTGATGTTGTGAAACAATAAGATTATATTTTTAAAAGTTGTAATAGACAATTACAGCTTTTAACAATATTGTGTAAAGTTTTCATCAGTGTGAGTGATTTACTGATCAGTTATTATTATTATTTTTTGGCATTTGTTTCAGAACTCCAGAGTCAGCCTATAGTTTCAAAGCTGTTTTTGAATAAGATTGAATTAGCAATGTAGCAATGTAAATGCAACTGTTAAGAAGCAAAATTAGCTTTTTAAGACAGTTGTGCTAAGAGTGGACAGGAAGCCCATACCTCCAGTTTCCAGTTTGAAAATGCCTGCCGTTATTAACAGGTAGCCAGAAAGGAAAGTCTGCTGTGCTTGGTTTGCTGCTGTCTGCTGAAAGGTTAACAAAATAATAAATTAGTTGCCAACCAACATAATAGAATTTGTATTTTAACAAATACAGTTGGATCTAATGCAAGAACCGTGCAAAGTCTGCATGGATCCCTGAAATTCCCAGATTTTGCCTTGCCCACTGCCAGTTGTTTCTGGCCCTGGGAAGATTATTCCTGTGGTCAAAGAGACTACATTAATGGTGGGGCAAAAAACCCTTCCTCTTCTGTCTACAAGCTCGACTCATGCAAGAGGCAGGAGGGAGGGATTTAGCTCTATTCCTCTTCTCCACTGCAGAAACCTGACTTGCATGGATGTTAGTCTATGCAGCTCCCTCAACTCAAAAATAAACTTTCCTGGGGCATGAAATGGCTGCTGTGGGAAAGGGAAGCTATGAAGATTGGCATCCATCAGCACATTCCACTCATGAACATGGGATCCATTATTTGATTGTAATCAAACAGAGGATGGTTATTTATGATCACAGTATTAGATTTTGGCTGAGCAGTGCCTAATGTTCATGAGTTGAGGTTAGACAGACAGCAGACTTCTTGCTATCACTGGGTCAGTTTGCTTGGTCATTTGAGAAGACTTCTTTGCACGATGTGATCATTCTGTCTTTCTTTAGGAACACAGTCACACAAAGAAAAATAATAACTGGTAGCCCACGGAGTTCGCTCAGCTGCTATTTCCACAATTACAATTGTTCTGAACAGCACTGTTGCAATTGGGGAAGCTGGTGATAACTATATCTGTGCACTGTGCGCTGTATCAATTCACTCCCTATATTTTGTCATACAATCTCATGCCTAATATATGCAAAAAGAAAGAGTGGGAAAACTGGGGTGAAGAACTAACTTGTTGAATCTGATGAGTGTTCCAATTATTACAGCAGGGTTCTTTGGCATTTTTTCAATAAACAGGTTTTGAGCTGTAGATCAAGGGATTAAAAGCAAGCACATAGATAAACGGTGTTGGGTATGTATAAGTAGCTGAAATTTCATTAATTTTCCAAACAAAATGGAGGAAAGATCAGTGAAGGGGTGGGAAGTTACAGACTTGTGAGAACTGTTTTTGTGGAGGTCTGACATCTGTCTCTACAGTTTGAAAGATCTCTTTTAAATGGGCCTGCAATCACTACTGATACTTTTCTGTTCCCAGCAAGGCCAAAGCTGTGCAGTTCTGGGCCCTGCCGTAATGGAGGGACGTGTAAGGAATCGGATGGTGAATACCACTGCACCTGTCCCTACCGCTTCACAGGAAAGCACTGTGAGATAGGTACTCCCACTTCATGTGTTGCAGCTATTGTTGTGGATGATCAAAGTCCATGGAACATCTTGGGACCTTTTCCAATGTAACCTGCTTCTCCCATCTCTTACAGGTAAACCTGATCCCTGTGCTTCTGGCCCTTGTCACAATGGGGGCACCTGCTTCCACTATATCGGCAAGTATAAATGTGACTGCCTTCCAGGATATTCAGGACGACACTGTGAAATAGGTATTGAATGGGAGGGATCTTTGACATTTATTTTATTGAAACAGTAGCTGTGAATCAAAAGGATTGGTTTATAGTTCTCTGGGCATTGATGACAAATTTTATGGTTTCCTCATGACCCTACTTGTTCATTAAGTAGCAGGTACAGGTTCTTAGGTTTTCCAGCTGAGTGATCAAAGGGGTCCCATTTTAGAAAACTATTTGTAGGAGTTGTTGCTGGCTATTCTTCAAAAAGCATAATTCTTAAAAAACAAGCCTTTGTTGTACATTTGAGAAAATTATAAGTCCTAATTCACAACTTACCATATCCTAAATAAATCTGCACATGGAATGAGGAAGAGAAAGGCGACACTGGTGTCTCTTATTTTGAGCAGATATCTGTAGGATAAGTATAATATGGTGGTTAGGCTGCTATACTAGGTCATGAAAAAACAGGTTTCATTCCCCCTGAGCCATCTATCTCATTGGGTGACACTTGGTCAGTCAGTCTCTTTGAGACTTCACAGAGTTGTTCTTAGGAAAAAAATATGTATTCTGAATTAAATGGTCTAAGTTAGGGTCCCTAGCAATGCCACTATTACTTTATGCTGATGCTACTACCATTCTATTTTGTTCAAGAGTTGATCTTCAATATTTAGAATCTTTCTATCAATACTGTCAATGTAACCTGCTTCTAATTAATTACTCAAAGTCAAAGGTGATAATGCAGCAGTGGCATAGTGGTTAAGAGCAGGTGCATTCTAATCTGGAGGAACCGGGTTTGATTCCCCGCTCTGCCGCTTGAGCTGTGGAGGCTTATCTGGGGAATTCAGATTAGCCTGTGCACTCCAACACATGCCAGCTGGATGACCTTGGGCTAGTCACAGCTTTTCGGAGCTCTCTCAGCCCCACCAGCCTCACAGGGTGTTTGTTGTGAGGGGGGAAGGGCAAGGAGATTGTAAGCCCCTTTGAGTCTCCTACAGGAGAGAAAGGGGGGGATATAAATCCAAACTCCTCCTCTTCTTCTATTCTTGAAGAGCTGGTAACCTCACAAATGGTGTATTGGCAGCATGGAAATTGAACAAGTTAAATGCTTTAAATATCTGGGCATTTCCTCTAATTACAATTTTAACAGGTTGTTGCATCATAGGAGGGCTATAAATTTGGCTAGATACTCCTCAGCCCAAATTAGGCAGTTGTACTTTTTAAAAGGCAATCAGTATGTCCAAGTTGCTGTTAGAATTTTTAATGCCAGAACCTCACAGCAGATATTATACAGTATAGAAAGTAACATAGGGACAGAAGCATATAATAATAATATCAAGGGAATACAGGCATCTTTTTTTCAACAACTATTGGGTCCTGAAGTGCGTATCCTATTTTTCCTTGGTCAGTGTTGTTTGCAGATCAGGGGATGGTTGATAACCTCCAGGTATTGGCTAAAGATCCAATTTAGAGCTCAACTGAACAGTTTAATAACTTACTTAAAAAGTTATCCTTACAGTGCTGCTTGGTTTTCCACCATAATGTTAAAACTTACCAGCCAAAATGTGTTAAATCTATACTCCTTCTATCTGATGAATCATATTTTTTCGTGTTATTAAAGAGGCTCTTGGATCATGAATGCCATAAACTTCTCCCCTCACAGCCATATTTATGCTAATCTGCTAAACTAGGTATACAAAATCAGTTTGTGATGCTGACCCATTACTTTTACAGTCTTGACAACTTCCTTCAATGAAGGGCTTTCATGTTGGCCACACTAAACACATTTCCCTCAAGGATGTTGTTGGGGAGATATCATCAAGTTCCTTTTCAGGAGAGGCTCTGTCCCTGAGTACAGAGTTTGCCTGACTCAATTCATCATATAACTTTAAATTGTTACATCCTCAAGAATGCTCCAGCAAATGTATTTTCCCCTTACTCCAGTTTAAGGGGTCTGTAAACAAGGAATCTATGATACAGTACTTATTGAATTATCATGTCCCTGAAACCACCCTGGTGGTGGCAAAGTTTCTGACAGAGAGCTATAAAGCCAAGTACTTGTAGTATATTGTCTTCTTGATTATTATTATTATTTAATTTTGTTTAATATCACAGCTGCCAGTTCTTTAGCTGGTTGTTGGCCTTTCATTTCAGTAATTCTTGCATAAATTTAAGTGGATCATCTTGGCCACTCAGTTGTGCCTCTGTTTGTGTTATTGTTATTTTTATTGTTACTATATTGTTCATTATTTAATTTCTATCTTTGTCCCTATTTTATTAGGAATGCCATGTTTATGTTTTAACTTCTTGTTGATATGCCAATGAAGGTGTCTGTTGTTGTATTCTGTACTACTTGGAGGAAAAGCAGGATAGGAAAAAGTTCTAGCAGGCGCTCACCTATTATGTTAAACTCCCTTGATGTTAACATGGTCTGCTCGCCTGGCTGTTGATTAATTACCAAGTTGGGTTACGTATGTTAGGACATTATAGAACAAGACAATGTATTACATCCATTTCCTGCACTATATGGATCTGGGGGTCAGTGGCCATGTAAGTAGTTGCTAAATATATCACTGTTATCAAAAGTGCCACATTTATTGTGGTTCATTTTCTTCCAAAAGGAGGTTACAGTTTTGCAACACCAGAATATGCATATTCGTCACGGCTGAATCCCTAGGGATTATCAGTTATCTAAATTCTTATTTAGAAATGTCACTTTGGATTGCAGTAAGTTCTGATTTTTGTTTGTTTGGCTGAATTAGACAAAGTCTAAGATTCAGTGTGAAAGGAAGTTAAAGAAAGCCTTATGGAAGGCAAGACATAAAGTTAGACGCTGAATTTGTTCTGGGTGCCAACCAGAAATACTTGACACACGTTTAGGTTCAGCAGCCATCTGTATGCGCTGAGCATAGCTGTTCTTAGTGCTAAGTGACCTAATTTAACTTGCAGTGGATTACATTACTAGGGCTAGAAGTCACTTATGTTAAGTAGCGACAGGCAAACTTCCTTTGGTTCAATTTGGAATCAGCTCAGTATTTCCAAGCTTCTCAGCAAGCATTTGGACCGTTTGTTTTTCCTGCCTGTTTTCTATGAATCTCTCCCAGCTTGTAATGTTGACACATTCAAGCTTATGGTACCACACCCATACATATTATTATTTTATTGCCCACTGATAACTGGAGTTTGGTTTCACCTGCCCTGTATCCTTCCCACAACGTGAGTCATGGCAGAGGATACTTTAGAAATTCAAACCCTACTCCCAGGATATATCCCAAAACAAGAGAGTTTCAGTTCTGTATGAGAGACCACACAAAACATTTGAACCTCCCTGCCCCCCTCAAGAATTTACCACTAGCCTGTGTGGCCACATAGCTTATATTGGTCCTGAAGAGCAAGGGATTAACAAGAACCTAATAGCCCTGCTGGATTATACTAGTGGTCCATCTAGTCCAACATCCTGTCAATAACCGGGTATACAATCTGAGACCTTCTCCTGAAGTTGCCTCTAAGCACTGATATTCAGAGGTTTGCTGAGTCTGATTGCGGAGGTTCCCTTTAGTCATCATGGTTGGTTGCCACTGACACACTTATCTTCCATGAGATAATGAAAGTATGTATGTGCATCTTTGTAGGTCGTCTAGTTCAGTTTCATAGCAACCAATGGCAGTAAGGGGTGACCTTACAGGACGGATATGCCTGCATCTATAAAGCAGCTGGCTTCTGGTATCTGGCTTGCTGAATATGTACACATATGAAAATATCCTTTAACATTCTGAGCCAGAACCTTTGAGGGGTAATGGTGCTCAATTCAAAAGATGCCCCATTAATATATCCAAGGTTTACAAGATAGAACAATTTTTGTACTGAGTCAGGTCATTATGAATTTAGTGACCATTCTTAGCATTAAGCTCCTATGATTTTACAGCTGTTATTGCATTGGCTTCTCTCTTGCAGCCCCTTCTCCTTGCCTCTTGAATCCATGTGAACACGGAGCCACTTGTAAGGATCTTGGCAACAACTATATCTGCTCATGCCCAGCTGGTTACATAGGAAGACACTGTCAGTCAGGTAAACATTGCAGAAAGCTGTAACCATTAGAGCTTTCTCCTGCACTGGAAAAAAAAAGGAACTGGATCACTATGGAATTTCCCTGAAGGGGGCAATAATACCCATATTTTCCTGCTACAAAACTGTTCAAGAGCATCATGAGAGCATTTCTCCTGTGCCGAAGTGCTTCCATCTTTGCTAGTGATCTCCTAATACAAACCCTTTAGTTACATAACTGATGTTCACCATGCAGCTCATAAACTGTGTAATAAATTAATTGCTTTATAACCTTTCTTCTTCCCTTTATCTTATTTTTTCCTTCTAGAAGTAGACTGTGGTATTCCTAATGAGATAAAGCATGCTCAGGTGACATTTAACTCTACTAAGATGGGATCTCTGGCAGAGTACCAGTGCAATCTTGGCTACATGCTGAGTCTCCACAACAACCCCAGAGTTTGCAGAGCACAAGGCACTTGGAGTGACCCTCCGCAGTGTAATGGTAATTGTTTTTATGGCTGTTTGAACATCTGTGTTTATGGGTGGGAGAGAGAAAATGAATGTGTGCATATCTAAGGAAAAGAATATATTTAATGATTAGTAATGGAGGAAGAGGATAAAGGAGGGCATAAACTGGAATTCTTGGTTCTGGGAGAGCCATACCAACTTGCAACCTGGTCCTAAATTAACTGATTTCTTTACCCCAGGAAATCAGAATATTGACCCACAGGCTTCAATTGGGCATTAGGAGAGGGGATAGTTCTAATTTGTTTAGATCTCATCTTCCTTTGCATGGGTGGGTGGGTGGGTGGGTGGGTGGATGGATGGATGGATTTTGTCTCTATGTCAGTTCTCTTCAAATGTCTTTCCTTGCCATGCTGTGGCTCTGGGGTTTGTTTCTAAAATGTACCAATTCTTGTGGGCAGGCTATTTATATATATATTGTACATAAGATTTTTTTGAGAGGGAAATGGCTTTTTTCTTTTTAAAGGGAGGGCTTTCCTCAAACCTCTATTCTAGCTAATTGATAAGTGCCCTTCTACCATCTCTTGTAGAAATTGATGAATGCAGATCTCAGCCATGCCTGAATGGAGGTTCATGTAAAGATCGGATTGCTGCTTTCCTGTGTTTATGCAAAATTGGCTACACCGGACACCACTGTGAGTTGGGTAAGAGAATGTGAAAATGTGTTTGCCCGTTAATCTCATCAAAATAATGTTACTAGCCTAGGCAGTCAGTGTTAACAATATGTTTTGCGGTGACATAACCAGAAAGAAAAATCCCTGCATTAAGGAGTTTGCAACAGTGGCGTAATGTCCATTGGGCAAAGTGGGCAGCTGCCCAGGGCTCAGGAATTTTGCAGGGCATGCTCCTGCGTTTTTATTTTTGTGTGGTTTTTTCACGTTTTGGCCTGCAGGGGGTGCACTTTTAGAGGTATTGGCACAAAAATTTCAGGGTATCATCAGGAGACTGTTCTGATGATACCCCCAAGTTTGGTGCAGTTTGGTTCAGGAGGTCCAAAGTTATGGACCCCCAAAGGGGTGGCCCCTATCCCCCATTGTTTCCAATGGGAGCTGAGGAGATGGGGCTGCACATTTGAGGGTCCATAACTTTGGCCCCCTGAACCAAACTTCACCAAACTTGGGGAGTGTCATCAGGACAGTCTCCTGATGATACCCTGAAATCTTGGTGTCACTAGCTTAAAATTGCACCCCTGACAGGCACTCCCAGAAATTTGGCCAAGAATCTTACTTCTGCATTGACTTTTTCCATTGATGTCAATGGGGAATTTCTGGTGCAGCCTGTGGGGCACATTTCTGAAGGCACAGTCACAAAACTTTCAGGGTATCTTCAGGAGACTGTCCTAATGACACCCCCCAGGTTTGGTGAAGTTTGGTTCAGGGGGGCTAAAGTTATGGACCCTTAAAGGGGCAGCCCGTATCTTCTATTAGCTTCCATTGGAAACAATGGGGGATGGGGCACCCCTTTTGGGAGTCCATAACTTTGAACCCCCAAACCAAACTTCACCAAACTTGGGGGGTGTCATCAGAACAGTCTCCTGAAGATACCCTGAAATTTTGGTGTCACTAGCTTTAAAAATGCTGTTTTTGTATGGAACCCGGCAGGCTTCATGTGCAGGATCAATGAAACACATCTCCTTAGCTCCCATTGGAAACAATGGGGGATAGGGGCTACCCCTTTGGGTGTCCATAACTTTGGACTCCTAAACCAAACTGCACTAAACTTGGCGGCATCATCAGGACAGTCTCCTGAAGATACCCGAACATTTTGGTGCTGATACCTCTAAAAATGCGCCCCCTGCAGGCCAAAATGCAAAAAACACCAAAAAATAAAAACACATCAGAGAATCTCGGATGTTACCGCAAGTTCGGATCGCGCAGAGTTTGGAGGGTGTGGGCTGGGGCCCTTGGCCCTCCTAGCACCTCTGAACCGGCTCAGCTTGGCCCGATCCATGGATCAGGCCAAGCCGAACCGCCAAGCCTTGCTGCCTGTGCTCCGCCTCTTGCCAGCCCTGCTGCATCCTCGAATGGATCTTTGTGGGGTGGCAGGACTAGCAGTCAGTGATGCACATGCACCTGGCCGACCCACCTACCACACTGCTCTCCCCTGGATGCTGCCACTGCCCACCGCCGCTTGCCTGCCCCCCGCATCTCACGCCATTTCGCCAGTAATGTCTAAGTTCAGCTGGCAGGGAGGGGGGAAGCCACAAGCCACCAGGGGAGGAGGACGGGGGAACTCCACCTCCTTCCGCTGCCCATGGGGGGCATCAAACTCAGGTTTTGCCCAGGGCTCCAGTTTGCCTCGTTACACCCCTGGTTTGCAATGTTAGCTTTGACCTGGGGAATGTGTGTGAGGGTAGCAGAACAAAGAAAGAGGAAACAGAGATGCAAGGGGAAAATATGAGCTTGTGCAGTCGTATAAACTTTTCCAGTTACACATCCTTTGGCCTTTTTTCAATTGGGAATGGGGTCTGGGGAAAGGAGTTGTATCATGGATGTAATATGGAGTGTTATATAGCTCTCTTTCTAGATGGAGGCTTTCCCAACTTGCCTTGCGTTGTCCTCGTCGACCCCCCCCCCCCGCTATTTAATAAAGGACCAAGAAAACATCAGTGAGAGCCTTCCTAGTTTTATGGTGCTTAACTGCAGCTGTCTGCAAAATGGGGTTCACTGAAAAGCAAAGTGGTTTCATTAAACCAGCTGCAGCACAAGGAAGCATTCTCGTGGCACACTGCCCTTCCATCCTGGTGGTGAAGACAGAGATTCTGATTCCCTTGAGTTGGGAATGAAAGGATGAGGACTTAGTGGGAAGGGCAAAAGAAACAGTGATGCTGATACAAATGGGTATGAGCAAGAAATGTTTTATTCCTGGTACCCCAGTGATATCAGAACCAAGATTTTTAACTTTTAAAAAATGCCATGCATTCATACTATGTAGTTTTCATTGTTCTTTAAAAGCAAAGGGAAGTTTCTACCACAGCTGTTGACTTTGGAATTGCCATGAATCAGTGCTAAAGGACATTCTTAGCAACTCACTGCCTTCTGACCAGATTTCCTAAATGCAGTTGCGGCACCAGGTTGACCTGAATGGACAGTCACCATGCTAATGTTTCTCAGGGCAATTGCTTCTTTTAAAAAATTCTCCGTTCCTTCTACTTACCATTTAATTTTTTCTATTCACTCCTGCAACATTCATGAGTTGTTAATTATCTGTTTAAGAGTAGAGAGTTTTTACTTTGCTTCTGACAAAACCACTGTTACTTTTTATTTCTTTGTGGTAGTTATACTGTATCATGAAAATACAATACAAAATGTATAAAATGAGCAGTAGCTTTACCTGCAAAGTGAAAAGTGCATCTTTTTCCTTCTCCTTCTCCAACTAATATATGAATGCTTTAACCAGCCGCTATACAATGAAGGAACCAAAGGAAAATTACGGAGTCAAGTGAAACTTTTTGCTGAATGGAAATTATTCTTTTCCAAGTAAAGATAGAGGGTGTCCTTTGAATACTCTCTCTTTTACAGCTTCAGACACTTCAAGAACAAGATTTGGTGGGGCATTTCATGCTGCTGCAGGAGTGGGGAGGCAAGAAAATGTTTTGTGGGTGGAAATCCTTGCATCTGCAGATTCAGCCCGTAATGTGACCAACATGCCCAAGTCACTTTCAAGAGATTCAATACTTGTGTCAACTCTTTATACTTGAAAGTCTGGTGGAAATATTGAAAAAAGAAAATGGTTTTTTTTAATGATTTCAGTTGCACGGCTTGATATCGTTACCTTGTTTCTCTGTAGAAGCTCCCTACAAGCAGGAGGGGAAATTGGCAATGACTGGCGCTGGATAATCAGTAATCTCTTTCATGAGAATGTTTAAATTCTCTGAACAAAGCAACAGGGAAGTACTGCATAACTTGCCATTGTATTTTCACACACACAAAAGGCCCTTTTCCCAGATAAAAGAAATAAAAAAATAAACTTCATAGAGTTGACACAAAAAACCTTGTGTTCTGAAAGGAATGGAAAGAACTGCTTATTAAAGAATAATACAGACTCAAGGTAGTGCCTTTCTCTGTAAAAAGTTAGTACATTAGTTGACTGAAAGGGAATTTTTAACAGTACATTTATAAGTAGATTGGGTGGATGCTGACTAATGTTTCCACAGACACTAGGATTTCTGCTCATGGAGTATGATTTTCCCACTTCCTCCTTCCATGGCAGTCCAAAATGCTTCCTCAAAGTCTTGTTCCTGGAGATCCCCCCCCCCCCCGCCCGCCTGCCTTTCTTCAAGAATAGGATTTGGGGGGAGCACATTTCAGACTGCTGTAGGAGCGGGAAAGCCAAGAAAACTATTCCCCGTGAGTTAGAATCCTTGCACTCATGGAAATGTCTAGTCTGGCTCCAATTCAATGGTTGTTGCTAATGTCTACAGTATTTTTTTATTCTAAACATACAAATTCTCCTCATTTATCCTCATAACAGCCTTGTAAGGATATCCTTTAATTTAAAAACTTATAAATGTATATGCTGCTCCAGAGACTTGCTCTAGATGGTTAACAAATAAAAAAACTATTAGAACAAGTTGATAAAACTATTAATGGCTAAATGAATCTGCTGGTGGTTCCTCCTTTTCATTCCAGCATTGTGCTTATTAAATAATAGCCTTTTTCCTTCTCTTTTTCCATTTACACAGAGATTGATGAGTGTCAGTCAGAACCATGCAAAAACAGTGGAACCTGTAAAGATCGGCCAGGATCATTTATCTGTCATTGTCCTGAAGGCTTCATTGGAACCCAGTGTGAAACGGGTAAAAAGGGGGATTGATAAACACCCTTACTGAGATCTTCAGTACTATTTCAACTGGAAAGTCCCAGATATCCTTATGACATTCTATTGTCTTCACTGCTGTAGATTCCCTCATTTTCTATTAATATTGATTTCTGGGTGCTGTTTACCGTTAGTATTCACACTCTCTTTCTTTCTTTCTTTCTTTCTTTCTTTCTTTCTTTCTTTCTTTCTTTCTTTCTTTCTTTCTTTCTTTCTTTCTTTCTTTCTTTCTTTCTTTCTTTCTTTCCCCCCCCCCCCCCCCGAGAAAACTTGTTTCCTACATTCAGTTTATTTTAGCTGTGTAGGGCTCTTAAGTCCATCTGAACAAGTAATGGCAAAATGAAACTTGCTACCGCTCTGTGACGTAGAAAATGCTGTTTGCAACTTGCAACATTGATACCTTCCAGCTAGTTAAATTTCAAATGACATGGTGCCTGCAGGAGTCACCTGATAAACTCACTGTGATTCTCTGGGGTGACTGACCACATAATGAAGTTAGTATTAATGTGCCCTTACTATTCCCTGCCTCTCATTCCTGCTCGTTTGCGTGGGTCTGTGATGGGTTTACAGCGCCCACTTGGAATTCTTCAGCCGATTATGCACAAGGCATCTGCCGCACTGCAGGGGCAAATATTGGTTGAGGCAAGATTTTCTTGTATGGATGTATTTCCCCGAGGCCCATTTTCAGTTTCCATTCTTCCCGTGCCAGGCAACACCACTATAAGCACACCTTTAATTTTCTTCACTGCCAGAACAGGGGAGATTTGCCAGTAAGCACAACTTTACCCCAACATCTTCTTTTTGTCCACTGCCAGCCTACCTAGTTTCACCCCTCTCACTCCCTCGTGCCAGAGAATGGAAACAGTGGGCAGGCAGTGGGCAAGGAATCTTTTCAGAATTATTGTTTCAATGTTTGTTATAATGTTTGTTTGTCCTAACCCTTTGGGACATTTCAGTGTTGTTTTTGATTTACTTTTCTGAACCCAAAACTGTCTGCCTAACGATGTTCATGCTTGTAACATCTGAAAGTTCATTTATCTGACAGCCAAATTACTTGTTATTTGAGATAGGCCCAAGTGAATCTCCCAACACTTTCTCCTATCTCAATGGAACTGTTTGTGTCCATCAGGTTTTATTATTGAAATATTTATATATCACTTGGAATTGTGCTATTTCCTATCTTGAATTTCATCCAGATTGCATGTCTCTGGGGAGAAAATGAATGGTTTGATGGCCCAGGGGAGGTTTTCCCTGGGAGATTATGCACAGCACCATAGCAGGCATCTTTGCCAGGGGAATTATACCAGATACAGTCATCCTCTTAATTCCATGTGACGCCTCCTACAGATATCTGAGTGAGTCTATTTGTGCCCTTCAGAAGTGGATGCCTGTGAATCAAACCCTTGTCGGAATGGAGGAGAATGTGAAAATTACAGTGGTTCCTATCTGTGTGTCTGTCCAGAGGGCTTCTTTGGCTACCATTGTGAAATAGGTAAGTCTAAAATGGAAAACAATTGCTTCCATTTTCAGGCCCAGAAAATGGTAGATGCAAAATAGTAAACCTAGTACTTGTTAAACACTGAGAAATTTTATTTTCTTTAAAATTTCTCATTGGCGTTTTGCTTCCAGACAAACTTGATGATGAATATAAGCAAATAAACATTTTTATGGAAGTATTTGAGCCACCTCTGACAAACTCCCATGCCTTCTTAGGGAAGCCTGTGTGGCTTTTAACAGCTGCTATTCTGAAGTGTTCATTTTGACCTTGCTCCTCAGCTAGTGACCCCTGTTTCTCCAACCCGTGTGGGAGCAGAGGCTACTGTCTTCCCAGCAATGGATCTCATAACTGCACCTGCAAAGTGGGCTACAGTGGCAAGAACTGTGAGAAAGGTAAACAGACTCAAAAGCCACTCCCATCATTGGTTGGGTTAGTGTTGTAAATGCCAAATAAGCAATGCAGTTATTTTATTTGATTGACATGGAAGGGGACAGGCAAGTCCTTGGAGTTGCACTCTCAGCATATGGGCTGTCATGGCTGGATATCCTTTCCCCGCCCGCCATACTCATGAGCCACAGATGCTCTACATCATATTTACATAAATCCAAACTGTTACAATTCCTTTCTAAAAAACAGAGAAATGTCACATGATTCAATGTGCTTCTGTGCATTACATTTTGAGTTTGATAGACAAGAATGTGCCCACCTGCTTCCTCACAATGGCAAGGGAATCTTTTGCCTGACCCCAGGAAGCCCTAACTGACCCACACAGTTCTACTTTTTAAATATTTTTAAAATTGAAAAGAAGGAATAATACCCACCAGATATTTGTAACATATGATTTTTAACATTTTGTTGTATCAGACTCGCATTAAACTGAACCTTGCCTGCTTCCCCTTGTAAGAATGTTTTGAAGGTGGAATAAGCAAACTGTGTTCCTCAAAGTTTAATGATGTCCATTCTGTTTGCTTTACCTGACACCTGGAAGAGCTGCTGCCCCCAACATCACTGAAGGTGGAAAGGGTGGAGGAGACTGGGCTGTTAATCTCTTGGCGCCCTCCGAAGGACCAAGCTGCCAAGCATATGATTGATGGCTACGCCGTGACGTACGTATCCTTCGACGGCTCTTACCGCAGGACTGATTATGTGGACCGAAGTCGTGCTGCCCACCAATTGCGGGCACTAGCCTCCGGCAAAGTCTACAATATTTCTGTCTTTTCAGTCAAACGCAACTTGAACAACAAGAATGATATCAGCAAGCCTGTCATGCTCGTCACTCGTACTAGTGAGTAGCTGCTTCAAGGAAACGGAGTTGTGGGTACAGAAATGCTTGGCTGAAACAACCAGAACTATATTAGCAGGAGTCTTTCCAGGCTAATAGAAAGTTCCTCACATAAATAGAAAACAGTGTAATGTCATATTATGGCAGGAACATCCTCCGGGCCTATCCAGGTTCGTTACTGATGAATAGCCCCCCCCCCCCCCCCAAAAAAAGCAGTCTTACATGCATATCTCAAGAACATTGGCCTGCAACCAGTGAGCAATGGATGAGGTAATACAGGAACAGATTTCTATGACATCCTTTTGTTTAACTTCACTACAGGTTTAGCGCTGTCACAGTTAATTGCTTATGGGGAACATTGTTTCAATGGAGCTTTAGTGTATAGATTGTATTTGTTAGGCACTTTCTTACATTGGGGTGTTATGTGGTTTCTGGGCTGTATGGCCGTGTTCTAGTAGCATTTTTTCTCCTGACGTTTTGCCTGCATCTGTGGCTGGCATCTTCAGATGATTTGATGGTAGTAAAGCAAGTGGAGTATATATACCTGTGGAACATCCAGTGTGGAAGAACCATTTGCCTGTTAACAAGTGTAAAGGGTGCAATTAGCAAGCTTGATTTACATGTGTTGGGTGGGATCCACTCATTTAGCATGTGAGTAACCATAAAGATAGCATAATCAATTAGTGAGGGCATCTACATTGTAGTAGCCTGGCCTTTTGATCCCTTTAAGAACATAAGAAAGAGCCTGCTGGATCAGACCAGAGTCCATCTAGTCCAGCACTCTGCTGCTCGCAGTGGCCCACCAGATGCCTTTGGGAGCTCACATGCAGGATGTGAAAGCAATGGCCTTCTGCTAAGGCATTTGCAATCTCAGATCAAGGAGGATCAAGATTGGTAGCCATAGATCAACTTCTCCATAAATCTATCCAAGCCCCTTTTAGAGGTATCCAGGTTAGTGGCCATCACCACCTCCTGTGGCAGCATATTCCAAACACCAATGACATGTTGTGTGAAGAAATTTTTCCTGTTATTAGCCCTAATTCTTCTCCCCAGCATTTTCAATGTATGCCCCCTGGTTCTAGTATTGTGAGAAACAGAGAAAAATTTCTCTGTGTCAACATTTTCTACCCCATGCATAATTTTATAGACTTCAATCACATCCCCTCTCAGATGTCTCCTCTCCAAACTAAAGAGTCCCTAACGCTGCAGCCTCTCCTCATAAGGAATGTGCTCCAATCCCTCAATCATCCTCGTTGCCCTTCTCTGCACTTTTTCTACCTCTTTGATATCCTTTTTGAGATGTGGCAACCAGAACTGAACACAGTACTCCAAGTGCGGTCGCACCACTGCTTTATATAAGGGCATGACAATCTTTGCAGTTTTATTCTCAATTCCTTTCCTAATTATCCCCAGCATAGAGTTTGCCTTTTTCACAGCTGCCATGCATTGAGTTGACATTCCCATGGAACTATCAACTAAGACGCTCAAATCCCTTTCCTGGTCTGTGATTGATAGTACTAACCCCTGTATGTGAAGTTTGTATGTGATAGTACTGACCCCTCTGTATGTGAAGTTTGGATTTTTTGCCCCTATGTGCATCACTTTACATTTTGCTACATTGAACTGCATTTGCCATTTCTTAGCCCACTCACCGAATTTATAATTCGCAATCCTTTGCAGTTCTCACCACCCTGCATAATTTGGTATCATCCGCAAACTTGGCCACCACGCTACCCACCCCTACTTTGATTGCTTACTGCCTGGAGACATCCTTTGTCTGGGTGGTGTTCACTTTCTTACATTGTCAAGTGATTACCTAGTAACGCTATTTTAAACAAAGCACAGGTTAAACAGAAACAGGTTGGCTTATTTCCAATGGCACAAGAGCACTTCAACTGTGGAAGGATGGGGGTTCAAACTGTTCTCTGCCACTGCAACCCTGTTCCTTTGGGTCCCTTGAACCATGCAAGTACTGCTCATGCAGGGGTTACAGTGAGAATGTAGGAAACTTCCAATCCACAGGCTAGCTTGCTTGTAGATCATAGATACTAACTTCATGCTTAGTGGGAACATAATGAGTTGTATCCCACCACTCCTCTTAGTTAAGTGCAGAGCCTTCAGCTAGAGGAAGAGGCTTTTCCCTTATCTGAGTGGAATGATAGTATGCAGCCCCCTTTTCTTTGGCATTGTGATGAAGCTGCAGAGATAGAAACTAATCAGAAGGTGAGGTTACAAGATGCCACATATGGTACACCCCGTGAGAGAAGGAGCCATCTCATGTACTAGTCCTGCCAAAATCCAAAACTGACATTTTTCTTCTGTAGGAAACAACTGAGATGGGAAGGAGGCCTCCAGGTAGGAAGTTCTTGCCCAAGAGGATAACATATGTGTGAGTGAGTCATAACTACCTCCTGTGTTTCCGCTTTCTCATCCCTTCAGGGCCTCGCATGGTAGAAGGATTTGAGATTGCCAATGTGACTGCCACAACCATTACTGTGCAATGGGCTCTCCACAGGCTTAAACACTCCACAGTGAGCAGGGTGCGTTTGTCCATACGTCAGCCAGAGGACGCAGGGGATCATGCTGCAGAATTAAATAATACCATGACTAAATACACATTCTGGTAAGAAGCAAGAGCTTCCTGGGCATGAGGGGAAGGGAGGCAGTGATGAATGAGACAAAGTAGGTCCAGTTGCAGCCTCTTGTTTAGATTGTCAGCTGTGCTGTGGGGAGCAAAGCAGCAGCAGCTGAAATTTTGAGCTTCTGCGCCACACAGTTCTCTATCCCATGCTCCTTTGTTCGTTCTTTAGAGATTATTGCAGGAGTCATTACAATATGTGTTTTTCTTGACATGAATGTTCCCCCCAAAGACAACCTCCAAACATGTTCAATAAAAGACTGGGGGTCTTAAGTACGAGCCAGTGAAACAGGCAGGAAATAATTCAGAGAAACTCCCAATTGTTACCCGTCATAAAAATCAACTTTCTAATTGATCTCCACTGCGTTACCCCCAAGTGCTTTCCCTCTGCCCACTAGTGTTTCCTCCAAAAATTCCAGATGTCATGTATGGTTTGCCTGAATTGTGATGCAGTAATGTGAATGGGGTGATTTTACTTTATTCTGTTCACTTTGTGTTCTCTCATCTTATATTTATAATAATCAGTAAAAATGTTCTTCAGCTGCTCAGCTAGGCACCTCTCAGTCATACAGAGAAAACTGCTCTGAGGGACCACACAAATAACCCCTTTTCCTTCTGTCAGAAAATAAAAAGCAGGCACTAGAGACTCTTTAAAGTAAAAACGATGAAATAGGAAGTTTTTATTTACATACACCAAGAAAACTGACTTTTGGCAAAGGAACAAATATTAAAAAACAAGAAATAGGTATTGAGGGGTTACTATATACAAGAGGTGGCAGTACCTCTCTTCCAAGTGCTACACGTTTGGCTCAGGTCACTAGCTTACTATCTTCAAGAGAATCATTTGTTACATTTCAGATTGCAATTTTTAAACTGTATATCATGTAAACTCCACCAGTTTTAGGCGTGACAAATATATTCAAGTTGGTGCTTTACTATTCAGTGGTTGAAAGACGCTTTTCTTTCCACTCTCCGTGTAAAAGTATTTCCAATGCAAAACAGTTTGCTTGTAAAACACTATATTCTAGACAACCCTTTCCACTAGATATATCTAGCCCACCTGTTGCTTAGCAGAGCAGGAATTCCAGCTAACCCTCAGGAAGCCAATTCCCCTCTTTATCTCTACCACCACTCTCATAAGCATATCTGAGTGGGTTTCCTCAGAGAAAAACAGCCAAGCAACCCGTATGCTTAGGCAGTTGGCACTATTTTTGTTAACACCAGGGATGTAGTACAGATTCTCCTTTTAATCTGACACTCCAGTTCCTCACACAGAGTATCTTAACCAAATTAAAACAGAGCCAACACACATCCATTTGTTCTGTCACTCTGATCAGAACTCCCAAATTACCAGAGAATGGGGCTACATTCACACACCATTCACTCTGGCATTCTCATCCAAACACCCTTCAAAAATCTCCTCGCACAGTCTTTAGATAGCCTTTTGCAGTCAGCCAATCACAAGCAGTCTTGACTTAACTCCTTGTGGGCTGCAGTCCTCTTGCATAAAATAAGGCTAAGTGTTGGTAATTGTCACATCCACCAATGTCTGTCAAAAATAACTTGCTTTTTTAAAACTAGAAACAGTTATTAAGGAGTCAGTGCTTTCAGAAAATTTGTCTCATGTACCCAACAGCTATCTGTTCATAGTAAGAGATTTGTTCACATTTCTTGCTGAGTAGGTAGTTTTCTGTGAGTCTCTGACTCAGCAACCATCAATGAGGAATAGTTTGTTCTTTCTTCCAAAATCATAGTATGTTGTTATGATTGGGATTTGCCCAGTGTATCTAATCTTCTTTGTAACAGGGACCTTCAGCCAGGGCAGAAGTATGTTATCCATATGTGGACCTTGAGTGGCCTCAGTCCTGAAGATCATCCCACTGAGAGTTTTACTACAGCACCCCTCTATGCATGGACTCGTGAGTATGACAGAAAATTATCCCATGTACTTCCCTGTCTTTATAGCCTATAAAACTGAGGTAAGCGCATTACTTATTATGGTGCTTGTCAATGTTGGCACTTAAAAAAGAAAGCCTAGGTCAACCAAAAATGCTGAAGGGAAGCTCCTGAGTGTGTCCCATGATGTCATATGATGGAGATATTTTAAGGCCTCCCGTGCTGTATTTCAGAATAGTAGTAGATATATGTCATGGCAAAAAATGGCTAGGGAAGGAGAAAATGTAAATCATCCATTAAAAACTCAGAAGAATAAAACTGCAGTCATCCAGCATTTGAAAGCTGACAAAGGAAATATCACCCAAGTATCTCTGGGGAGACTGTACCATACCATTTTCAAATAAATAATGGAATGTCCCAGCGGGCTTATTATCACCTGTTTGCACAGCAAAAATTAGAGTAGTTTTGTCCTAAGAATTCCCTTGTTATGCAGCTCTTTGGAGAAGCAGAACAAGGGCAGTTAAGATAAATTCCATGCTGGATTTCCTTCTTCTCCTTGAACAGGGCCTCTTCCTCCTAGGAACCTGACTGCATCTAGAATCACTGCCACCTCTGTCCATATGACCTGGGAAAAACCTCTGGTTGGCTCTGGAGAAGGATATATCATCAATGAAACCACCAGTCAGATTGAGAAGAGTCGGTATGTGCCCAATGGAAAGCTGACTTCCTATACCATGCGTGACCTGAAACCAGGGCAAAGATATCGTTTATCTGTGGCAGCTGTTCAGAAAACAGATCAAGGCCAAGTGACTAGTGAACCTGCCCATCTCTATATTACAACCTGTAAGTGCAAGAATTCATTATCCATGTCCATAGCTGCTTGCAAGCTCTCTGTTTCCTTTGTAGCTTCAGAGAGTGTGGGAAAGGGCACCTGAGTATTTAACATTTACCTTGGGTTGTAGCACTTAGGTTATCTGTGATGGCAAAAGATGAAATTCTTTATGCATGAGATGAGAATACTAGCCTGTATCTGTTGTGCAGGGCATGGCCAAGAAACAAGCAATTAGAAAAACCCTCTTTCTCCCAGCAGCCTTGTCTCGCCCTTGTCAATATCTCATGATCAACGTCTATTCCATTCCTTGGCAGTCGGTTTTTCAAAAAGCATTTGTTGACAGTTTAGCCTAAATCCTGTTTACATTGTTTCTTTCACAGAACTGTGCATTTTTAGAAGCTGAAGTCTATTCAAATTGGCATTAAATGAAAATATGCAATTAGCAGTTAACCTTTCTTTGGGTGATGGATTTTGAACATGTTTTGGTGGATTATGTTTTCAAACATTTATCTTTCTTCGAGTGAGGAGCTAGGGACTAGTTATCGCTGTAACAAGGAGTTAGGCACAGGCAGAGGCGTATGCGGGGAGGGGGGAATGGCAGGGTCCAGCTTTAAACTGCAGGCTTTAGAATCGGAGCGTGCAGTTTAAAGCTGGACCCAGACAGGCTGAGCTCGCAGTTAAACTATGGGCTTGGCCTGGCTTATCCCAGCCTTTAACTCTGCACCTGCCTCTAAAGTTCACATGGGTCTTGGAGGCAGCAAGCGGCATGGGTTCAGCTCTGTGCCACCTGCTGCCTCCCAGACCCATGTGGAGTCTGGGTGCAGGCATATTTTTTTGGTTTGGGTTTTGCAGAAAAACATGAAATGTAGTATCTGCTTTTGGGGATTGCCGGGGGGGGTGGGGGGTGTCAAAAATGTCCAGGTCTAATAAGCCAAACCCAAAACATACTAATGATTTTGTTTTGCCCACTGTAGGTAAAGTACTTACCTACAGTGAATTTCATTTACCACATTGTCATGCCCAACCTGCAGAGCGCTTCCTGCAGTTCTTCACAATCCACTTCGGTTTTCATCTCCCTGAATACTTTGGCATCACCTGCAAACTTGTCTGCTCTGCTCACCCCCAAATCCAAATATTTTATGAACCAGTAACGCAGGTCCTAGTATCAATCCTTGGTGAACCACACTGCTTATTTCCCTCTATTGAGAGAAGAAGAAGAGTTGGATTTATATCCCCCATTTCTCTCCTATAGGAGACTCAAAGGGGCTTACAAACTCCTTACCCTTCCCCGCTCACAACAAACACCCTGTGAGGTAGGTGGGGCTGAGAGAGCTCCAAAGAGCTGTGACTAGCCCAAAGTCACCCAGCTGGAGTGTGTTGGAATGTACAGGCTAATCTGAATTCCCCAGATAAGCCTCCACAGCTCAGGTGGCAGAGCAGGGAATCAAACCCAGTTCTTCCAGATTAGAGTACACCTGCTCTTAACCACTACACCACTGCTGCTATGGAGAGAACTTTCCATAGTAAGGCAGAGCATTGTGCTATGCCTTGATAGTCTTACATGATTTTCTCATAATTTTTTTTTCTTTCTGGATGACTATTTCCATATGGCTGAATTTATCATTCTGGTCTACAGTACAGAAGGATAAAAGTCCAGAAAGGCGCTGGAGCCAGACAGGACATCCTCGAGTGCTTAGAAATCGAGTCCCTCCACCATACTTGCCAGATCTGCGCCTTCTTGCGGATCACAACACCCCAGAGGAACCTTCACAAGCACCTAGGTAAATAATCAGGTCATCAGGAGTTCAGTTATCAAGCAAAATAAACATGAATTGCTTTATCAGATGTGAAAGTCTAACTGCATCAGTTCCATTAATGGTGTTCTGTGAGTTCCAGTCTCTTTTTTTTTTTCTTGTGAAGTTTTACAGAACTGGTGGATGGCAGGGGAAGGATCACCACTAAATTCAGCAGCTCACCAAGCAGACATGTCACTGTGAGAACACGTAAGTGCCCTCCATCGTCCCCTCTTTATTGCACCAGTATTGCACAAGCCCTTGTGCTTAAAGGATTGCTGGATTATTCTTCTAGAACCTGAGGTTCCAAAGAAAGTGGAAGAAAACGTGGAAGAATCTACCAATCAAGGCAGCCTGGCACTGCAGCTATCGGAGCCCGAGAGCAGCAAAAAAGAAAGTAAGTCTGAAGACGGGTTAGAAAGCTAGAGATGACACAATACCAGCCCCTGTCTAAGCTTTAGTTTTCAAAACCAGTTCTACAGTCACATTTTGGGTGCCCACCTGCAAAGAGGGAGGAGGCTCCTTCACCATTACAAATAATGTAGAACTTAATCAGGAATAATTTTTGTCATGTTCCTTTATTTGCGTCTCATTATCCTAGTAGTATATGAAGCATAGCTGAGTTCAGTCTGGCATAGCCTACTTAAGAAAGCAAATTAGAATCACTGTGGTCCATTGACACATATTTACTAAGCAAGTACACCCTCCAATTTGCTTTGCAGTTAAGGCATAACTAAATAATTATTAGATGTTTCTAAGTGTGTAGTTTAGCTTAAGAACTTGCCTTCCAGTGTTTGGAGTTTAGACTCTTGCAGAGCTTTATGATAGGGAGATAAGAATAGCTCTCAGTAGAAATCTGAAAGGTAACCGAACCAGTTATAGTGCTGAAGCCTCTTTCATCTTTTCATCAATTATTTCTCACACAAGCAATGAATTATATAGATTAAGATCAGAATTTCTTTTTAAAAAGGAGCCCAGTCGCATCTGAAAGGCTAATGAAACTTTTTCCCAGCATAGCTTATATATAATAAAGAGAACTTCAACTCATGAAAGCATTGTAGCTGGAATAAATGTTGTTAGTAGTGGCATTGGACTGTTCTGTTTTACATCTGCATATTATCATGAATGCCAATCTGGAATTTGAGAAAAGCTTATATAGCTTAGCATTTTGTGCTAGAATTTCACCAGTCAGCAGGTATTAGATTGTTACTGAAAATTGCAATTTTCATAGATTAAAGATTTCACTCACCTATTTCTAGTTTGACCAATGCTTTTCCCCTTATCCATTCACCTCAATCCTCCAGGCTCTGGCCTTGCTGCACACTGACTTCCACAGTTGTCCTTAGCAATCTGAAATAGTTTGTACTACTGAAACCCTTAAATGTTGGACTTTAAGCCTTAAATATTGCTGGCTCAGGCTGGGAAAGGAAACAAAGTACATAAGAGATTCTCTCCCCAGATGTGAGAAGCTATGCTAGTCCCAGAACTTTGGGACTTCCTTCTTCAGATAATGCTATTTAACTGTCGAGAACTGAGCAGTGGAGTTGATGCTGAGGGGGGAGAAGCCCAGAGCTACAAACCTAAGAAACCGACAGAACTCCTCCATTTGTGGGAGTGTAGGGAGAGCAGAACCAGCAGAAAAATTATTCATTTAAACATTTACATCAACCTTTGAACTTTAAAAACACGCCAAGTAGGCTTACAAAGTTAAAATCCTCACAAAACCATTAAAATAGATAGCATTAAAATGTATTAGCATGATTGACAGATTTAAATTTTAAAAAGCTTTTCTGAATAAAAACATTTTCAGTAGATACTGGAACGCCTCAAGGGAAATAAATGTGTGAAGTTCAAGTGGGACTGAGTGGGACAGCTGCTGAAAAAAGCTCATACATGTTCCCACTGATTTTTCTGTTGGAGATTCCCACAATAAGGGGTCCTCAGCATATATCAAAGTACAAGCCAGTATGTACAGGCTGAAGTTATCCGCCAGTACCATGGACCTACTGGGCATAGAGGCATTCTGGCAGCCAATGTATTTGGCACAAAATGCAGCCTGTTTTCAGAAGTTAAGGCAATTTAAAACAGGATTTGCTGCTTGTTACATGTATGCTTATTCCATTTTCATTTGTTTATTAATTAAAATATTTATATCCTACCTTTCCTTGTGGCTCAGTTTGGTTATGTCATTTAAAACATTGCAGTTTAAAACTGCAGTTACAAAACCTCTAGTATTCAGCTCCCAAAGGATGTTTGCAGCTTGTGTGTGTTAAGTGCCAATTAAGTCGCTTCTGACTCAGCGACCCTATGAATCAATGTCATCCAAAATGTCCTATCGTTTACAGCCTTGTTCAGGTCTTGCAATCTGAGGGCTGTGGACTCCTTTGTAGAGTCAATCAGTCTCATGTTGGGTCTTCCTCTTTTCCTGCTGACTTCAGCTTTTCCTATCACTATTGTAGTTTATACTTCATTAACAGGGCTGGCAAATAGAACTGGCTTGCAGCTTTCCTGAAGCTTTCTGACAGCACACCTCTCACCTTCTCAGAGCACCTGTTCCACAAAGGGAGCTGTGGGAAGCAGGATGTGGTTTTTGACAGGCAGGCTTTACTAAGTGGACTAAGCCAGTAGGTGGCAGTCTGAAGATACTGTAGTACTTAGAACACCAGGACATATGGAAGGAGATAGTCCTCTGTGTGTGTGCGTGTGTGTGTGTGCGCGCGCGCGCGCGTGCATGCATGCATGTAACATCATAACCTTGAATTGGACTCAGAAACAAACCAGCATCCAGTGTAGTTGTTTTAAGATGTAGTTGTTCCATATTTTTTTTCCTCTGGCAAAACAATTTTGCAGATCTTTGAATTTGGCCCTAGGCAACAGTGAGAGCTTTAAAATTATTTAAAACACTTTCAGCTTTTAAATTATTGTCCTCAATAATAATTAATAATCTGTGTTAAGTAGCTCTGTATGCAGTTGTGCGGGTCACAGAGCAATCACTTGCATTGGTTCTGTAATACGTGATTATGAACTGGCGTGATTATGAACTCACTTCAGCCATAGGCTTACCACTGCAATAAGCTGTCAACAGCAGATTTCCTGTTTTCTAGCAGGATCTCACAGACTTGGTTCCTGCACGCAGACCTAAACACTGGTAACACTAAGGAAAAATGAAGATCATGAATGTCATGCACCTTCTTTAAAGTCCAAAAGTTGCCTTCCATTCCTCCCTGGAGGAGTAGAGGAACAGTTCTTGTGCAAGGCCCAAAATATCTCTTCCCATCATTTACATTTGCAGGTGAGAAGCAGAACTGTTCCGTAAACTCCTGCAAGAATGGGGGAACCTGTGTCACTGACTCAGAGTCCTACCACTGTGACTGTAATCCTGGATACAAAGGCAGACACTGTGAACTAGGTAAGTTAAGGAGTATATACTTAGCAGAATTCTCTTAACTGCCTTGTCTTTGCAATACTGGAGCAAACTATTTGAGAAAAACCACACTACAATCCAAGCAGAGAGCAGACGAGATGCCAACATAGCTCCTCATTAAAAGAAGCTGAAAGGTCTGACGATGCAAGTACATGATGGAAGTACATAGGAAGTACATGATGGAAACTGCAGAGACAGATGCAATACTCTCCACTGCTTAGTTAAAGGAATCTAGGTCTCTGTCTCCGACTGGGCTAGATGTATATGCACTCTGAATGGCACACAGAAAATGTACGGGCTCAGTTCTTCCTGTCCCTAGGAAAACCCTTTTTGGCCACAGATTACAGTTGTCACAGAGATGTGTCAGGGTATTAGAGGCGACATAACCATTACTGCAGTTCTCTGTTGTATAGAAAGCCTGATGTGAGTGGTCCAGTTGTCTTAAGCATTATAATGTTGAAAGAGCAGGTCACATCAAGATTGCTGCCTTCCCTTCTACAAACAGGAATATTGCTAGTTAAGATTTTACTTTCTAATAGAGAAGAAACTATATGGTCTTCAATGTTACATGGCTTATGCAAGGAAACCACTCATATGCACTGTTGTATAAAGTTTCCTGGCTGAAATAAGAACATAAGAAAAAGCCTGCTGGATCAGGCCAGAGTCCATCTAGTCCAGCACTCTGCTACTTGCAGTGGCCCACCAGATGCCTTTGGGAGCTCACATATAGGATGTGAAAGCAATGGCCTTCTGCTGTGCTGCATAGATCAACTTCTCCTCCATAAATCTGTCCAAGCCCCTTTTAAAACTATCCAGGTTAGTGGCCATCACCACCTCCTGTGGCAGCATATTCCAAACACCAATCATGCGTTGCGTGAAGAACACCTAATGACACCTGCATCAACTATACATTCCATGGAAACACATGCAATAAAAGCTGCTGGGAGGGGAGATTTTAAACAGACAAATGGGGAAAGAAGTTTCAAACTCTTTCCTTGCCTACCACTTTTCTGCTGTGAATTATTCTCTTACATACCCCCTTCCCTTTGATAGCAAAGGGGAACCATATTATTCCTTATTTGGAACAATATTATGAGGAATAGCAACTTGGAAAGGGAGATTCGGGAAGAAGGGACAGCAAGGTTTGGCATTTGCACAATTGCTGCTTCTGTACTCCGAATTCCCTTGTTTCATGTAACTCAGAGGCAGGTTGAAACATCACAACAGCCCTGGAACAAGCTGGGGGTGTGGCTATGAGGACAGCGAGTAGAGCTTTTCTTGTTATCACTGCAAGTCAGGTCCAAACAATTCCTGTGGTTCTGCCAGCAGAAGTGGACTTCCCTTGCATTGGAGTCCTGGCCACCAGTGATTTTCCAGAATGGTGGCTCAGAGGGAAATTTCCCAATTAGTACATCCTTGGTCTAGGTGCCTGTAAATTCTAGTTTTGCCATAAGAATAACCAGCAGGAATTGTAAAGCAAGTGTTACCATTAGAGGTAGAGATTCATGATGCAGTGATAACAAGGCACAAGACCATGGGAAAGAAAACATGGAGATTTGCAGTTCAGGTGCTTTGGCTCCAATGCACCTTCAGGCTAGTCCTGCTTCTTAGCAAACAGCTGTTGTGTACATCTTGGATCTGTATATAAAGCCCTACTCTCAACAGTACAGCCTCTCAGACTCTGGTTTCCATGGTTACAGTACCATGGAGATAAACAATGACTTGAACTACAGCAGAACTTATCAAGTGGAAGAGCCGCATGGTTCTGCAAAAGGAGTGTCTATGAGAACTAATCGGATACCGGTATGACAGAAATGAAACAATTGTAAGATTTGCTTTCTCTGCTGTGTGCCAGTAGGCAGAGCCAAAGCAGAAAAATAAAGGCTAAAGCTGACCCCACTGCAGGTGCTAGGATAGTGAATTAAACCAGCTGCTGTATTACTGTATATAATGAAAAATGCGGACATACTTGGAGGATTATTTCAAATGCAGACACACTTTGGAGAAGTCGATCTATAGCTACCAATCTTGATCCTCCTTGATCTGAGATTGCAAATGCCTGAGCAAACCAGGTGCTTGGGAGCAGCAGCAGCAGGCCATTGCTTTCACATCCTGCATGTGAGCTCCCAAAAGCATCTGGTGGGCCACTGTGAGTAGCAGAGTGCTGGACTAGATGGACTCTGGTCTGATCCAGTAGGCTCTTTCTTATGTGCTTATAACCAGAGGTGGGATCCAGCAGGTTCTCACAGGTTCCCGAGAGTAGGTTACTAATTATTTGTGTGTGCCGAGAGGGGGTTACTAATTGGTGATTTTGCCACGTGATTTTTGCCTTAGTTATGCCCCTCCTCTCAGCAGTAGCGCACAGAACTTGAAGCAGTCTAGCAGGAGATGCACCGGCGTGCGTGGCAGCCTGCGCCTGCGGGCATTCGTTTCCCGCCCAAGGACCAGTGCAGTGGCTGCATCCTTGCCACAGCCCCACCCAGGAATGCCCCGCCCCTGGAATGCCCGGCCACGGCCCTGTAGTGTCCCGCCCAGCCCCATTGGCGCTATGCCACAGTTTGAATCCCACCACCATGGGAACCTGTTACTAAAATTTTTGGATCCCACCACTGCTTATAACACATTGTACTTAAGTTTATTTTTACTAGTGACAGTATCAAAGGGACTTGAAATTCAGCTGATGATTATGAAAAGTAGGTTACACTAGTGTGTCTCATAGTCATTGCCCTTTATGTCCCTAGCTATCAGAATACCTAAGACTTGACTTTGTAGTAATGTATTCAGACATGTTTTACTACCTGAGAAGAAATAGCATATCTGTTTACTGCAACAATCTAGTACTGGGCTGGATGTATTCTCACATTCCAATTTAAAGGTTCAAGGTGCCCCTATTTCTCCACAATTCATCTATTTTAAATTCACCGTGTCTGGTATAATGTTTGTGTTTCGATAACAGGACTATTAATAAGAAGAAAATGAAGTTGAAAGGCCTATCTGCATTAACTATGGGTTTTGACTCAAAACCATCTCTTGTCCCTACCTTCCCAATTTCTCTCTTCAGCCTGCAAGAAGGTGCCTCATTCTTGTACTCGGCTCTATTCAGAAACCAAGTCCTTTCCGGTCTGGGAGGGAGGTGTCTGTCATTACTTGTAAGCACCATCTCACTCTGGTTACTCATCTTTCTTCTACCTACAGAATTCACAAACAAGACACAGCTCTGATCAGTTGTTCCCATCAATAGCCTAAGAACCTAGTCTAAGAATGGGAGGGGGAAGAGGCTCAGTATTATAGAGCATCTGCTTAGCATACAGAAGGACCCTTCCATCCCCAGCATCCTCAGTTTAAAGGATCAGCTGGTAGGTATGTGAGAGACCTCTTCCTGGACAACTGCTGCAAGAATACTGAAACTTGATAGAGTCTGAGTCAGTAATACGCAGCTTCATGTGTTCAGCCTGTGCATCTCTTTTCCAAACATTGCCACAAATAGATCATGTATGTAAATAAGAAACAAGTAGCATGCCAAAATTACCTGTTGTTTTACCTCATAACATGCATGATTGAAATCTGCATTAATCTGAGAAGGAATCTATCCTAGCATGTACAAAAATGATATAGGGGGACTATTCCAAACCAGACCACCTCCATCACAGTGCCTCAGTCCAAATCCCCCCATCATAATTCAGATCTGAAGCTAGTAAAAATTCATGTGGAACTGTATCCTAATGAAGTTTGATATGATTTTAGCATGGTTTATCTCAATCAGTTTACATAAAAGGCCCACACAAGGGTACCTGGCTGAAACATTTTCCTTTGTGTACAGGTCTCCCTCATGTTCTCTTAAAATAAAGACCAAACCACTGTTCAGCCCTGTGTCCCCCATCTTAAATAGAGATGGGTGTGCTTAAGTTACAGGGCTGGAGCGAGGAGAAACTGTGCATGGGGCACGTGCGTGCCCTGCGCCCCTGCCACGGCGCCTCCTGCCCCCGCCATGCCCCCTCTGCAGCCCAGCCACGTCTCCTTTGCGGCTCCGCCCAGGGCATCATGTCCACCCCCACCCCGTGGGCACTACACCACTGCTAAGTTACCCTTAGTCAAATTGCCTCTTAGGATGCTTTCAGCCCTATATTTTGGAACTAAAGTTATTGAATTCCTTTATGTCTGTCAGGACTTATCTTCAGAGCCCCTCGCAATGCCTGCATTCTCTAACATGTTGTTTGCTGTTATGACAGATACAGGCGGGTCTACAAAGTCCACCAGGATGTCTGCTACAAGGAGAGTTGTGAGAGCACTCCAAACAAAGCGGTCAGCAGGTACAAAGATGAAAAAAGAAGCTTAACTGACTTTATGCCAAAACACAGCCAACGGAATTTCCTATCCAACTTATGATTTCTCACACTAACAACTGTTCAGGACAACAGAAATCCTCCAAATATCAATTTTTAACTCTTGGAGAGTTTAAACAAGATGTTTATCAATATCTCTATTGATATTTGGAGGATTTCTGTTGTCCTGAACAGTTGTTAGTGTGAGAAATCATAAGTTGGATAGGATAGGAGGCTTAAACATTTGGCTGTGTAATGACTATTTGTTATTGTTTACTTCATTTATGCACCCTGGGTTTTCTCCTCGCCTCCATTTTGTCCACACAACAACCCTATGGGTTAGTTAGATGGGGTGTGTGACTGGCCCAAAGTCACCCAGCAAGCTTCGAGGGCAGAGTGGGGATTTGAACCTGAGTCTCTCAGATCCTAATCTGACAGTGGCTCAGTACTGCTTCTTTTGAATTCTGCAATAGTTAATACATTGGGAGAGCTTAATAGTATTCAGAACAATTCGGTTCCTTAGAATTAAAGATGTGTTGAGTGATGTATGTCAAACAAAAAAATACTGGATTAAGTTTCATATATTCTAATTATTTCAGGAAACAAAGTAACAGACACTAAAGAAACCATATAGTAAGTATGTGCTGTCTCTGCTGAGAGGTGAGTGGAATGGGGACCATACTAACAGTATACTTAATACGGCCCTTGCTGTGAATAAGCTGCCTTTATAGATACTGTGCATATTTTTGCTCCCTGGTGTAGATTCCCCATGTGGTACTGGTCATTTACTGATGGCCGTTAAACGTCCCCATGTGATACTGGTCATTTACTGATTGAATCACAGGAGTGGAAATGGCTGTATTCCCCATTTGAGGGCATTTTAAAATTGTGGTAGGCAATTCATTATCTGTGTGAGAAGAGTACATAAATTAGATTAGCAAAACAGAAAACCAGTCTTGTAACTATGGACAGATATTGTGCATTTCTAATATCAGAAGAGTCAGACAGATTGACAGTTTTTTTGACAAAATTCTAAACAGGTTCACTAGTTTCTTACACCAGACAGCCATTTTTCTGAATTATTCACTACCCACTTTTTTAAAAAGGAAGAACAGAAAAATTCAGTTGTAGCCCCTAGGGTATTTTGATACTGCTTTTGAAAAACACTTTCTCTGTATTTTGAGCCTTACAGTTTCTCTGCCTTCACTTCTACTGACAGACCCCATCCCCTTACCCAAGCTACACTAGTAGAATTGGTCTTCAGAAATCTGCTCAGCTGAGGATGTTCGGTACCAACATCCCTTTTTATATTTTGTGTTACAGCTTAAACTGTATGGACAAACAGAGAAGAAATTTGCTTTTGTAATCAAAAGGAAGTGTCTAGTGCTGGACTTGTCAATGTGTTTGTATGCAATGCAGTCTTACCTCTTGCTTTTTTTCCTTTTACAGGATCCCAAACCATCAGTATTTCTGCTCACTGGATGGCAAAAAAGGGGAGACATCTCGCCAGAGCTAAGGCCCCTTTCCTCCTTTGATTCAGGAGGTGTTCACCCAATGGCCAAATCCCTTTGTCTTTGGCAGGATTATAAAAGCGTTCTTGCCTTTTCTTCATAGCATCTGAATTTTTCTACAGATGAATGACATGTTATAAAAGACTCCCATGACTTTGGTGGGCTGCTTGGAGCAAAAGTAGGCCTGAGCCTCTCAAACATTCATCAGTGGTGGGTATAACTGATCACAAGAGGCTAAGAAGCAGTTTCAGAAAAGAAAGTAGTCATGAATCATGTGGTGTTCTATGAACCAAACGAGAATCTCAATGCCATAAAATGATGTTTGAAGCATTCTACAAATGTAAAACATTTACAGACAAAATGGTTTTAAAAACTAGGGCTCCCCTCCCTATATCCCCATCCCCATCCACAAGAAGGATTCAGTGCTGTTTTTCACTATTGTCAAGAGCTGTTTTTTAATTGAGAACAGTTGCCTCCAGTGCCTGTTTCAGCCATAGCATTTCAAAGGTTACTTTTGTGATGCACCTAAGAAAAGGTAATTTCACAACAACATATTTACTACTTTCAGTATTCCCCCTGCTTACTTGGAGCAAGTGTTTTGTTTGCTGCAATACATAAACATAGCCAGCCATGCAAGGGGGTGTTTTTTTAAAAGCTTTTGGGAGTTTGTATGACTAACTAAATATAAGATTGTGTCAATTCACATATATTGTATATTTTATAAATTAATAAAAACCAGATAGTTAGTTTTAAAATATTATTCCATACACAGCATTAGAAAGCATCTTTAACTGGTCATTTGGTTCTTTAAAAGCACAGTCGAATAAGATGTATTAATTTTTGTAAGCAGAGTCCTTTTCCCTGGAACTCTAAATCCTGGCAGCCTGAGAGTTGTAAATATAGTTTCTTCAATAAAGAGCATGCTGCAAGTGAAATGCCAGTCTCAGCAGGAATAGCAGCACAAAATAAAGCTTCCCTATTATTCCTACTATTAAGGCCATCAAACTGCTTGGGCCTATTCCTGTGTGCTAATTGTAACAAGTATAATTGAGTGTGGGGTGTGACAGCTATTGGGTTCACATTCCCCATGTAGCACATTATTTCTCACTGTAATCAGTTTAAGCCTCAGAGGTACTTGCCAAAAGAAAAAGGAAGGAAAACACAATGCTGAAAAGGATAAACTAGATGCACGGTTTCCCTCTCTATTACTACTTACAGCATTTAATAGGACACAGTCAGTGGCCCTTTTATATTTGGATTTCTCAGGTTGAGGAAACAGCTTCTTTAAAAGCTAGAAAAGGGAATAAGTAGCTTATCACTTAAAATGGATTAGGGGAATACCACAGAAGTGACAACAGAGAACCATGGGTTTCATTAGTTCAAAACAAGGACATTTTAAATTTACTTCTGCATTTAAAATGCTAATTTCTCCAAGATCAGGAGTCACTTATCTTTTCAATAAGAATAGAAGCCAGCATCAGAAAAATTAAGTGTTTCATTTCCCATTAACAGAAAGGACTGATAAGCACTTAAATTCAACTGTTCCAGTTTTATTGGTTTTGGCATCTACCGGTAGTTAAAACCAACTGTTACACATGCAATTTCCACACTACAAAGAGGGTGAAAGCATAGTGGTAACATCACAGTAAAAATGTTTTTCTACGCACAGTGAGCTTTTTGAAAGCAGCTGCAACTGAGGCAGTGAGAAGTTTTAACAAAGTTTATTTGTCACACAGTGACATTGGTTCTTCAGTCGCCACAGTCTAAGATACAGAATCTGTATCAAGCCAGTATTCTATAGCCAGATTGAAGCATATGTAATGCAGCAATAAACTTTTTAAAAATTTTATTCTGTCAAAGTTGTTTTTGGTTTAAATAAATTGTATTTCAATCTAAAATGCTGTCTGGTTTCTCTAAACAGAAGGAAAAATTTCAGGGGTTAGCTATAAAATCCCTATCTATTCTGTGCCTCACAAAAACCTTTAACATCTGTTTCCAAACACACACTAAAAATCTCCCTTTCCTTGGCAACCCAACTCAGACCTCGCACTTGTCTGCTCAATAAATGACACACCAGCCCTGCCCCTCAAGGCAAAAGACATCGGCTCATTCCGCACATGCAGAATAATGCACTTTCAAACTGCTTTCGGTGCTCTTTGAAGCTGTGAGGAATGGCAAAATCCACTTGCAAACAGTTGTGAAAGTGGTCTGAAAACGCATTATTTTGCATGTGCGGAAGGGGCCATCATGATGCTGGCAATGGAGAAACAAGGGGCAGCATTTGGAAAAAAAACAAATGAGTGGCACTACCCAGTTTATGTAGGGCAGAGAGAGGGAAACAACAGCCCATGGGGTAATCCAAAACTGAAGGAGCAGCTTTCCATTATATAGCGACTACCATTTTTACAATGGTCTGAAACTACTATGTTGCAATATTGTTGGAATTATTTTTTCAAGACAGAAATCCTTGGGAAGGGAGGGTGGGGTAGAAAAGGAGCTTAGCCAGAATGGTGTAGTGGTTAAGAGCAGTGGACTCTAATCTGGAGAACTGGATTTAATTCCCTATTCCTCCACATGGGCAGCAGACTCTATACTCTCTGGTGAATCAAATTTGTTTTCCCACTCCTGCCCATGGAGCCTCCTGGGTGCCCATAGGCTAGTTAATTCTCTCCAAGCTCTCTCAGCCCCACCTACCTCACAAGATGTCTGTTGTGGGGACAGGAAGGGGAAGGAGTTTGTAAGCCACCCTGAGTCTCCTTACAAGTGAGAAAAATAGGGTACAAATCCAAACTCCTTTTCAAAGCTTTTCCCCCTTATAAATTATAGAAGGGTTTTGTAAAGTAGATTTTTATTCTAGTATTCAAAAAGCAAATGAGGGGTCCTATTCCCAATTCACCCTGTGATGGCCTAGGTGTGTAAATGTGTAGATTTAAACAACGGGAAAAGAATTAGGCAAAGCACTCAAAAGGCATAAAGCTCTGTTTCATTATTTTTATACAGCCACAAGTCGACCAGAGCTAAGTATTAAATTCAAATTCCTAGTGAAACTAACACTGACCTCCCAGTAAATTGCATCCAAATAATAAATTGCATCCAAACAATAAATTGCATCCAAAACAATTTCATTTCATTCTGTATCTGACTCTTCATCACTCTCCACATCTGAAAGTTCAACTTTCAATGTCCCATCCTTATTCCATTCTGGTTCTTCTTCACGGGCCAGCAATTTCTTAAAAATCTCATACTCCTCAACAGAAGAGCAGGCTATTTTGGTTACAAAGTCTGTTTCAGATGCTCTGATTAGACTTTTCAGTTTGGGGTTCACAATCTGGGTCTGTCCTTTCTTATCAGGTGTTTGATAGAGTCCCAAACGCTCTAAGAAGATGTGCCGATTCTTGATCTCAGCCAGTGATTTTTGAAAGAATGCAGAGTTCACTATTTCTCTGTGTTTAATTCCCATCCTGAAATAGACAAACTAAAGAGAAGGGTAGAGATATTTAAAATATCATCCTTTTACTAAAAGGAATCAATTATTGGTTGTTGTGGGTTTTCCGGGCCATGGTCTGATAGGTCTTGTTCCTAACGTTTTGCCTGCGTCTGTGGCTGGCATCTTCAGAGGTGTATCACACAGGGAAGTCTGTTACACACTGTCTGTTACACCTCTGAAGATGCCAGCCACAGATGCAGGCAAAACGTTAGGAACAAGATCTACCAGACTGCGGAAAACACAGTCCGGAAAACCCACAACCACCAGTTGAATCTGGTCATAAAAGCCTTGGACAATACATTGAATCAATTATTGTTACAGTTATTGCTAATTTTCTATGCTGAGGCAAGCCTACACAGAATTAGGCATATGGGTTTTGATTAACGGAAGCACAGCTAGTGCAGGACTGGACTTTGTCAGGGACAGAGATGTTTCTAGTTCTGTTTCAAGCTACCTAGCTCAACAACTTGAAATCAAGTCAAATAGGCTTCTAGTTTACATCTCAATACAAGGACTATTGGATTTATATAACTTTTTCTTCCTAAAATTGTAGAAGCATTTTAAGTCCTCTGAGAAATTAGTTACTTTGAATTCTTCAGTAATGAATCACACTATAGATACAGTGAACCAGCCCCATTATTAGTAGATAGAGAGCACTGAAAATATGTCACAGAAAGACAAAAACAGAGCTAAGGGTTGTTAATATCTAAACACCAGCAGCATGTCACAGAAAAAAAACTATAAAATCACAGCTTTTATTATAATAAATTCAAAGAAAATACTATGGTACAGGAAGTGGGAACCCATTTACCTGGATCCAAATTAGGAGTTCTTGCAAGATGACAACAAGCACATGGATTTGCATGTATGAAAGCCAAGTTTATTTTCACTACTATATATACTGTATCATTATTTGAAAGAATAAAAATGCTGTAAAAGCAAAAAAAATCCTTAAAAGATAGACATTGTTTATTAATTCCCTATTAAAGAACACTTAACCTGCATATGACATGAATGTGTGATACACTGGAATTTTAGGATTTCGAGTCACCACAATGGGAAAGCCCACTGATTTATTTGGGGCTGCGGATTAAACTATATGGAAATGGATTATATTTATCAGTGTTAGAAAGAAAACATAATTTAAAACATAATACAAGCTAACAATACCTAATCTAAACTTACTTGGAATTTGTACTCCAGATGATCCAGGTCTTCCAGCAGGACATTTGGGCACGTTCGTAGAATTTTAGATAGTTGCTGAGTCGAGAAGAGGCATTTTTCTGTGAGAAGGTTCTTTACGGCCTCAATTCTGCTTTGGGGCAAGGTGAAGATACTTGGACAGTGAATTGCCATGTGATTCAGACTACCTATTAAAATGAAAGGCAAAGCAATAATTTAGGGGCATGCCTATGTCCGATGCTTTTTACTGTTATACATAAAAGGAACAGCTGCAGCAATCTGCTTTACCTCAGCACGAGGCACTACCACTACCCAAACAATCCATGAAAATTGTAGGAATATCAACCTTATTCCAAATTAGCAACTTACGTTCCTAATAGTTTCAGATGGATAGCCACATTATTCTGTATTAGAACAAAATTCTGAGTCCAGTAGCACCTTAAAAGACCAAGATATTTGTTTGTGTGTGGCAATTCGACCAAGAAGTGCAAGGGACTATTACAATATGAGACAGCTGAACTAGAATTCATTTCCAAGGTCAGAATAATGCTCCTCCCAAGGTTCAATATGAACACAGGATTTTTATCTCATTACAGATGCTCCATAGGAGGTTGCCATAAGTCCACTGTGACTTAATGGCATTTTATGTACACACAACAGGGAGGCAAAAAGAATGTCAAATTATCTGTTCTAAACAGGGTGGATTTAAATCTAATCAATTTTAGTCAGTAAGACTTGATTTAAATCATGGTTTTCTACATAAAGACTCATTCTTGCTGAAATTCACAAGGAGATGAAGGTTTCCTTTTTAGAAGAATACCTTTTTGGATTATTTTTACATATAAGAAATTACTGATTGGGTTATAGTATTAGACATAAATAGGTAATTATGAAATGACTGCAAAGTGAACCATCTCCATTTTAATTCAGGCCACTAGGACTTGCATTTCTTTGTTACAGTATTTATATTTTGCACGAGTGCCTGCCTGTCTTACCCATAGGCAACAGAACTTCATTAAAATATTCCAAAACTAGATCTCTTTTACTGCCTTTATAGATTTATTCCTCAAGGGAAACATAATATGATAACCTTTAGGCTATGCATACAAAGATCCCAAGACTTGTGTGGTATTTGGCTAAAGGTTTCACTTACCGTATATACTCATGTATAAGTCGAATTTTTCAGCACATTTTTAATGCTGAAAAAGCTCCCCTTGACTTATATGTGGGTCATTAAAATTTTTTGTGTGTTTTTACTTTGCCGGCCAGCAGGGGGCGCAGTTTTTATGCTAGCGGCACCAAAATTTCAGGGTACCCTCAGAAGACACTCCTGATGATACCAGCCAAGTTTGGTAAAGTTTGGTTCAGGGGGTCCAAAGTTATGGACCCCCAAATGAGGTGCCCCCATTCTCCATTATTTTCAATAGGAGCTATTAGTAGATGGGTCTACGCTTTTTGAGGGGTCCATAACTTTGGATTCCTCTGGACAACTTCACCAAACCTGGCTGGTCTCATCAGGAGAGTCTCTTTATGATACCAGCCAGGTTTGGTGAATTTTGGGTCAGGGATCCAAAGCTATTGACCCCAAGGGGGGGATGCCCCATCCCCTTTGTTTACAATAGAAGCTAATAGTAGATTTTCCATTTCTGATAATATCCCTCTTAAAATCTAAGTTGGGTTACATTTGGACATACAGATGATGATGAGGAATCCAGTTTTGGAGGATTTTAACTCTTGTGTTTTAGCTTGGTTGCTGGTTGAGCTAAGGTTTTTGTACTTTTAAAGTTATTGTTGATACCATATTGTTCTTGTTGACCCTCTTTTCCACTTACAGAGCCAGTTTACTGTTTTTCTTTCAAATAAATATTCAAAAACATTTAACCTACTGATGCCTCAATTGATGTAATTTTATTGGCATCTATTTTTATTTTTGAAATTTACCAGCAGCTGCTGCATTTCCCACCCTCGACTTATACGCGAGTCAATAAGTTTTCCCAGTTTTTTGTGGTAAAATTAGGTGCCTCGACTTATATGCGGGTCGACTTATACGCAAGTATATACGGTATATTTTTACTGCTTGCCCATCCCTCCTTACTTGTGTCCAGCTCTACCTCAAACAATTTTCTATTCATTCCCCAATCCTTGAAACTTAGAACTTAATAGGTAAGGGTTGATTCAGTGTACACAGATTTGCAAAGGAACAATGGAATTAATTTATTTTTCTCAACTCCATATGTTTATTTTATAATATATTTACTGTGAAAAGAGGCATGTTATCTTTGCAGAAACACATTAATAGTTTTGAAAACTACAGAACCATCCATCTGTGATAATATCTTCTAGATGGAAAAACTGCCCACAATAATATGACAGAAATCTCTAGAAGAGCATGGCATTTTGAATGGCAATAGAATTAATTTACCCCAAAAAATTAAACATTGCATGAATATACAGTCTCATTATATATAAATTAAAAACTAATTTTATTTCATAATGAACAAACTTTGGACTTTAATGAATTTTAACAGGAAAAAAATTAAACTATATTTTTACTCCAAAAGGATTTTATTGAAAAATTCAGATTTATATTAAAAATCTGATTTTTATTTTTAAAAAATAATTAATTTTTATCTACACGGTTCTAAAAGGTTACAGGCTAAATAATAAAAACTGGATCCAATTTCTATCTGAAAGGCCACTGACATGTACATACTGTTATGCTCTTGACAAATTTCTGTCAAACCTAAAACATATCAATGCTTCCTTTCATCTCATCCACAAATGTATTTGTACTTGCCCTTTAGTACCAGGCTTATTTCAGAGGATACCCACAGAAATCATGTAAGGATAATGCTTACAGGTTAAGCAAATTAGCTTCCCAAAAACACAATGTGGCTCCAGGAACTTCATAGACAAGATCAGCATTTCAGTGTTTTTCAATACCTTCCTTAAAGCTGAGCTTCCTCAGAAGATCTGCACGGTCCTTTAGGTGGTTTGGTGACATTCTCAGCAATTCAGGACTCTTTTGTAGGGCCTTCAGTATGGCATCAGTGCTTAAACCCAAGAGTAGGAGTTCTGAAACTAAAGCCAACCTAGCATGAGAAAGTAGCTTGGGCTGCACGCTGAACAATGCCTTTATTTCAGCATGACTGAAACCCATGTCCAAGAATGAATCAAGCACTTTTCCCAACTTCAAGTAGCTGAGATTAGCTGGTCTCTGTTGCTCTGCAGGAGAAGAGGTGACAGTCTCCAGGGGTTTTTGAGGATCATCACTGCTCTCTGGGTTGAAGCTAGCAACGTGCAAGGGCATTTCATTTTGTTCAGAACTGGTACAAACCAATTTGCATCCCAGGTGTCGAAGAGAGCAAGAAAAGGCAAGAGGTGATGAATTCAAAGAAGACAACTGGATACTCTGACAGGCAAGGGAAGCAAAACTGTGCCTCTGTAAGACCTACAAAAATAGACAACAAAATTCTTATTACCATTAACTGCTTCTACAGAGAGCTCAGACATAAGAACTGCCACATTAAAAAGTCTTCACAAAAACAACAGTGCAATCCTGAGAAGAGCTATACCCTTCTAAGAGCACTGAAGTTAGTGGACATAGAAGGGTATGTCCAGGATTGCAGTGTGAATCCATCTCCCTGTCACACAGAATCATTTTATCATTCATTTCAAATCCTCATACTGATTGCATGGTTGGGTCACTTATCCATTATCTGTTTGCACTATAAAGATATCCAAATTAGGACAGAATAGTGACTCATACCATGTAGGTAAACTGACACCCATTACCTTGATAATATGTTTTACACAAACTATGCTACAAAAGCAATGCTGTTAATGTAGGAGAGTACATTATAATGTTAAAGAACAGTTAGGTGGGTGGAGAGAAAATACCTGATCTGTGACATTTATTTTAATCTTATAAATCACAATGAGATACATAACTGCCTACTTTATACTATCAGATATCATCGGACTGCTCTGACACACACATTTCGACATCACACCACATACATGCTATTATTCTGAAAACTATTTTTATAAAGGGCAGACTGATACCTTAGTTTGTCTAGAGCAGTAGCAGTGTTAGTTGTAGCAAAATTAAACAGAAGTCCAATGGGAAGTCCTATACACTTGGGTTTCCTCACTATGTGCAAGTTGTTCAGAGTTATGTTTAAGTAATTTTAAGTTTATTCTGCTTATGTTTTGCATGTCATGTTGCACCTTCCCCAATTAGATGTGATTTTACATCTCTCCCATTCTGACCCATCAGACTACAGTTGGAAGTGGTCCTCACCCATTCTGAATAGATTTAATTGTCTTCATTTTTTGTTGCAAACTGCCTTTTTTTGTAACCCCACTCCCACTTTCTCATAAGCCTAAATATAACTACCGGTATATCTCTTTATGAGGGGGCACTCAATGCATCTGAAGAAGCAAGTTCTTAATCATGAAAGCTGATACTGAAATAATTATTTAGTCCTTTAAGCACTATCAGATTCCTACTTGTCCTATAAAACAAAAAAGTGGCAGCTTTAAAGCAGTGCTTCCATGCCATGCAATATTACCTCCTAGACCTCTCTCAAAGCTTTGTGGAGATTAAGTACACCGTAACTATAACCCTGCCCTATATATAATATTGCGACCTGAAGCATGCTTAATCCAGGGAGAATTCAGAGGCCTACTGGGAGGCCAAAACCTTGTCACATAGAGCTCTGCAGTAGGGGTGCCAACTCCAGCTTGGGAAATTCCAGCAGATTTGGGAGCAGAAATTGGGGAGGGTTGGAGTATGGGGAGAAAGCCCCAGGTATATGATGCCACAGAGTCCATCCTAAAAAAGTCACTTTCTTCTCCAAGCGAACTGATCGCTAGTCTGGAGATTGGCTGTAATTCCTGGAGAACTCCAGCCTCCACCTTAAATTGAAGAACCATCTGAAGACAAAGGAAGTGCCTTGTTGGCCGACAGGTGAAGGTGAGCACTGCTGTGCCCCTACCCTACATGCCGTGCAACAGGGAGTGGCCGACTGGTCATTCCCCAGAATTGGTGGGCTGCAACCCTGGGCTGGCCCCACCATCATGTGGAGACAACAAGGTCTATTACAGCTCTAGGTACTGCTCCACTAGCCTGGCCATGGCGTGGCTCGAGAGAAGCAGAACGGACTCAGAAACACCCAATGCACGTGGCAACGCCCGATTCGCCCTCCAAGGAGAACCACAGCCACCGTGACACCCACTTTCGTCCTGCAAAGATGTCAAACCTTCTCCCAATTGGGTGCTGTGTGGTTTCCGGGCTGTATGGCCGTGTTCTAGCAGCATTCTCTCCTGACGTTTCGCCAAAATACATACACAGGCGAAACGTCAGGAGAGAATGCTGCTAGAACACGGCCATACAGCCCGGAAACCACACAGCACCCAAGTGATTCCGGCCGTGAAAGCCTTCGACAATACACTTCTCCCAATTTATGCTCATGGGAAACGGATTCAAAATTACGTTAAAACCTGCAAATACAGAGCTGGGGTACAGTAGTCACCGCAGTTGCAACGACGTTTAAAGAAAGCCGCGTGGTCATTCTGCGTGAGCCACAATTCCGAATAAAATGCGAGATCCAACCAGAGCCGCGCCCGACTGCTTTTGCAGAGCAGAAACGAGCAGAATTGCGGCCACGGCGGAAGCACCCACCCGCGCGCACAGCCGCCCCAACTCAAAGCCGCGCATGCTGCCGAAGTGCTAGCCAAAACTCTCTCCCTCCGGAAACGGAAGCCGAAAGGAACGTTCCCAGAGTGGTTCAGGGGCCGCCTTCTGGAAACCCTTTGAATAGCCACGGTATTCTCGTCGAAACGGGGCGAGTGGCGATGCCCCACGTAGGAATTGACGTAGGCATTTATTCGTTCTTACAGTCTAGCGTTATACGGTAACAGATTCCCAATGAAATACTTAACGTGCAGGCATCAGCACACACAACCCCGGTGTTGATAGTTTCAACGTGACGTGTGCAAGCTCGCTCATCATCAATGCTCGGTCTTGGCATTCGCCCCAGGTTTCCAACAAATGCTCTCTTGGTGGCAGACGATTTTGCTGCTCTGAATTCTCGGTTCTTTTCGCGTTTTGCTGTAGTGTGGCGGAAGGGATTTTTAGAACCTTGCCCAACTTTCTTTTCTACTTGCTAGGAGTTATGTCTGATGGATTAGCCTTCTGGCTAAAGAGAAATCGCCGCAGTGGGGAACTGCGGTAAGGAAAATGATGTTCCAACTTTGCTGTTCACGTGGGTGTCCCCAGAGCTTTGCCGGGACCTTTCCCAAAACATCACAGCAAAGTGGGTTTGGGGAAAGATGGTAAGGACTCAGAAGTTGCACATAAGTACCGTGAGAACCAGCACCGTGCTGCCCAATAGCGTGCAAACTGAGACAAACCGCTCATGTATAATTGATCTCAGTCGATGTTTACGACTGACACTCACAAAAATTAATCTCTTTTTTACGTTTATGATCAGCATTTGCAGTCTTTTTAACCAAAAAAAAAAAGCAACCCGTTTTCTCAGCTGGGAAAATCTCCAACAAACACGCAATGTATTGTTTGTGAAAGGAACAGAACATAATCCCAGAAAAGCTGCTTCTATAACTGCTGATTTTCAAGGAAATCCATCATAACTTTGCATACAGCATTATTTCTTGTCTGTATTTCATATAAGGAATTGCCTCTTGGCATAGACTTCCCTTCTAGCATGGGCCTCAGCAGGTCACTCTGCTGACCTTCCTATGGTTTATCTATAATCAGTACGGAAAGATTAACCAAAGTGTAAAAGCTTGGGTTTTTTTCTTGCTGGAGAGCGGTAATGGATAGGAATGGCAAAGGCACATGCTAGTTTGTGGAAAACAGGACCCAGGTGCTGGTGCTGAAGACAGGAGCCTTCAGCATTAACTCATACTGGCACTGTTAGCACCTCTGTCACAGCATTCTGGCAAGCCTGCCAGAGAAATGCATCACATCACTCACAGGCATACCCAAAATACATACACAGACACAAATATTAAGATACTAAAATTTATTGTTAACTTTAGCAAAAAATGACAGAACACAATTAAGGTGGAAATTATAGCAATCAAAATATACTTAATGGTCTCCTGTTTTTCAAAACATGGCCTACAGTAAAATTGAAGACTTGAAGCTTACCCAACCAATTAGTTTAAAAGTATCTTGGTACATTTCAATTAGTCAAGATTTTGGCTACTTTAAAAGTATTTTGGCACATTTCAATTAATCAAGATAGAGCTGTTGTGACTTCATTTACATCTGGCTTAAAAAAATGTCCTGGAATCTATTTTGGAATTATGGAGGAGCAAGGCTTCAATTAGTAAAGGTAGGCATGTCCCCCAAGAACAAGAATCACGACAGATAAATGTACATCTTTGGGGAGAATATATTAGGTTACTGTCTTGGAGGTGCCTCCCATGTGTGCAGAACAGGACTAAGAAACATTTTGAATTTTTTCTTCTGTACCAACTGATTGGTGGTATGCTACAAAATAACAGAAATGAAGGCACTACAGCACTGGAAATAGGATCTAGAGAAGCAACTTTCTAAACTGGTGTTTAACAGAAAAGTTAGAACACTTAGTCTGCAAATAATTAATGTAAAATATGGTTTTTATTACAAAATTTGTATTTGCTGAATTACTGCCAAATATAAGTCAAGCAACTATTCAGAGAGTCAAGTCATCCAGATATAGTACATCCAGATATAGTAAAAGTATTCAAAATTAACCTATGTTGAGCTATAATACAGTTCAGTTTTAACAGTGTCACAGTTCCCAAAACACTTAAAAGATAACTATAAGATGAAGTCTGAGAATATTTTGCGCTGTTACGAAAAACACTAGTGAAGATCAGCACCTTAACAACTAAAGCATAGGAATGTCCTACCAGGGTTCTTTGCTATTTTTAAACATAGCAAATTAAAACAGAAAATCTGTCTTAGGTTTGTTCTTCATCTGCAGAAAATCATTGCCCTCTCACTCTGACCTATTAGCTACAAAATTTCACCTTCAACATGATGAGCAAAATTCTCAGAAGCAGGATCATCCAAAACACCCAAGAGTGGGAGTATTTTAGGCTCTACCTAAATAGTAAGTAAACCCTGAATAGTAGGATGAGGAAACTGGAATCACCTCTTAGAAACACTTTGCAGGAAAAGGCCTGAAACAAGCCAACAGACTATTCTTATGCTATTAATTCACATTATCAAGTATTTTAGACTTAACCAACCTGTCCCAAGGAGAAGCAACTGTAGATGTCTAGCCGCCTTATTTTTAAAAAGTGCTTCACCTAACTGAAGAGTTGGAATAAATTGAAATTTTAAAAAAACAGTCTTATTGGTGCAACTTTGGGCAACACAGGATTTTGCCCTGCTCCTTAAACACAATTATTCATGCAGAATAAGCATGAAAGAATAGTGATGATGCATCATATGGTAGTAGGATCATAGTTATCCATCTCATCCAAAGGCCTGCCATATTCCCATACATGAGTTCCTATGCACAAAACACCCCTAACAGGTTTAAGTTTAAATTGCTTGGTCAACAGCTAAGATTTTTTGTGACAGCACACTTTGGCACTTTCATATGTAAGCACTGTACCAATGAGATCCCTGGAGATGCACAACTAATAGGCTCAGAGGGGGCATAAGTACCCACAGCAGGCAGGATGAATGGCTATAATCCCAGTCACTCAGCATAGCACCGTATGTGCATTATCTTGGTATTTTTTTAAGCTCTCAAGGAAGATGAAGGTGACGTTCATCAGCAAATGGTATATGTCCAGAGTACAGATTTCAGTAGTTCCGTCAACAAAAAGAAGTTGATGGCTGTTGCTCATTAGCGTTGGTAGTTCGGTCTTGCAGCTGTTCCACCAGCCTGCGGGCAATGGCATCATCATCTACGCTCTGCACGCTTTCCAGGCTTGGAAGTGTCCAGGTGCCACACCTGGGGGCACTGGAATGAATTTTGAAGCGGGTGCCTTCTGAAAAGTAAAGAAACAAGGGAAGGAAAGTTCGACACGCACCAAAAAGTCACTGCAGCAGTGCAGCAATTATTGTTTGCATAGTTCAACAACAGTAGTTCAGACTCAATCTTTTACTACTATGCAGCTCAAAATGAGCAAACTATGCCAAGCCAGCATAACAACTCTTTGTTGTCCAAGCCAACATACCACTTCTTTTGAATGGGAAACCATTATCCTTTGACATTTCTAAATAAGCAATGCCTACAAGAAATCCAAGTAGCAGCTTTGAAAGCTGTGTCTCGTACCTTGCTTGGAAGAACAATATACTTCTTCCCAGGTGTAATTAGCCAGGTTCACAGGTTGATTTACCCAAATATCTTTTATTACCATTTCCAGAGTGGTGCGGTTCTTTGGCAAAGGATGTAAGAGTCCAGAGAGGATATTCATCAGGGCTGAGGAATAAGAAACAAGATCAGTAACTTGTAGATCCATCTTCAGCTTGCCTTTCAATTCTCTAAATTAAGCTAAAAATAGCTGATGTATAACCTAAGAAAATCTATATTCAGTATGCATTTGTTATTCAAATTAGCACGGTCTGTTTCCTTTGTCTGGGGAATTAGCAGGAACAGACGTTGCAATGCAAAAGGTCAGGCATTGGGATCTTTACTACCAATTTATACAGGGGTTTTCTCTTCAGAAATCTGCAGGAAACCAGAATTTAAGTAGAGTTTAACAATTTTATTAAAGAACAAAAATAATAAAAGGTACATACGCAATTTGGCAAAACACACACGTACACAGTTTCAAGGCGCCTAGGATATAGATATAGGATATAGATAGAAATGAAGAATAGACTGAGAATAGCAGGGGGCACTGAGGGAAGGGTGATATTCACCTATCTGGGAGAAAGTCCAAGGAAGTGGGGGTCCAGGGCACAATGGAGCAAGGTCCAATGCTAGCACCAGGTCCAAAGGCAAGGAGCCCTTGTTTGGTAGGGCTGTAGGAAATTTTAGCCCTCTGGCAATGCTAAAAGAGGCAATCTCCCTGGACAAAGCAAAGTTTCACTCTCAGGAGAGAACAATACAGTGGGAAATGGCTCAGGTGAGCCAGAGCCGGAGATAGTCTAATTTTGATTAGATTTTAAACAGTTGATGAACTTACAACTCAGAGTATTCCCATTCAGAGTAAGGTTTGATGGCTCTCAGTAGTTGGACAGGAAGGGTATGATTGGAACAGCTAGGGAAGAAGTCGGGGCTGATTCTGTTAAGGCTGAGCGGCATTAGCATATCTTTTGTGAGCTAGAGAAGAGGTGTATCTTTTCCAGAATTGTGGCTTTTGTTATCTAGATTGCAACAGCTGAGGCTGCAAGAAAGGTTTTGCTTGCTGCTATGCATGGTGAAGAGAAATGATGCAAGCAGAGGCCCCTTTTTAGAATCAAAGTCCAGAATTAAGATTTGGCATCCATTTTAGTCTGAACTGTCTATGACACCAACAGAAGAGTGACTCGTAGGACACAACTCAGAAGCAGGCCTCCGTGTCTTGCTGTGAGCCATGCATCCCAACACACTGTACTGCAGTTTTTAACAGTGTTCCACAGCTTTCCCTTCTACCTTGATTTTCCCTTGACTTGGATTGAGGGAAAGTAGCACGCTTTCAGCATCAGGGGCTAAATTACACATTGCATACAGTACAAAGTAGGCTCATGCATTTGAGTGATTATCTGGATTATCTACTACAGAAACAAAATCTTTTTCAGCTATTTTGTTTTAAAGCCGAAGCATTCATAAGAATATCCCAAGATCTGAAGAACACAGTGTCCCCCCAAATTGACACACACGAAGGTTCGGTAACTTGCAAAGGCGTCCCCTTGCAAGAATGGATCAGGCTTGTATTTTGGATATTCTAAAATATATTTGGGATCTTAACCCTGTGTATGCCAAAGTCCAAGTCCATACCAATTCTTGAAAGAACAAGGACGAATAAGCTAATTCTAAGCTAAGGAGGTGGTGATGGCCACTAACCTGGATAGCTTTAAAAGGGGCTTGGACAGATTTATGGAGGAGAAGTGGCTACCAATCTTGATCCTCTTTGATCTATGATTGCAAATGCCTTAACAGACCAGGTGCTTGGGAGCAGCAGCAGCAGGCGGCCATTGCTTTCACATCCTGCATGTAAGCTCCCAAAGGCACCTGGTGGGCCACTGGAAGTAGCAGAGTGCTGGACTAGGTGGACTCTGGTCTGATCCAGCTGGCTCTTTCTTAGGTTCTTAAATAGAAAAATAGTTCCTACAGCAGATGTGAACAGCCTTCTGCAATTTGTGTATGTTCTTAACAAATGTAAGTAAGACTACTTCACTGGAAGTACAAAAGTCACTCATACTGCATGACATGGTATTTGTTCTTCACTTTTGAAAAATGTCTGAATAAAACGTTTAGAAAGACATGCTGAACTTACCAATGAGAGTTCTTTCTGATCAGGAAAAGAGGACAAGTTTTGATGGGTGACTTCTGCCATCCACTTCAGGAGGCAAGAATTCCAGAGGCAAGAACTTCTGCACCCTGCAGTGGGAGGAAGAGCCCTCTCAGTTTTGCAGGCTCTCACACCTGAAGGACATATTCCACTAGGCAGTTACCTGAAAAACTGACTAATGCAGAAGACCCAAGTTCTTACATGAAAATCATCCCCAAATTCAAATTGTGTTGACTATGGCAAAACAACTCCCAACCGTCTCCTGTGAAAAGTGCATGTCCTCCTTTCCATGATCAAAAGCAACTCCCAGTCATGAATGAAGGACATCCTCTAAAAGGGCATAACAGCAATGTTGCACACACACACACACCGGGATTTCTCTATTCTCTCTAATCCAGACTGGTAGCTAAACCTGTCCATAATTTGACTTGCCCCACTATCCCACCTGTTAGAAAAAGTTCTCATCTTAATTACTAATCAGCTGAAACAAAGATCCTAATTAGGTTTGGGACAGAGACAGCTTTAATGGCCTCTGCAGATCATTTCCATCTTCAGATGAACAAAGATAATATATTTCTGTTGTTGCCATATCTGCCAGCAGCCATGCAATACTGCTTAGACATCTGGAAGGTGAGAAAGGTCTGGGCAGACCAGTGCTAAGATGCTTCTGTTATCTTCCATCAGATTTCTCAAAAACTGTGAAGGGAGATGCAGAATCATCCTCTTGGGAGCTGGCATGCGGGTACCACAAAGCTCACTATTATCTCCCATGTTATTTGATATACGTGCAATTTCTCTCTAATGAGTCATCCTTAATACAATGATACCCAGGTGTATATTATTCTGAATAAGCCACTAGCTGCTGCTGTCTTTCTTCTGGCCAAGAGTCTGATTGCAGGGATCAAGTGGGTAAAGCAGAACAAACTGAAGTTGAATCCAAGTAAGGCAGAGATGCTGCAGGCTGGAAGAGTCACAGCTTCAAACAGGATTCCCCACCACCACCATTAATGGACCAAGGCAGGTCAGCACTGCTAGCGTTATTAGATCTCACCACAGCATTTGAAATGGTCGCTCACAATCTCTTGACCCACCACCACATTGATCCAGGGTACAGCCTTAAAATGGCTGGTCTTGTTTCTCCAGACTGGGGACAGAAGGTGACTATCCTTTCCCCAGGGCTATCTTTTCCCCAGTGCTGTTTAACGTCCACATATAGCCCCTGGCGCAGTTTGTCCAGAGTTTTGGGCTGAGTTGTCATTAATATGCTGATGATACCTGGCTTGTTCTGTTGATGAATGGCTAGCCAGCTGCTGCCCCAGATGTTCTGGCACAGTGTTTGGAGGCCGTGGCTGGATGGTTGGAAAAGAACAGATTAAGGCTGAATCCATCAAAGAAAGAGGTCCTGTAGGTCAGGGCAGGCTGGTGGGGGATTTCCAATTTCGAGATTTGGCAATGCAGCATTACACTAGTTGCATCTGTTATGTGCAGAGTCTAGCCTACTTTATGCTAAGTGAGTGTCACTCAGGTGAATGTAGGAACATGCAGAATTTTGCCACTGTGTTGCCACATTCCAACATTTTACAATGCACTTCTCAATTTTCAAGTAGTGAGACAGAGCTGTGCTGAGGCCAGATGAATCTTGAGACTGGTAAATGCCATGGACTTTTAGGTAGATACCATGTTCTTCAGCTCAGTAAAAAAAACCTCCACAGCCAGAGCAGGGAAATTAACATCAGTTATACTCATTCCATGGATGTTTATTCATTAAATGCCCCATTTTGTTGATTATATTTGAACTATACTCTGTAATCCTCTTTGAGTCTCAGTGATAAAGGTAGACTGTACTAGAATCTATATATATATAAAAATGGAACCATGTGTTTGTTGCTTCAAGAATAACCCCGCACCTGCTGGCCCAAACGCTCTGAAAATTTCATAGACCCTCACTCATTCCCCCAACTGTGTTCTTACATATCTCTTGCTGTCAGACAACACACCTGAGCCAGGTAAAACATCTTTTTCCTGGCGCACCAGGCCATGAAGCTGCCTGTGTTTAACTGTCACCCTTAGAATGTTTGTGCCCTTAGAATGTTCGCTCAGATGGCCAAATATGAGCAGTGAAAACAGTACATAGGCAATAACTAGAGTGGATGTGAAACACATACACACGTTGCCGTGTGAGACGTCAGGTGGGGTTCCCCCCCTCACATGCAGGTACCTTTCACTCTCTGTGCCTCAGCCACTACTACCACACAACACACCTACTCTCATACACATTCAGTGGAGGGAGAGGGAAGGGATGGAGGGGGAGGCATGCAAGGGAAGAGAAGTGAGAGAGGGGACAGTGACTGAGGGGTGGCATGCAAGGAAGGGGTGGGAGGGGGCTCAGCATCTGGATATGACACACCCGTCCTAGCAGAGGGAGATGGAAGGGAGGGATGGGGAGGGGTGCCATGCAAGGGAAGAGGGGGCGGGAGAAGGAAGGGACGGAGGGGGAGGCATGCAATGGAAGACAAGTTCGGGAGGGGAGAGAGTGAGGGATGGCATGCAAGGAAGGGGTGGGATGGGGCCCAGCATCTGGATATGACCCACCCACTCTAGCAAAGGGAAAGGGGAGGGAAGTAGGGGGAGGGGTGCCATGCAAGGGAAGAGAAGTGAGGAAGGATGCGGTCACACACATCAATGACATCACGCAGTATCAGCCTGCGCGTTTCCATGAGCATGTACTGCTGGCCTCTACAATTGATTTGCTGCTACCGTTCCTTTCCCATTTCACTACAATAAGTCACAGCAACGCATGGCCGGGCCCCACTAGTTGTTTACCCAGAAATAGAATAGGTGCAATATTACATCAGAATTAAGCCAAATTTTACACCATAGATTTTATATCAGGATTAAGAAGAAGAGTTGGATTTATATTTCTCTATTATATTTCTTTCTCTCCTACAGGAGACTCAAAGGGGCTTACAAACTCCTTTCCCTTGCCCCTCACAACAAACACCCTGTGAGGTAGGTGGGGCTGCGAGAGCTCAGAAGAACTGTGACCAGTCCAAGGTCACCCAGCTGTTGTGTGTTGGAGTGCACAGGCTAATCTGAATTCCCCAAATAAGCCTCCACAGCTCAAGCAGCAAAGCAGGGAATCAAACCCGGTTCCTCCAGATTAGAGTACACCTGCTCTTAACCACTGCTGCTCCATGAATATAAGCCAGATTTTACATAGATGTTGCAAAAGCAGGCACAAAGAAACTCCTGATTTGCCCGCTCTGCTTAACCAAGACACATACTCAGAATGCTCAGCTATTATAAGCTCTCTTCCATTCATGTGCACAGGTGTATATGTATTGAATCTTCCCAATTTATTTATTGTAAGCTTTTTAATTTTTTAACATAGGTTTATCACAAGTCACAAGTCACATAGAATCATAGTCATAATGAACAACTACTGTATACAATTTTAAACCAATCATATGGGGCTCGGGTGGATTTAAATCAAATCAATTTTAATCATGATTTAAACCGTGATTTAAATCACTAGTCAATAACACTAGATTTAATTCATGGTCTTTTACATATAGACTCAGTCTTGCTGGTAAAATCTTAATGTTTACAACCAGATGAAGATTTACTTTTTAGAATAATAACTTTTTAGATTAGTTTTCAAGTTACATTTTAAAAAATGACTGATTTGGTTATTATACTATTAGAAATACAAAGATAGATGATTATGAAACTGTTGTGAGGTGAACTATCTCGTTTCATTTCTTTGAGTAGTGATGCAGTGTTTGTATTTTGAATGCATGCCTCCCTGACCCATAGGTAGAGGAACTTCATTAAAATATTCCTATGCTAGGTCTCTTTTATGGTGTGCTATCATTATACATTTTCTCCTCCAGAAAACAACAATATTCTGCTCAAAAGGTTTCATTTTCATTTTTACTGCTTGCCCCTCCCTTCTCACACTTAGCTCCTTGTGCATATCTATTCCACTCCAAACAATCTTCTATTCACTGAGCTTCTTGAAACTTAGTTCTTAAGGGGTAAGAGGTTGACTCTATGTACATAGAGTTGCAAAGGTTCAATGGGATAAAAGTCTTGTCAACTGTGTCCGTGCATTTTATATGGCATGTTAACTTGGCAGATGCACATTCACAGTTTCAAAAACTGGAAAATCAAGCATCTATGATACTATCTTCTAGCTCAGTGGTTCTCAACCTTCCTAATGCTGCAACCCTTTAATACAGTTCCTCAAGTTGTGGTGACCCCCAACCCTAACATTTATCCATTTTACAGATGGAGAACACTGATGGAGAGAGTCTTAGGCAACCCCTGTGAAAGGGTCGTTTGACCCCCAAAGGGGTCCCAACCCCCAGGTTGAGAACCACTGTTCTAGCTAGAAAAACTGCCCAAAATAATTTCATAGAAACTTCCTCTGAAAGAGCGTGACATCATTAATGGATTAACACAATTCATCTACCAAAAAATTAAACATTGCATGAATATTCCTGTACTACCCTCATGCTACATAATTGAAAACTAATCCTTATTTCATGAAGAAAAGAACAGTTGGTTTTTATGCCCAACCTTTCTCTATCATAAAGAGTCTTAAAATGGCTTACAAGCATAACTCCTTCCTCTCCCTGCAACAGACATCTTGTGAGGTAAAGCAGGGCTTGAGAGAGTTTGATCCAAGGTTGTGAAGGAGCAGGAAAACAAACCCAGTTCTCCAGAGTACAGTCTACTGCTCTTTAGCACTATGCTACGCTGGCCAAATAACCTTTGGAATATAAAATATCTTAAGTATTTTCCCTGAAAAACCATTTTATTTTTTAAAAGTCCAACTTAAATATTTAAAAAATCATTAATTTTTATTCACCTTGTATGGGACAGAAAAGGACAACCAGAGAATGGAGTAATTTTACCAAGGCCAAATCCTTTTACAAGGCCAAACCAGAGAACCAAATAATTTTAACAATTTTAAAAAGCTTTTTATATCCTGACCATAACTGGAGAGGCCAGGATTCATTTCTCAGAAGCTGCTTGAGAGCAAAATAAGCAAGTACCAGGATTAGCAAAGAGAAATCTGCTGATTCCTTTCTGGCAGGTCCACAAGAGTCTTAAAGAGTAGGCCGAGGACAGTCACAACCAACCTTTATGCCTCATATATTCAGGCTCATCTAAAGATTTGGGACAAGAGGGAAAGAGAACCTAGAGGACACGTTCTGGATGCTCAAGCCAACATTTAATGGCAGTCACAGAGCTACAGATCCTTTACCACAAACTGGCATCAGGCCAGTCCAGATGCAAGAAAGAGGAAAACTATATGTTTATTTAGACACTCCAGATTGGGTGTGCACTCTTAATAGGCTTATCTTATAAAAAGGCTCAAAAAACCCAGCTGCAGGCCTATTTCTTCTCTCTTCTATTTTCTAATTCTTTGACTACATTAATGAAATGCCTACCTGCTGACACACTGAAGGGAGGTTGTAAGATGGCCCTCATGGTTTCTTCCAGCTCACAAAAAGGATGTTCTCCAAAGACTAACGTATAAAGTGTGATTCCAAGAGACCACATCTCAAGTTCTGGTCCTGGATACCTATAGTGTAGAATATGTCGTCCAAAAGGCAAACCTATAGTTATATTTGCAAAAAAGTCAAGCAAAACAGGAATACAAAACAAACTAAAATCACATTTAAAAGTACACCCCAAATAAGGATTGTTCCTAATAAGAGATTCCTTCTTCTCATGATCCAACTCACTAGCTTTGATGGCTTCCCCACCTCTTCTGAAGCTTCAGACACAATAAGAGGATGAAAAACAGTACTGGAGGAGTGGTGTGTGCTGGCACAAGGAGAACTCTGGAAGAGCCTCAAAGAAGTAGCAAGAAAACTGCTCGAACTGACCACTAAGGAAACACTATCTTCACCCTCATTTAATTTCTGGGAATCCTGCAAGCCCCACCCTCAGCTGAATCAATGACTATTAGCAAGGTATTAAGAGTTTTACATTAAAAATAATACATACGGATTGCCTGACAGCACTTCTGGAGAACAATACTCAATAGTTCCACAGAACGTGTAGAACAGCTTGTTTGGTTCTAAGTAGGCAGCTGAGCCAAAGTCCACCAGCTTAATAGTGAAATCTTCAGCAATGATGATGTTCTCATCCTTGATATCTCTGTGAAGGATATTCTTACATCGTAGATAGCCCACTGCAGACACCAGCTGACATACAGACAGGACCAAGGATTAGAATGTATACCACTGTAGACAATATATGTAGTTTCTAATTATAACCTGAAAAAAACATTGTTATTCTTGGTTTTTAGCCCTGACGTGGCATTTATTTGTTTAAGGAGAGTGTATAGAATCTCTGACGTACTGCATTTCCTACTTCTATAGTCATTAGGTGAAATACAAAGCCATATGTACCAACCTAAATCCCACTGTGATAAGCGGGATTTGGGAAAATCTGACTTTCTGTAGACAACAGTCATTGTTATGCCACTTTGTCAAGAAGTTTAATAGTCCACACTCTAGCTACAGCCTTTTTATTAGGCTTCAAATTCTCATCAGAGAATTCTATGGCGCAAACAAAAACATCTGCCAATAAATATGACACAAAGAAGATCTAGGTTTATTCAAGATCAACAATAAAGCCGGTTGTACAAACAAATACAACAGACTCTAGAAAACTGGTGATGGGTTAACAGCCCCCACCAATGGGGCTAACCCCTCCTGCCTTTCCTACCCCCATGGCCATTCATCACCAGCTCCCTCATCATCCTCTTCCTGAACACCTGCATTGGCATGCAAGGGTTACTGGCACCCACTGAGGAGACCAACCCCTCCTGCCTTTCCACTCCCCTTGGGCCCGTGTCATCAGCTCCCTTCTCCTTCTCTTCCTAGACACCTGTTTCTCTTCCCAGATGCCTTTATCACCATGTTAACAGTTAACAGTGCAGTTGTGGCTGCCAGAATTTGCCTCCCGTGGGGCGTAGCCGACACACGTGCTTCCTCCTCCTCAGGCAGCGGCAGATGGTACAGTTACTGTAATTATTCAGCAGTGGGGGAGAAGGGTGAATGCACGAGAGAATGAGTAACTGCCATATTTTGCTGTTTCGTTTGTACTGTTTTTTACCCATTCTGTGTAAGCTCCGCCCCCCAGACACATGTGCGTGGCAATTGGCTGGAAGTGATTTGTCACCACAAATAGCCTTTTATATTAATAAGATATAGTAAGAAATTTCACAGAATTTGGTTTGAGCTATTAGCATGTTTAAAACTAAAAGACAGTGAATGTTGAAGTATCTTCTCAATCTACACAGGACTATCAAATATATCTTCAATACAATAACTACTGCCATTTATGTTATTTGTTTTTAACATTCAAATTTCATCCCATTTTATCACTTGAAGGACCTTATCCTTTGAATTCCCCAAGAATATATCCTTGATCATCCTCAGTGGAAAGATAATCTCCCCAAACTCAATGAAAGTAAAGCCTATGCACAGAAGATTTCCTGTGCTAGGCAGGCTCTGTTTGGAGGGAGACGCTCTGTGGATATCAAGCTCTTAGGAACATCCAGGAACATATCAAGCTCTTAGGAACATTTCTTGTGTGACCCTACAAAAAACTTTAGTATTGTCAACTACTAATGACAATAGCTTATAAAGGTAATTGACGAACTTAGCACTGTAGGGGGAGCAAAACAATAACAAAAATAAAGTAACATGAAAAAGCTGGATAAAAGATAGGCAAATGTGAAAGAAACCAAATACCGGTACTTCCTATTTGGTTAAAATGTGTTCACTATAAAAAGGAAGATCAGAATTGATATACCACTCCACAAATACGGGCAGGTGCCCTATTTGTATTTTATCCAATCAACCACCTTTCCCTTCCAGTTTTGTCAACTAACCCATTGCATGCTAATTTATTTTCAGATTTCACTTTGGTCAGGTCTTACCTGTCTGAATATGAAACTTGCCAAAGGTTCATCCATACTGGGCTGGTTATCGATGAAAGTGAAGAGATCAAGACCTGGCCCATGCTTCTCCATCACTAGCTGGAAGAACTGCTGGTTCTCAAATACATCTAGCACCTAGTGACAAAAACTTTGGTTCTCAAAAAAATTTTTTTTTAAATCCCTCACTGCTTAAAAAAAAGTCAAACACCCCCCCCGCCCCAATTAGCCCAGGCTCACTGCGAATGGGCTAAAAACACCGTTCAAAGGGCGCTGTTTGCATGGCTGCCGCCTCTGCATCGAAGCAGCATAGTGCTTTCCACCCCCAACCACCAGGGAAATGCTGTTTTTCTGCTTCGGTCAATGAGACACTCTGGGGCCAATGGCACCTCAGTGTGCGAACGGCCCCAGGGCCACACCAGTATCATAAATGCCAGTGTGCAGCGGCAGCAGGGGCCCTTCCGAAACAGGCCCAAATCTTACATGTTAGTAGAACTAATATAGTCTGCCTTCAAGAGCCTTAGGGACTGCTGCATCAGTAAGACAGTACAAGCTCGCTATATTATGATATTTTCCAGCCAAATGTTAGCTACACATTTGTACAAGATACATTAAGTGGGCCTTAGTGCTGACAAATACCTATACAGAAAAATGGCAAAGACTACGTTGTAATTATACTTCTATTATGTAACAGTAAATTCATAAGCTACATCTTCATAGCTATGTATTTGCATACTGAATGAACTATACCTTAATAATGCTGGGGTGCTGCAGTTTTACCAGAATCGCAATTTCTTGGGTTACTCTTCCCAATTCAGGATCATCGACCCAGACGTTATCTAACACTTTCTCCTTCCAAATGAACTTCACAACAACCTGAGAATCAGACAAAGCCAATGAATACAAATCCCAAGAGGGAAACAAAAGTGGGGTGGACAAAGGGAACAATGCCATATTAAACAGGGGCTGATTCCGCACGGGCAACATGGGTTCATGGAATCCATTTCTGATGCCTCTGCCACCATTTGCACGGCAGGCACAGGTACTAGTCGAGATCGCTGGTATCCTGGACGCTGGAGGCAGCATGGTTCACATGGAAATGCTATGTTTCCGTGCAAACCACACAGCCAAGAATCCCCCCCACACTTGAGAATCCCCCCCCCCCACCTGCATGGCATGGCAGCTGCCTATTAGAGTATCCACCATAATGGTGGAGGGAAGAGGGTGGGGACTGAACACTTCCTGCTTGCCATAGTTCGCACAGGCAGGCAGGAAGCATTTGCAACCCGGTCTGGAGGAAAAAAGTAACTAAATTAGCAATTTTCATTCAACCTGGCTACTAAAACAAATTAGCAGCATTGGGAGAGTGAGTTCTGCGGGAACTCCCCCCCCCCCTCAAAAAAAATGCTTTTAAAAAGGGCCTCAATCCATTTTATTTGAAATGTGCAGAATCACGCAGAGTTACAGCCTTCTAAGCCCACTGACTGGCTTTAGAAGAGCATAACTGCTGATTGTACAGTAAGCAACATTTCTTTTAAGAACACTTACGGACTAAAATCTGAGTGGCTGGATTTCAAAATAGCCCAAGTATGTCTAAGTGTGTTTTTTGTTATAAACAACTGTTTTATGTTGTATGTCTTATGCTGCTAATTTTTTAATTTAATGATGATTCTATGCAGCTTTCTATGTGTTTAAATCATGCTTTTATCGCCAATATTACTGTGAGCTGCTTTAAAACCTGCGCTACACATGCTGTACATTTTATAAAATAAACAAGCCAGAAAATGCTTTTAAAAAGTCAGCTAGTCCTTTAACAAACGTTAATTCATTCTGAAAAATTTTTAAACTTTGAAAAACTACACAATACACAAATTACTGCTGGGTAACTTACTTTACCAAAAACATCTATTCCACCCACATGCCCGTCTGAACTGATATTAAGAAAGCCAAGGATTCTATATAACTACACTTAAATTAGCTAGATTCGAGGCCTTGCAGACCAACAAGAAAAGGACTATCAGTTGATCGTTCTGTTCATCAGAGAATAAGTTTTGCTCTTTCACCTCCTTGTGATCCTTTTTGCATCTGGCTGTCCAGACAAAACCAAAAGCTCCTCTGCCAATGAGACCAATCGTGTCATATTTCTTTCCATACTTTCCCTCACAAGCCTTCAGCCTTTCTAACTCTTCGGTTCTTCGTGAATTCTCAAATAATGGTGTTGTTTTGAGCAACTGCATCAGAAAGGAAGAATCAGACACACGCTATAAACTCTGAGTGAGATTACAATACATTTATAATCTAAAGAACCAGATACACATTGACAATTAAATTAGAGGAAGGTGGATGCCATTGCCCCCATTTATATGCTCCACGGCTATGGTCTAAATTTGGATCCAAGAGACCATTTCCACAAACAGAACAATGTCTCCCCATAGAGTGTAACCTTCCCACCTCTCCACTCCTGCTCTAGCTCAAGATGTTCCCCAATACATGCAAGGATGTAGGCAAGGGGGGTTCTTGGGGTCAACCCCCCCAATACATGTCCAAAGCTCCGCCCCCTGTTTGTGGCTTTTTGGATTTTTTAGTGTTTTTTTTTAATTTTTGACCTGCAGGGGGCTCTAGTTTTAGGCTAGCAACACTAAAATTTCAGGGATTTGTGGAGAGAATCTCCTTATGATATCGCCCAGGTTTGGTGAGGTTTGGTCAAGAGGGTCCAAAGTTATGGACTCCCAAAGGGGGTGCCCCCATCCCCCATTGTTTCCAATGGGAGCTAATAGGAAATGGGAGCTACACATTTGAGGGTCCAAATATTTGGCTCCCATGAACCAAACCTGGGTGGTACAAGCAGGAGGGTCTCCTAAAGATACCCTGAAAGTTTGGTGCTGCTAGCTTAACAATTGCACCCCTGACATCAGGCACCCCCCAAATTTCCCCAGATTCTCCTTTTAAATCCACCCCCTTTGACATGGATTTAAAGGGAGAATCTGAGGTACCCAGTTTAAACACTGAAAGTGATGCTGTTTAAGGGTGGGGGATAATCCACCCCAAAACAGCATCACTTTAAATTCTGTTTTAACTGGGGACCACAGATTCTCCCTTTAAGGTGGATTTAAAAGGAGAATCTGGGCTCCCTAGTTTAGTGATGCTGTTTGGGTTTGGGTAGATTCTAGCATCACAGCAGCCCCCCATTGAGGGGGCGGGGGCACAAAACTCAGATTTTGCACTGGGCTCCATTTTCCCTAGCTACGCCTCTGCCCAGAGTGGAGAGCAGAAGGGACTGCTGGCTGGGAGCCCAGCTGGTGGGGGGGTGGGGGAGGGGAGTCTGTTGCCCCTGGCCTCGGAGAGCTGCTTTTATAAGCACTGAGGCCGGAGGCGGGGCTTGGGGAGGTCCCCCCCCCATAAAAAATCTATACCTACATTCCTGAATACATGGCTCCTGGAAAATGGGCAGTCTGAGGGGGCATTTTGGTCTACAGTGGAAGGGGGAAGTCATGCTCCACAGGTGGAAACTGTTCTGTCAGCAGAAAAGCTACACAGAGTCCATGTTTAAGTTTCATGTTCTAATTCATTCCAGACTATGCAAAATCCCTCAAACAAAACAAACAAAACCAAACCTTCCACACTGGTTGCACTCTTATTTGCTCATAAACCTTGGCCTAAGCAGACAGAAGTCCAAGCAATACTTCCAGTATACTTACTTCTACTAAGCTGAGTGCAGACACATCAGCTTGGGTCTGGGAAGAACTAGCCAAACTAGAAAGGAGCATCTGTGTCTTGGCTACTGCTTGTTTCTGGCTCTGGAAGTGGTCCCTCATAACCCAAATACAGAAAAGAGCAGAAGGGTCATGCAGCTCCACACGCTTGACTTCATAGATTATAGCTGCAAAATATAAAGTCTATCAAGAAAGAACTTTGATGCCCACAAATGGTAGTATTAGGACTGGACGAGGGTTTGAGAAATATCACAATTTTTATTCCCAGGATTAGATTCTCAAATCCACATTCATTGTTTTCTGGTTAGGATTTTAATATCAAGGCTGAAAAGGGGTTTTTTTTTGGTAAAGTTCTACACATGATCAACAGAGAATTAATTAGAAGAAGAAGAGTTAGGATTTACACCCTGCCTTTGCCTCCCGTAAGGAGACTCAAGGTGGCTTACAAACTCCTTTCCCTTCCTCTCCCCACAATAGACACCTTGTGAGGTAGGTGGGGCTGAGAGAGTGACTAGTCTAAGGTCACCCAGCAGGAATGTAGGAGTGGGGAAACAAATCTGGTTCACCAAATAAGACTCTGCCAGCCATGTGGAGGAGTGGGGAATCAAACCTGGTCCTCCAGATTAGAGCCTAGATTAGTAAACTAGCTCACCATGCTTACTACCAAATGTAACAAATGACTATTGGAAGAAAGGCCAGTAACTCTGGCCTTGTACTCCTGGAATACCGCTACACAAAAGGTTGGAGCAAATTACTTCCCTTCCTGATCCTAGGCCCTTTCGGCACGGGGCCAAAAACAGTGGCCCAGGGACGGAAAAACACCAGTCCCTGGGGAGCTGTTTGCACAGGCGTCCTGTGCGGCCCCGAGCAGCGTGAAGGCGCCACTTTCCACCTCCCTTCCCGAGGGAGGTTTTTGGAAAGCGCTGCCTTCCCATCCCCCCCAATCACCTTGTCCTCCAGCATCGGTCTGGAGGGCTGCTGAGACTCACTCACGCTGCCCTCTGACCCCTGGAGGTTGGAGGACAGCATGGGCGGGTCCCTGCAGCCCTTCAGACCAACGCTGGAGGACGAGGTGAGTGGGGGGGGGATGCAGAAGAGGCGGCTCCACACGGCTCTGCCTTCTGTGCTGGCCTCTGCAGGGGCAGCTCGCACGCTCCTGTGCAAACAGCCCCCTCCCCTCCACCGGCATAATTTCTGCCAGTGTAGAGGCACCCTTTCTGCTGTGAGGAAAGGGCCCTAGATTCAGACTGTTTTTTCTTTGCTATCTATTTTTGTATGCCAGCTCTGGGCAGAAGATTCTTGTACAAGTTGATTCTCATCTTTCTGCAGTTTTCCAGTCCCCCCCCCCCCCGCCCCCCAATCATACAGGGTAACAGTCCATTTTAAAGTACTACAAAGAGAGCACTAACCATTACTTTGAACTTACCCAGTCGGGAACCATCTCTGTGGTAACAGTTGCCCGAATAGCTGCCTTCCAAAATATCACAGTTTGAAGAACTTGTTGGGGACTGCACAGCTTCTAGTTTTACAGGTGTTGATGTTACCTGTTCCGTGCTCTGCTGCTTTAAAAGCATGAATTCTTCTCGGGAACAAACATCGTTTGGTGAATGTTTTGCCACAGGATCCACCGTGCCGGTGGTAGTATTTTCAGCCTCTGATATGTCCTTGTTAGACTGCACTGAATGTGTGGAAGTCATCAAACTTTTCCGACAGCTTGCTGGAGAACCACCACTCATAAGGAACTGTATCTGATCATGAGCAAATGATTCTTTTGCCAGGCCTTCCTCTTCGAGCAAGCATGTCTTCTTCAGTTCTGTGGAAGCAGAGGAGTCTGAATTCACCTGTGCATCACTCCTTAGAACCAGTTCTGTCATGCCACAGCAAACAGCAGCAACATCATCGCTCACCTTGTTGCCAACCACACTTGCTGATGAAGAGACGCTACCAGTGCCTTGTGTCGCCACAGAAACAAGACAACTATTGCTCCTTTCACTAGGCAAGATGGCTGTATTTTCCACGGCAATATTTCCAAAGTCTAGATTTTTTGTGTGTGGCAGGCCCTCTGTTTCCCTCAGGTTGTGTTCAGGACTTGATACTGCTCTGAGCTTTGCCTCATCCAGTGTGGGACCCCGAATTGATGTGCACACAGTGTCACAAGGCAGACTGACCTCAGCTGCTAAATCATCATTATCTATCGTACGTCCAACAGAAGTCTGATTACAAATATTTTCTGTATCAGTGCATCCTTCAACATGTGAACTCTCAGAAGCCAATATTTCACTACAGGCTGGTGTGTCACCAATAGGTGTGTAGTCTGTTCTGTGAAAGAAAACACTAACAGCTCTGTTAATTTTTCCCGTTTTGTTGCCAACACCCATAAAGCCAGGAGATGAGAGTTTTCTTCACTTTCCAGCTCTCTCTTGAATGAGATGAAGGGTCCAACAAAATATTTTTATTCTGTCAAGCATTCATGCCTTACTGTGTTATAGCAGTATATCTGAAAGATTCCAGCCCCCCAAAATGGAAAATACCCAATACTTATTTTCTCATCAAGCCTAAATTTATTTTACTGTTTCAGCAATACAAAATATATTTATAATTTAGTTAGCACCGTGGTGGCGAACCTTTGGCACTCCAGATGTTATGGACTACAATTCCCATCAGCCCCTGCCAGCATGGCCAATTGGCTATGCTGGCAGGGGCTGATGGGAATTGTAGTCCATAACATCTGGAGTGCCAAAGGTTCGCCACCACTGATTGTTAGCATATAAACTTGCACATGAAATTGTATTATGAATTGTAAAAGTATAAATGCTTTAGTTTTCTACAAGCAAAATTGTAAGCACTCCCACTATATGAGAGAGAGGGGGAAAGTAAATTGAAAAATTGCTGCACTCTGTATGTGTATCAACATAGTATCTTATTTTTACAGTAAGAGTAGTTCAGCAATAGAATTGGCTGCCTAGGAAGGTGGGAAGCTCGCCATCACTGGCAGTCTTCAAGTGGTGGCTGGCCGAACACTTGACAAGGATATTTAGGCTGATCTTGCATGGAGAAGGGGGTTGAACTAGATGGCCTTTATGGACCCCTTCCAACTCTATGATTCTGTAAGTCATCCAATCCGGAATCAGCACCGATCAATGATCACTAAGTACCTAAAATGCTTTCTGACTTTGATATGTAGGTAAAACCTACCCATCCAGTGGTGTGGAGACCTCTGTGGGAGACGACAGAACAGAAGACAGGCTAACTACGCTCTGCATTTGGCTCTCCTTCATAGCACAGAACCCGTTGCCATCACTTCTTGATAATTCCTGCTGCAGTTCTTCCTTAGGTAGCAAAGCCACATCTCCAGCAATCAACAGGCTGGTGTCTGACTCAAAGAAACAGAAGCGGCACGCAATCATTATTTCAGTAAGCCATGCACAAAAATAACCTAAGGGATACATCATGTTAAAATTTTAAAGGTGACACAGTTCCCTACAGCACTTTTAATGAGATGTGGGAGCTTAAATATTGCAGTTTGGGCAGGCACACAAGTTCGATAACTTTTATCTGCTTAATCTGCAGCTAATGAAGCAGACCTGATACCTTCATCACCGTTCGCTGAAATGATGGTTCTAAAGTCTGATGTAGGTCTCTCTACAAAGATGCAGGCGGAGGCTACGGGAAGCAAGAATATTATTCAAACTGGGACATAAGATGCAAGTTCCGCTGCTCATATGCCTTTCCACTTCAATGGGAATGTGGGGCAAACCCTTCCTTATGTTCTCAGTCTTTGTAAACCAACTGAGCAACACATCATTGTTTAGCTTTGCTTCTATTAACTATAGGAAACTCAACTAACATTTTAAGTGAGACAGATAGGTTTTATTAGACATACTGGTAAAAGAATTGCACACCCAGAGAATGTATTCAGATGAATGAACTCTTTACAGTTACTTACAATGTAACTAAAAACCCAAAGGACCAACAGATGTGTAACTTGTGTTTGCTGTATATATTTACAGCAATTCAAGAGCCTGACAGAAATCTTGCATCTCGCACTGATGCTAATGGGAAACAGTTCCTGACATCGAAAGCAAAGTTTCAGATACACATTCTTTCACCGAGTGAAAAGCATTTCATGGTGCAACAGTTTCAAGATTACGTTGTTTGTTTGCTTATTTTTTTCCAGTTAGGTTTGCCAAAGAGAATTGAAAACAATAGGAAAAAAGCTTCCATCAAAGGACATGTAATTGTCAAGTCAATTGCATTCCACATGCAAACCAAACAGTAATCTTTTTTAATGCTCTACCCAAGTAAAAGTACCTTCACCAGCTTCCATTGTGCTACAGGCATCTACCTGGGCCCCTTTAAAGTCACCAGAGGAGCTCACATTTTCTGCTTCTGCACTGTGTTCGAGAGATGGCAAAGAAGAATCGTCAACTCTGTCCATGTATTTAAAAAAACCAGGAATCAGGAATGTGATGTTCTAGAATACAATAAGCAACATTGCAAAAAGAACTTGAGTAGAGACAGCAGCTGAACTGCTTTGCTAAAGTGGGCCTGATTACTGGCCTTTGTCCAACATGTAAACAGAAATCACTGCTGTAAAAAACAGTTGGGTGATGATTGCTCCAAAATGAGCTTCTCCTGTCCTCTGGCAGAAGGAAGCTATATATTTCTAGCAACCTCATGAGATTTAAGCTAATCCCTAACCAAGAGACCTAGCCCCGACACCTAGCCCCTTGAACAGCTGCCCCCGCCCTCCTTAGCACTCAGCTGAGAAATGGACATTTTTTCTAAAACATCTTCATAATACATTAAGCCTAATGACATAACTTCACAATTTCACAAAAGTGTCTCCCAAGAGTAAAGAAATATAATTTTACCTTTCCCAGAAGTTCTCTTTTTTCATAGCCAAACAACATTAAAGAAAATGCATTGTTGATTGCATTAATTGTGCCGTCTGCTTGAACGGTGATCAGCCCGCTGATATTGGTAAACACCCAAACAGTAGCAGAGAAAGAACACTCCATGGGAAAGGCTGCTGTGTGGTCTTCTAAATTTCCAGATTCAAGTACTGGTGCTGGGTCATCTAGTACTGGAGCAGTCTTTTCAGGAGGAAAGTCCACCTTCAGCTTCAGGCTTAGAGGAAATGTGGTACCCTCCCTTGCTCTTCCCACAGATCTCTGAATCTTGAAATTCTGAAAGAAGCAGCTCTCTGTCACATGACACATTGCAACTCTGTGCTCGCATAGATAAAATATACAGTCATATTAACGGCACAACCCAAATTCCAACTCTGAATTTCTTAGGATGGTTACTAAGTACCATGTCAGCGTAATGCAGCAGTGAACCTGTGTGGTGTCCAGCCAATGCGACACACATATAAATCTAATACCTATGGCACTACACCAGCATACAAGCCTCTTCAGTCCGCATCCTGCACCCAGTGTTATGTTGCACTGGCAAAAATACTGAAGGATGGCTACTTGGGAGTGAAAAGCAGACTCTTTTCACACTCTACAATATCTACGCAGCCAACATAGGATTCCAATTATGTCTGCAGTGAATTATAGCTCTCTAAGCACAATATAAATCCAGTTATGGCATCCATATCTCAAATGATAGATTGTACAGCACAGGACCCTACCTCTCTAGCCTCATGAGATGCACAAAACAAACGGGAGGAACTTGGGGGATGGGCACTCTAGAGAAAAGGCGCTTTGCAGAAAAAGAAAAGACAATTTGCACCAACAGCTAAGGAGGACAAACACTGCTACAGCATATTACTGTACAAAACGTAGGACATAGACTCTAAACTGGTTTTCCCATGCCAACTTGGGATGCAGAGACAAAGGGCCCTGTACAGGTAAGCAACAGAAGGTCATCCCTTGATTCAAATTCAGCCGCTGCAATTCCCAGTAATGCATACTAACTCCTTTTTCCCCTCTGTTCGTCTTCCTCTCAACAGTTACTAACGGTTTCTCCTACACAGGAAGCACAGAGTACGTAAATACAGTGCAAAAGTGCCTCCCTCTGGAGATGTACTGACAGGACATCAGTGTGACAGTATCACACCGGTATAAACTCGAATTTGGAATAACCTCACATCCCCTGACCTGGATGGCCCAACCTAGCCTGATCTTCTCAGATCTTAGAAGCTAAGCAGGGTCACCCCTGGTTAGTACTTGCACACAAGACTACCAAAGAAGAAGGGGGGGCGGGGGTTGCTACATAGAGACAGGCAATAGCAAATCACCTCTGAGCATATCTTGACTTGAAAACCCAATGGAATTACCATAAATCAGCTGCCACTTGACAGCATTTTCCAACACTAAAAATCCACAGGCGAGTGGGTGAACATGGACCATCATGTGCTCCAACCATTGCTAGCATTCACCAAACACTCATGACATATCTTATCTTGCAAGACCATAATCTCATGGAGCAGTCTCAACAGAAACAGCAGGCACATTTCCAGTATAATTCTTTACAAGGGATGGTTAAATACTGTCTCAACAACTATGCTATCTTCCCAACAGGGGAATCGCAAAGTATGGGAATTCCTCTTATGGGGACCAGGGAGGTATACAAGCTACAACAATGTGTAGAAGATAACACTATTTCGGATTCGTAGCTCATACCATATTTGAGCCCATTTGCCATTTGTTGCTACTGAGAAACACCCTTATGATTTTCCTTATATCTGGTTTCTGGGTCTCTCTAGCCAGCTCTCCAGCACAGAGAGAAGCCAGGATGGATCCAAGCAGTGCTACTGATCTGTTGAGTTTATAAAATGGCAAACAGCTGAAGTGATGAATGTACATCTAACTGCCCTCTTGTGGGGTCTTTTTCTAACCTGGCTCCCGCACTCTTGGAGGCCTCTCCTCTATGTATTGCATTTCACTCATTTTGCACATTCCAACTTGCGTGCTCCCTCCCTTTCCCCTTCTGACAAACAGAAAGAACTGATATCAGGACTGTGTGTGGCTTAAATCATTAGGCTAGTATTATAGAGTGCACCAAAATGTTAGGTTTACTATAAACTATTTTATACTATTGTTTTGTACTGTACTTTTAACTTCTGTAAGCCGCCCTGAGTCAGACCTTGGCTGGAAATGGTGCGAGGTATAAATCAAATCAAATCAAAGGCTTATTCCGCACAAGCAGAATAATGCACTTTCAAACTGCTTTCAGTGCTCTTTGAAGCTGTGCTGAATAGCAAAATCCACTTGCAAACAGTTGTGAAAGTGGTTTGAAAATGCATTATTCTGCATGTGCGGAAGGGGCCAAAGATACTTACAATTGCACCTATCACAGACATGCAGCTAAAGGAACAGCTCTGCCTGCAATTGTGCTGTCTAAAGGCACAGAAACCTTCAAAGATGGCCACCCCATTCATCTATCTTGCAGTCAGAATATCATTCTTGATCATGTTCCATAAATGTTTGAAATGTTTTACAGATGTTGGTTATAATGGAACATGGGAAACAGTTGTCCCCTGCTTGTTACCAGTCTCAGTGGTTCAGGATAGGCCTATACACTGGCATCTGGCATTTACTTCCAGTAAATAAAGAGTTTTGACAGTGTTCAGGTAATCAGCTGCCATTTGATTGCAGGTTTCAAATTACTATCACAAAGCTAGAGTGACTCACAGGAGTCAACCTACACAAAGCGAGCACTTTTATGACATTAAAAAGAACAAATAGATCAGTAATTCACAGCATGGTACCTTAGGGATTTTCTTGCCAGGAGGAGGAATCTGTATAGAAGGAATCAGATCTGTGATGTATTGAGCAATCACATCTTCAGGTGATGAGTAGCCATGGAGATGAGCAAAAAGGGAGTCACATGAAGTTATCTCTCCCTTAAGGCAGAGATTCGCAAAATAAGTTTATTGTTACAATTGCAGATTACTGCATTCTACAATATCAGTTTGACAAGATAAAATGGCCAAAAATATACACAAAGAAACAATAGCAATCCTGATTGATTCAGCAGAGGAGACATAGTGAAATGCTTCTATGACATGGGTGACAGCTTCCACACAGATTTCTCATTCCCTACTCTGGCTGCATATACATTTTCTAGTGGGATCCAATAGTTATATTTCCTCTCTGTTATCAGATCACTTTATTTCAGAATGGTATACTTTGATCTTTAGAAAGGTCGAAGCCACTGGTTTCCCTTTGGAATCACTCCTTAGGCTCACAAAGGTGGAAGCATTCAGACAAGGCTCTTGGATCTTGATTTTCATTATTTGACTCTTGCAAGCCAAGACATCCTGCTCCCCAACTACATTATTAATCTCATGCGAGCGTGGAATTATGGCAACATATCTTCGTCTTCTGATTAATCCCACCCAGAGGAGAGCCTTGGCTACTGCAAGATGTAATGTGTTGCCATCAGCTCTTCTGGAGGGAAGATTTAAGAATATAGAACGTTCTAAAAGGGTTTGTTCTTGTGATCTGGTTACAGTTGAAACACTTGACCATTCTCTGTTTACATGCCCTAAATACAATAAGATACGCAGGAAATACATGAATTCCATTTTCTTGCAATGTTCTCAGTGGCAGGAGTGTTACAAGATACCCAACCTCCTGAACAGCTCTGATGTGCTCTTTTGTGGGACTGTTGCAAATTTTATACTGGAAATTAGTAATTTTCACTGTATTTTTTAATCGTGTTTTACTTTGAAATTTTGTCCTGTTTTGTATGCCAATAAAAGGCTTGTTGTTGTCGCTGTTGTTGTCATTCCCTACTCGACACCCAGCCAGTTCTCATATCATTTTCTTTCACAAGAGTGAGGGGATACCTCATTAAATTTTGCAACAACTTCAAGAAAACTTTCACAACTAACTTAAAATGATTGCAGTGGTGTGTGTGGAAAACTATTAAAGTGTAAAATAATTCATTTTAAACAATCCCAGTTTTTCAGATGCTTCAAACAAAATATTATTCAGGTAAAATAGCTCAAACACAAACTACTGAGCAATTGTTTGACATATATATTTTGCCTTTGAAGTTAGCTATACTTTTTCTCACTGTAAGATTACAGGAATTAATCTGCCATTTCCTGGACCTTCTTTGTTCTAGAATGCTCTGTCTGGGTCCTAGTGCTTACCGAGTTTTGTTCCCAAGGCACTAGGTCTGAAGAAAAGCATTCTAGAACAAAGAAGGTCCAGGAAATGGCAGATTAATTCACAAATCTCCTGTCATCTTTCAATGAGAAAAGGTCTAGTATATTCCTTAATACATGCAAAGGACAGAACATGTTTAAAGAAATCTTGGTTTATTCATAGGAATTTGTCACTTAATTGCTCAAATTACATGAACATTTATCTGTAGAAATTTACTGAATACTCACATTGTTTGTGAAGCAAACAGTGGCAGCAAGTCTTTCAACAGGCTCCAGAACAACCACACAGTACCGACTGCCATGAGTTTTTATTTTTCCCATCCATACAGAGACTGGAATCTTTTCACCACTGCTGGAAATAACATCTACCTATTGATAAAACACACTGTTAAGTTTCTGATCAGTATAGCTGAAGAGTGATATGAAATTCCTCATATATACTAAGAACTCAAAAAGCCATAGGTGACTGTCAGATATATCATGTACAAAACTCCCAGGAAGACCAAAGACCAGACATAATGTGATGTTTATTTTTGAGCTTTAAAAGTGCTTTTCATATATTAACTCATTAATTGTTAGAACAGTCCTGTAAAATAAACCGCAGGTCAATATTATTCTTATAACACAGGCAAGGAACAGAGGTAAAGGGAACAGTGCTCTGCCTAAGGTCATTTTAGTGTGTCTATGGCAAAGATTAGATCTGACCTGACTCAGGCTTTCAGCCATTACAAGACACGTACTATCATACAGAGTACTGCACCAGAAGAAGTTTGGAAGCTCCCTAGAAATAAAATCCCCTTAATTTCCACACTGGAAAGAAGGGAAATAATTGCTTGCAATCCAGCAAGTGCCAATTTAAAAATAAGACAGGGCTGCAGTGTGTTAAACTAGGCATCCCCAGGCAGGGCTGAAATTCTACGTATGTTTAATCTCTCAAGTCCTGCAGCACTTGCTTCTTAATAAACCTGCAGAGGTTCAGACTGCAGTGTTTCAGGCCCAACTGTCCCAGTTTAGAGAAGGGACTCAACTGATCAAAACCAAACGTACAAACAAGCCTTTTAACACATAATCAGCTCAAAATTGATTGTGCAATTGATTTTATATTGTGACCCACCCTGAGCCCTGCAGGGGCAGGGCAGGATACAAATCCAATACATAAATAAAATGCCTGAAAGTACTACTTCATGCATGATGAAATAAAATCTAATGCGTGCAAGCTTGTGCCGCAATAAACTGATTAATCTTTAAAATACCACAAAAGTCTGAGTTTTAATTCAATGCCCAACAGTTCACCTCCTAGACCCACAGGTTAAGTATTTCAAAGTAAAAAAAAGAAGGAGGAAGTGGAGGAGGAGAATGGGAAGAAGAGGAAGAAGAGGACGAGTTTGAATTTATATCCCCCCTTTCTCTCCTGTAGGATACTTGCCCATCCCCCCTCACAACAATCTCCTTGCCCATGCTCCCTCACAACAAACACCCTGTGAGGTAGGTGGGGCTGAGAGAGCTTCGAAAAGCTGTGACTAGCCCAAGATCATCCAGCTGGCGTGTGTGGGAGCACACAGGCTAATCTGAATTCCTCAGATAAGCCTCCACAACTCAAGCGGCAGAGCGGGGAATCAAACCCAGTTCCTCCAGATTAGAATGCACCTGCTCTTAACCACTATGCCAATGCTATCAGCTTTTCAACTGGCTCTTGTAGCGGTGCTGTGAATAAGGCCCTTTCCGCACAGGCACTGGGGGGGGGTGCATTGGCATAGTTTATGCCGGCGCACCCCCGAGGGGCCGTTCGCATGGACTGTCCCGCTGGAAGCAGCAGCGGTGGTGCAGCCTTCGCACAGGTTGTGCCGCTCCCAAACGCTCCTTACCTCCGGTCGCCTTCTTTCGCATTGTGGAGGCCAGGGGACATGCCCCCCCCCCCTTGCCAGAGCGACGACACTGGAGAATGAGGCCAGGGGGTGTGTCTCCTGGCCTGCACAACTCCGGAGGTAAGGAGCGTTTGGGGGGGCTGGGAGAGAAATGCTGGCTTCCACCCGGTGCCGTTCGCATGGCACCGAATGGAAGCCGGTGTTTCCAAAATACCTTGCTCCCTGAGCAAGATTCAAAAACACCGTTTTGGTGGGAGCCGGGAGCCGCTGCAGCAATTTGGCAGCAGCGCCTGTACGAGCAGTCCCCGCTTTGTATTACCGGCCTGCCTCCACCGCTTTTGGCCCGTGAGGAAAGGGCCTAAGATTCATCTGCAGTATTTATTACTATGCTGTGAAAAGTTTCAAATACTAATAAACACAGATCAGGCTGATGTATAGTAGTCCAAGCCTTTATCCCCCTTTTTTACGGGGGAAGAGTCTGAGTCTTTTATTATTTAACTAATTCTATTTTGACAATACAAGGCAATGGCATCTTACTGTGCTATCCAAGAGGAAGAGGCAACACCCATGCGCCAGCATCACTGCTACTTGCCCTGGCCAAACAGGCTTGGATGCTGACTCAGGGATAGTTACAGGAGCGGCAGGGTGCTGCATGGCTCCACAGTGGCCAAATGCAGAGGTTTGCCCCTGTGCTGCCAGTCCTCTGCTGCAGAAGGCCGCATTGGCATGGATAGATGCATTCAAGGGATGGGCCAACTTAAGTCAGCCTCCACAGCCCTTTTGGCCCAGGAACACCTCCTTTTCTGGGCAGACTTATGCCACTAAAAAGGACTTATGCCACTGAATGGGGCTTTTCATGGCTGACAGGGGTTTCCCTTATTTTCCTGCTGGTCATGCTGCCGAATGTTTCTTTGGAAGTGGTGCAGATGCACTATTTCCACCCATTACAGATCCCCCCCCCTTTAAATTCAGTTGCCTCTCATTTATACATTTGCCTTTATGTAAATAAGTTAATTTGATTAGAAAATATGTTTCCTCAGTTTTTTGGACCATTCCTGGATGTCTGTGAACATTTCCTTTTTTAGCACCTATGATACAGAACTCATGTTATCCAAGCCCCTTTTTCCTAATCAGTAGGCAATCTTAAATCCCAGAAAGGAAATTATTCAGGTGAGTCCTTGTGTAAGAGAATGAAAGAGATGTGACTGTCACACATAATGAACAATGAGAAAGGGCAGATTCCCACAGCTCAACTACAGAAAGTACAACTACAGAAAGATGAGCAGAGTGGAATAAACCACATATAGCAGTCAGCATGAACCTGCACCCAATTCACTAACCAGAGTTTGAAACTCATTCTTCCCCTGAATTTACCAACTAGTATGCAGATAGATAGATAAGATAGATAGATAGATATAAATGTATAATACATGTAAGCAGCTTCAGTTCATGTGTTACATGTGTGAAGAAACAGTCATGCTAGCCTCTGAAAAATTGAACACATTTTAAGTATTTCCTCATTGGAGAAAGAACACCTTTAAATTGAACTAGGATTCCCGTAACAGCTTATTTTGGAGCATTCCCTGCTGGTATTAACAGCATTATAAAATGCAGGACACTTATAGAGAAACAGCAGCATGCAAATGTCTAACAAGCACAGTTATTCCAGTATTTCACAAACCACAGTTCCAAGAACTGCTGATACATGTCCTTGGGCATCAATACACTCTTCATTTAGTGCCTCCACTATATCCCAGTTGGATTTTGAGATCATCTGAGATAATTTCCGGCCGATCAGTTCCTGGCTGCTATAACCAAGAAGCTTGCAGGCTTTGTCATTTGCAACTAGAATCTAAAAAAGAGAGCAAGAGGGAAGGGGAGAAAAATGTATTTTCTACAGCATCCAGAAGGCAATATAAATGAACTGCGCTTTCCATTCTGTAACATCATCAAGCATATAGAAAAAGCTAGAATACTACCACTGATTTCAGTGGATGATCACTTCTTAAATATGTACCAAAATCCAACAATTAATTATTTGTAAGCATTCCTATGCAAGTTTACTCAACAGAAAGATCAACTGTGGACTGTTCTCAAGGTGTGCGGTCTGGTAATTTTTGTTTTACAATTTACCCTTTGATAAATTCACTATTCTCTTTTTAACCACGCTCCAACAATTTCTCATAGAACTAAAAGAGGGGGCTGAATTCGCGGTGTGCTAGCAGATTCCCCCCCCCCCCCCAGGTACTTACCCAGGGGGAAGAGCAATTTTGCTGGTGCGCAGCCACCGTCCTCCCCAGCACTGGGATGCACTGCCAACTGCGGCACCAACGTTCCCGTGCCCATGCCACCTCTGTCAGCACAGCAGGGTGGTCCAGGAGCGTGGCTGGGGGAGGGACCAATTTTAGTCCACTCCCTCCCAGCTGTTTGCTGCTGTACCCCTGCGATGTTCGATTCAGACTTAAGCCACTGAAAATGGTGACTTAAGTCCGAACAGCCCCACGGAGGCTGCTCAGCAGCAGGGAGTCTTTTGCACTTGTGTAGCCTCCCCACACCACCGGGAAGCTCCTTTGGAGTAGAAGTTTCAAGCTAAAACACTAACAAAGCCAAAAGCCCAATACAGTACAATATTATGGTTCTCAAATCTAAACAGTAATATCTGCTTAAAATTAACAGCAATTACTTAACTGGTCTTTAACGATAAGAGTAGCATACCAATCACAGTTATTATGCAACTACAACCAGCCCCTTTTGGTTTTGTTTCCAAACACAGCCAGCTGCAGCTGCTCCCAGTGAAAGGAGCTGTTTTTAGCATCCATCACACATGGGATACTGCAGAGAACAGCAATCCCAGGTTAGATTTTCAAAAGAGATTAGAGGTATGCTGTTTCTCAGAAGTAACACAACTATAGGTTGCACTCCAGTGAAACCTACAGGTCTCTAGACCTTATTTTCTGGTAGGGTGGCAGTAAGGTCATGGGAGGACACTATAGAGTAATTGGTTGCAAGGCCATGTGGTTGGGGAAGACTGTTCTATGTAATATTTTGAGAAGCACATTCTGGCTGTCTGCAGGTAGCATGAAGAATCAACTGTGATGGCGAGAATTTCCAGGTAGTGAGGAATGACTGGTATCTTCTGCATTTTTGACACTTGTCTACAGAATCTGCATTATCTATCCTGTGAAGCTATACCTCACAACTTGTACATTTTACATTATCACTTATATTTTTGAACACCTGCATATGAGTGCAAGGAGAAGTCATAATTGCAGCACTTTGGATAACGTGATGACTGCCTTTCCCATGTCCTTTCTTAACCATACCCTTATGCCAGTCATGTGCTCAAGGCCTACTGCAACCACACAATTGCAGCTGGGCTACTTTTTATCCTGGTACATGAACAGAACTTCTGGCTTCATTTTGATGCTCGGACAACATGTCCTCCACTTGCGCTGGGCTTTCTATTGAAGGGTTTGTCACTTTCCTTAGCTGCTCTAAGGTTCCATGAAAAAAACCCACAGGAAAAATGCCCAGTCATGAATGCCCACAAAGGAAAAAGCTCATATGGAAAGATACCCACTCGGAAAAAAATTAAAATAACAGAAATTAAAATATATGATAGAATTTAAAAAATATAAATAACAGATGCCAGCCACAGATGCAGACGAAGATGCCAGCCACAGATGCAGGCAAAACATCAGGAGAAAATGTTACAAGAACACAGTCATACAGCCTGGAAACCACACAACACACCAAGTGATTCCGGACATGAAAGCCTTCGACAATACATAAACAACATAATGTAAGCAAAAGACCCAGTGACCACAACAAAGGACCCCCTAACCCTACAACAGCATTAACCTAACCCTGATAATTAAGCAACAATTATTCACTATTGAAAAAAAAATTACACGAGAGAACAAATACAAATGAAGTATACCAAACAAAAATTGACAACGAATTGCAACAATCACCATTGCACACATGAAGAAATATAACTCTTTATTGCAAATTTGGCAATCTCCTTAAATAATTAAGTTTATCTTCCACTTGTGCTCCCCACAGCTGCACCCACCACCACAGATGCACCTACCCGTACAACTTTGAAATCATGGCCAAAGTGGCAGGAGAAGCAGCAGGTGAGCGGCCGGGGGGCAGAAGAAGCAGCGGGGGACAGAGGGAAAAGCAGAAGCATTGGGTAGGCAGGCAAGCAGAAGAAGTGATGGAGGTGGAAGAAGTAGTGGCCATTTTCCCTGTGGGCATTTTTCTGGTCACCCTGCTCTCACTGCCCAAAGGCATTCGGCATGGTACAACACACCACTGTGCACCTGAGAATTTCCATACCCTGAGAGGAAGACTTGATATGATACTAAAAGATGACTGGAAAATGCTATGTAATCATCAGTTTTGGTACCTGTGATACTCTGACACACACACTTGGCACATGCCGAACGTTTCAATAATAGCTCGTGCAAGACTAGTTAGTACCTCTGTTGTTTTGATGTCCACAGTGAAGATTGCTTTGTTCGGGTTGCGTACAGAAGCTGCCAGGGACTGAGCAGATTCTCCCAAAACCAAGGCATTTAGGAGGGAACAAGAAGAGTTGCTGCATATTGAACAGGAAAGAGAAGCAGATTCAAAGTGACTCCAAGAATCATGAAGCTTGCTAGTGCAGATGTTCCGGGCAGCTAAGGAAGTCAAGCAATAGGTATTCCATCCATTTTCTAAAAAAGAAAAAATTAACTTAATTAAAGACTAAATGTCTCCATATTACAGGAAAGGGATTTGAGATAATCAACAACAAAAACAAACACTAACAATGTACTTTACACAGTCTAGAAAGTCACCAAGCAGTAACAGCAAAATGTCAAAAACTCATTGGAATGTATAGTAAGAGATGAAAAGTAAGCCTATAAACGCATTCCCAGTTCAAAGATGCAGTGGTTTTTCCAGGCTGTGTGGCCATGGTCTGCTAGCTCTCTCATGGAGAGAAATATACCTTATTGTGACATCTCTGAAAATGCCAGCCACAGATGCAGGTGAAATGTTAGGATCAAAAACTACCAGACCACGGTTGCACAGCCCAGAAAACTCACAACAGTCAGCTGATTCCAGAGATGAAAGCATAATCATGATTTGTTCTTGTCTCATTTTCAAAAACTTCCTCCGTGGCTGCTTTTCCTGTCAAAGTGGTTTAAAAAGCTTTCTAATGTCTGTTGCATAGGAAAAAGCCAAAGAAAATGAAACTATCTTTTTATCAAGCATTTTATACATCTCAACTCCACCTGCCTAATACTCACCAGTTAAGGATGCTCTATTCCTGCACAGTCTGGAAAGACCACTCCTCCTTTTCTTGTTCGTCCAGGGAAAAGATCTGCTCATCTCTTCACAAACCCCAGGATGGCTCATGCCTATCGAAGAGCCCCAAAATACATCCCTCGGTGATTCACATTCCCGGGCTCCTGTAGTCATGTTTTTATTGGAGTGTTTTCTGTACAAAAAAGACACCGTCTAAACTGGAAAAAGAAGCACTAAGTCAAGAACACACAATGGCAGGAGACCAAAAGATAGCAATAATGAGAAAGCAATGATGAAGAAGTCTGGTATCAAGCTATGCAGGGGTAGCCTATGAGCCCCCTGTGCTGGCAAAGGGAGGCTGAGAAATATATGAAGCTTATCAGAGGTCCTGCGGTAGAAAAGCTCAACAACTAAGGAATCCAAAGGCCGTGCTGGATTCTGTGAAAACAGATTTTTAGAGGATTGCCAAAGCCACTTGGCAAGCAGGAGCTACCATTGTCGCACTGAGCAGCAAGTCTAAAAACTCACTATGGAAAACTCTCTACTCGCCCGGCAACAGAGAGGCGTCTGCTCCAAGCCAAGCCAAGCCGCCCTACTCGGCCAAAAGGCATCAGACCCTTCCTAGAAGTTGAGTAGATTTTGGAAATCCAGAGTAAATTGGAAGCGCTCTGCACATGCTCAGAGGCACTGGCCTTTGTGCATTCCAATCCCCGAGAGACCTGGTCCTAAAATCCATCTTGTCCCCACTACATGATTTTCTTGCTCACCTAAATCTTTCCCGCACATCAAGCCCAAACGGTCCATCTACAAAACTGCATCGAGTCGGCGGAGAACTTAGCAACAGCCGCGAACACTCCAGCAGCCAACGAGACTCGAAGGAATTTGTAACCGACAACCGGACGAGCCAATGGGATACAGAGACCCGAAGCCCGCCTAACGCTCGAAAACGCACAATACAAACCCGCGCAAACGGTTGCTAAGGTCGCACATTCAACTGGGGCGCGCGGTGATGCGTTTGCCAAGTGCCTCTGGAGTTCCCCCTCCAGTGCCTACATCTGTCATAGAAATAATAAAGAACCCTGATAAACTATGGAAATAAGATTTTTTTCTGTTTCTTTCATTTATGGTTGCCGCTTTAGAAGTCTTTAAAAAGTTGGAGATTAGATATCAGCGTAGCCCACAGTCAACGCTGGATTATAGTGCCATAGGCAATGTGAATTGGCCCATTTTCCTTGGGTATATGGTGCAGCCCATGCAGGGTGGAAGAGTAGGAAAAGACTGTTTGTGGAAAAGACTGAAGGCACAGTTTTACACTTACATACTTTGACGAAAGTCCTGCGGAATTCAGTAGAATTTATTTCTGAAAAGCAAGAATAGGACTGCAATACTATATATATTCTGTGTGGGCTCACTTAGAAGCAAGTCCCACTGAGTACTGTAGAATTCACGATAATAAGACATCTGGCTGTAAAGACTGTACATCTACCTGTTATCATTAGATCTTTGGAGTGGGTTGGGGCAATAAATATCAAGGGAGATATTGTAAGGGAAGTTAGAGAATGTTAGGGATATTGTTAGATAATATTGAAAGGGAAATGAGAGTATATTAAAACAGTACTTATTCATGCTCTGGAAGTCCACTAGCCCAATTCTGGAAAGGTATACTCCCAGAACACTGGTTACATAGATCCACAAAACAAACTAAACTGTATACAACACTGATTGACTGACAACAGCAACCATCTCACTTTAAATTACTAAAAAAAATTCACAATCTTTTTAAAGAATACAGGTTCTGGTGGTAAAAGTATGAAGCTAATTTTAACAAATCAGTGAAACATCAAACAGAAAAGCCTTTAAAAGTCTTTAAAAACAAAATGGCTGTTAGATATGTAAACAATGCCATTTTTCCAATCTGCATCTCTGTGGTGAGAAAAATCATAAAAATATGCTTTCTGTGCAAAAAAATCCTATGTTTAGTTCCCAGTATCTGCAATTAAAAGGCTTGCAGATAGTTGGCATGAGAAATGCCTGAGATCTCCTTCAGATTTAGGTAGTACTGGTGGATTTGTGATCTGATTCAGACAATATCAGCTATTGTTGGCAATGAGTGCTTCCACAAGAAATTTTTTCCTACCTTTGATTCCAAAGTGGAGTCTTTCTTTTCTTTTTTGAGCATCCACACAACATCCTTAAGTAATCACTCACTTTCTAGGCTTTTCCCATTTTCTCAAATCTGGTTTGGTATGATCTTTCTGGATAAGAAGGTGCATATTTTTAAAAGTCCTGTCCACAATGGCAGCATTTCCTTTCTATCAGCACCTCGCAGCCACTGTTTTTCTTGCTGCATCACCAGAACGTTTATCAATCTAGAAAAGAATTCTGACTGATTGCATTTTTTAATTGTTGAAATGTAGGAATTCCTTGCAGGACGTAATTCGCATCTTTCAGCTGTGAACGCTGCTGAACATTTAAATAATGCTAATACATATTTGACAAAAGAGCATAGCTTTCTGGTTATAGAAGAGTAACTGGCTGAGTCAAAGATGGAACAGAATGGGGGATATTATTGACTAAATTTAGCAATATCACAGGTTTTATTATATCTATCAATGTGACTAGAATTAATAGTATGTTTACTGCACTACCTAAATTAAAACATTTTTCCATTTTAATTTTTTATTACTGTGTGTGTGTGTGTTTACTTTATTACTTTATGTGTGTGTTTACTGAATGGTTTGTCATTGCCTTCCCTACTCATCTCTACTTTATCCCCCAACAAGCTGGGTTCTCATTTTACTGACCTTAGAAGGAAGGAAGCTGAGTCAACTTTGAGCCAGCTACCTGAAACCAATTTCCATCAAGATAAAATTCAGGCAATGAACATAGGTTTGACTGCTTACCACTCTATACCATGGGGCTCCTACGTTGTTTTATATTTAGATTTAGTTGAGAGCAGCAGTGGCGTAGTGATTAAGAGCAGGTGCACTCTAATCTGGAGGAACTGGGTTTGGATTCCCCACTCTTCTGCTTGAGCTGTGGAGGCTTATCTGGGGAATTCAGATTAGCCTGTGCACTCCCACACACGCCAGCTGGATGACCTTGGGCTAGTCACAGTTCTTCTGAGTTCTCTCAGCCCCACCTACCTCACAGGGTGTTGGGGAGGGGAAAGAGATTGTCAGCCCCTTTGAGTCTCCTTACAGCAGAGAAAGGGGGGTATGAATCCAACTCTTCTTCTACTTCTTAGATTACATTTCTCACCTGACAAACTGGAGAACTGTCCTCTAATTTTCATAAACCTCTTGTACCCTGTACAACTTACTAGGGAGCAAGTTCCAACTCCTAAAATCTCATATTTAACTAAGAACTATGTAAGTATATTTTTCAGTACATTTGCTAGCATTTGAAGTGCCAGAACTCCTTTGTTTGTTTCTAGTTATGAGTGAAGGCTAAAATTCTCATTAAAATATCATTTGTTTCAGAAACACTAATTTTCAATTTACTGTGACATTTTGTACACTGTATTTGTATTAATATGAACACTGGAATCAAAACATACTTAACTAAGTCATATATTCATTTCTAAGTAGAGGTGCAATGTACAGTTGATGTTTATTAATTAGACTAACCAATTAAAAGCTTTTAAGGATTAAAAGATGCACATTGTGATAGCAATAATTAGATAATTTGGCCATCAAAATACAAAACCCTGAAGGCTAAAAAAAAGATTTGGCTCCTAGATTCAAAGAACATTTGTCAAGGCCTGATATGAGCGGCTTTAAAGGGAAATTAGGCAAATTAACAGAGAGTACATCCATCAATAGCAATTAGCCATGACAACTAAATTGAGTCTCCTTGTTCAGGTGTGGTATACTAGTGTTAGTTGATGAAGGGAAGCAATAGCAGAGAGGATTTGGCTCTGTCTGTGCCATAACAAACCAGAACCTGTAGCAGATGGGTGATTGATCTAATCAAGCAAATATTCCATGTAGTTAAAAAGATGTTCTAGGGCATGATGGAAAAGTAATAAACCTCCCATATGTAGTTTTCTTTTCCTTCCCCAACAGAAAATTTCTGGCGGCTAGCCTGCAACAATCATGTTAGCTACCTCCCTCTTCCTGTTTTATTTCACATTTTAAAGCCATTTCACCTTTTTATGATTTTTTTTCATTCTATCATAAATGGTAAAAGTAGCTCCCTGTGCAAGCACAAATTTTATTTATGGAATAGTTTTGCCACTGTTTTCTCCAGTTATCTACACGTTACCCCAGGCAAGCTAGGTACTCATTTTACCAACCTCAGAAGGATGGAAGGCTGAGTCCACCTTGAGCTGGCTATCTGAAACCAACTTCGGTCAGGATCAAACTCAGGTGGTTAGCAGAGTTTTGACTGCACTACTGAAGTTTACCAGTCTATGTGTACATAGCTATTCATAATAGCTAAATATGTTTGACCCCTAGAAACAAAAAGCATAACGAATTACAGGACAATATTTACACAGAGACCACCCACCAGACCCAATTACAAAACTGAGAAATTACAAAAAGAGAAAACAGCATCTTCTCTCAAAAGTAGTCCACAGATTGGTGAATGACCAGGTGGTGGGAGGTTTGCTGTCTGACTGTTCCTAGTTCTTTTCTTCTTTCCGGTCTCCTGAATTCCTGAATAGAAGCATTTGCTGGGCAATGTACGTCTGGCAATTCCTGGATGGGTGCTCCCCAATGTCTCTCAGGAGGACTTCATTTCCCAAGAGGTCGCGGGACTAAGCGTAGGCGTAAGAACTCCCCTGGGAGTCTCTGCGGCGAAGCTCAGCCTACGATTGGCTGCGGTATAGTCACGATCGACTTTTTCATTGGTTGTCCCAGCCATTGCGTCCGATGCCGGAAGGGGGAGAAGGAGCAAAGCACTATGGCGACGACTGAGTCGGCTAGTGGGGAGGGAGCACAAGAGATGATGGAGGGTGAGAGGCCCGATTTGAACCTGACTGGGAAATGTCCGAATTTGGGATTGGGGCGGGCTGGGATTGACATTGCAGAGGCTGGGGCTAAGCAGAGGTGGTACGCGTCTTTATATGGGAGGGGGGCGCTGTGGAATGGGACTTCGCTATGTTGGCGGGCAATCTGTGGGATGCTCGATCTAGGGGGAGGAAGAGATGCACGTTTTTTGGGGAGGCTGGAGCCATGGGGATGCTGTGGTGAGGCCGCTGAAAGGGATGGAGAAGTCCCTTTAACGCTGTGTGTATGTTAAATACCGTCAAGTCGCTTCCAACTCATGGCGACCCATGTATATATGCTCGTTTTATTTCCTCTCCTGGAATCTCCCCTTTTCTCTCTCTCTCTTTTTTTAAAGGACTGTTTAGAGCTGCGGTGTTGGATATAAAATTAATTTTAAAGTCCACGATGTTTTGTGAGTGTAGTGGTGGTATGAAATAAGGGGCAGTAATTTTAAATAAGCCTTTTGAAATCAGGTTTCTGATAGCGTCGTCTTTCATCGATGTAAGTGGGATCATTGAATGGTCACAGGGTTCCTTGATACTAGTAGGGTATTGTCTGCTTTTGTCCATTCATATTCATTCAGCAGTACCACATACTTAATAGGATTGCAGCATTGTGTTTTTGTAAAATGACACCACCGTTTATTTTCCTCAGAATCCTAGCATGTTCTTCTTTGATTGCTCCCTTATGCCCCATCTTTGTTTCCTAGGTTTACCTTGCAAAGAGAGCAATGAGTTGCTTTATCAGTTGGCAGTGTAATATTGGCTGGTATGAATTTTTTTCTAGCATGAACGCCCTGGTGTGGTGATTGAAAAAAGAGTTTGGACAAGCCCAGTCTTAACTGTTCTATGCTCACAAGTTCTTTCTGGATACTAATGAAGATTTGCTGTCTTCATTAGTCTGTGGGAATGATTGGTTATGAATTAGGAAAATGTTCAGATTTTAAATCCCAGAGGTCAGCAATGTCCTAGTGCTATACAAAGCACTGATTGGATATTGTGCATTGAACCCCTGCTGCTGACCCCCTGGATTCTTAAAGAAGGCAGACAAGCAGTGTGTTCTGTAATCTTTTGCAGGACCCCAGTGCAGAAGGGTATGATAGCTGCGGCCAAGAGTACCTTCTGCTAATTTCATCAGGTATAGCATCTGTATCACCTCCTACATAGGAAATATATTGCACAGACACCCATATCTTTGAGAAATCCAGAACAAATTACTATTGCACGCTATATGTGGAACTGCCATTGGCCTGGAATAGAGTCTCACAGTTACTAATTGATAATTCAGAGAATGCATTTTCTGCACTGGCTCCCAGTTGTTTTGGGGCCCTGTTCAGAATGCTATTTCTTGAGTTTTAAAGCCCTCAACTGCAGCCATACCATTTCATGTCATCTTTATCCAGCATGAACTTGGATCAGGTTCAGAGGCCCTTTGCATGCCTCTATTCAAACATGAAGTGTAGCACATGAATACAAAGGATATGGCCTCCTCTACAGTGGTACCAAGATTGTGGAAGGAGATCTACCTTGCCCTCCTTATTGATAGTTTTCTGGTAAAAACATTTCAAAAATTTCTTTGGAGGACCTTTGATGTCCGAGTGCTAATGATATTTTATTGGGAATCAGTTTTATCTGACAGATGTGCTGTACTGTTGGACTTTTTGTTTGCCTTATTTTATCTCAGTATTATTTTCTTTCAACATCCTATTCTTTTTTTTTAAATTTAAATGTTTTAATTTTCTTCCTCCATTCAGTTGACAGACGAATTGAATCTGAAGAGTCGGGAGATGATGAAGGGAAGAAGCAAACAATTTGCATCGTAACAGACCTCAGTCAACAGAGTTTAAGGGATGAGCAGAATGGAGAGAATTCAATAGGTAAAATATTGTCCAGAGAGAGGGTTTTCACATGTTGCATAAGATCAAACTGATATGCACTTGAAAAGGCCAGGGAGAGAAGGACCCTTAAGCATGTGGATTGTCTGTAGACCTTCTCAGTTATGGTGCCATGTCTCTGGAGTTTCTTACTGGGGAGACCCACAAAAACCTCATGTGTCTCAAAACTTTAGGAGGCAGTTGTTTTATGCAGTCAGACTTTAGGATGTGCTTACATACTGCAGTATTCTTTTTGTCATGTCGATGATACTTTTTATATTGGGTTTGTAATTACTGACTTCCTTGACCAAGATAAGCCAATCTCCTAAACCAAGCAAGGCCAACCATAGTTAGTACTTGGATGGCAGACCACCAAGGAAGTCCAGGGTTGCTATGCACAGGGAGGCTATGATAAAACACTGTGGGGTCCTGTCAGCTGGCTGCGACTTGATGGCAAATAAATAAAAATTATTTACTACATTGCTGTTAAACTCTATCTAGCACGGTGTGCTAGGTCTGGTATAAAGTGCCATATGCATTTTTTAATTACAAATTGTTTCAATTGTTATAGGTTATAACGTCTAGTTTGCCTTTTGAGTCAACTTTTAAGTTCCTATTTCACACACTGGCTTTGTATAACATCAGTATTATTAATCTCTTAGTAGTACCAGGTGGCAGCTAACATTTTACCTAGTACATAATGTGCTTTGTTGAAAAGAACTGAATGCAAAGGAACTGTCATTGATGGATACTAAATTAATGATCTCTAGTGGTCCCTCTTAAGAAGCTTTCCAATAAGCTGCAGTGGTACATAGTACACAGTGTTCAGTGTTGTGCGAACAGTGATATCCTTATTTAACGTTGTGGTTTATTTGATATAAAATATCATTTGCCATAGCATGTGTACTTATGACATCTGTACCGCTTAATATGTCATGTTAATACTTATGCTGTGTTTCAGTTCTTTCTGATCATTCTAGACTTTTAAAATCCTAAAGCACTGCTTATTGGATGTCCCTTTTTGTTGATCCTATTGATTCGCTATGTGTAATCCTCTTTGAAACCCTATGAGAAAGGCAGATTATAAACTACACAAATAAATGAATATCAAAATGTGGTTATGGCTAATGTTAAATAATTTTTTTTGTTTTCTGCTCACCAAAAAATCTTCCCTGAAGATTTATTTTGGCAAGCAGCTTGTAGAATTGACTGGCTACATGATTGTAACAGGAGGAAACAAGGATTCTGGGATCAATGTACTGAAGGAGCAAGAACAGGATGTAGATAAAGGAGCCTCTTGGGCATCGTGGCATCTACTTTGTATGCAGAGATGGTGCGCTGCTTTGTGAATGGGAGTGTGATATAATGCATGTAGCACCTGTTGATAATGCCATAAAATGCTGTAATTGTATACATTGTTCTAGACAGATGGTTTAAAAGGTGAGGATGTTGGCTGGGAGTGATGGATGTGTGTGGTTCAGTGATTTTGAAGGGCAGAACCACAGTCATCTGGGCTTTGAGAAGGAGCAAGAAAGAGAACTGCTGGAGGGCTGATTGCGGAAGGTGATTATTGCTGATTGGGGAGGGTTTGTTTGCCTCTTGCTGACTGGTGGCCCACCTTCTGCTGGTTCAGCCTTGAACTGTAAGGCTCCTCCTCACCAGAGACAGAACATAGTCAGTTGGGCTTTGAGAAGGATCAGGAACGAGAACTGCTGTGTGACTTTTGTCAGGCTTGTAAGATGCATCAGTGCACAAAGGACATTCTAGAGTGAAGGAATTCACTTGGAAGGTGACGATGAATGCTCGTGGCCCATTTGCATTCAACTGCAGGGAATCTGCCATGTTCCTTTTCCTCCCTGATGACAAGGTGGACTTCACTTGTCAGTAGTGTGAACTGGTGGGGCTCTTAGAAAAAATGGTTTGGAGCCTGAAGGAAAGGATCACTATACTTCATGAGATCAAGAAAAGGGAGAATTTCCTTTAACAGAAGCTATGAGACCCTGCATAAGGATGGGGGAAACAGTCAAAGAGACAACACGGTGGTTGACTTTCCTAATGAGCCTCTAAGAGATACAGCACAAGCCTAAAGACCTTCAGCAATATGGCACTTACTATTCTTGGAACTCAAGAGTTGATACCAAGCCCTTGAACTGGAGACATAGTCGGAAGCACTGGAAGAGGAACAATCACAAATAGAAGAGAGACAGACTGAGGAAGATATGGAAGTACAAAGAAATGGCAGTGGAAGGAAATGAAAGCGTTCGTCATCAGCGACTCACTGTTAAGGGGCCAGAATGTCATGTGTCCAGGCCTCACCCCTTCGCCAAAAAGGTGTGTTGGTTGTCAGAAGCAAAGATGAAAGATACTGCAGACCAGATGCCAGAACTGATCATAGATTAGTATCCATTTGTGATGGTTCACATGGGAACCAACAGCACAGCTGTTAATACAATCACAAAATTAAGGCAGAATATGAAGTTCTTGTGAGGAAACTGAAGAGAATGGGGGCATAGGTGGTGTTCTCTTCCATCTTTCCGGTCAGAGGAAGAGGATGTGACAAGAACTGAATACAATGGAGGTGAACCACTGGCTCTGCTGGCAGGAATTATTTGGATTTTGGGACCATGGGCTAGGTTTTTGGGAAGACAGCCTACTATCAAGCAAAGGACTTCATCCATCAAGGTCAAGGAAGAATGTGTTTGGTAGAAACCTGGAAAGATTCATCAGGTGACCTTAAAACTAACACCACAAGGGTTAAGGAGTCAAACAACATAGGAGAGCAAACAGTTGAGGTCTATTTGGGAGTCTGTTTGGGAGGACCAGGACAAAAGGAGCCGATGGTGGGCAGCTTCAGTAGAAATGCCCAAGACATAGGCAATGAGAAGAAGGAACTTGAGCCTCTAATGCAGACAGAGGGATATGATTTAGTAGGCATATAAAATATTTATTGGGATAATTCCCATGACTGAAATGTAGTAATGGATGGATATGAGTTGTCCAAAAATCCTGAAGAGGTCAGAAAAGAGGCAGAGTGGCACTTTACTTGAGGAGATGGTTTGCTTGTGAGGAAATACTGAAGGAGGTAGGTGATGGCCATTGGGAGGGCAGGAGCCAGCCTGTGGCTGCGGCAAACAGCTCAGCTGGCAAGCAGCACCCCAGCATGGAGGGAGCACTGTAGGTCAGCCCTCAAAGAGACCAAAGCTCAGTGTGAGCTGAGGCTGGTCAGATAGGCTCACTGCAACAGGAAAAGCTTCAAGTACACACAGAAAGTAAAGCTTCAAGTACACACAGAAAGAAACACAGGTTAAAGAGGTGATAGGCCCGCTTATGGGTGAAACTGGAGAAACTCTGACACAGACAGAAAGCAGAAAGACTCAGTGCCTATTTTGTAGTAGTTCAGCAGTAAATGGCCTGTATGACCCCTTCTAAGTCTACATAATTATAGAATCATAATGAACATGAACCACTTGAGAGAGTTGGATGAGAGGGTATGATAGGGGGAAACTTGTATGTTAGAGAGAGGTTAAGAAAAATGGCCATTTGTTTTAGATCTTTTAATGGTAACGTTCACTGTAGTCTGCCTGAGTTACCAAATGGGGATCGAGTTGACTGAATGTGCCAAATTCCGTATGCTGAATTCAGATAATAAATGAAAACAGGGGTGGGTTTAACCAGATAGCAGCACATTCTGAAGCATTTATCAGTGTATGATACAGGGATTAATCAAAAAATGTTTTTACACAGCACATAACATCTCATGAAAGTAGTAATGTTACTTGCCAGTTACACCCTCAGGTTCTTTTACGATACATCTACACTCACACGTGAGCAGGCATATAATGTGCTTTGTACTTACACAAGGCTCAGTACTACTTTTAAAAGCCCATGTTCTTTATACCCTCTGACTGGTGCCAAGCAAACCGAGCACTCAATGTTGTTATAAAATACTGAGTAAGTCAAGATGTGGGGTTTTTATATTAGCTTAGGTGCCCAAGGATAGATAATACATTTCTGCTTTTACAGTGCCAGTACATTCACCTTCATGAAGAAAGTAGTCTACTTTCCAGGCAGGATAGCTTCCGCTAGATCTTTGCCTCACTGGCTGATTTCATGAGGGCAGCTGCATTCTGGTTCTTTTCCAGCTGGGTGGTACTTTAAGGTCCTCACTCAAGGGCAGGAACTGTTCATAGAATTTGACTAACATCTGCACCACAGCTATCTTTCAGCTTAAATAATGAAGATTCTGCTTGATCTGCTTTCTTAAAGCAGCCATGCGCTCCTTCAGCAGTGTGTTTGGTCTGAAGATTTCACTGCCTGCATCGCATCTCCTGCACATGTGCAGTTCTGGCTTGATCACAATTTGGGCAACTTTGCCTGCATCCCTGTGTATTCAGAGTTCATGGGGAATTCTGCCTTTGGCTGCTATCATAGGGTAGAAAACATGCCCTTCTGATTGTGACAATATTTTTGATTGATTTTTCCCTCCAGCGATTTTAATCAGAAATGCATATTCAAATTAGCAAAGTATGCAGGTGGTCACTTTATACGTCATTTCTGCAATAACTGATACATTTTTCAGTGAGTCTCATCTGTTAGTTTCTGGACTAGAATCAGAGTTTCATGCTATTCACTAATAAAATAAAAGGAGTGTTATCTTTTATCTACTTTTTAAATATATTAGTACGGGCAGTGGAATTTGTAATGATTAAAATGGCTATTTAATTGGATCTCTATTCATATTAATGTATAACTGAAAAAACAGTTGATGGTAACATGTGTGCAAGGTTTTTTTTAATGTAATAGTTGTCTGCAGCAGAGTAGATGGCCTATAGTACATGCTAAACAAAATTACACCTTGATTAATAGGTCTGTTTGGGACCATAGTGTCAGATGGTAACCTCAGCTTCCATTCTGGGTGACTTTGGTCCACCTTTCTTTCCTTGTTTTCTGTGTCCACCTTTATGCATTCTCCAAGACCTCTTCTTTATCCACTTTCTCATCTCCACCCTTGCCTCAGGCACTTTCCTCTAGTCCTATCCAGCTATAAATGAACTGGAGGCTCCCTTGCCGTCTTCTGACGTTTGTTTGACCCAGTTTTCCCTGCTCTCTGAAGCCGCTGTCGACAGGGTCCTGGCTGCTGTTAGACCTACTACCTGTCCTCTGGATCCGTGCCCCTCCTGGCTTATTAAAGCTTGCCGGGCGGAGCTACGACCCCACCTGTTGAATATCATTAACAGCTCCCTTGAGCAAGGAGTTTTTCCAGGTGGGTTGAAGGAGGCAGTGGTCCGCCCACTCTTAAAAAGACCATCATTAGATTCTGGAGATCTGGCCAATTACCGCCCCGTAATCTTTCGTTTCTGGGGAAGGTAATTGAGAGAGTGGTGTTGGAGCAGCTTCAGGGCTTTCTGGAGGACACATCGGCCTTTGATCCCTTCCAGTCCGGCTTCCGTGCTGGGCATGGGACGGAGACTGTTCTTGTCGCCATCACGGACATGCTCCGTATGCAACTTGACCGGGGCGGATCGGCGCTGCTGGTGTTGTTAGATCTTACCGCAGCGTTTGATGTGATCGACCACGATCTTTTGACCCACCGCCTGGCCGCTTCTGGGGTGCGGGGCACTGTCCTTCAATGGATTGCCTCGTTCCTCCGGGACCGGACCCAGCAAGTGTGGTGCTGGGACCAAGCCTCCCAAAGGTGCCCACTTCAGTGTGGTGTGCCCCAGGGAGCGCTGCTGTCCCCGCTATTATTTAACATCTATATGCGACCCCTTGCTCAGTTGGTACGGAGCTTTGGGCTGACCTGTCATCAGTACGCTGATGACACTCAGCTCATTCTGTTGATGGAGAGGGGAACGGTCATCGCCCCTGTGGCTCTCCAGCATTGTTTGGAGGAAGTTGCTGGTTGGTTGAAGCAGAGCAGGCTAAAACTGAACCCGTCTAAGACGGAGATCCTCTGGCTGGGGCGGGAGGGAGGGGCTGGGGATTTCCAGCCACCGGTGTGGGAGGGGGCTACATTGGCACCGGCCTCCTCCGTTCATAGCCTGGGGGTCCACCTGGATTCGTCTCTTTCAATGGAGACCCAGGTGGCCCATGTAACCCGGGTTGCGTTTTTCCATCTTCGTCAGGCCCGGCGGCTGGCCCCTTTCCTCTCTCAAACAGACCTGGCCACTGTGATCCATGCAACGGTCACCTCCAGGCTAGATTATTGCAACTCACTCTACGCAGGCCTCCCCTTGCGTCTGATTCGGAAATTAAAATTGGTCCAGAATGCGGCGGCACGTTTGCTCACAGGAGGTGCCGCCAGAGACCGTATCTCACCTGTGCTGTGCCGCCTGCACTGGTTACCAATTGAATTCCGAATCATTTTCAAGGTGTTGGTTTTGACCTTTAAGGCCTTGCACGGCCTGGGACCTCCATACCTACGGGACCGTCTTGCCCCACATGTCCCAAATCGGCTTCTGCGCTCAGGAGAGGCAAATTTGCTGGTGATCCCTAGCCCCGCAATGATGCGGCTGACCTCCACTCGGGCCAGAGCTTTTACAGCTCTGGCCCCTGCCTGGTGGAATGCTCTACCTCCAGCTACGCGGGCCCTGCGGGATCTTAAAGAATTTTGCAGAGCCTGCAAGATGGAGCTGTTCCACCAGGCCTTTGGGGGGTCCGGCCGCTGATGCTCCTCTCTCCTCTCTTATAACATCTGTGGACCCTGCTGTTCCCCCCCCCTTCTCCTCCCCTTTTTCTTTTTAGGGGATTGCTAGTAGGTCGCCATCGTTAATTTTGATATTAGGATGCTGCATTTTAATGGGGTTAATTTTAGCATATAGAGCTATATTTAACTTTGATTTTATTTGTGCTCTATTTGTTTGTTCTGTTCGCCGCCCTGAGCCCTTCGGTAGAGGGCGGTTTATAAATACAATAAATAAATAAATAAATAAAAATAATCCATCTGAGCTCAGATGTGGGAAATTGTAAGCGGAGAGGGATATTTGAAAGTTTTCCATACCTCTCTTACCCATGATAGCAAAACAGCTCAAATGAAGAACATTGATAGACCAATTTAGTAGTGACATACTGTGATTGAGAAGGGCTTGTATGCTTTTTATATGGCACTTGACAGAGCAGAGTAAAGCACAAGAGATGAGCCCCTTCCTCAAGAATCTTATATATTTGTATGAAAAAGGGAAAAGGAATATCAACAAAAGAGGAAGGCAAGCAAATGCAGTTGTAGGTACTTCAGCTTCTCTTTTATTGTGGTTGAAGGTTAAGGGATGAAGCCAAAGGGTTTGTAGGAAAGCAAGAGAAAGAAGAGAAAAGGGTCACCATGTAGGCATCCTGGAAGGGAATTTTGGCTATCACGTTCAGCAAGGGGGGATGAGTTGGGCCATTAAGGCAGAAAAGTTGCTCAAGAGAAGACAAACAGTGAATTGTTCAATGTATTACTGCAAATGCTGCATGCTAGTTAGGCACATCTACATGTTGTTGCTCGGTGTGCCAAGTGGAAAGCAAGTAAATTATTCAGCACAAATATCAGAGGCCTATCCCCGCCCACACAGGGAGAGAAAATTGCAGTGAGATGCAAGGATTTTTATTTCAGTGCATCTTCTTCCAAGTGCCAAAAGCCCCTGGTAGATTCTGATGAAAAAGTGAAACCTAGCACAACAGCTTGCAAACCTATTTAGTTATCGTTTCATTCAGGAAAATCCAGATCTTGTCCTGCAGGTGGCTAGATTAAAAATTCAGTATGCTGTTCTCCAGATAAGCCTTATGATTTGTGTACATTTTCCTGCTTGTATATATCGTTCTGGCCATCTCTTTGAGGTTTCCATTAGTGTAAGACAAATCTCAGGGGCCTTTCCCTGCCCACACTATACAGGGAGAGGTTTACATAGCTGTAGTAATGTTTGAACAAATTTGTTTTCCCTTAAGGCACGCATTCTCCGGTGGGAGGGTTTTCTACAAATTGGTTTCTTGTTGATGGGCAGCATGAGCTGATGCTGGGTGTGCTTACTGTGTTGCAGCTGAAGCAGAGACGCCAGTAGACATGGAGACAATTAACCTGGACCCAGAAGCTGAGGTAATGCAGGTTTCATTTATGTTGTAACAGCATATGGGAAGGGGTAACATACAACTCTCAGATATGGGTTTTTACAGTCCTGGCAAACTTTTATTAGTTTCCTTTTATGGAATTCCTTTTTCAGAGGAATGGCTTTTCAATCTGAAGCAGTTGTGTTACGAGGGGAAAATGTTTTTCAAGAAGACCTGGGTCACAACAGTACCAAACCTGGAGCAGAGATCTTCAGAGATTTTTTCAGTACCAAACCTGGAGCAGAGATCTTCAAAAAAAGGCTTCTGGTGATTGGTGCAGACTTCCCTTAGCTTGCTGAGTAATTGGTCCATGTGTCATTTTACAGGAGAGTCTGAAGAAAATGTACATGGCATTTTGCCAGAAGGATCTCAGTCCTAAAAGCTGCCTGTTGGGCCTGTTTGCTTTTACAGATGTGCAAAGCTGTTTGATGCTGTTTGAACACTTATCTCACTACCATCTCGCCATGACAGAACCAGGCATGGCTTTTCAAATAGGACACTTTTAAATAGGTATGGTTGAGGTAGAATAGCTGCACTGAGAATAAAGCTTAAAATGTACCTGGATTAATAAAGAATTAATGCTGCATATCCATGAGCTTTACATCTGCTGGTGAAAATGTTTATGTGGGCTAAGTCGTCAAGGGCCGTGGAAATCATCCGACGAGGCTGCACTGGCTTCACTGTATCCACTTCACAAATCACCAGGAATAGATGAGATGTCAATGAAGCTATTGCAAGTCACAGAAGTTCATCAAAATCTGAACAAGAATACGCCAACCAGCATAGAAAACAAGACAATGACCCACAGGCTGCAAAGACTGCAGCAACTAGTAGTGAAAACTGGTTGAAGGAATGTTGACAATTTGAGATATGTGCATTAGTGGCAAAAAAAAACCCAGTGAAGACATGAAGCAACTCCTGATGAAGATTAAAGCAGACAGTGCCAAAGCAGGACTACAGCTAGACATCAGGAAGACAAAAGTAATGATTGCTGAAGAATTATACGAGTTTAAGTTCGATGATGATGAAATTGAAATTGTTCAAGATTTTCTATTCTGTGTCTTCATCATAAGCCAAAAGGAAGACTGCAACCAAGAAATCAGAAGGAGATTGAGTCTGGGAACGGCAGCCATAAAGAAGCTAGAAAAGCTTTTTAAGTGTAAGGATGTATTCACCATCATTCTCCTGTGCATTCCCAGAGAATTCCTAGACGATTTTTCCAGCATTTTCTTTTAGTCTACCAGCATTCCAAGGGAGCCCCTCTCCCCAGAGTGTGCCACTGACTGTTTCCCACCTAGTGGTCACATGTTCCAAGCAGAGGACTCCCCTTTCCCTCAGTTTCTTCTTTGCCATTGGGATACTGTGTTCCCCCAAAAATAAGACAGGGTCTTATATTAATTTTTGCTCCCAAAGATGCGTTAGGGCTCATTTTCAGGGGATGTCTTATTTTTTTCAATGATTTTGCACCGCACATGTGACCAGATCAGCTGTGCCCAGGAATCTGTAACTAGGGCTTATTTTTGGAGTAGGGGTTATATTTCAGTCATCCTCCAAAAATCCCCCCAAAAATCATGCTACGGCTTATTTTCGGGGTATGTCTTATTTTCAGGGAAACAGGGTAGTAGGATAATCTTCCAGTGTCTGTCTGTTTCTCATGAATCTGTTTTCCTTTTGTCTGGATCGTCAGTTACCTGGAAAAGACCTTTTAAAATGTTGCAGAAAGCAATCTTTAAGAAATATACCAAATGTCGCACACAAATGATGTCTGATGAACATTTATTCTGCTTTCTGTGCTTAGGCAAAGGGCGCATGATGACTTTATGTAAATTCTGTTTGCAGGTCGCCCCTAAGATCTATTAGGGCGTTTACTAAGTATGCGACCAGTCCAAGGGCTGCTGCACAGACAGAAAACCTTTACTGGCATATACCAAATAATTATGATTGAACTGTAAACAAAATTAAGAATAAGCCATAAGTACAAATTACAGATATAATAAGAAAACAATAGTTTATCTCCCCATCTTATCTTGGGCTGCTGTACATATCAATACCTAGATGATTGGTTAGTAGCAGTGCCATCTTTAGATGTTGAATCCATTACTCTGTGTCCTAGTTTCTGGGTAGCAGAAAACAAGCTTGCTCCCTTTTCAATATGACATCCCTTCAAATATTTAAACGTGACTATCATGTGAGCCCTTAACCTTTTCCTCTCCAGACTACACATGCCCAGCTCCCTAAGTCTCTCCTCATAGGGAGAGCTTCCATACCTTTTACCATTTTGATCGCTCTCCTCTGGACATGTTCCAACTTGTCAGTAGCCAGAACTGGACACATTATTCCAGATGAGGTCTGACCAACACAGAATAGAGTGTTACTATTATTTTCCTTTATCTAGCCACAATATTCCTATTGATGCAGGCCAGAATTGCATTGACTTCCTTAGTTACATCACACTATTGACTCTTGTTCAGCTTGTGGTCTACTAAGACTTCCATATCCCTTTCACATGTACTGTTGTCAAACCAGGTGTCGCCCATCTTATATCTGCGCATTTCCTTTTTTCTGCCTAAGTGTAGTGCCTTACATTTCTCCCTGTTGAAATTCATTTTGTTAGTTTTGATCCAGTTCTTTGATCTGTCAAGAATTCTGAATTCTGTCCTCTGTCAAGAATTCTGAATTCAAGAATTTTTGGATTTTGACCATGTCCTCTGGGGTATTAGCAACCCCTCCTCATTTGGTGTCATTTGCAGATATAATTAGCATGCCCTCTATTCCATCATCCAAGTCATTGATTTAAAATATTAAATAGTACTGCGCACAGGGCAGAACCCTGTGCCACCCCACTAGTCACTTCTCTCCAAGATGAAGATGTGCCATTAGTGAGACCCTTTGGGGTTGGTCTGTTAACCTGTTACAAATCTGCCTTACAGTGGCATTGTTTAGCCTATGTTTTACCAGCTTTTTTGCAAGAATATTATGCAGGACCTTGGTTTCTCTGTCTGGATAACTTGGAAATGCTTTTGACCTCTGGGCTTTCTTATTATCTGGATGATAAAGACCAGTCCTTCTTTGCATTAATTTCAACTATAAAATATGGAGGGGGGGCGAGCAAACTGACTTGTGTGCAGTAAACTGCAGTCTGTGAGCACTAAGATGGTTTATGGTTGTTTTCTTGCAGGATGTTGACCTGAATCATTTCCGAATTGGCAAGATTGAGGGTTTTGAGGTGCTCAAGAAAGTGAAGGTGAGGCTACATATAAAATATCAGCCATGACTTTCCACCTTCTCCAGGTGAGCAGGATGCTGCCATGAGAGAGAGAGTGCACAGCACAGTGCTTTGTTATATGTCCTCAGGAGTAACAATCTGCTGTGTTTTCCCAGCTAGGAAATTAGTAGTGTACTATGGCTAAAGTTCCATTCCTGGTCCTGAGGTTTCCCTGTTTGGGGACACATAGTTAGGCCCTCAAGAGGGTGCAGATGCAGATTAGGAGGGGAAACAGAAGTAATATTTGTAACTACAGCCTAAAATGTGTCTTTTCAAGACAATTAAACATGATGTAGAACTTGTATATCATTATTTTCTCCTCTTTTTTAATCTCGTCTCCACATGCTAGACTCTCTGTCTCCGTCAGAACTTGATTAAGTGCATTGAGAACCTGGAACAGTTGCAAAGTCTCCGAGAACTGGATCTCTACGACAATCAGATTCGGAAGATTGAGAACCTGGAAGCCCTGACGGGTCTTGAGTGAGTACTTGGACAAAAAGTGAAGAAGCCACTTGAGCTGTCTAAGAGAATACATCCAGCGTTCTTTTCACTGTGGTTGCCAGAGATAACTCATCAATCATCTGTCAGAATGACAAGCATTACTATAATGTGGATGCATTTAGTAATAAAACTTGGCCATAAATAGTCCCATTACAAATATGTGCAAGACAATACTTCATGCAAGATATATGGCTCAGTTTAGTTATCACGCTGATATATGCTAACCATAGTTTACATCTGAGTTGTACTGATAGTGTAGTGCTTAGGTGTCAAACTCATGGCCTTGCAGATGTTATGGACTACAGTTCCCATCATCCCCTGCCAGCTGGCAGGGGATGATGGGAACTGTAGTCCATAACACCTGGAGGGCCGCAAGTTTGACACCTGTGGTATAGTTGAAGTCTTTCTCTCCTGGTCCAGACATTTCTTAGTTGCTGGTTTCCCCAGCTGGGACCATTCAGCAGAGCACAGTAAGTTGATGATGATGATTATTATTATGGTACTTCCATTTATATATGGGAAACAATGAAAAGTGGTGAACCAAAAGGACAGCTAACCAGCTCCATGCAAATATCACACCAGACCATGCTGTGCACTAGCCATAGTTAGGAAAAACTATGATTTGGCTTGATGAGTTGGATCCAGCCCAGTTTTTTTCTGAAGAAGAAGAAGAGTTGGATTTATATCCCCCCTTTCTCTCCTGTAGGAGACTCAAAGTGGCTTACAAACTCCTTTCCCTCCCCCCCTCACAACAAACACCCTGTGAGGTAGGTGGGGCTGAGAGAGCTCAGAAGAACTGTGACTAGCCCAAGGTCACCCAACTGGCATGTGTTGGAGTGTACAGGCTAATCTGAATTCCACAGATAAGCCTCCACAGCTCAGGCAGCAGAGCGGGGAATCAAACCCGGTTTCTCCAGATACACCTGCTCTTAACCACTACACCACTGCTGCTCTCTGTTGGGTGTTTAATTATTTATTGATTTGTTTTTATTTTATTCTATTTTATGAGTTTGTCATTTTATTTTGCCAGCCATTTCAACTACTTTCTCCTAGGAGGTGGCATAAGCATTTTTAAAGAAATAAACTATTGTTCCTGTCTAATCTCACTGCATTCATAGGGCCTAGACTGAACTAACATAGAATGCAATTGCACTGTCAGGGAGAAACTTAGCCATGCCTTTCTGGCAATTTCTGTTGGTTCCTGTTCTCTCCAAGAATTGTTAAGGCTCCATTGGCACCATAGCCTTAGTTTCATTGAAATCATGCCATTAGAACATAAGAACATAAGAAAGAGCCTGCTGGAATCCATCTAGTCCAGCACTCGGCTACTCGTAGTGGCCCACCAGATGCCTTTGGAAGCTCACATGCAGGATGTGAAAGCAATGGCCGCCTGCTGCTGCTGCTGCTCCTAAGCACCTGGTCTGCTAAGGCATTTGCAATCTCAGATCAAGGAGGATCAAGATTGGTCCCGTAGTAATAGATCAACTTCGCCTCCATAAATCTGTCCAAGCTCCCTTTAAAGCTATCCAGGTTAGTGGCCATCACCACCTCCTGTGGCAGCACATTCCAAACACCAGTAACGCATTGCGTGAAGAAATGTTTGCTTTTATTAGTCCTTATTCTTCCCCCCAGCATTTTCAATGTATGCCCCCTGGTTCTAGTATTGTGAGAAAGAGAGAAAAATTTCTCTTGTCGACATTTTCTACCCCATGCATAATTTTATAGACTTCAATCATATCCCCCCTCAGACGTCTCCTCTCCAAACTAAAGAGTCCCAAACGCCTCTCCTCATAAGGAAGGAGCTCCAGCCCCTCAATCATCCTCGTTGCTCTTCTCTGCACTTTTTCTATCTCTTCAATATCCTTTTTGAGATGTGGCGACCAGAACTGGACACAGTACTCCAAGTGCGGTCGCACCACTGCTTTATATAAGGGCATGGCATTGATTGAATGTCTTTTAGTTCTGAGAGGCTTTTATGCTGTGCATGTTAAGTCAGAGAACTTCTTCACAGGCTAAAAACAGTTCTTGCTCTTGTGCGTTATTTGGAGAATGATGAGAAAATGTTATAGTTGGTTTTTAAAAATTGCGGGGGGGAGAGCTTAATATGGATCATGTGGCCCTTCTCTCATGTTCATTTTTGTATCCCACTTCTTTATATCATCTGTTTTCCTCTTGAGATTTCCTGAACTGAAGTGCATTCTGTTTTCCTGCTTTCCTCAGTACCAACAAACTACATTGCCTCCAGGGGCCTTTCCCCACTTCAGAAATGGTACATCATGTAATCCGCGCCCTTTACACTCCACTGCTTTCCAGCGTGGAAAAATGCTCCCCACAGCACTGTTTGCATCGTAACCCTTACCTAAATACTGTGCGGGTTGGAAATGAAGCATTCCCCAAGACCGCGCATTTGGTGGAACGGGGGTGTGTGTGTCTCTCTCTCTGTTGTGATTGGATGTTGTACCGCTTTTGAGGATTTTTTCCCCCTTCCTGAAATAGATGTGGATTCGTTGCCCTGTAGACACGCCCTGCTGTTGCCTGATTGGTCAGGAGCACACACGTCACAGTGAGCGGCGTGAAATTCAGTATCGTGCTAGCTGCCGAAGTTCCCCACAACCCCGCGCCCAGCACGCAGTTTCCCAAAAGTTGCTGTTCAAAACAGCAGCAAAATTGACACGTGCTGAGGAGCGGGAAGAGTGGCAAATTCGGGGTGACTGCGCTGTCGCCGCTGGCGTGGTAGGGAGTGCTTGAAAACCCCAGGTCATTTGACTGGGTTACCGCGCAACAAACAGTGAGTGGGGAAAGTCCCCAGGATTACTCTAGATTCACACTCATTTAAAAAAACCCACTTTGTAATAAGAACCAACTAGTGTGAGTGTTACACTTAAACCATTAATCTTAGGTGAAGAACTGCAGAGGGTACAATAGGTATAAACTAATATTAATAAAAACAAACTATGTTTTAAGAATCTTGAAGCTGAGAATATTCAATTGCTTCTCTTAGCCTCCAGCCGAATAACTGGAAAAATATAAATCAGTTAAAGGAAAATATACAGTCTTATCAGTAACATCTTGCTTTCTGAATCACCACTTTATATATCCTTGCTTTTCTAGCATTCTTCCTACAGTAATCTTTTTTTCCCAAAGAACCTTACCATGTTCTTCTCTTTTCTCCCCTCAACCTGTCCAATATATATCTCCTCAGTCACATTCCCTTGTCCAGTCAGAACAGTTTACTCTCTGTGCACGCATTCAGTCACTCATTGTCACTCCTTACACACACCTTTCCCTCCTTCCCTACCAGCCTCCTCACCTTTTAAGTTGTTTGTCAAGAATTATGTAGACAGTTCACAACATTTAAGAGCATTATTTTCATATCTTATATGCAGTAAATGACAGGGCCCTTCTTTGATTTTTCTTGGTAAAAAGAGTACTGTCGCTACTATAATTCCTACTGCTCACTACTCGTACGTATGTTACAGTGGCAGTGTATTTCAGTTTAAGCTTAAACTGGGGATTCCCAGGTTCAGACCGTCCTCAAGCTTCAAAACTCATTGAGTCACCATGATCCTTCAGCTCTCTCCATCTCTTCTACCAAAGATGGTGAGGATAAAATAAGAACCAACCCTCTGCATGGCACCTTCAGTTTCATGCAGGAAGTATACAAATGTGATGTTGTCTAAGACTACTGAGGTGTTTTCTTTCCTTCCTGTTAGGATCCTGGATATTTCATTTAATATTCTACGGAACATTGAAGGGCTAGATCAGCTCACTCAGCTAAAGAAACTCTTCCTGGTCAACAATAAAATCAGCAAAATTGAGAACCTAAGCAATCTACAGCAGTTACAGCTGTTGGAATTGGGATCTAATCGAATCAGAGTAGGTATTTGCTTCTTCCTATTGTTTGCTTCCTAGGTCCAGTTGGCAAATGGCTCATGTCAGACAAGAAAATGGAGGAATACTGACCTTCAATTACAGATCAGCTACTGTGATAAAATAGTGACTCAGACAGCCAAAGAAACCCTGAGAGAGCTGTGATCCATATCGCTTTTAAATTGTCTTCTACTTTCTGTTAAGAGATACAATGCCTCTTTCTAATTCAAGGGAAGAAAGTAATGCATCACAGTGTACAATTAATTATGATTCTCTTCTCCTAAGCAAGCACATTGAGGGACTCTATCACAAATCAGGATCCAGATTTTGAAAAGTAGCTTTTAAAAAGCCTTTTCACTTTGCAGAGGGTAAAAAAAGGCAGGTTGCAGAATTGGGGCTGGAGGGAAAGGGGAAGACAGCAAGGTAATGAAAAATAGGATCATTTGATAATCCACAGGAAAGGTGTGATTCTGATTGTAATTAGAGCTCATGAAATCAGTTGCAACTCATGATGACAGATCTCAGATTAAAACTTTACAAAATAATAAGTGAGGTGATAAAAAAATCAAAGCAGACTCAGCCTAGCAATTTGATAGGTAGCATGCATCCCCTTCTTTTTAGTCTTTGGAGAATTTCTCTTAAGGCACAGCTAATTTTTCCCTCTAATCACAATGCTGGCCATGTCTCCACCATCCACCTTCCAATCAGCTGTTCTGCCAAGTGGTATCTCATTGTTCCACGTGGATTCCCAGAATGTTAATTATCAACCATTTCTGTTAATGGGTTCATGGTACCACTTCTTCTGATCTAATGGTTCTTTTAAAAGAATTTCATTACATAGACCCTCTGGAAAGCTATAAATATCAAGGATGCAGCCTTAAATTTGAAACTGACTTTTCTTGAGTACTTCGATAGCTTAAGTGCATGGGCAGTCAGTGATTCTAGGACCCTGGGCAGAACTTGTAGATGGAGCCCCAGAAACACTAAGGTGAGGAGCAGAAGGGCAATTAATAATAGAATGGGAGGGGGAGATTGTCCTACAGTGTATTGCCGTCCCTCTGTGCTGCCTGAATCTCAAGACAGTGCAGGGGATTAGATGAAGGAGAGTCAGAGAACCCCCCAGCCAACCCCAGAGAACCTACCCTACAGCCAATCACTCTCCCCTTCCCCCCCCCCCAGGAGATCAGTAGTGATTCCACGCTAGCAAAAGACTTCAAGATGGCAGCTGAGGCAGCTTGCTGGGGGTGGGGGGGGGGCTGTCTGCAAAGAGCAATCCCAGAACAGCAGTCCACGCCCTGTGACTAAGATTGCTCCTACTTAATTTTACATTATGTGTTCATTCACCTTTCTTTGTCAAACCAGAGTAGGGACTGCCAGAATAATGCCATGGACATGTTGGTCCTACCTCAGTATCGCAGTACCTGAGTGGGTGAGGCAGTGTGTATTTCTTGGCAGTGTTTCAGTGTTCATCCGCTGGCGCTGTAAGTTGATAATGTGTTTGCTTACTAACGAAAAGATAGTTATAATACTTGCTGTGATCCTTTTTTCAGGCAATTCAGAATATTGATACGTTGACTAATCTGGACAGTCTCTTCCTCGGAAAGAACAAAATCACCAAACTCCAGAACCTTGATGCGTTAACAAACTTGACAGTGCTTAGCATACAGGTACCACCCCTGGACTTCTCATTGCATTTTTCATAGGGATGTCATTTAACATATCTGAATTTTCCTGTTTAAAAACCTTACAGAACTTGATTTTTAATTTTTTTTAAATTTGGGGCTGAAAATATTCTGGTACCTGTTTTCAGAACTGAGAATGTAGGCAGTAGTTATCTGGTGTGCGTTTTTCTTCTTTTTCAACAGGAGTTGTTCCAGCAGCTTGCTAAATGAATAGGTTCAACCATCTATGCTACACTAGAGAAGATAAAGTGAAATAGAATTAGGCTGTTTCTCTGTATAGAGTACAAAACTCATACATAGCATGTCTTATATCAATAGAATATTAAGACAGGAGGGCTAACTACCATATCCTCTTTTGTTACTTCAGAGTGTAGAAAGTCCTCAGACTAATCAGGGAAGGCCTATTGCAGTTCACCTTGATGCCACTTCTTATTCTGCTTTTGAAATACATACACCTGAGATGAGCTAATGAGAGACTTACTATACAGCTGTAGGATGATTTTCAGTGATTTTTCCCCAAAATATTTTATCACATTTTAAACATGATTTTATGAACTGCAGCTATTCAGGAATCTGACACTGATGTACGTCAATCATGCGTGAACACGCTTCACAAAAATAATCTGCACATTAAATGTTTTCAAATGCGTGCATCTACTGAAGTCACTCCAGGAAACATATCATAACTGCAAAATATTGTGTGAAAAGTAGACCGAAACCCCCTGGGCTTGGAAGTCTTTCTGGGTAGTCTGAGAAGTGATCTGTACATTTCTTCACAGTGAATTCTTTTCTAACACCTTTAACAGAGTTTTATGACCTCTCTAGAGCAATCGGTTGACCAAGATCGAAGGACTGCAGAATCTGGTGAACCTGCGGGAGCTGTATCTCAGTCATAACGGCATAGAAGTCATGGAGGGACTGGAAAACAATGTGAGCTGCTACTTGTTTTTATTTAATGATGCGGCACCACTAGCTTTTGATAATTATCTGCCTTTCTAATAGACACAGAGCTTCATGCTTGAGATCATTTGGCATAGCCAATAAAGCAGGACAGAAATCCTCTAATATTTTCCTGGATAAAAATGCCTTCAGTTCTTCATAAATGTGTAGTTTAAAATTTAAAGGTATTTATTATCCATTTGGGGTTTACGAAAGAATGAGCAGTTGTTTTCAGAAGCCATTGTACATTGTGTGCTGAAATGGTAGGTCGCACTATGTAGACAAAATCACTAAAAGTCCACACAGTGCTAACTGCGCACAGCCTAAAATTACAGCATGAAAAGGGGCAATACATAGCATAAGTCTGATTTTTAGAAGAGCTTGGAAAAAAGGAAGCCAGTATATACTAATGGATTAAAATGAAGTCTTTTTCTGTCAAGGCACCTCGCCTTTGGAATGTGCTCCCCTGTGAAGTTCAGTTGATACCTGCTTTAACTGTCCTTCAGGTGCCAAAACATTACTTTCTATGCAGGTTTAACTGAGGGTTTCTTCTCTTTAAAAGCTGTTTTCATGGTTTACTAGAAGGAGACTCTTCTGAGGACTCTGTGATGGATATAATTTTAGGATGTTCAATGTTTTGTTTATTTAGAACATTTTATTCTGCATTTTCACAAAGTTTGGGCTGTCAAGATGGCCAATAGTTAATAAAAATAAACACACACAAACACATACTACACAACAATTAAAAATGCAAGCAAGGATTGTCAATGAGGGAATGCCAAATGAAGCAAATTGATTTTCACCTGCAGGCAGAAGATAATGAAAGGCAATAAGAATGCTGTTTTTATATCACTGGCTTGTTTATACAATGATAATTGTTTTAATTGTATTGTTTTACTTAATGAGCTGTCTTGACTAGATTTCTGGAAAAGTAATATATTAATTGTCTAAACAAATAATCAAATCAGTGTTCATTGTTTTCATTGTTCTCTCCTATTGCGGATAAGACTTTTAACCTCAGATGCCTCCATGATTCGGTACTGTGAAAATCCCATTCTGTTAGCATTCTGGAATATGAGTTTTGCTTTCTTGGGCAGTGTGGTAGGTAGTTCCACACCACTCTGTAGATTAGAAATGTAGCATCTCATTTTAGTAATCCACTTATAATTGGATTGCAGCCTTCTTTTGCTACCAACCAGTTCATAATAATATAGCTTCCCTTTTCTTTACCCCAGAGCCAAGAACCTGTAAGTTTATGTACTGGGGCTGGGATCTGTAGCATATATATGGTTGCTGAACTCTGGATATTTTGCTATAGGTAATATCCTTTATAATGCAAAGGGAACAAACCAAAATCCAGGCTAAAGTTTTTTGTGTATTTGTTTTAGAATAAGCTTACAATGCTGGACATTGCAGCCAACAGGATCAAAAAGATTGAAAATATCACCCATCTAACAGACCTCCAGGAATTTTGGGTAAGTTGAAATAGGGAAAGGGAAAGAGAGATTCTAGCTTCCACCTGCTAATCAGTTCCTTGAACTAACACATATGTTAATGTTCCCAGACTTCTCCCAGAATTTGTAATAGAATTTTAAATTCAAGCTTTCATTCCAAGTGGGCAGAAGGCAGGAATCGGGTAAAGCTAATGCATTCATCGAACAAGACCTCAGGAACATTATAGTGTATCTGACTAAGCCCAGTAGTTTTTTTACAACTTCTACTCATATATTGTTCAGGAGACCCAAAAAATGTCAAGTACAGATTGGGCTTTAGAAATAGTCTCAGTTTGTTCTGTAAAGAAACCTTTTGTGCTACATTTTAAATGTTTTCTTTCTTTCCCTGTTAAGCCCCTTCCTTCTCTCTCTCTCTCTCTCTCTCTCTCTCTCTCTCTCTCTCTCTCTCTTCATCTCATAGAAATCCTTGTTTAGTTCACATACTCTTCCCCCCCCCCCCTCAATACAAGCTGGCTCCACAGGTTACCTGCTCATCCCTGTTCTGTGTGTCCCAATAGTATCATGCTTGTACTTTGTCTTTTTTTCTCTTCCTGCACTTCAGAGTTCTCTTGGTTATCCTTCCCCTTCTGTACCCAGCAGTGATTCCTTTATCCCTTCTTTTTCCTACATACAAATTTAACCTAAATTATTTTTCCAAAAGTTGTTACTTCAGCTTCCCACAAGAATAAGTATATTTTCTGTTTTTGTGCTTCCTGGTATTATGAGATCCTGGCAAATACAAGGGATTGTATCCAGAATTAAATCTGTGGACTTCCCACTTTCCTCTTTGTTCCAGTAGTCTTCTCTGACTCCTGGAAAGAGCATTCTTCGGGTTGTGGGATCTGTGTGGAGGAACAGTGTGGAGGTTCAGGAGAGGACTACTGTGAGGAGTGATGAAATCATCCCCTCCTGTCTTCCATGAGTGGAGCTCTGCTGATGGAAGAGGGAAGACGGGGCAATCTCATTCTTTCCCTTCTCAGCACCGTGCTGCGACCTGCACAGTGGATCCAGTAGATGAGTCCCGCGACTCTAGGAATAATCTTTCCAAAGCCTGGAAAAAGCTGCCGGAATGGAGAGGAATGCACAGCACTTCTGCACGCTAACAGTGATACACTGCTGGATATAAGCCCTTGAAGAGCGCTTCATTTCCACGGTCTCCTAACTAGCATGAGAAAATGACCTTTAAAGAGTGAATAACTGTAATTTTTTAGTAAAAAATTCATGCAAACAGCCCCAGTTTCATAGTTGAGGGACGGGGGGCGGGGGTGCAGACAGAGTTAATTTTACAAGCTGGCTTGGCCTTGAATTTATGCAAAGATTAGAAAACAGAACAGCAGGTTTACTCTCTTTTATTTCACTTTGTTTTGCAATGAAGTGATTTTTAGGCAAGGGTGTAAATTAAGTGTCTACAGCCTGGCAGATACAGATAATAAATGTTGTGCCTTTAAAAAAACTGCTGTGAGTTTGTTTTTTGTGTGTTTCCCTCCTAGATGAATGACAATCTCATTGAGAGCTGGAGCGACTTGGATGAATTGAAAGGAGCCAAGAATTTGGAAACTGTTTACCTAGAGCGAAACCCCCTGCAGAAAGATCCGCAATACCGACGCAAAATCATGCTGGCCCTTCCATCTGTCCGGCAGATTGACGCCACCTTTGTCCGCTTCTGAGCCTTCTCCTGGCCCTTTTCCCCTTCTTTCTTCCCAAAGTGTCACAGCTGGGACTTTTATCCGCACTGCACCCTCTGTCTTCAGTCCATTGACACTTAAAGAGCAAAAGGCCAACAAAGAGCACTGAAATCCGACCTTGCATATAATGCACACTCTGTTGTCGTTTTTGAATATTATTATTAAACCTTAACATGTGAGATTTCCTGGTTGTGACAGTGTCTCTTCCTGTTGAGCAGTGCAGCAGCAAGTTTGTCTTCTCATAAGCAGCATCTTCTGTCTGAAAAGCAATAAGTCTGTCCTTGGAATCACAAATCCACTGGTCTCCCAAGCTCCTTCCTGCTTGCAGGCAGTAGCAGTAATCTTCAGAATAGCAGCAGAGCTCTGCCAAGCACTGAAATAAAGCAGGTGTTAGCTTTATCAGAGAGAAGAGCAATCCTTTATTCTGTCCCCTTCCTTAAGCTGAGCACAGGCAAGGTACCAGCCAGTACCTTTCTAATGACTGTAAAAGCAATTAGTTGTAAATAGAGTGCATTGTCAAGTATAGCAGCTTTCACTAGACTCCACTTGTCTGTTCAAGAGCTAGACTGTTGCTTACATCTGTCAATATTTGCACTGAAGAGGATAGTTGTTCATATCCTTGTTCCCTTTGCACAGTCGCACCTTTGTTCATTGTTCCTCCATTTACCATTCCACCCATCTGATCTGAAAGCGGAATTCCTGTGAGAAGCAGTCGGGCAGGTTGGAATAGCCAGTGTCATATGAGTGCACTGTGCACCACATGTAAACTTAGGACTGTAGCATGAATGCTGTAAAATTCAGTAAAGCAAGCTATACTCGACGAGTGTGTGAATTTCACCTTGTGCTTCTGGATTCAAGACTGAGGGGAATCTTACAAAGGATTATAACTATAATTTTGCCTATCATTATGGATAGAGAAAGGTGGTCAGGCTAATAACTTTCAGGTGGTCAAGCTCTAATAACTTTCAGGGCAGCCCCAACCCTATCAGATAGGCACGGAAGATGCAGCTTGGAAGATCCAATATAGACATGAATTTGAAACTTTTTTTCAGGGAGGCAGTTGGGCATGGCTCTTGAGTGTGTGAGCAGTCAGATGAATTGTTCTCCCCCTCTTTTTGTAAAAGCAAAGATCCCAGGAGTGGCAAATAATACAAAAATTGTCTTCTGACGAGGCTGCAGCTGATGAAGTCTCTTTGTTGTTTTTTTAATTATATTTTCATCTTTCTCTAAGTCTAAGGAGTTGAAGGCAATCTAGAGTGAAATTTGTGAATGAGAGTGCCGCTACTTTTTTCAGGAAAAATTTGTTTGGCTGAGTGGCCATTTCTGGTGCCCTAGCTTGTGCTGTAGCAACTTAGAGTAAAGAGAGTTCATTTTTGACCTCATGGAATTTCAGTGTTTATTGATTAACATGTCAAGGAAGACAAAATTTGTGACTCCAAGTCTGACAAAGCCAAAAGCTTAGTGTTTTATTTTGTATCTTGCTCTCAGTGTTATAATACTCAGGCTTAAGAAAACAAGAGAGGATGCTAATTGAAGAAAGGCAGATGAAACTTGCAATATCCCTGCAGGAAGCAGTATGGTTCCACAGGGCCTATAAGACAGAGCTGTTCCACCAGGCATATAGTTAAGGCAGCTATTCCATCTAGGACTCTCCGTTCCCTCACAACCCTTTTTCCTCTCTTTCCCTCCTTCCCTTCCCTGCCTTTCCTCCTCTTTCCCTCCCCCCCGATTTTTTCCCCTTTCCTTTTCCCTTTCTTCCTTCTCCCCTCTGTTCATTTAACCTACTCTCTCAATTATGTTGAAGACACTTTTGCTATCTCTGGAAATATGGGAATTGAAATGGGATTTTACGTAACTGAGATTTTAATCTGTTAAATTGAGATTGTTTATGAATGTTGGAGCCACGCTGAACCCATGCAGGGAGGGTGGCACACAAAACTAAAATTAAATGGATAAATAATATTTAGAGCAATGTTATGTTTATGATCACTTTCAAATATGAAAAAAGCTAGGATCTGGATATAAATGTCAACCAGTCTTCGCTTAGTTCTTGAAGAGCTTGGAAAAATCCATGCCTTGCAAAACCAATCTCACCTAAAGTTGTCCTTCGGCGTTTTCCTCTGGGAAGTAAATAAAGCAGGCATTCTTCTGTGTAGTTCTATGGTGCTTCTCTAATTATAAGCCACTCCTGATACCTTTAACTTTCAACAGAAAATCCACCTGTTTCACTTAGTTGCTTGTGGAAGGTGAGCACTCAACTTGCTTTGATGGTTTCAGTGCAGTCTCCTGAATGCATTTCTTAAATTCTTTCCATCACTCTTCAATTATGATTTCATAGATGAGATCATCAGAACTCTTGAGCCAGCAGCAGAAGGTAGATAGATGGCTGTCTGTGTAGCTAAGGTGCCACTTGTAACTTGGAAGAAACTCTTTTAAATGTGTCTTGCTGTAGGTCTTCTGGCTAGCATTGCTAATTAGTGAGGGTTTTTTGGTCCCAAACTTTCTGTCTTTAGAATACAGAATATGATTGATATTTCGCAAGCAGTCATGTTAAGAGCAATGCGTAAGTGTGTGGCAGTAAGGAGGGCTACGTGAGTACATAACTGATTAGCTTTCTACAGTCTTATGTATCTTTCCTAGGAGATCATTTATGTGACTGTGCGGCCCACAGAACTTCTTAAATTTATATAGGATCACAGCCCGGTGCACTTCTCCAATTAAAGATGTTGGGTAGTATTTAAAAAGGAGGCTGCATTAAATTTTTCTTTGCAATGGCAATTAGAAAGATCATCCCCAATTCCAGTAACAGTTTTTGCAGTATTTGGTCATTGTCAGAGACTTCTGGGGAGGGTGGGGTGGGGGACATATAACTCTTTGGCAATTTATAAACAAATCCTTTGTATGTGAAGCCTACTACCAGTTCCAACATCTTTTCCACACTGCCTATCTGGTAAAAGCAAATGTTCAAATTTTTCCCACAAATCCTGTGCTGCATGTTTTCTTCAGTGTTCTGGTGGCAGATTTTGGAAGCCTTGGCTTTATGAAGTATGGTTGTGTTTACTTGCCAGAATGGTCCCTTAAGAGGATAATAAATGTCTCCAGTCTTGGAGATCTTGACCAACAATTCATGTACATTGCCTGGCTGTGTAATTTTGCATTTACTGTGAGATGATGGTAAAAAAGTAAGATTAGATTACCTGTTTCAAAACTAGATACTGCTTATAGTTCTGAACCTATTAAGTCCACAATCTTGTCCATGCTTACATGGGAATAAGTCTAGCAGAATTAATGGACAGACCTTTTGAGTAAATGTGCTCAGAAACAATCTTGAGATTGCATATCTGGCACGTGGCCTGACTAAAAGGACATTCCTGGTCAAAAGGACATGTTTATAGAGTTCTGCCCCCCCCCCCCCAAAGATAGCAACACTAAGGGTCACCTGCTTTCTGAAAATATTCAAGTTTAAGTGTTAGACTACACTACCATGCATCTCTGCGTCAACAATGGGTTGTGGTTTGTTTGTTTTGCGAGGGGTAAGTAGTGATCTGTTTCCTGTTTATTCCTTGCAGTTATGGGATAGTTGGATTTTTTTTGCTGTGTTCTATAAAAGTGATTATTAAATTTGCCTTTTGTTCTTCCTTTCTGCTGTCATTCATGTCTAACCTTTTAAAACTTGGAAGGTGTCATGCACCTCCCCTTCTCAAATAAATTTGTTCAGATGTGCAATTCCCAATGTTTTAATAGATAATTGATAATCGGTTTAACAATGTGTCAGTGAGGTATAGTGGTTGAACTACTAGGAGAGAGCGGTTCCTTGGGCCAGTCACATACACTCTGCCTAACCTACTGCGCAGGCCTGTTAGGATAAAATTTGAGGAGATAATAAAATGAAAGGGGAGAACAATGTAAGCCACTTTGAGTCCCCATTGGGGTGAAGAAAGGGCCCACTTGAAGAAGGGAGGGAGCTTTTTCTGGTTTCTTCTCCACCCTCTGTATGGCCCAAGCAGAAAAGAAATGTCAAAGTATATGTGTGTTCCTGTTTTTCCCCAAATATATATTTTCCCCTAGATCAGGGGTAGGGAACCTGCGGCTCGAGAGCCGCATGCGGCTCTTCTGCCCTTGCACTGCGGCTCCACGAGCCGAGCCGCTGGCCCCATCCTTGCCCGCCCTGCAGGCAGCAGGGCAGGCGCACCAATTCCCCACGGCCGGCTGGGCCGCGCCGCGGGCTTCCCCTCTCGCCCACCCCATTGGAGCGGGATAGGCGTCTTCCCAGCGGCCGGCGAGGCTGAGCCGCCGGCTTCATCCTTGCCCGCCCTGCAGGCAGCAGGGTGGGTGAACCAATTGCCCACGGCCGAGTGGGCCGTGCCACGGGCTTCCCCTCTCGCTCGCCCTGTTGGAGCGGGGCGGATGCTTTCCTGGCGGCCAACGAGGCAAAGCCGCCGGCTTCATCCTTGCCCACCCTGCAGGCAGCAGGGCGGACGCATCAATGCGCTTCTCAGAATGAGCGGAGTAAAAGGTAAAAAAAACCCAATATATACAGTGTTATCTTTATTTTAAATGTCAAAAATTATTTGCGGCTCCAAGTGTTTTCTTTTCCTGTGGAAAACGGGTCCAAATGGCTCTTTGAGTGTTAAAGGTTCCCTACCCCTGCCCTAGATATTTGCCTTAATAAATACTTTGCTGAAATGTTGGTGCTTACGTTGTTGCAGGATCTGCAAATCCACACCCTCATCAAATAAAGGCAAGGTCTGCTTAAAGCTACTAATGCTGTTAGGAACCCGCCTCCAGCTTTAGATCCCTCCACCTTACACATACACCCAGGTATTATTTATCAAAGCAAGAACAGAGCGGAACTGGTGATGAACAGCGTCAGAGTGGAGCCGGATCTGTTTGCTGCTTAGTAAAGGGAAGGGAAGGCAGATTGGGGGGTGGAGCAGGAGATGAAGAGGATAACAGTGCCTTTAAGCATCCTTCAAATTTCCTTGGGACCTCACAGTGATCAGTGCAATGAAGCTATTGTCTACTAGCCAGTCAACCAAGAGAAGGAAGGTGTGGATTCAGTAATCTCATCACCATCATCAGGTACGTTTCAGTAAGCACTTGTAAACTGTACTGTGTATACATTGGAATGGAACAGTGCAAAGGAATGCGAACAGAGCTATTTGGGCATCATACTATATTATATATTCCTGAACTTCTACTGTCTTTCCCTCACCCCTTTCTGAGTTGCTGTTCCATTGCACATCCATTCTTGTTCTTGTTTGAAGGAGGGAAACTTGCAAGCACTCTTAAGTTCCAATTCTTACGCTTCTACATTTGGCACTATAGAATAGGACTCTTCTGTTGTAAGGTAGGCTGACACATCAGCATCTTGTATTGTGGGCCTCATAATGTGCCACAGGCAGAGAGTAAAGTAGTGAGTTCTAGATGAGTGTTAGTAAATTCCAGAGGGCTTAATATGTTCTCCTTACAGCACCCCACCCCAAATCCTGTAGCACCCTAAGGACTAACAGATTTATTACAGGTGCCACAACTGTTTTTTGTTCCTGCAGTGTTGAAGTTGCCAAATTATCTCTCCCCTATTGAAAAAAACCCTCTAGTGAACTCCAGCACAACCTGTGGAAGATGACATAGAACTAGACATATTAAATGAACAATAATTGGGGGGGGGGGGGGGCAGGACAGGAACCTCTCAAGAACATAAATACAAGAATCAGAATCCGGAACATGTGACCAAAATTAGCCTTTTATAACACTGTAAGTTCACTCAGTGGTCTGGTTGTGAACCGTCAACCCACTTTTATATGTGTATACCATATAGGATTGCCAGATCCTCTGGCCATCTGTGGGAAATGGGGGTGGGGGATAGGGCTACAAGAGCCAAGCAGAGAAACTCCTGGAGATTTGGGGAGGGAACCTGGGAAGGACAGAGGCCTCAGTGGGGCACAATGCCATAGAATTCACCTCCAAAGCATTCATTTCTTCCAGGAGAAATGATCTCTGTAGTCTGGAGGTGAATTGTAATTCCAGGAGATCCTCACGTTCCACCTGGAGGCTGACATCCCTAATACCATGGAGTGGTGGTAGAAACTTTTTGTTTGGTTTGCTTGTTTAAGCAGCTGTTCTCCTAACCAGAGGCATAGCAAGGAGGAAAAGCACCCGGTGCACTGATGCAACCTCCGCCCCCACCCTGGAATGCCACAGGAACGCCCTCACCACACCCCCACAGGGGCGCACACCCGGTGCATCGCGCGCACCCCTGTTCCCTTGGAGTTACGCCTCTGCTCCTAACCTACTTAGTGCTGGGGATTAGATCTTTTCAAAGTCAGAAAGAAATTGAACTCACAACAAAAAAAACCCCAAGATCTTCCTTGCAGTGCTCTGTATTATAGACTCCAGGCCTGCCAAAATTTATGTTTGTTTTACATAGCTCACAATTTTGTCAAAGAATCTAGGGAGCTGTTGCTCAGTAATGTTCTGAGAAGTCTCTTAAGAGATCTCCAACTCACAGATCTTACTTACAGAACTACAATTCCCAGGATTCTCAGGGAAGATAAATTACTTAAAACAGTGAAGTCTGCAGCCTGGATATGCTTCTGTCTCTAGTTGCCTCAATCTATGAAGCCTGAAAGGAAATAAACCCATCTTCACATAGCTCAGGTCAGTTTTGAAGGGGTAAAAGCTAATGTGGGATTCCATAGTCAGGAAACCTGTTTTAGAATATGCATTCCATTTGGGAAAGTCTTCCATATGATATAAATGTTCATTTTCTATTATTTCTCTGCTTTCAGTGTTGTTCAGAATATAACTAACAAGATGAGGACATAAATAATTGCAGGGGAGTTATTTGGAACCCCCCAGCCCTTCCCTGGGTTCTCTTGAGATTACTGCAGATTGGTTTCTCTCTCCTCCTCCCCCATTATAACTGACTACTCAGCTGCTCTCCAAGCCATCTTTCCCTTCTAGATCATACTTAGTGTTGATTAGAATTTTTAAGAGGGTTTTTTTTTCATTAACTTAAAGTGCCATTTTTTATTTTGTATGCCTGAGCAGTTCTCCCAAATAAGTTGAGATCCCCTAATTTGTCTGTGGGAAGCCTGATTTTTCTATCTTTGTTATAGTAACCGGACCTAGTCCGGTATAGGAAGAAACACCAAGGGGTGGACAGTCTGGAAACTCCCCTCCACTGGGGACTTGTGAATAATTACTGAGTGGTGGTGGTGGAATCTACCCTACAATTAAGTGATAATCAATTGTTTGCAGCATTCATATTTGCCCCTTATGCACTTCTTTTTTACAACCTTTATTCTGCCCCCCGCCCCCCCGTTGTTTTAAATGACCTTTGATTCTTTTGTATGAAATACTGCCTATTTTAGCATTTTGAAGCTACATTTTCCCTGAGACTCAAAAATAGCTGGTGGTTCATTTGGGTCCATAACCAGAATTTCCATAGTCAGGGGGGGTTATCACACTGGGGAGCTGGGGGTGGGGGCTGCCTTAAAATTCAATGTGTGGGCCCTGGCAGTGCCACATTGAACAGTACTATTTATACTAGTACTTCCATACAGCTTTAGATATTTTACCACATAGTGTCCTGTGTCTCATCACAAGTTCAACCACATAGTTTTGAAGACATGAACTGCTTAGCAGGCTAAAAAGTAAGATAATTTGTGTTAAATGTAAAATACAGTTGCACTATCAATGCTGGATTATGGCTTCTCATCTCCCACTAATCAAAGTTGCCAACCACCAGGTGGAGGTTGAAGATCTCCTAAAATTACTACTCATCCCCAGAAGGCAGATATCAGTTCCCCCAGAGAAAAAAGGCTGCTTTGAAGGGTGAACTCTATTGCATTATACCCTACCGAAGCTCCTCCCACTACCCTCCCTGGACTCCACCCCCAAATCAACTGGAGTTTCCCTATGTGGAGCTGCTGTGACCCTACAAATTAGTAGGCATGATAGAAGTGCGAGAAGAAACCAAGTAATGTGGCATCTTATTAGTTCTTCAGGGAAAAGCGATTTGCTAGTAATCATAATATGATTCCTCTGTTGATTTAATTAGTATACCTGTATCCTTTTCTCAAGAGATAATGTAGGGCATAAAATTGGGGGGTAGTAGTGTTAGATTCATCACGGTGTTTAAAAAGTTGAAAAATAGAAAGCCAACAATTAATCGTTTTTTTGTGGTAGGGGATTTAAAGTGTTTTTTTGCTGTTTTTTGTGGTAGGGGATTTAAAGTGGCTTATAATAAAAAGTGTCTTTTATAGCAGAATGGCAAGTCAGCAAATAGACAATTGTTTTGTTTCTAATTTCACCCTCCATTAACACAGAAATAGCGAGCCCATAAACCACTAGCTTATTAGCTTGCCCCATCCTTATATTTCAGGTTAAACTAGTCTGTACTGCTGTTTATCATTGTCCAGCCACAACTGTGAAACCAACCAGCAAATTTAGAAGTAGCAGAGTGCTGGAGTACTCTGCGAGTAGCATGATGGTTCTTGTGTTCTTATGCTTTATGGTTTTAGTCTGTTTTAATCTCTGCTATTTCTAATTCAGACTCTGGATCTGAATTTAAAACTAACATGTGTTAAAGAGCTAGGAGCACGAAGCTGTGTATTTTCTTTTCAAAATCCTAGAATAATCCATATGCTTTATGCATGAAGCTGTAGTGTGACAAGATTTTGCCACCATCGTACTCGCAGTAACAACACTGAATTTGCAACGGTGGTCTGCAAATAACTATACAAGCAAACTATAATGGGAAATAATGTACCTTAAATAAGATATTTCTGTTGTCTTGAGGTTCAGAACTAAAATTACTGGGTTGTACAAAAACACATGGAGGGAATCACATTCTTTCCCCCACTTGCAGGATTAGTTGCTGTTGCTAGCCAGGCAGCCTGCCACTCACACTTTACCTGCATCTGCCAGTCTAGGTTACACAACGGCTTATGGTAACAGAAAGTAGGGGGCCAGCAGTGCCTCCATTAGCCTGGTTTACAGGGGCACAACCTGAACTCCCACTCTCCCTCTGACACTACAACAGAGACCTGTGAGATACACGGGGGTAGGGGGGGGTTCTTGGTGGCAGTGGTGCTCCACTAGTTCTCTTGCTTGCTGTAGTGTACCCTCCTTTCTGCTCATCTTTTCTTCCATTGCTTAACAGTTTCTTTACTTTATGCATGAGGACCAATGCAATTCCCCTGAAGGGATTAATTCCCCTCTGTATTAAAAAAAATCTTTCTCCATTTGTGCACATTTGTATACAGAAAAATCTCCTTTCTCTGCCCACAGCACTAGTCTCAGGATTAAAGCGCCATCAGCTGTGATTATGCTGAGAATTAGATATAACAACCAGGAAACCCACAAGGACTTGTGAGGGGCATCTCTCACAATTTCCCTTGCCCCCACTTTCCCTTTCCTGCCAGGGGTGTAGTGGGGGAGGCAAAGGCAGCCCTAACTCCAGGCGCCAGGTGGCTTGGGGAACCCTGGTCCCCACCCTCCCCCCCGCCAAATAAACGCTATCGGGCCTTTAAAATGCACCTAACTTCTGTCCGAATGTGCCAAGGCTAGTAAAAACCTGGGAGGAAGGACAAGGCCAGGAATGGTGCACTCCTTCTCTGGCCCCAGTGATTTGTCAGCCTTGATTTCATTCAGATGGAGGAAAGTTAGCTGCATTTTAAAGGAACGGTTCCTTTCCAATGCAGCTAACTTTTCTCTGTCCCTCCAAGCGACTTCAACATGTTCGAACAGAAGGAAACTTAGCTGCATTTTAAAGGAACACCTTTAAAATGCAGCTAGATTTCCTTCTATCCAAGCATGCCAAGATGAGGCAGCAGGACACTGGGGGCGGTGACAAGGCCAGGAAAGAAGCACCATCCCTGCCCTTGTTCCTGCCCCCAGTGTCTTGCCGCCTCGGCACACTCAGATAGCAGCCAAATTTGGTGCATTAAAGGCACCATAAGGGTTGGGGGAGGGGAAGCTGCCATCTTCAACTATATTATTTATTTACTTCACTTATACCCTTTCTTTCTCCACAATGGGGATGCAAAGCACCGTACATCGTTTTTCTTTTTTCCATTTTCTTTACAACAAATCTGTGAGGTAGGTTAGGCTGAGAGTGTGGGACTGCCCCGAGGTCCCCAGGTGAGCTTCCACAGCAGAGTGGGGATTCAAACCTGGGTCTCCCAAATCTTAATGTGACACTCTACCATTGTACTATACTGACTTTTGTGCAATAGCTGCTACCAGTTAGTAACAGGTAGCTAGGTCTCAGTGAGTCATGGAAGCTGAATGCTAGCAAGTCACTAATTGGTTCTTATCCTAATGAGTCCTCCTGCAAAGGCCAAACTGTCCTGAGAAGGGCCTCTGCCTTTACCCTCTCTTTTACTGACAGAAACCAGGACTTGAATGTTGGCAGTGGTTGCCTAGCAACAGCCACTATGGGAATGTGTTTCTTAAAGCTACAGGCACTGCTTCTTTTATTTGTGGAGGGAGCTAACCAACCAATGTGGGGTATTTTTAGATTTCATCTAATATGATTTTCACTGCAATCTTTGAGCTTTTTTCGGGTTTGTAAAAAGATGTTTCTGGTTTGTTCATAGTTCCAATCTTGGGATTTAAGTATCTACAAGTTGGGCAATGTTCAGAAATAGGTATATTCAGGTGTGCTCATTCATTGTGGATGTCTTTTATAAAAGTTTTATAATCACTAAGGAAAGCTGATGTCTGGAAAGGCCCTTGCTTTGGGTAAACCAGCTCCACTGACTGGCCCCCATTGGTAGGGCATTGGTGGCAGTCATATAGCAAGGGATTGGATGCAGTTGCCTTTTGGGGTCTTTCATATCTGTGACTGCTTGATTTGCACCATTTGTGGGACACATATGTAGCACATATGTTTTTAGACAAAACAAAAGTATATATAAAATGCAGAAGTTTGAATACAATATATAAAACCAACATTCCAGTTTATTCCCAGTCTCTAAAATTAAAATTAAATTAATCAGTAACAAAGCTATAAATAAATATGCCTTGTACACCCAAAAATATGTTCCAAATAAAGCAGATAATAGATTGTATATTCCTCTACTGCAGAACAAAGTATGCCAGACCTTCCTTGTTGTAGAGTGCTCCACCTGGATCCTAGTGCCTATCAAGCCCCGCATCTGTTTGAAAGTAAAAATACATTTTGGCATAAATGCTCTTGTACCATGTTCAATAATGCACAAATAAGAGTTTTGACAAAAGCAGTGCATAAAAGTGAATGATAATTCTCATATTCGTTCAGGACTCTATTCTAATAATGCGGAAGCATTCAAATTTTCTCAACTGCTGGACCTCAACAGAACCAAATTATTATATTTCTGTGGAACAATTTTTTTTAATAGTAAAAGAGGTACCACATGAATTATTGAAAACCATGCTGTAAAGGTAAAAGGCGTGGCTAAGAAAAGCACTGCTAGATAAATTATTAGTAGATTTAGCTAACATGTGAGGCTTCCCCCCTCCCCCCAACTGTTTGCTTAGCTAATTTCTGTTTAGTGAACCAACATCTGAGGCTTTTAGAGGCTAGAGGTGAAGTCCAATATTTTCACAGGCACTTTCTAAAAAGCTATTTGGTTAGAATAGAAAAAAACAGTGCCTATTGAATGATTCTCTACTTCAGAGTTCATAAAACAAGCTGCCAGATTCCATATTGCAGACCTGTTTTTCAGCTGAAGGTACTCATACAGTCAGAAGGGTACTTTTCTGTGGGATCAATTATTATTAGTAGCCTACTTGTCACTTATTTAGTTCATGTAATTAAAATAAACACTGGCTATGTTAGCACTGCCTTGCCCTAACACTCAGGTTTGCACACTTGTATTGGTCTTGGAATTTGCGATTAAAGTATGTTCCTGTTGGGAATTGGGTTCCAGTAAGTGCAGACAAGGGTTAAAGTAATGTGTGAAAAATCCTTCTGTCTGGGCTGTTAACCTACCTTGCTGCATTTGAAATTCAAATTCACATTTAGCTAACAGTTTGCCTAGCAATTACCCTAAAGAAAATTTCAACAAGCTATTTCTGTACTTCTGGTGTGACGGTGACTCTTCTGTCAACAACTACACTGGACCATTTCCTTCTTGTTCACTTACCCAAATCACATTCATGCTGTAGGTGGAGCTTTAAGCAGGTAGGTAGAGTGTATCAGTTTAATTTGAAAGGTTGGTTACGTGTGACTTGGAAAAGCTGTATGCTCCACATATACACACATACTTTGCAGCAGCCAAACAGTGAACACCTACTTGCAGTACACTGTTCACTCTTCCTGGTGGAATTTACAGAAACATTTGCTGCTGCTTTAAGCGGCATGACTGGTTCGATAGGGAGAAAATTTCCAGCAGTAATCCTATTTGAGTAGGACCAAAACACATGCCATTCCATGCCCACTGAACTGGAGATAGTAGTTTCCTTGCTGCACACAAGTTTGGATCTCTGCTGAAAGCTCAATCGCTGATTTGTAATTCTTCCTAGGAAGCAAAGAAGAGTTCTACTTGTCAATGGTATGAAGAATAAAGATGCAACGGAGAAAGATCAAGGAAGGTGGCAACTTGATCCCTGATGAGCAAAATGCAAATGAGAACAATTATGGGAGCCTAAGCACAATAAACTCTATTGAGATCTCCCAGGTAAGCAAATAGTTGCTCTTATGAACAGTTTTTTTTTTCTCCCTGATATAGGACTAGGTCCCAGTGACACATCCTGCTTATTAGCATTCCTGGCAAGGAAGTGATCTTAACACTGTAGGTTAGTGCGGGGGAGGGGTTTCCTATGGTTATTACTGCCAAGGAAAGGATTATCTAGAACTTAATTGCCCCAGAAAATGGATTTCGCCTATTTCAGAAGTGGATGAAGAGTTTCATTTGCCAATCCAATCCGCTGAATCACTCTTAAAAATTACCAGGAAACCAGAAATATACTTTTGTTATCAGCTGACAGCCCATGTCTTCTAAAGTTTGGTTTTAAATGGACTTTGAGAAATAAAGACCCCCTTCTCCGTAAGCATGCTGTACAGAGTCTGATTAAGAAACATTTTGCCCTGCCAGCCTTGAGTCTGTGGTGCCATGCTCAATTGCAGGCTTCTTTCAGCTTCTTAAATTGAGCAGAATGTAAAGGAGTAGTATGTCTGTGGGTCTTCCTGTTTTGCTTGTGTCCCTGTGGTTATCATCATTTTGGTAAACATTATATACTTGATGCAATTGTGGGATGTGTTGGAAAATTAGAAATCAGCTGGTTTCTTATGTCTAATAATAGTCAGAGAAGCTTGCGTTTATTTGTTCTGCAATAAGGCTGGGCTGCAGTTGTTAGTAGTTTCTCCCTTAGTTCGCTATGCAGCTGGCATTCTAGTAGAATATGAGTCAGCGAATCTGGAGTTCCACTTCCACAGATTCAGAGTCTTTCTGACTGTGGGATTCATTGATATCTGCCATATAGCTTGCATGAAAACTCTTTGATGTCTAGGATCGTCCAGAGTAGACAAATAGTTTGATCAAGTGTTAAGTTTTGATGTTATTCCAAAGTATTGAGGGGAATAGATTTTTGGGTCTAAGGGAAATTTCATGGTTGTACAGTCTTCATTTGATTATTCTCAGAATGGAATATTCATCAAGATGGAATGGAGACTCAAGGTCAATTCCTATGTAGGCAATCCTCTGGCGGACCTTTATGGACCATTTGGACCGATAGGAATCCTCTAGCAGATAGGATATTAGCTTGAAGTTGATGTTTTGAAATGTATCCTTAGCCAATATTAAATGGCTGTAATCCAGGCTCTAGTTTCCAGTAACATTTGATTGGTTTCTGAGGAGGTAGTAAGGTAAGTGACACAATTCGGTAAATGTACTAATTGAAACCAAGAAAGAATTTGCTCTGCTTCTGTGGAGTATGCATGTATCCAAAAGGGTACTGCATAAAGGAATTGGGATACTACTTTTGAGTTGAAGATTCGGAGTGCAGTAGAAATTAACTGATTCATTTGATAAAAATAAAATTGTGTAATGGCCAATGTTTAGCATTTTCCCAGATTTATTGCTCAGTTATGTTAGGCCCAGTTCAGGTTGAAATAAAAGTTCAGACCCAAGTATTTAAAGTACTTTACTTATTCTGTTATTGTGTTGCCAACTTTCCAGGTGTATTGATGCCACCTTTTTGCAAAGACAACCATTTTTGATTTTTCAAAATGTGATTTTTCAAAATTGATACTACACTTGATTTTAGCCATAAGGCCAAGAAGCGATTGATTTTTCAAAATTGATGACAAGGTTGTTTTGTTGGAAATAACTGATAAAGGCTTGTAGGCATCATTTTAGGCCAGTCGATGTCCAGGCTAAAATTGCGGTATCATCAGCATGCATGAATAGAGGTATCCAGTTTAGCTAGGTAGCCATTTATATCTTCAAGATCAGGAGCAAGATCGTGGATATGCAAGTTAAATAGGTAGGGGATGAGGACACAGCCTTGCATCATGCCTTTTTTGACTGGAATCTTTGTTGTTAGGTCACTGTTGATGTTATATTTAGTTTGACAAGCTGTATTAGAGCATAGTCTTCGGATTAACATAAGAAGATGGGGATCTATTCCAAGTTTATTAAGTTTATTCCATAAAGGTTCTTTCAGAATAGTATCAAATGCCCCTTTAAGGTCAAGGAATGCCACATACAGGTTTTTTTTTCTTTTAGTTCTTGTATATTTTTCTGCCAGTGATGTTAGTAATGAGCAGTGATCTACGGTTGTTTTCCCTAGTTAAAATCCGATTTGCTCAGCACACAAAATGTAATTTGATGTTACCCATGTGTTCAGTCTTTTTCTCTAGATGTTTACCATACAATTTTCCAATAATGGACAAAAGGCTCATTGGTTGAAAAATTTCGGAGACATTTGTGACGCCTTTTTTTATAGATAGTTACAATTATTGAGTTGAGTCCGGAAAAATGGCATAATGATCTAACATCGTAAACAGATTGGCTAAGGGTTGGGTCCTCTGGTCCGCAAGTTTTTTTTTTTTTTTTTTAAAGATCACTTGGGATGCCATCTGGGCCTTGTGTTTTGTGGTATTTCAATGATATTATTAATGCTATGATTTCTCCACTATCGACCAGGGCCAGGGTGGCATGTCGGATGATATTGTTTATTGAAATCAAATTGACATACTTTTAACATTTTACTTTCAGCTGAATACCGAAAAATCATCAGGCCGTTCTGTACACAGCACTCCAAACTTCTTCAGTGATGGGAACACCAGGATAGGTAAGGGGCCCTTCAGCATTACAAGCACAAGCTGGGTAATGATTTCTGATATTAGCAGTTTAAAAGAACATCAATTTAAGAGCTAGGATATTTGTTGTCTTCCCATTTCTGCTATTGCTTTTCATCATCTCTATCACTTAGAATCTCTGCTAACTATGGAGTCTTCCACTGGTACAAAATGCTGTTTGTTGGCAGAGCAAAGCTCCACACCCTTGTAGAATGCTCCACTTCTATGTGTGTTCAGCTATTTTAACAGCACTTTAGAAACAAACAGTGCTAGTATGCAGAGGCGCAGAGTCTGGAAACTGACCTGCAGATAAATTTCTGTTCCTGATTGTCAAAGGATGCTTATTAAGTGTTTGAGGCCACATTTGATGTTACCAGAGAAATGCAGGTTTCCCAGCATCATATTTTCCCCTACCCTGCTGCGGGGATTGAGAAGAGTGTATTTGTAGAGGACAGCAGGCAGGAGCATGCCCTCAATTATTCCCTACCTAATGATTCTTTCATGCAAATAGCACCTGTGCAAGTTGTTTTCAAAGATTCCTCCCCAACAGGGCTTCGGTCCAGAAGTGAAGTTGTCTTTGGTAGCAGTGGGTGCATGAGGACATGTGCAGGTGAATTAATGCAGTGGTGGGATTCAGCAGGTTCGCACCACTTCGGCAGAACCGGTTGTTAAAATGGTGCTTATAAACAAACAGTTGTTAAATTATTTAAATCCCACCACCAGAACTGGTTGTTAAATTATTTGAATCCCACCGCTGAATGAATGGATGTGGGAGTAGCAAGTTAAGCACCCTTCCACCCACAAATCCTGCTGTGCTCATCAGCCAGCGAGCCACCCCTTCCCAAAATTGAGGCCATGCATCGATTTTGGCCCTAAGACTTCAATAGAACCTGTCAATGCATTTCAAGAGGTTTTCCAAGAATCAGGAATATAATCTTTCTCTGTGTTGATTTTTATAAGAAAAATGAGTTCTAGAATAATGAAGCACAAAATTGTGTGGCTGGATCTCCTGCTCTCTGAATTCTGAGGAGCAGGGGGAGGGGAGCAATTGGATCAGAAAGGCGCATCATGTTACAGGTTCACTGGCCCTAGCTCTCAGCCTTCTTGATTTTGAGTTGTAATGCATCTTTGGGAGCTGAAACTAGTGAATCCAGTTTCCTTCTTTACCTTGCCTCTGTGTAAAGAATATGTTTTGCGGAACATTTTATGTGCTTCAGGTAGACAGCAGCACCAACAAGGTAATAGTCCTTGCTGCTTCTCCTGTATCATCTCTTCAGCTTGGGGTTTCTGTTCTCCATCCCACAGTGTTCCTGTACTTACTGTCTAGGTTTTCTTGGTGAATGATCACCTTCTCTTGCTGATGTCAACAGCTATTACTTAATGATTTGTTTTCTATGGCCGATCACTCACAGCAAGGTTCCCACCACTTCAAAGAGAATTGGTCGGGGATTCTTTGTTTCAGAGCCTGTTCAGCATTATTACCCTGTTTGCAGAGGGGTAGGTATTACCCATCAGCTGGCTGTTTGCTTGCGTCCAGGGGGGTGATGTTTCATGGGTTCTCTATTGCACATGTGTGCTCTAACTTTTAATATACTCTTTAATTTTTAACTTTAATCCTATCATCAGTTGGTCAACATCAATAGATTGATATATGTCTGTGGTGGCGAACCTTTTGCACTCCAGATGTTATGGACTACAATTCCCATCAGCCCCTGCCAGCATGGGAATTGTAGTCCATAACATCTGGAGTGCCAAAGGTTCGCTACCACTGATATATGTCAATCTATTGATAGATCGACATAAAAAGGCAAACTATTAAAGAAAAGTCTTGAATACGACATCTGTATACTTTGCCCAAACACTGATTCTCTTTTATGGCAGAAAGTGTGGGAAAGAGTAATGGTGGTATGCAGACTGCCAAACTGCAAACGGACAACATTGAACTGCCGTTTGCTAAGCTCCTCAGGTTTATGATCGTCGGTCTCCTGATGTGCTATAAACCCATGCATCAAGACTGATGGGCTTTTCCCAGTGTGGTCTGGAATCACTGATGGCTTGTGTATAAAACTACGAGGCTGGAGACGTCCCAGTTTGTTGATCAAATGCAGGGGCAAATCAGGTGTTTGGACTGATTGACTAGTCTTATTATTTTTACATTTTTTATTATTAATATTGATTTATCAATTTATCGATATAATTATTTATTTATTTTAAATCTAAAGATCTAGATATACAGGAGTAGGGAGGCCCTGGGCAATAGAAATGATATGGCAGGACAAGAAGCGGGAAGTAGTCAGCAACAGAGAAAAGGGCAAGGGGGAAGGGTGCAAAGCAGTGTAAGGAAGTTGAGGGGGGGAGTTTAGGCGGACTGGCTGCAGGCAGAGGTCAGGGGCAAAGCTGTGTCCATTGGCAAATCTATCCCAGTCTGGCAGCGAAGCAGAATTAAAATCAGGCTATACGTGGATTTGCTTGCCATGGAGAGAATGGAAAGTGAAAGCAGGGCTAGAGGAAATACATCCATACAAGAAATCTTGCTGTGGTGGACATTCTTCACCATGCAGCAAATACCTTGTGTGTAATTGGCCTGTCTTTTTTATCTTAGACTTTGTCCTTGCTTGGGAAACAGATCATCAAGATTTGGAGGAGCAAACTGGAGAGCATGAGAAGCAGACCCAGAAGCATGGAAAAACAGTTGACATGCACAGAGTATGGCGGCAAAGTTTTCTGAACAAACTCCAGAAGGCAGGGTTGCGAATGGAAACGGTAATCAGTCTCTTCTTCTGCTGTCTTCTGTTACTTGTGCTTTTTATTGGTCTTATTGATGTCACCATTTTTTGTGGGGAGAGGGGGATTTGAGTGCCATCTTTATGAAGTCACAATGTACATGCTTTCCTCTTTCTTGAACCCTGAAAAAGTCTTCCACTTTCAAAATGTGGACATTTTTGGTGACTTACAAAGTTGACTATGAAGGCAGAGCATTGAGTGGATCTTCCTGTCATAACTGTGGTGATATGAGTGTGGTGGTGAGCATCAGGGGCGTAAGGGGGGAAATGGCACCTAGGGCAAAATGGAGCCTGGCCCTGCCCCTTCCCCCCTACGGCACTCCACCCACTTACCTTAGTTCAGCCGGCTGCAAAAGCAGCCTGCTCTGGGCTGCAGGGCCTGGCTGGTGGGGTGGAGCGGGGCGAGGATGAAAGAGGGAGTGGTGTGGGGTTGATTTCCACCCCCCACATGATCCCAATGGTCTGGGGCGTAGCGCTCCCCCCGCTCCATTGTAGCTAGGCAACTGGTGAGTATGTGAAATATATACAAGAGTGAATCTACTGCCTGCCAAACTTCCCCTTCAAATGCTGTCCAGGACAAGAAAGTAGATATAGCAGAGAAAAGAGTGAACTTTATTAGTAAGATTAATTAATATTGAATTTGACAGTTGTAATTAGAAAAATAAATTTTAAATTTGTGTTTATATTTGGTGCAGATGAAATTGGGAGGCTTCCTTCTCCCATTGAAATGTGACTTTTATGTACTTTTTGTCTACATTTTTGTTTGTCTGGTTTCTTGTTTGTTTGATTTTTCTTTTTTCTGTATATCTTCAAAGTTTTAATTTTAAAATCCTTTTTAAAAAGGGGTATCGACAGCACATGATGACTTCACTTTTGTGGTGCATTGCTGGCAGCCATGCATCTCCCTGAAAATGCATATTTTGGGGGCTGAATGCACCTTTATGGGATTAAACCTAGGATGATAATGTGGAATGGAGAGAGGAAGTGCCAATAATATATTGCTCTGTTTTAGGTGTCAGGCAAAACACTTCTGTTCATCCAAGTTCTTATTAACTTGTCTTTAACATGACCTTATTGTATTTTAGTCTGAAAGCTGTCATTTTGAGCTGAACGGTGGTCTGTGTTATGTTCTATGGTTTTTATTCTAAGGCTGAATTTTTATGCTGGATTTTAATTAATAAATTTTATTGTTTAATTCGTTATTGTGTTATATTTTGTAAGCTGCCACAGGCAGATTCTCTGGAAAGGCAGCATAATTTTTTTCTAAGTAGATAAATAGTTTCAGCCCAGTATACTTACTTGTCCCAATTAAGGGACAAGCAATGACATGATTCTGTAGAGAAGCTGTCATTGGCCCAATGTGACCATGACAAGATATCTGTTCTCAGCCACACAAGATTACTGAGCGCCTTGGAAAAAGCATTCTCACCGAGATATCGCTAAGTTTTTACAAAGAGATGCGCAACGAAGGAATTTCATTTCAGTTTATGCTTTCCTCCTTCTTTTCCAGCATGTAGCCCAGAATCCGAAAAAGCTGGTATACTTTGTACTGCTGAATGCCCCTTGGAGTGTGCTTTGTTATTATGCTGAGGATCTCCGACTGAGGGTTCCCCTGCAGGTGAGGTGTTGCTGTCCCAATGCCATTGGGACAAACTTTGCTTTCTGTTTTGGTTACCCTTGGTATTGTAGTATATACAAACTGAGGATGACATGGCAAAATTGATGCTGGGCAGTTTCACTTCAAAGTGCAGGAGGTAGTGGTTGCATGTTTAGATACTGTGGTATAAATATCACTATGCAGTAAAAGCTAGCACATCTGAGAGTAGACTAGACAGGAATCCTTTTCCATAATATCTAGCTTTCCATATTCTGCCAGTTCTTTACTTGGGGAAGAGCTGCAGTTCCTTCACTTTTGCTCTCCAGTAGCACATTCCAGAGTTTAACTACCTCATTTGCCATTTGTAAAACTGAAACCTTGGACTGTGCTTCATCAGGTGATTGGGAAAGAGTAGGAAAAATAGGGCTACATGAAACAGAGACAGCTGTGAATCACCCATGGGCTGCGGTTGCCGCTCAGGGTGGGTAGGTGGAGCTGAGACGGCTGTTGCTGCCCAAGTAGTGGGAGGGCTGACGAGCCTTTAAAGGAACAAGCCCTCCTTTGTGCCGGCCACGTGCTTCGGCCTGCCAAGGAGTTGCCTGCCCACCTCTACCTATCCTTGTGTGGTTTGTTAATGCATGTTCTTTGTCATAGCCATCGGTGGTGGTTGGCGCATGGGTATTGATTTGGAAGGGTCAGGGGAAGGGACCTAGGGAGCTATCTCTTCCCCACCCCTTTCGAGTGGCCAACGGCGGCAAGAGGCAACCACCTTGCTGAACAGGGCAAGGGGGAACACCTCTTGCCAGGAGCATCCACCTGGCAGAGCCCCTCAGCAGAACGAAGCTCCAGTACGAGGCATCCACCCACGGGAGCTTCGCCATGATGCAGACACGATCAGATCAAGACCCATGCTAGGCCTCACACTTCCATTTTTTGTTAAATAAAATGGCTATAGCCAATTGATTTATCCCAGCAGAAGTGTTGTGTGGTTATTGGGAGAGGATCCACCCAGGAAGTTCCCACCCTCAGCCGGCAACATGTCAGCAAATCAAAAGAAGGAAAAGATACCAGGTGGCTGGTGAAAGCTCTGTTGTTATTGACAGCCTCTACACATTTTGTTTTGCTGGACCAGAAAACTACACTCTGGCCCAGATCAGTTAAAATGATTACAGCCATTCTTATAATAAGCTCTCTCTAGCCAGTAGCTACAAAAGGAAGAAAAAAGTATCTACATGGAACTACATCAAGCTGTGCTCACATTATTATTGACCCTTTGTGTGACTATTTTTCCTGACGAGGTAATATATTTAACACAAAACTGTGCTTTCAGTTGAACTCCTTTTTACTCGACTTTTCAGATAGGAAAAATTAAGGAATCCGATCTTAGGTAGCATCAGCTTGTGGTTTTAAGCATTGGGTATTTTTGCAATTTTGCTTGTAGAAAACTAAGGTATTTATAACTTTTATATTCCATAAATATTGCAGTTTTATATGCTAAGTAAGTTATAAATGATGCATTTTCTGTTGTTTGCTTTAATTGGTTAATGTTTGATAGAACAGCAAGTACTGCGTGCATTTTAATTTTTTTCCAAAATTTCTTTTTTCCCATGACTTCAAAATTTCCAGTAATTTTGCCTCTCTAACAAAGATACATTAATTATATACAAGGAGTTGATGCAAGTGGTAAGAAATAGGTGCTGCTATACAATAAATATTGTTGATGTCTAGTGAGGTACATGAGAAATTGTCTTTTTTTATATGCAGGTATGCTGTTCTTCTGAGTTTCATCTGCATACACTTTTTGATCTTTTACAGGTCCCTAACCTAGTTATAATCTACTTGGTTCCATGTGTTTGTGTTAGCTTCAGAGTTTGTCTCAGAGATGGACAGACTGCTGCCAGTGTGCCCTTTCCCATCTAGGAAGATTCTCCTGTACTTTTTTCCCCCAGGCTGTACCTAATCAAACAGTACTTAACTGGTCTCACAGACTTCTGATAAAACTGGGCATCCCTAATATTCTCTATGAGGAGGTTCCTGACCTGCCCTTGGATTACTACACCTGCCATTTTAAGGCAAACAAATTACCATGGTAAGGTTTCAAAAAATTTTGTTCATAAAAGCACATTTTCCTCAAGATTTTGATACTTTAAGGTGTGTAGTACCCAGACTATTTTACTTCTGACACCATCTGCTGCTAATATTGTGCTTCATAACCAAGAACTACTGCAATAATATTAAAGCAACAACTTTCAATTGATAAAGTCAATTAGACCAAGGTTTAACTGTTGCACCAACAGCTATCACTCACTACATTTTTCTTGATGCTGCACTAGAATCATATGGAAGATTGGTTCATGGCCTCCAGTCTGAACCACAAATGTACTTAAGTATAATGTAATAAAAAGCCCATAACCTTTTAATAAAGGCTGGATTTCACTGAGGGGATCCTGTAATATTTCTTTCTGCCTTTAAGGCTGGCTGTAGGGTCTGCCTAATATTCAGTGTAGGTAGATAGACAGGAATAGCTGGTGCCCTGGAAAAACTCTCGGTTTCAAGTCTAGTATATCCTCAGTCAAGTTTTTTTGCCCCCTGCAGGTTTCTTGGGAGTCATCACCATGGAACCTTCTTCAGCAGCACACAACGGCACAGAATAGTAAGTTCCAAGCCAAAGATGGAAGCAGTGCCGGGGAACTCTGCCCGGAAAGTAGTATGAGGTGGGAGTCTAAGGTCATGGCCTACTTGGTTTGGCAGCAAACTTAGCTGTCCTGTTGGCACTGAAAAAGCAAGGAGGAACATAGCAATTAGATCCTTGTAAAAAAGGGATTAACTTTAATAGTGTCCTTCATCCTGACTCTTATCCTATCTCTCCTGTATAATTTTTATTAGGGATTGTCATTGTTTTTCACAGACTAGTTGTGCACTAGTCAACATAATTTTGCAAACTCTTGAGACTACCGGTATATTTCCTTAGCTCTGAAGGTTCCCTTTCTTTCCCTGTAAAGAGCTACATAGATGTCTACTTGTAAATTTGGTATTATTTTAAAGAAGAATCTAATTTTGTTTTCCATCTTTAAAAAAACAGATTGCTGATCATTGTAGCATACATGTATCAGCAGTATACTATAGCAGATTTCCCTTTATGTTCATACTTGGAGTAATGCCGGGAAGGTGGGGGTTGATCACTCTAGAAACGAAATCACAATCTGGTTTGTCCTTTCTGTGTTTTCTATTAGCTGTATGAGATTCTGGCCACCACAACATATGGCAATCCAAAGGAAGGTCATGTTGGTGTGGAAAGACTGCTGAATGAAGAAGTATTCACAGCTGCGTTCCCACTGCATGATGTAAGCTAGCAAGCAGATTCTTCCTAATCTACTTTTACACACATGGTCCATTCTGCACAGCACAAATAAGGCATCCTGAGGACGCAAAAAAGGCATCGAGGAGGAGCTCTGCACAGCTTCTTCACCCCAAGACGTCCTCAGAATGCCTTATTTCTGCTCAAGCTTTCCTATTTTGAGGATACTTTAAAGTGCATCTTTTTTCCCTAAGCCGCCTGCAAGACATCCCCTGTCTGACTGTGCGGAATGCAGAGCTCAGAAGGCGTCTTATTTTTCCTGTCCTATCGTTAACCTCTTTGGTCAGTTTTACCCTCCACTTGTACCTGATATTTTGTGTGCTTCTGAAGGGATGTTATGAACGATCGACTATAAAATACTGTACAAAAGGATATATTAAAAAAAGAATTCTGATACTTTAAGATGAAATGCAACATTAAAAGTTACAGTTGATGTAAGTAATATTTCACATCCTCCCCAAAGGGTCCTTTCAAAATGCCATCAGAAAAGCTACCCCCTAATGAAATGAATCAGAGACAGATTCTTTTCCATTATTGGGCTCAGTGGAGAAAGTGGAAGAAATACCAGCCTCTGGATCACATTCGCAGGTACTTTGGGGAGAAGATTGCACTCTACTTTGCCTGGCTTGGTGAGTACAAGGCCCCCTGCATCCCCCTGCATCTTGCTTTAATGCTGGGTTACACTCTGTACAGAGACGTGGGGGGCAGGGGATGCTGCTCAGGGCAAAACCTGCCGAGGTCCAGCCCCCGTGCCCCACTTACGTTGCTGGGCCACCGCCAGCCACCACCCCACCCAGCCAGGCTGCTCCTTCTGCCAGTGGAGCCTCTGCCGGCCAAAGGAGCAGCCTGACAGGGTGGGGCCAGACTGCTCCTTCGGTTGGCAGAGGCTCCATAGCCTGAAGGAGCAGCAGGGTGGGGCCAAGGGGAGGGCTGTGGGGCCAATTCTCCACCCCCACCTCACATGACCAGCTGGTGTGACCCCAAATGTTAAACAAGTGAGGGACCCCCAAGGACTTGCAGGGGGCATTTCATTGTCCCCTCCCCCACTATTTCCTCTTTACCTTCTCAGAAAGCCCCCATAGCTTTTAACATTTTCCCGCTTCCTTTTTTCCTTTCCATTTTATTGCCCTCCTGTCTTTACTTTATTGTGATTTTTGAACCTGCATCTCCTAGATCCTAGAATGAAATACCACTACACTGGTTTTCATGGGCTAGCTGCTGTTAAACAGTAGGAGGTATTGGAGCCTGGGTGACTCATATCAGTTGCCTGGTGGCTTCTGTCAGGCTTAGCCCCAGTAAGTCCTACCTCAAAGATCAAATCAATCTGGAAAGTGCCCCTTCCAGTCCTCTGCCTTTTCCTGACACAAACCAAGGCTAGAATACTGTTATGATTGTTTAGCAACAGCCACTGATGGCATCTGTTTCATAAAGTTTCATAAAGCCAGTGTGGTGTAGTGGTTAAGAGCAGGTGCACTCTAATCTGGAGAATCAGATTTGACCCCCTGCTCTGCCACTTGAGCTGTGGAGGTTTATCTGGTAAACCTGATTAGCTTGTGCACTCTAACACATGCCAACTGGGTGACCTTGGACTAGTGACAGTTCTTTGGAGCTCTCTCAGTCCCACCCACCTCACAGGCTGTTTGTTGTGGGTTGGGGGAGGGAAAGGAGATTGTAAGCACCTTTGAGTCTCCTTACAGGAGAGAAAAGGGGAATATAAATTAAAACTCTTCTTCTTTTATAATTTTGTAGGGTTTTAAGCTGCTATTTAGTTTTTCTGTTCTTTTTTTGTTTTTAGATTTCAGATTTTTCTGCAATCTATTTTATTGGGTTTGATAAGAAATCTGTCCAAAGCTCTGGGTTTAGATATCCACAGACTGGACTGTGTTAAGAATTAGATATATTGATGAGGAAAAGAAGGAAAGTTCAAAGTGAGAAAGTTGCATGAGCAGGTTGTACACTAGAGGCAGTGTTGGCTATCTTGTGAAAACATGGGATTTCAGAAGTAGTTCTCAGCTATAGTTATTGGGTTATGAAGAGGGGAAAACTTCTGGTGAAATTTCTAATGTGTGGCTTGGATATTTGTCAGTAGGAATGTTAATACAGTAATGACATACTGTGTCAGAAGGCACTTTTATCAGGAAAAGTACTAGTTAAAGATATGAAAACCCAGTAAGCCTGTATCTCGTTGAGGCTGCCATTGTTTTCCACCGAACAGGATGAAGTCAGGGTAGTGTGATGTTCAATCCTGCCACTTTTCTGCCTGAGTTGCAGAGATTGCTTGAAACTACATTTCTGAGCAGTGTGTGCCTGGCAGGGAAATGTTGGTCCCTAAACTGGGGAGAGGAAAAGAGAGGCCAACAACCGTGCACCATGCCCCTGAAAAGCATTTCTCACCATAACTGTGCAGCTAATGGTTGCGTGAAGACCAGGTGGTTGTAATATGTTGAGTATGCCTGCCAGATTTAAAGTCCTTTGCTCTACCTGAAGCAGTTGATCCCTTTCAGATCATGTGTTCTGAAATTTGGGGGATGGTGGTTGCTTCTGCTATTTCACTATTGCCTTTGTCTCTGCTCTTCTAGGTTTCTATACTGGATGGCTCTTTCCCGCAGCTGTAGTGGGGACACTGGTCTTTGTAATTGGCATCTTTATGATGTTTGATGACATACCTGTGTAAGTATTGACTTTTTAACCTGTCTTTCCCACTACTATGCTCAAAAATGCTACAGGAAAGCTATATGCCTTTGTAGTACCTGCTTTCATGTGGATATTGCAACAGCTGCTCTTGAGCAGAGTGATACTTCAAGGTGTTCCAAGCGAAATTAAATACTAGATTCATCACCTTTCTGCTGCTTGGATTGTCAAAGTGTATTGAGACTTCATTTGTAAGATGCAGATGTGATTGAATGGTGACTCTGCTGCTTAGCAGGTGCTTGTTCAAATAGTTTTAAGCATGGAGTACCCAATACAGTAAAGACCTAAGCTAGATGTAAACAGATCTGCTGTATGGAAATATCTGTAGGTGTAGATTAGGATCAGGGAAAGAGGTGTCTGCCATTCCCCCACTCTGCTGTTTGCTGAATTTCTCAACCATTATTTGCCCCCTGAGGGTACACACAGACACCATAAATATACTTGTATATTTTCTTCTATGGAGCTAATAGCAGCTCTGAGGGAGAGGGAACAAATGAAGTTGAGGGTATAATCAGTAGGGAAAGGATTAAACCTCTTTTCTTCTATCAGGGGTGGTACGCCTATAGGGACATGGGGTAACCCATGTCCTCGGGCGCATAGACTTGGGCGCCAGTTCTGGCTCCGAGCGGTAGACCTGGACGCTGGTGTGAGCTCCAGACAGTAGACCAGGATGCCGGCGCAGGCTCTAGGTGGTAGACTTGGGTTCTGGGTGGTAAACTCGGGCACCTGCAGGGGGGGGGCAGAAAATCAGATTCCCCCATACTCCGTTTTTCCTAGATACGCCTCTGCCTTCTATGGCCCTCATACATATTCCACTCCTTCTCCATACAAGTGCTATTTCTACTTCAAAAAATAATGAGAGATCTATTTATGAATCTCCTAATACCACATTTAATTTGGCCAACGAAATGAAGCTTCAGAAAAGAATAAAGAGTCTACAGTGTGCTAATCAAATTAGGTAATTATTTTCTTTTCCCCACTTTTGTTTCTGCCCCTTTATACAAACTACAGAGACGAAATCTGTAACAGCGGTGGTAAATACCAGATGTGCCCACTTTGCAAATCCTGTCCTTACTGGAACATCTCCACAACTTGCCCAATGGTTAAGGTACTGTTCATAGCTCCGGTTAAAGTACAATTTAAAATACGGTGAGAAATTATATCTTTAAGACATAGCAATGCTAGATTATACAGTCAAGAAGTGCCTGGTGTGAATTGTGTGACAGGAGACATTTTCCTTCAATCACTCTGAGAGATGAGGTGACCACAATTATTTGAAGGCATATTAGTTCTGCTTTACAAGGGCCCACCTGACATTAAGGAATTGCCATAGAGGGGGAGGTTTCTAAACTCTCCTATCTACTTCCACATTGAGGACTGGTGTATGCGTATTTGGCCACCATCTGAAGATTGGCTCCAGTTTTTCCATACTGTTCAGACAACTACGGCTGAGGTGCATGCCATTTTGTCACATGGAGGGGCGCCCAACACCCTTTCACATGACCAAAAGGCATGTGCCCGGGGACATGGGTGACCCCATGTCCCTATAGGCCATACGCCTCTGTAAATCTGTCTATCTGTTTGTCTGTTGAGAGCCAGCATGGTGTAGTGGTTAAGAACTGTGGATTCTAATATGGAGAACTGGATTAGACACACACACACCCTTTAAAACTTTCCTTCCTGCACTGAAGTGAATTTAACTGTGGCTCCACTTCTTTCAAGGGGAATCTGACAACATGTTGAATTATACCTCCTGTTTCTATTGTGTCATCCCATTTTCACACTATCTCTGAAAGAGCAGCATCAGTGAGGGAGAGGGAAAGAGATGGAGTAAGGAACTGTAAGGAAGGAATGCATTTCCCCAGCCCAGCAACCAAATTCTAGGCTTTCTAGCATCAGCCTAGCAACATTCATTTCCTCACTGACTTTCCACTCACCCCTGATCAGGCAGCTACCCCTCTCCTTGCCTCCTCTCCCACTTCTGTTAAATAATTACACAAAACTCTGTTCTCACCCTCAGCCTTGCAACAGCAGGAGGGGGAAAGGCTCAGCAGTTGCCTAGAAGAATGTGTGACTCATTATTAATTCCCAGGAGTGGTCTGCTGTACGCTTCTTTTCGTTCCCTGAGTACAAATGTTACAAATTAGCAAATGTTGGTATCACGCAGAGGAAACAAGATTAGGAAATGACTAATCACTTTATTTAATGGTGAATTATAGTACTGGTTAAGCTAATGATGGAGGTGAGAGGCAAGTAGGGGGCTGGCTAGCCAGGGTTCTCCCCCGACCCTCAACAGGATAGAACCTATTTGGGAAAGGCTTTTTAAAAATTTTGATGTCCTCTATGAGCAAGTATTCAGGACAAGCAACTAGGAAAATATTTTCTTCTGCACTAGTAGGAAGGCATTCATGTCATGATACTTAAAACTAAAAAAGCATTTGCTTGAGAAGACTAACGATGCAGTATTTGGAAGCAGGGAAAGATTCTTGCATTCTGTTCCTCTGATTTTTAATCTTTAGGGAGAGGGTTCGATACTTACTATAAGTTTTAAACCCATACTGTTCTTGAGGATATTCTAGGACCAGAGTGTGTGTTGCGTTATTTTGCTGCACAATTTGCATTTTCAAGAGTTTTTGTGCTTCAATATTCCTTGTTTTTTAGAAGTTTGTTTTGGGACTCATGTTCCAAAATTTATCATGTATATAATTCTTGCTTTAATGGGTCACTATCCACTCACCATAAACCCGTTTGGCGAGAGTCACCTCTGCTTAAAAACCACGCCTTGAAGTCCTGGGTAGCTCCATCTCCAGCTCACTGCTTGTGACTGCCGAGGATTTACCTCTCTCCCGCCTCCTGGCCGCGCGGCAAATTAGCTCCGCTAAAAAGAGCAACTTTTAAAAAAAAACCCGCGGGTGCCGCGGGGTTGTGGGGAACTCTCGGCTGTTTATGCGCCACGGGCTGATTCGCTGTGACGCTGGCAGCTCACGGGCCAATCAGGGGAACAGGGAGCGCCATCTTTGTTAAGTAGGGGTGTCCCCTGCCTAAAGGAGTGCGCGTATTAGTGATGACGTAGACACGATAGTTTCGACACCCATTGCACTTTGGCGGAAACTGAGACGTGTGCACAACAAGACGCTCCTCAACATTTCTTTTTTTTCTTTGCTCTTTCGAAGCTCCACGGGTTTGTGCGGGTTTGCAGCGCCCATTCAAGACACAGCTGGTTCTAACGGAGTGCGTTTTTCTTTCGTTTTACTGCCCGAAATATTTGCTTTCATTTCGATCTCGCGAGAAGGTGTGCAGCGCCTTTCTGATGACGTTCGCACGTACGCACGTACGAACCAATCACAACCAAAAGCGTTCCAGCCAATCAGAACGCTCTATTCCCCCTATTTCCATGGAACTTCTGCTCTTTGCTGCCTGCGCAATTTTCCTGTGGGGAACAAATGTCTCCGTGGTCAGAAGCCGCTGAGGTTTTTCACTGCGGGGTGGCTGCGGCGTTGCGATTTGAAGAGGTAAGTGGATAGTGGCCCAATAATCTTCATGTATTACATTGTTGTTGTTTGCCATCAAGAGGCAGCTCACTTATGGCAACCCTGTGGGTCTTTGTTGTCTGACTCTGCATCTTGGCATTCCTTGGTGGTCTCCCTTCCAAATACTGGCCAAGGCTGACCCTGCTTAGCTTCTGAGATTTGATGAGATCGAACTAGCTGAAGCCATTGAGGTCTGGACACAAGTTCTACTGTGTCCAAAAAAACCTTGTTATATATTGCCTAACTTGACTGTTTGAAGATTGCTAAACAATATTATGCAGAAAAGGCAATTATTAAATGATTATTTGCATATTGCTACTAGTTGGGTACCTTCTATAATTTGATTTTAATGCATTGTACAACAAACCCTGTCTATAATTCTCAACACCAAACAACATGTAACAACAGCAAGTCCAAGTTTGCTCAGGGTTCAGCAATAATCTATTTGATACTTTAAATGAAACTCCCATTCCACATTTTATTCATGACTGGGGCAGACCCCGATTTACAGGCCTAAAGATATTATAAATACTTTGCTCACTGCCCCATTGTCCCTGCCTAATTGTATTTTGACACACTCTTGTCTTCAGTTCTTTTCTGGCTTTTCAGGCAGGTCGCCTCTTTGACCACGGCGGGACCGTTTTCTTCAGTATCTTCATGTCTTTGTGGGCAGTCACATTCCTTGAGTATTGGAAGCGAATGAATGCCACCCTGACATACCGCTGGGATTGTTCAGATTTTGAAGACATTGAGGTACTGGCCTTAGAGTGGAAGATATTTGACCGCTGTAGCTAAAGCGCTCCACTCCCCAAGAAATACACTAAACGTCAGATTTTATCTTTTGTTTGCTTGGCTAGAGAATCGACCCATCGGCTCCCCAGTTCACAGCCATGGCTCCCATGACAACTAAAAATCCAATTACTGGAGAGGAAGAACCATATTTCCCTAGGCAGAATCGATTCAATAGAATCATTGCAGGATCAATGGTCATCATCATGATGGTGAGGGAGCTGCTGTTTGTGGGGAGGGGGAGGTCAAAGAGCTGAGTCACAGGTTAAAAAAAACCTTTTAGCTATACTTATTTCTTCACTCAGTCACTTCAGTGGTCCTGAACTCCAGACTCTCCCTCCCCTTCAGCTCTGGACCTCTGCACACATTTTTAATCACTGTATCTTACTGAACCACTTTTGAATCCCTGGTGCCCCTCTGGAAGCATATTTTCTTTTAGGGGTTCTGTCCCATGTAACATCTACTTTGGCCTTTACAGGGCTGTTCTGAAGCCTAATGAGAATGTGTCACTCTTTGAACACTCTAAAGCAGTATATGAAATGTTGACGGTTGGTTTTCTTGCCAGTAATTCTGACCAATCATGCTTGCAGATTGCTGTCGTGGTGATGTTCCTGATTTCCATAATCCTCTATCGAGCTATCATTGCTGTGGTTGTCTCCAGGTCTGGAAACTTCCTCGTCGTGGCTTCAGTAAGACCTCTGTGTGACCAGTTTCCACTCTCTTTTTTTGTCACTTGTGTTTGGATTTTACAGTTTCTTCCGTTACTTTCTTCAGGCTTCTCGTATTGCCAGCATCACAGGCTCAGTGGTGAACCTAATCTTCATCCTCATCCTTTCGAGAATTTACCTTGCCCTGGCACACTTTCTTACCAAGTGGGGTAAGTGGACTGGATTAAGTAGCTGCTTCTCTCCCTGTATCTCTTGCTTTTTTACGTTTTTCATAAAAGCAGCTATAACAACAAAATCATGGTTTATTTTTAAGTTAAACATCTCCAGGGAGGGCAGGATGCTTGTTGTTTCAAACTAGAGACTTTGAGAGAAGTCTGTATCTACATCAGCACACTGACCATATTTTTGTATATGTCTGTGCACACACTTTCTGTCTTCAGCCTAACTTTCCATATGATCATCAGCAGAGACCTTCTTGAGAGGCTATATGCTGCCATCCTTCTTTTCCAGGATATAGCATTATAAAATGGCACTGGGGCTTACCTCAGGTGTCCCCAAACAACTGTTCCCTGGCCCGAAAGTTTGTGGCAGGGGCTCAGTTGAGTGACAGCATCCTACTGCACCGCTGCCCCAAACTCCCCACAGTTCAGGACTGGGGTGCAGTTGCGAGGGAGGGTGCAGCCCCTCAGTGTGCCCCTAGGAAGTGGCACCTGGGGCTCCAGTTCCCCCACATCCCTTAGCTATTCTGTTCTTTTTATAAGGTGAGGCCGGCTTTTACAAGAAGTAAAGCCTCAAGTGAACATATGAAGATGCTTTATACTGAATCAGACCATGTTTCTATCAGTATTGTCTGTCCAAGGACTCAATCGTAGGTCTTTCACATCCACTGGTACCTAATCCTTTTAACTGGGGAAGCCTCATTGCAATGCTGTTCATATTTTGTTGTGATTTTACAGTTAGTTGATTTTATGTTTTGATCGTTGCCTCCCCCCCACCAGCTGGAAAGCTTTAGATGTGACTGTGTGCTGCAACTTGCTTTTTGTCTATTGATCGTTTTTAAAATGTTGTTTCCTTTTTATGAATTCTTTTTTTAAGTGATCTTAGATTTTTCTTTGTTTTAATATTTTGTTTTGAGAAATTTAATTGTGATTTAGCATTTTTGTGGATTACCTTTTGTCTTCCTATAAACTATCCGGAGGTGTTTTGTGGAGAGGAAGGGTATTCATGTTTAAATAAGTGTCCTTTTTGAACAATTCATATATTTCAGAGCTTATAGCTTCAGGTAGCTGATATCAGAATTTCTGAAAATTTCCTTAGGGTTACTCATCATTTTAGAATTTTCAAGCCACTTCTCCCCAAATCGGTATTTTGTGTGTTCCTGCATTGCAGGGGGTTGGACTTGATGGCCCTTGGGGTCTCTTCCAACACTATGATTCTATACTTGAAGATCTTCTCAACAAATACCACAAGCTCATGTGGTTCTACCATTTATTTTATGTTACCCCATCTGTGACTGCCATAATTACAAACATATTAAAGTTTATAACTTTTAGTATGGATGGATGTCTTGCAGGCTGTCATCCTACCTCCATAATAAACCAAAACAGCACACTTTGATAGTAATCAGGATCTTCTGAATAGTGGCTAGAAGAATAACCAATCTCATACCCAACATTGCCTGTTTGCGTTCATGTATTTTATTTCAGATAGAGACATACATGTTATTGAAGAGAGTGTGAGAAACTGATAAGGGTTTTGAGCTCTGCTGTGTAACTAGAAATCATGTGTCCACACTAATGTGTGCTTCCTAAGGCCAAATTAGACTTGACGGCACTCTTGTGTCCAACACTCTCCCTCCCCCATGCTTTTTCAAGTGCCAAAACAAATGTGTGCATGTAGGTGATGGGATTGTAACTGTTCATGCACTTGATAAAGTGTGGGGGCGGGGACAACAGCATGTCAGTCCTCTGGTATTTTAAGTGACTTTAAAATGTCAGCAGCATCCTAGTTTGGCCCTTAGTTCATTGATGGTAGCATGCATCCTGCTAATTACATTAAAACCATCATAAATTTCTGTAGATGGAGCAGGAATACTCACAGTGCTCAATATTGCAATGTGGAAAAATCCGTGAAAAACTGCTCCATTTGCAATCCTGACAAAATCTGTTGCAAAACAAGCTACCAGACTCCAGCAGTTGTTTTACCACCTTTTGGCAGGTTTTCTATTTGATGTGAAGTCACATGGAGAACTTTGTGTGCAGGTGACAAAACTGCCACTGAGAGAAAGATATGTAGACTTCATTATCTAACCCAAGGATCATACTGATTATATTTACATCCACAAAAGCAATATTCGGGATAGCAGCTGCTGTGGATTTGAGTGGTTTAACCAGCAATGCAATTCAGTCACATGGTTTGCCTGAACTCTGAAGATCCTGTAAAGATTTTGTGCGCTTTTGCCATGATACCAGTCTGTTTTTGCCCATCAGTGTTTAATAATTGTTAAAGGTCTTTGGTGCCTAAAACTGATTTTTTTTTTTAACAACTGAGATCATTTGAAGATGGGGAGGGGGAAAGCTTGAGCCATCCAGAACAGGAGGAAAATTAACGATGCTGCTGTCATAATTAACTAGCAGAAATGGAAGCACTAATTTAATAGCACTCTTCTGTTTCCTTCCACAGAAATGCATCGCACTCAGACGATGTATGAAGATGCTTTTACCTTCAAGGTGTTTGTCTTTGAGTTTGTCAATTTCTACTCTTCTCCCATCTACATTGCATTCTTCAAGGGCAGGTAAGTTGCTTGGGCTCCTCAAAGGAGAGAGAGTTTGAAAGGTGGTTTCATTCCACTGAAGCTTGGTCCAAGCACACCTTAGTTTTTTCAGGCAACACTTGTCCTTGCAAGTCCAATGTCATGACATCCCATCAGTATGTAACAAATGAAGCTGCCACATGGCTGAACAGGAAGGAGAGCTCCGTCGCCTTGAGTGGCAGTGTTGGCTGGGCTACATTGTGCCCACACAGACCTTTAAGCATTGTCATGAAACTGTGAAGTAATCATCCTGTGTTGCCTATAAGAGGTATAGAATGGTTTGAGCAGTTGCTAAGCCTTCTGTAATGCTGTTCCCTTTGCCGTGTGGCTCCTTTCTTTTCCTTTTTTTGTTCTCTATACCCCACATGCTAAAATATTTATTATAGGTGTATTTGGACCCAGTCTAGGATCCAGAGCAAATGAAAACCCTTCACTGGTATATGTATGAACACAGCACACATGAGGCTGATATGATTTCTCAACATATAAACTGTTTTATTTCACTCCCATGTAGAAATGGTCAAGTTAGACTGTCGTGGGAGTTTCGGTTTTAAGCTTGGCAGATGAAAAGGCAACAGGAATAAATGAGGGGAACTTTGTATAAATATACAATAGGTAGTTTGTCACAAAACTGTAGGTGTTTTGTTCTACAGACTGGTGGCTGTAACTGTTGAAATAAATCGGCTTGCTGTCACTGCTTAGATAAACAGGCACAAGTTTGATTGACACAAAACGGATAAAGTTTGTGGATGCAGGAACGTTCATATAGGTCAGTGATGGCAAACCTAGAACCAGGGGGCATTCATTGAAAATGCTGGGGGGAAGAATTAGGACTAATAAAAGGAAACACTTCTTCACGCAACGTGTGATTGGTGTTTGGAATATGCTGCCACAGGAGGTGGTGATGGCCACTAACCTGGATAGCTTTAAAAGGGGCTTGGACAGATTTATGGAGGAGAAGTCAATTTATGGCTACCAATCTTGATCCTCTTTGATCTGAGATTGCAAATGCCTTAACAGACCAGGTGATTGGGAGCAACAGCCGCAGAAGGCCATTGCGTTCACATCCTACATGTGAGCTCCCAAAGGCACCTGGTGGGCCACTGCGAGTAGCAGAGAGCTGGACTAGATGGACTTTGGTCTGATCCAGCTGGCTTGTTCTAAAAAAAAAAAAACCTATGGCACTCCAGATGTTGATGGACCACAATTCCCATCAGCCCCTGCCAGCATGGCCAATTGGCAGGGGCTGATGGGAATTGTAGTCCATCAACATCTGGAGTGCCATAAATTCGCCACCACTGATATAGGTTCTAATTTTCTATCTTGCACACTTGATAAGGATCAGCCCTCTTTCCTAGCAGTTATTGCCCACTTCCATCTTTCAGGATCCTCTCATATCCTTTACTCTACCCACTCTCTTTCTTAACCAACACTCTCAACAGACCCTCTCAGGTAAACAGCAGAATTCTTCCTGAACCTTCTGTCAGTCAGTGATTTTAGATGGACATAATGCATCTGCACTTAGTTGTCCATCACACCCTCCCACAAAAGGAAGGCCTTCCTTGGTTTCTGTGCAAGTGTGGTTTGGATCCCCACCCCTCCCACCCAATGTATTCAGTAGAAATTGAGGAGTCCAGTAGCTTGTTTTGCAACAGATTTTGTCAGGATTGCAAACTGAGCAGCTTTTCTATCCACAAGGAATCGATATTGGAGAGGGTAGGAAAATATGGAGTCCTATTGCCACCTACTGGTTAGAAATAATGTCAGCTCTGAGTGAGGGGCAGTTTGGCAAGCTAAGTCAGATACAGGGATTCAAGGCTGTGTGTGCCAAATACTTAGTAGTACTGGATAACACAGAGTCCTGGTTGCTGGTGGCCAGCTGTTTGGCATAGCTGATGGTATTTGGTCACCATTCAAAACTGTTCCCTCCCTCTTATCAGTCTAATTGGCTTGAGGACTGGTATTAGCTTGAGGGCTGTTTTATGGATATTTTAGTCTGCTGAATGTGTGTGCACTGTTTTTATGCTCCTGACTTATTTGGGTATTGATAATAGTTAAGCTGCTGTACTGATGATTTTATCACTTCATTTGACAACATTTTATTTGATTAACATTTATAAATGAATTATTGGGTACTGAACGCTAGAAGCCTAGCTAAATGTCACAGACCAATGCACATAATAAAATTCTGAAGGTGCTGAGGACAGGGAAGAAAAAAGTGCTTTAGGAGAGGGGTGTTTTGAAGAAAATAAGTCCTGGGGAAGGGAAGTGAGGCTACTTAACTCTTTCCCTTCCTGCTGCTGCTTTGCTCCAAGTTGTGTCTCTTGAGCCTCTCCCTCCCAAGGGCTTTCAGTTTCCAGTTTCCAAAGGTAAGCAAATATTTTGTAACACCATAGGGTTGGTAGAGGTTATTTAAATCAGAAAAACAGTCGGCAGCCAAAAACAGTGGGCAGCCTAAGTAGTGGTATGCTGTAAACTGCACTGGGTTGACAGTATGTCAGGTTCTTAGTGTTCTGCAGGGAACTTTTGCAGAAATCCTTTGATCTAATTTCTAGACAGCTGTCTGCCTTCAGTAATGGAAAGGAGTGATTTGCAGTTTGGGTTTTGATTGCATGTTATGTGGCCCCAGTTATTACTACAATAAGGAATTATATTTTTAAGCAGCAAGTCGGGAACAAAATCTATTCTATGCAGTTTTCCTACCCCCATTACATTCTGTGCAATTATGCAAATATAAAATAATGCGTGAAAATGCATAAAACTGTGGGAGTAATGATACAGCCCTTGCTGGAGATTGAAGAGGAAGGAAAGAGTGTCACCAGGATGGAACTGATGAATCCTATGCAATAGCTCAGCTGCAGCCTACAAGAGGACATTGCACATGTGATTTTTGTATCCTGCTGTTACCCAAGTAGAAAACTAGATCCTCATCTCATTGCCAAGCTAAAAGCTATGGAAAATCATGGCAACAAGTAGAAATTATAGTCATTGGGTGATTCTGTCTTATGGAAAGGACCTAGTAAATTGCACTTTTATCTCAGCCAGCTTTTCCTTTTCCTGTGGCTTCTCAGTGTGCATGAGGTGGGGGTGTATAAGCTAGAAGCCTGATTAACTTGTCTTTTTCTCCTTCACCTCCAGGTTTGTAGGCTATCCAGGACACTACAACAAATTGCTTGGCATCCGCAATGAGGATGTAAGTATCTCACAGCCCCTAAGAAACCATTGTTAAGAAGACTGAATTTAGCTAATAAGCTGTTCCAAAGACAAGTGTAGAGAGAAGCTTATCTTTTAGCCCAGTTGAAATGGGATACCTCCAGTGGTGGGATTCAAATAATTTAACAACCGGTGCCGGTGGTGGGATTCAAATAATTTAACAACTGGTTGTTTACAAGCACCATTTTAACAACCGGTGTAGGGGTGAGCCCGCGAACCCAGCAGAACCGTAGAAAGAGCGCCTGGAATGCCGGTGCCAGCTACGGCCTTCTGGGCGCACACGCTCCCCCCCAGCCCCCGCTCCCCCATGAGTCATGGGTCATGAACTGCCTGACTCGCGGTCACCAGGTGTCCCATACAAAGGGACAAAAGGGCCCTTGCCCTCAGGTGAGGATTAGACCCAGACGCGGATGCTTCCTCCTGCACGTAGCAGCCCGATGAGATCATGCATCACATGATGATCTCCCGTTCTCCCGCTCTCCCGACCTCCCGCTCTCCCGCCTGTCCGACCCCTTTACACGCCCCTAGTGAAACCCTAATAAAAGGTGCATGGAGGCTGAGCACACGGCAGAAGTTGCCAGGATCACGGGATCCCAGCTTCCCTGTTGCTGGCTATTCTCTCCACCAGATGATATCTCTGGGCGCGTAAATCTGCTCTCTTCCCTTGCGGACCTTTCAGCCATGAAGTGCACGACTTCAAACCGGTTCTGCCGAAGTGGTGCAAACCTGCACGACTTCAAACCGGTTCTGCCGAAGTGGTGCAAACCTGCTGAATCCCACTACTGGATAGCTCACAAAAATATCTTCTAGTTGTTCCATGTTCCTAGCCAGATTCTATCCTGCTTGGTCCCACGTTCTCTTATGATGGAAATCTCTTACACTGGTGTAGTTTGTCATGAGACATAGGTACACTGTGAATAGTGTACTGAGGGAATAGGGAACTGAGATTTCTCAAACAGTAGGCCAGGTGATCTGTCAGGACTGTACTATTTCATAGTCACATGAATAAATGTTATGGGAATTCACATGCATTAATCATAACCTGTATATAGAAAACTGGATATCATGAAAAAGTGTTCTAACCTAGCCTTTTCCCTGAAAATATAAATGGGAACGCTTCTATACATCCATTAATTTGTGTATTTAGAGGATTATTCTATTATGTGAGCCTTCATTTGATATAATCAAGGATCTCAGTAATGAGATGCAAGTTTAGAGCCCCATTTGTTGTTTGGAAGAACCCACTATAGACAGGCCTTTGCTGACCCTCCATGATGCTTGGGTCAAAGCTTGGAGGAATTCTTATTGAATGTCTGTCATGTGCTCTGTATTCTTATTCTAAAGCTTCTTCCTGTTTGTCCAGTGTGGACCAGGTGGCTGCCTCATTGAACTTGCTCAGGAGCTCCTGGTCATCATGGTGGGAAAGCAAATAATTAACAACGTGCAGGAGATCCTCATCCCGTGAGTACAGTCTTGCGACTTTGTGCCTTACTGGAGTTTTGTAAACCTGAGATGGGCTCTCAGATCTTAACAGATTATCTATAGTATGCTTTTAGGCTGATTTACAAAATGGTTGGGTTTATGCACCGTGTGAGCAAGAAAGTCACTGACTCTCATACTTGTGTCCTATATTATGGAGGAGAAGTCGATTTATGGCTACCAATCTTGATCCTCTTTGATCTGAGATTGCAAATGCCTTAACAGACCAGGTGCTCAGGAGCAACAGCCGCAGAAGGCCATTGCTTTCACATCCTGCATGTGAGCTCCCAAAGGCATCTGGTGGGCCACTCCGAGTAGCAGAGAGCTGGACTACATGGACTCTGGTCTGATCCAGCTGGCTGTTCTTATGTTCTTATGTTCTTATGTTCTGTTCTTATTTCCTTCTGTAAGGTAGAGCCAGTGTATATGGTCCCCCCCGCCCCACCCCATTTTATTTTTACAACAGATTGAGGAGTGATTGTCTCAATGTCACCCGTCAAGTTTCATAGTTCAGTGGGGTCTTACAGTCCTGGGCTGACAATCTAACTGAGTATTACACTGACTCCCTAATATCAGCCATGCTTGCAGTTTTGCAGTGGTTATGAAAAGTGCCACGGCAGCCACAAGAACTGCATTCACCTGCATACATGATTTCTTGGTTCAGATGCTGTAAGTGCTTGCTTGGCTGGGAATAACTGGGAATGCTGACGTCTCTCTTTTGTCACAGACCTCCACTTTGCCCTCTGTGCTATTTCTGTGGATCTGCTAACCCCTAGGAACAAAATTAAAATTGTGGGGGGCAAGTTTAATTGACTCCAGCAGGTAGGAGAAGCAGCAAAGTCTCTCGCAGGACTGGAAGACTCACAAAGACTGCAGACTGTTCAATACATGCACACTATGCCCCTAATATTACCATTTGGATCTGATATTTCCATCTATAGCAATTCTATGAGCCGGTCGAAAAATATCTAGTTGATTAAATTCTATGCACTCTTTGGCGTACAGTCTTCGTACATAGCTTTTTTTTACAAGGATAGCTGTATCTTGCTAGCCCTCTCTCACCTGCCGCCTAAAATATACACTGTAGGTCACAGGTGTCAAACTTGCTGCCCTCCAGATGTTACGGACAATAGTTCCCATCATCCCCTGCCAGCATCATGCTGGCAGGGGATGATGGGAACTGTCGTCCATAACATCTGGAGGGCCACAAGTTTGACACCTATGCTGTAGGTAATGGAACGCCAACTTTCCTATCTTAGCTTGGAGGTTTCCAGTATTTGCAGATGAACACCTGACCCCCTTCAAGTCCCTCCCTCCAACGGAAATTCAAGAGCTGAGCTCCATCGGGGAACTTTAGTACAGGAACTCCTAATTCCTGAATCTTTGCAAACTGGCTTCCTGAGGGCTAGGCCCAGAGGTGGGATCCAACCGATTCTCACCACTTCTCTAGAAGTGGTTACTAATTTTTTCTGAGTGCCGAGAAGGGGTTACTAAACAACCTCCCTGCCCAATAGGGACTGGAGGTGCGTGTGTGCAGCAGCGCCACTGTGAGAATCCCATCGCCATCGGAACCTGTTATTAAAATTTTTGGATCCCACCACTGACTAGGTCACTTGCATTGCTCTATGAGTACAGTAACCAGTTCTATACAAGGGATCACTGCACTGCGCTGAAGGGCGTACCAGCTCTTTGTATAATTATCTGTTTATGGGCAGCTGGTGGACCTTCAGGCATGAAGGCTAAGCAACAAAATGCCTCACATAGGAGAGCCCGGTTTGGCTAAAACCACCCGTTGGGAAGCAACTCTAACAGATTTATACAAAACTTACAGTACAGTCGCAGTTCAGATGTTGGAGATCTGGAGCCAGATAAATGTTTGTCTTGTGATGGTTGAGCAAAGTGGCCCTAACTGGACATTACTTGTATAATCTATTAATTGAGAAAGGAGGAGACCATGATCTTCTAGTTACTACGTCCCTCTCTTCTCCCTAGGAAGGTGAAAACTTGGTGGCATAGGCGGAATCTTCTGTCGAAAAACAGATGGAGCAAGGAAGATCCAGAAGGACTCATGAATCCACTCTGGGAGAGGGATTATGAACTGCTTCCCTATGAGGGGCTCTTTGCTGAATACCTGGAAATGGGTATGAGTCATCGGGGGAGCAAAAGATAGATAATGAAGATAATTATGGACAGTTCACTGATAACATTGAATTGGTGCATGCACTGAAATGCTGCAGGCCCCTGTGTACACTACATAAAAGTTATTTGTTTATTTATTTATTATTTTTATCCTGTCCTATCCCCACAGGGCTCAGGGCAGGTCACAAGAACAAAATTTTGGCAGCTTGCTAGCCAGGGGGCATCATGTTTAAAAGTTCCTTACCTTAATTGCATGCAACACCTCCACATCAGTGCCACTGATTGTCAGCAGTGTGGGGCACTGGCACAAGAGGTATAATTTAAAGCAGTCCTCAGTCACAGAAAACAACAGCTGAAGAGATACCTTCAGTTGGTCCAAGTTCTCAAGTTTGTATGCAAATGCTCCTCAGACCATGCTCTTCAGACCAAAAACAGAATGATTCTGGAATTTATCCCTAAAAACATGCACAGCTGAAGTTTATCAATTCATTTTTGGGTGAAGTAGACTACAGACTTCTTGCAGGTCCAGTTTGGAAGACAGATACCTCTTACCTCAGACGGGGCCTAACATGATTTAATGCCAGCACTGGTCCTGACAAAACGTAGACCTGCATCACTTCCAATGTTCTGAAGCGCCCCTTGCATAAGTCACTTGAGCATTAGTATCCCTCCAGTGTGGATTTCAACTGTTGCTGGCACTGAAGCAGATTCTGCATGGGCCAAAAACAGCAGTGTGAAAACGGTGTGAAAACAGTGTACAATGGTTTAAAGCAATGTAAAAGTGTTTACACCATTTTCACACTGCTGTTTTTGGCCCATGCGGAATCCACCTAAGTGATTAGAGAAGGACAAAGTCTTGCCATTCCTGCTGCTGAAGCCATAAAAATTCAGTTTACAAGTTGTCCTCAAATCTTTTGTAGGATACAGTCAGTTTATGCTTCAGTAATTTAAAATAGTTGGAAACGTGATTGCTTTAATTTAAAAAGAAATTAAAGGGTTTTTTAAATTATTAGTTCTTGATGGGGATGCTATACATTGCTTTTTGCTTTGCAGTCAAAACCGTTGTTATTTTTTAAATGATCACTCTAGTGCTATTATTGTGGTAAAGTAAGTACAGATTAGTAGGTTGATATGACAACTCAACTAAGTGTTGAGTCATCCTCCAGTGCCAATTCTGTCAAGGGAGTGCTCTGCACTTAGCTGAGCAGAGTGACAGAATACAGCCCAAAATCTTTGCCTGCAAAAGTGAAAAGCAGTATTTAATTGCCATTCTTACCACTGCCCCATCCTAAACAAGAACTGATAGTTAAGATTTGGTTTACGAACACTGTGGCTGGCTGCTTGGAGAAGAGGAAGATGTTAACTGGGCTGTAACCCAAATGATCAAAAGGAAAATTGCAGAGAGAAGTGATACCTTTGCTGAACTGGCCCTGAAATAAGTGGTAAGATCTTGCCTGGGGGGATGGACATAGCTTTATTTCTAGGGACTATACTAATGGGTGTGTGGAAACCTTGTTTCAATTCCACTTCCAAATGATTGTGGAAGAGCAGTCCTGCAGTGGTGCAAATCAGTCCTCAGGCTGTCCACTCACAGATCTCCTGCTGTCATATCTAGATTGTCTTTTAGATTGTGTGACATATAGTGCAAACTGCTTTATCAAGGCTAAAATAAGAGTGTGATTATGCTGCATTTTATGTCTTGGTTGTAAACTTCTCAGGTGAGGTCATCTTTATTTTCTGTTGGAAGGTATGTTTCTGTCCTTGCCTTCCTGCCCTGCCATGGGAGTTGATATTTCTTTCTTTCTTACCTTAGTGCTGCAGTTTGGTTTTATCACCATCTTTGTGGCTGCCTGCCCACTGGCACCTCTCTTTGCCTTACTCAACAACTGGGTGGAAATACGCTTGGATGCCCAGAAGTTTGTCTGTGAATATCGGCGGCCAGTTGTGGAGCGAGCCCAAGGCATTGGCATCTGGTTCAATATCCTGGGGGTCATCACGCACCTGGCAGTCATCAGTAATGTGAGCAGTGCTGGGACAAAAGGGAGGTTTTCAGAGCGGAGTCTCACAGTTGCCCTGTCATTCTCATTTGCCTTGTCATTGCTGTTTGCCATGTGAATGCTTGCAACTTGACTTCATATTAGCTTCTTCCTTTTTCCAAGTCAAATGAGAATTTCATGATGGATCCCAATGGCAGAGCGCTCTACTGTCTGGGAAAAGATGGTTCTTTTCTGAGGGGCAGTGAACCATTCAAGAGCAAGTTCATCCATTAAGAGCAGTCCATCCAAGCAGCCTAATTGCATGAAGAACAAAGTCCTCTCATCCTTTTTTCCCCTGTCAAGTTGTAGGCGTCTTTGGGTGACCCTGTAGGGTTTTCAAGGCAAGAGATGTTCAGAGCTGGTTTGCCATTGCCTGCCTCTGTGTAGCGACCCTGGAATTCCTTGGTTGCCTCCCATCTAAATGTTGACCAGGGCAAGCCCTGCTGAGCTTGAGATCTGACTAGGTCAGGCTAGCCTGGGCTATCCAGGTCAGGACTCCTTTCTTCCAAGCTCTTAGTTAACAGTTGTAAAGAAAAGCCAGTTCTGAGTTTGATCATTTTCCATGATCTAGTGTAAAGAAAAAAACTGCCTTTAGTTATGTAGAAAGAAATGCACTTAAGGCTACACATTAACAGTTGTCTCTGGGTCAACTACAGGAGATTTTCTATTAGATGCTGTTTTAGAGTTCCCTGCTGGGAATGCAGCTGTGAGACACAAGGGCCTGATTCAGACCAGGCCCCAGTGCACAGTGAGAGGGAGCTTTCTTAGCCCTCCCACCATGCCATTATTCTAATTTCAAATGGTCCACGAGAGATGTTGAGGGCTACTAATGGAGCCCCAACTCCTTGCCTTCTTTTAAATCCTGAGCCAAAGTAAATAGGTTGCAGATGGATGAGGGATACATCTTGCTTCCCCCCTCAAAGGTCACCAGGGCCAGGATGCATATTTCGTTTCAACTTAACATTACAGTTTTTGCTGGGTTTTGAAACCCTTTTGTGATCCTCACACTGAGATTTGTAGAAATATTATTAACATGTGTATATTTCACCAAGAGTTGGAATAAGACACTAAGTCTTGTGTGCACATCTCTTAACAACTGGAACAAGATGTAGCGTTGGGAAAGTGAGATGCTGTTTTGCTCCTCCTATTTCAGGCGTTCCTGATTGCTTTCACTTGTGACTTCCTCCCTCGGCTGTATTACCAGTACACTCGTGCCAGCAATTTGCAGGGTTATGTTGATTTCACCTTGGCCTATGCCCCCAAATCATTTGCTTTGGAGAACAATGCTACGTGCAGGTAGGATCTCCTGCTTTTCTGGTTAGGTCTGTTGGCCACAGAGAGCTTCAAAAATTGTTGTAAGGATAACAGGTCCTCAAAAACATCTTATAGAAAATAATTATCGTATTGGGAGTATAAAGTATTTTGTGAGATCAGATAGGGTGGGGGTAATGAATGCATTGAATGCATTACTGGACAAATACATCTGGTGTGGGGGCTAAATTCTCACATACTGTTTAGATTCACCAAGGAGTTTAAACCAAATCTGTAAGATGTGCAGTCCTATGCAAGCTTACTTGGAAATAAATTATACTGTATTCAGTGAGGATTATTCCCAGCAAAGTATGCATGGCACTGCAGCTATGGAACCAGAATTCTCTGGCTGTTTCTTACATCAGAGTCTTTACAGCAATCTAGAAGTGTGTGTCGGGGGTGGGTGACGTATTCGTAAGTTCATTACTGGCTTATATAGAATGTGTTAGAAGAAGCAATAAAATTTGTTGGAATTGTTGATTTTGTCATACCTTGATATTTACAACTTTTATCATCACAGATACCGAGCATATAGAGAAGAGAATGGCAGGTATTCACTAGTTTACTGGAATCTACTGGCAATTCGACTTGGCTTCATAATTGTATTTGAGGTATGTTTCTTTGCACAGATGCCTACTGCCATCTGTACAGCCACTGGAAAACTTCCCATGTCGGAAACTTAAGGGTTGCATGGCATGTTCAGGGGCAAAAAGTGTACTGTGTATAATAGGCACAAAAAGCTCAAATTATTTAGATTCACAAAAAGCCATACAAAATCATTATACAAGTTATTTTCATATTACAAATGTTACACATCAATTATACCAATATTTACAGAGTCTCCCTTTCAGTCTGGTATATAGTTTCCAAAACAGTAATTTTGCTAGAATGCTATCATCCTGTGTTGACTCATCCCGTTACTTTTGTGAATCTAATACAGTGGTGGCGAACCTTTGGCACTCCAGATGTTATGGACTACAATTCCCATCAGCCCCTGCCAGCATGGCCAGTTGGCCATGCTGGAAGGGGCTGATGGGAATTGTAGTCCATAACATCTGGAGTGCCAAAGGTTCGCCACCACGGATCTAATATATACTAGTAGTCATTTGAGAATTTTTGTGCCTATTATACACAGTGCAGCTTTTTGTTTTTCTGTTTTGGTCTTGATACTGTGTACCCCTTCTCCATGTTCAAGCGCAAACAACTGAGCATAAACAGGGACCTCAAAACAATTCTTGAAATGCATGCTTTCATGAAAGCTTATCTTTGAGACTGCACACAGGTCTCAGACTGTGAGACAATCAACTGCAGCTCTAGTGTCACTTTTCTGCTTGAAAATTCGCTTTCTCCTTCATAAATGTGGTATTGTCAGTGAAATCTAGCAGTATGGAAGGGAAATGAAGATTTGTGCCCTTTGTCTGAATTAACTTTACTTGACAGTGGTGCTGTTACTAGGATCAGAGGTATTTTTAGAGCAATCTGAGCTTCATCTGATGAAGGCTGAGAAAAAACATCATGGAGTGTCACCCAGAGTGCCAGAAAGTGGGTGCTGGTGAGAACCATTAAGGGAGGAGCTGAAGGTGTGTTGAGGGAGGTGTTGCCCAATGAAGTGGCAGGTTTACAAAATTAACTTTGCAAGGGAGAATAGCTACTTCTTTAAGTGAACTGTAACTCTCATTGCTGGAGGAATATTCAAAGTCTGTTCCTTATAACACAGCTAGGGACACCATGTGGTGTCGAAGGCTTTCACGGCCGGATTCAACTGGTTGTGGTGGGTTTTCCGGGCTGTGTGGCTGTAGTCTGGTAGATCTTGTTCCTAACCTTTTGCCTGCATCTGACTTACACTAGACATAGTGTGTAACAGTCTTCTCTCTGTGATATGTCTCTGAAGATGCCAGCCACAGATGCAGGCAAAACGTTAGGAACAAGATCTACCACACCATGGCCACACAGCCTAGAAAACCCACCACAAACACCATGTGGTGTTGCCAGACTATTTCAAAGCTTCCACCAAGCTGCTGCTTATTCTCCACTGTTTTAAAGAATCAGTGAGATGCTGAGTGTAGATGTGTTTGGCTGAATCATCTATTTAACAATGGACCCTGGGGCCTTTCCCCACTTACCAATTGTTGTGGGCCAAAGGGCGTCGACCCCACGTTTGTTAGACTCCGCAGCTTTTGAGCACAGAGAAGTTGTTCCCCACATCATTTTGCTCTTCGGGAAATCTTCCCTAAATAACGCAGGGTCAGAATTGCAGCGTTACCGAAGAGCACATGTTCCGCTGCAATCACAGCCATTGGAGGGCGGGTCTCTGTTTTGATTGGTTGGCACGCCATTTCAGAGGTTGGACACTCAATTGCTGATCTGCTGTGGTCCCGTCCACACATCTCTGAAGCCACCTTTTCAAAGACATCTATATTTCTGTGCTTGCTATGCAAGGCACTCTGGACTGCCTGCTCCCCTCAAATGGTTTCTTCCTCACGCCACGTCACAACTCGCCCAGAGTGTTTACCGGAAATTGCTGATATTGCAGCGGAGGCGCCACTTGAGATATCCATAACGGAAGGACGTGGAGTTGTTGATTCACAATTTTGTATTTACGTGTGCTCGACTAGACATTCAGACGAATACGGTTTTGTAAATGGAAATGGCGGAAATAGAAAAGAAAATTTGCACATGCGCAACGCGCATGCACCACCCTGCTGCAGCTTGATTGGATGGAAAGGGAACGGCACAAAATTTAGTTTCACTTTCCACTGCCGATGTTCCCCACAACCCCGCGCTTGGTGCGGGGTACTCCAAAATGTTGCTCTTCCAACCGGTCCAAAAATGACGCGCGCTAAGGGGGTGGAAGAGCGCCAGAATCAGGGTGGCCGCGTTGCCTTCGCTGGTGCCGTGGGGAGCGCTGCAGAACCCCAGGTCATTTTGCCAGATTGGCCCGCAACAATTGGTAAGTGGGGAAAGGCCCCTGTAGTAATCTAGTACGTTAGCTAGGTTTGCGCACGTTTATATTGTGTTCTGTTTGAACATAATGATGTACAGTTTGCATTTAACAGAATTTATACCTATTAAGAAAAAACTCTCCAGCACCCGCCCAAGAGAAATGGCAATGACGTAGGTGTAGATTTTTTATGGGGGGGTTCGGGAGCAAGGCCACGCCCCCACACGCCCTTGGGGGCATAGCCACACCTCCCCTGGCCTCAGTGCTTGTAAAAGCAGCTCTGCGAGGCCACAGATGGCAGACTCCCCTGCCTGCCTTGCCCCGCCCCACCCCCCACTGGCTGGGCTCCCAGCTAGTAGCCAGCAGTCCCTTCTCCCTCCCCTCCAGGTAGAGGAGTAGATAGGAAAAATGGAGCCCGGTGCAAAATCTGAGGTTTGCGCCCCCCCCATGGGCGGCTGCTGTGATGCTGAAATCCATTCCCAAACAGCATCCCTTTCAATGGTGTTTAAACTAGGGAGCCCAGATTCTCCTTTTAAATCCATCTTAAAGGGAGAATCTGGGGTCCCCAGTTAAAACAACATTGAAAGGGATGCTGTTTTGGGTGGATTATTCCTCACCCTGAACAGCATCACTTTCAATGTTTAATCTGGGGACCTCAGATTCTCCCTTTAAATCCATGCTGAAGTTGTTAGATTCAAAAGGAGAATCTGGGGAAATTTGGGGGGTGCCTGCTGTCAGGGGTCAATTGTTAAGCTAGCAGCACCAAACTTTCAGGGTATCTTTAGGAGACTCTCCTGATGTTACCACCCAGGTTTGGTGAAGTTTGGTTCAGCGGGTTGAAAGTTATGGACCTTCAAAGGTGTAGCCCCCATCTTCTATTAGCTCCCATTGGAAACAATGAGGGATGGGGCACCCCTTTTGGGACTCCATAGCTTTGGACCCCCTGAGCCAATCTTCACCAAACCTGGGTGGTTTCAGCAGGAGACTGTCCTGAAGATACCACCTAGGTTTAGTGAAGTTTGGTTCTGGGGGTCCAAAGATATGGACCCTCAAAAGGGTAGCCCCATCTACTATTAGCTCCCATTGGAAACAATGGGGAATGGGGCACCCGCTTTGGGGGTCCATAACTTTGGACCCCTGAACCAAACTTCACCAAACTTGGCTGGTATCATCAGGAGTGTCACCTGACGATAGCCTGAAATTTTGGTGCCGCTAGCCTAAAAAATGCACCCCCTGCAGCCCAAAAGCTGAAAAAGCACTTTAAAATACAAAAAAACCCATAAATGGGGGGTGGAGCTTCGGACATGCAATGTGGGGGTTGAACCCGAGAACTTCCCCCTTACCTACGTCCTTGAGAAATGGTATTGATATAGCCTGACACTTCACTCCATGGGATCTGACTAGTTCAGTGCTGGCCAGTAGTATAATGTACCCTGCCCATTCTCAAACTGTTAGCCAAGGTGTCGTGAGCTACAGTCTAGGTATCTCTGTGCCTGAGACAAGGCCACATATGTTTATACACAAGATGCAACAGGCCTTCCCTGTTTCCACCAAATTATTATTTACTTCATGTACACTAGAGGTGTGCATTTTGATATTTCCAATCCAAGACAGTGCCTAAAATTTCCCTGGATTTTCAATCAGAAATACTCCAAACAAAACTATGACACTTTAGATACTGTTTCAGATGAGAATTTACCTTTCCCGCCGATGGGGACCTGAAATAGTCTACATTGTTCTTCTCTCTGGATTACAGGACTTGCCTGCTGTAGCTTAGCTAAAACTTTTGTCTTTCTTCTAGCATGTAGTTTTCTTCATTGCACACCTGATAGACATGATGGTGCCCGATATCCCAGAAACAGTGGCGATCAAGGTGAAGCGAGAACAGTATCTAGCAAAGCAAGCTCTAGCTGAGAACAAGGTAATTGTCACTGCTCACAAATTCATGGTTTGGGCTACGTTTTATCCTGGGGAAAATGCTTCCTTATGCACAGACATGATGTATTAAAGGTTTAGCAGCTATCGGAGATGTGGGGCTTATTTCGAATGCTTCTGTTGAGTTTAGCACAGCAGCTTTCATTTGTAGGTTGTATGTATAAAACTAAGCCCCACTTGGGTCGTAACAGCCTGACTATCCTTGTAGCCATTGTGAGCACAGACTACAGGTATGTACAAAGTAGTTAAGATAGTTAGTGGGTGGCCCATACAAGTTAAAAAAGAAGCACTTAAAAGGTGATTAAAATTTACTAATTAGCTAAAAGCTTCTACACTCCTGTGTTGCCTTGTATCACCTTAAGAGATATTAAACATTAATACATCATTAACTCTTGAATAGATTCTGGGATTTTTTTTAGCAATAGGCCTCTAACCTTTAATCAGTTAATTAATTACTGCTTTAATAGGGGAAGGTAGCTCTTGCTGGACTACCAGTTAAGGGTGCAGCTCAAAACAATCAGTTTTAATGAGTTAAAGTTGCTAAAATGCCCGTTTTCTGTTCACGAGCTACTGCAAGTTGTCTTATTTCACATTATCTCAAATGCACTTTTGAGATATTTTCAGCAATGTGAAACATTAAGTTAGCTGACTCAAGGGACAGTGATGATCAACTAAATTTTGAATTGTTTACCAGAAGCTGCAGCGCTCTCACCTTTGGCATACAGTTAAACCATGCCATGGTTCTTGGGGGTGAATCCCTGTCCCATTTTATTTGGAGGTTTGCACAGAGAAGTAGCTCCAAGAGGAAACAATCTAGGACACTGTCACCTCAACATTAGTGAACAGTGTCCCCAAAGTACAGCCACTTACCATTTATTTTTTTCTGTAAACAAAAATGCTTGCAGTAGTCTTGATTTTTGCCTATTGGAATTCTGTTACACCAGTTCCCACAAAAACATACTGGAGTATAACACTGCCTCATGAGTCCCCCACCCACACCCCCGACCAGAAAAATCTAGACAAGCATTTAAGTGGTCCAGATCAGCCACTCTTGGTAACCTGCAGATATTTACCAGTACTTTTGCCTGTTATAAAATTTTGCCTGCTTTATAAAAAAAAGTCTTGTCCCTTTAACAGAGGCTTAGTGGAATATTATTTTGTAATTGATTGTGTTTGCCTCTATGATATTATAAAACCTTCAGCTGCCCATTTTTACCCATTAAGCCTCTATTAAACGCATACGATATTTTTCTCCAAGCCTCTTGGCAACCTAAGCACAGAGAGATTTCCTTGGGGTAACAAAGATACTCCAGACATGTTACCAATTATTAGATTATTTCAGCTTCATATGAAGGTATGCTTTCAGGTTCTGGATGTTCGAATATTTGGGGATATGGATATTCCTGTGCCCCAGGTACAATGGAGTTTGGCTAGGCATATACTTCAGAATCCAAATTCTCAGCATTGTTAAAGTATGAATGCCTTAACTAGCCCTTTTCTTCTTTGGGACAGGCTTTTGTTGAGGCAATAGAACCAACCTCCACAGCACAGTAGCTGAGTCCCTAGTGGGGGGCTGGAGTCTTGGAGAGAGAAAGCTGAAATCTGTTTGGTCCCTGTGAAGACACCAAACATCTGGAGGAGAAAGCTCCATCAAAAGAAAACCAGAAGCTGTTGTCAAGGCTCCTGCAAGTGCAGCAGTTTTTGGAGTGAAACAGGCTCCAACTGCTGTATCTCGAGAGCTTGAAACTTTTTAAGTCCTCCGGAACTTTGCCTGCCCACTTATCACTGCAGCTGAGTAAAATATTTCAGCAGTAAAATTACAAGTCAAGGACTGATCGATTAATCCCAACAGCTCCAGTTTTGCCTTTGCTGTTTGTGCACCAGGAATGAGCCATCGGTTGCCTTCTTCACAGGAGCCTGACTCTCTGTAAAGTATTGAATTTTAGGAGTGAGGGTTGACAAGTGCTGTCCTCCACTCTTGTTTACTACCGAGGGAGGCCTAAAGTGTAATGCTTGGGTTAGGTGACAGGATCAGTAGAGAAACTTTTCATAGGCTAAAGAGGATTCTGCACACTGCACTCCGGAACATGTCGCATAATGCAAGAATAAAGAGCTGCTTCCTTTACTCTCAGCCTAGGCTGGAGCTGAGCCAAGGAATGAGGCTGTAGCAGGGCTGATTACAAGCTTGACTGGCAAGTGCACTCTCGTCTTTGCATCCAACAGGCAGCTTAATCCAAGGGCCTAACTGCCCCCGATGGAATGAAGAGCTTGCATTCCTTCACCCGAAAAGCCTGATCTGCCCCTCTCTCCTACTGAAGCAATACAGGATGGCAATAATTACCTTCTATGTCTGTGTTTAAGGGCCACGCTAAAAATCCAGAGACTTTGATCTTAATCATGCTTGAACGGTATTTCTGATAACGGACAGAAACTGTCATGCATTCAATACGAATGACAAAAAAAGCAAGTTCAAAAGAACTTGGTTAGAGTTAACAGCTGTTCCGGACTTCACTGGAAAGTCACGTAGGGACCCACGACCCGGAATGATTTGTTTTTAAAGGAAATCAGTATACAGAAAATAAAAGCCAATAGTCAAAGCTGTTTCAGGTTTTATTATTTTTTTTAGAATTTATAAAATTCCAGTGTCATCCATACTCATGAGCCTTTATACATGTTTTGCATATAATCTCCAAATTCCAAAGTTAAGGCCAAGGGATCATTGCCATGGAAACATAATATGGAAGACATTGAGAGGGCATGGAGCACAACTCCACAGAGCATCTGCTGCAGACTACAGGGGAGGGGGGGAGACGGGGTAGGAAGTACTGGGCACAACAGTTTGAACAGATGGCGGGGCGGGGCCATGCTCAATAGCAGTTCAAGGCTAACGTGTGCGAGTGATATGGGACATTCAGACACCAGGTACCACTGGCAAGACATTAAACACTACTACCCTGTTTCAGTCTCCTGCTCAGAGGGCGAGAGGGGCTTGTCCTGCTCTTCTCCAAAGTGGAACTACGACAGAGAAGTCATCTCTCCCCTTTCACATGGGCTTGCTGAAAGCAAGATGCTTTTACCTTCTTAGTGGGAAACCGGACTGGGAAGACAAGAGCTTTGCAGACTTTTTAGCCAGTACGTGATACAGGAATAAGGGGACCCTGGAACTAGGGCCTCAGCTCATGGCTCAGAGAAGCTCTTGGCTAGGGAGAGGTGGGGATGTGGTCGGCGTGGCTGGCAGAGAAGCCAGCGCTGCCCCCAGCATCTTCTGCAGAAAAGAGAGATATACCTTGTAACAGCTGGGAGAGCAGCTTCAAATACAAGCAGCCGTGTATCCATTTATGGCAGCAGCTTAGGATACAGGAACTACAGGTGTCCAAGTCAGGACACTTACTATCAAACCATCGGCAGCTTTTTTTGCTGAATGTGGGTACTCTGTCCCCCCCAAGCAAGAGAGGCTTCATTTTTAAGACTGAACCACATTCAGCTTCCCTTCAAGTCAAGAGAGTGCTGTTCCTTCCCTGCTTCTATCCAAAGCCCAACCTTTGTCACATGACTACGGTCAAATTCAACGGCAGCAATTAAGACTGTCCTCGTAGAAGGGAAACTCAGTTGCCATGTAGCCTAATGGAAGCCCCAAACAGACATTCCTCTGCTTGTAGAGGAACAACAGTCATGATAAAAGGAAACAAGAGGGGCTGTCTGAAGAAGCAGGCCACTGTCATACTGGCTTGAGGTAGAAAGAAGGCAATAGTAAAAAGCAAAAAGGACACACCCTAATCCCCTGGGTACTTAAATGCCATCACTATGTCAAGCCTGGAAAGGGGGCAAAGCACCCTCTCTCAACACTGCTCTACCACCCACCAGCTTCTGTGGCATGTCACCACGTACTTTTGGCTGAACCAAGTTATTTTAGACCCAATAATACTGTCAGTTTTCTGGCTCCATTAAGCCATAGTACTGCCGGAACGGAAAAGTAACAAGGGAATACTGGTGATGAGCTGCAAGATCAATGCTCATACCAAGGGGGGCGGGGGAAGGGGCGGGGGGAGTTTTGTTACAGTTGGCATGGCAGAGAAGCAGAGCGAAGAAGGCCTGGCCACTGGGCTGCCTCTTGGGTTCCTTCAACTCCAGGATGTACTCCCTTCATTCATCCAGGCCAGCCAATTTCCACTCTCACTTAATAGCAGTGTTAGATAGGTGTGGGTTTGGGAGGTTTTTTTGGCAGTCGAAAGGGAACGTTGATTGCACTCTACAAAGGTAAGGCCTTGGAGAAACAGGACAAGGAGGGGAAAGAGCAAATATTTTGGCTTTGTAGAAAATCAAGGAAATGTGTGTTTCCTGAGGTTGTGAGACAGGAAGTAGATTCCTAGCCACAGTAAGGAGATCTCCTAATGGAGGCTAGAGTGCTTTTGTAACATGTGCCTGGGAAGCTGGGTTGTTAATACCGTGGCCAACATGAAATAGAGAGGCTGAAACTCTAAAGAAAAAGTGTATGCACTTAGGCTGGAAATAACATGGGAAGGTTCCCCCCCCCCCCCAAGATGAGGCATAAAGAAAAAGTCAAACTGAAGCATAATTAGGCATAAGCACAGAAACAAATCTCAAAAGGGGTAGCACTCTAGTTTCATTAAGAGACCCCCATTCTTAATGAATCTGTACTAGATCCAGCCACTAGGTCAGAATTCAGAAAGGGCATCTTGAGGCAGGTGGCTGGACAAGTTGTTTCCGAGTCATTACCGCTTGGGACCCCAAGGGAGAGTCTTGGGGGCCACCTGAGCTCCAAAGCTAGGGAAATCTTCAGAACTGGTCATGTCAGGGGCCTGCAGGTACAATAAAAAGCCACAATTGGTATCAGTGCAAGACTGTAGTGCACAGTGTTCCATTGAAGTAAAACAGTCAGCAATAGCAGTGACAAGCTGTCAGGGTAGTAGCTGGCTCATTATGGTGCTAATACAAATACAAATTCAAGGATTATAACTCCTGCTTGTTATTAACAAAGCAGTCCTGCAACAACAGATCTTTTAAAAAGAAACGTTACCCGAAAAGTAAAGAATGCGTTATCCACAGAAAATGGAATCATTCACATGGAAGGTGCATACTTTTAAAGGCAGAAACAAAATTAGAACCCAGAGATGGGAGAGCTCCTCTCAGCAAACAACTGATAGTTCTGAGCCCAGTTGCAAGCTCCTCTGCCACTCCCTGTGTTTAGACCCTGCCTTGCATTGTACACTCATTTGGTGACAGCACAGAACAAGAAACAGGAAGGTTCTCCCTACTTTCACATCCTTCCTCCTCTTCCCTCTACCAGTGCCTTGGATGCAGTGTCAGTGCTGCCCTGTACATAGTGCTAAATTTCATTATATTGGACAGGTTATCTGATACACCTAACTAAAACATCTGGAAGAGGTAAAGCAGCAGACTCTTCCCTTGGCTGGGCAGCTAATCTGCCCACCACCTGCTGCATGACTCTGCTACCTAAGTTAGAGAGGAAATTATTTTCCAAAGGTAGAGAAGAATCTGTGAACTGTAATGCTTGCCTTGCATGTTGGTGAAGCTTGCCCTCAGCCAGAGGTATATGAACTTAAAGAAGTTCTCTAGTACCTAACCAAAGGCAAGCTGATGGGGCTTGCATGATTCTCACCATGTAGGGAACTCATGAGCCTCCATAATAATTAACAATGCCTGATGTTCGTAACTGGGAGGAGGACAGGAGGACATACACACACAGGCAGAGCTCACCATCTCTTGAAAACAAGGCATCTCCAACAACATAGTTTGGGGAAAGCTCCTTAAGAGTCAGAGACACCCCAGTAGTCTTATTCCAAAAGGTGCAGTGCAAACAAGAGTAGCCATGGCAGAATAACAGATACAGCCCACGACACGAGTTTTTTTCCTGACCCCTACATCATCCTGCCTTAACTGGACAGTATGGCTAGTGCTCAGAGAAGACAGACTCTCAAGTTCATAAATGAAGGACTGATTCTTAGAGCATCCACAGAACTTCATGAGCCGTACTACCATGGCAGTGTACTGGTAATGAGGGAGGGGGAGGGAGCACTGACCTTCTCAGTGTTGCCTGCGGTCCAAGGGGCATCTCTCACCACAAATCCCTTTGATGTAGCCTTAGCTTCTTCATGGGAAGAGGGCTTCATGTAGAATTGCATCGCCTCATTGTCTACAACGTCAGCCAGCTGCAACATCACAAATACACACAAGACTAGCCTGGTCAGCAGTGGCATAGCAAGGGGGAAAAGCGCCCGCTGCACTGGTGCATCCTTCGCCCCCACCCTGCCCCGGAACGCCCTCCCTGCGCACCCCAGAACGCCCCCACCCCACCGCCCCCTTGGAGCTACGCCTCTGCTGGTCCGATATACTTATTTCACCAAAATCACTCCTTGGCTGTTTCGTACTTTCAAAGACACCCCCTCCTATCAGGGGAGAGGTGATGGCTCAGTGGTAGAATTTCTGTTTGGCATGCAGAATGTCCCAGGTTCAATCCTGGAGAGCCAGTGTGGGGTAGTAGTTATAAGTGGTTATCCAACTACTATCTGGGAGAATCAGATTCAAATCCCCACTTGTGCCATGGAAACTTGCTGGATGACCATGGGCCAGTCACATTCAGACAAACCTCACAAGGTTGTTGTGAGAATAAAATGGAGGAAAGAGGATGTAGAGTGGTTTGGGTCGCCATTAGGGAGAAAGGAGGAGTATCAATTAATTAAATAAATAAACCCCTGGCATCTCCATTTCAAAGGGCCAAGTAGTGTGAAGACATCGAATTGAGATTTTGGAGAGCTGTTGCCAGTCAGAGGAGACAATTCAGTATAAGGCAGATTCATGTGTTTGTGAGGGATGTTTTGTTGAGAAATGCTCAAGCAGCATATCCAATGAGGCACAAGGTAAGGAGTTTCAATCCCCAGGATTAGTGAAAGTTTAATACAATTTTCCACCAAGACCAGCACTCACATATTCCTCTTCCAGGTTCAGGATGTGATCAATAGCTTCCTCTACATAGTCAGGAAGTCCAGACACGGTCACACAGTTGGGATCGGCAGCTCCACTCTGAGGAAAACGGATATCCACCTGGAAGGCCAAAGGGGATTAAAGATGTGCTGGTGAAGAAGAAATGTCTTTGGGAATAAAACTGAGGGAATCAGAAGAAACTGCACAGCATTGAGAGATGAATACTAATAATTTAATTTGTTTGGGTTTTCATATGAAAAGGGAAGCAACCTTCATTCTTGCAGGTGTCAAAAGTCAGCAAATTAATTCTCCTCATTTACTGTGCAGTGTTTGAACAGAAGCCTTGTCTTGGGAGGGTGATGAAGATATGACTATATTATTCAGTTTTGCTGTATTGAGCCATCAAAATTTATCTGCCCTGCTCTGAAACAGTTCTAACCCCACCTGCAGTTACTTCTGAAAGCAAGGGAGGAAGCGATAAAGGGCAGGATGCTTTCTCCTCCTCTGAACATCACACCTGTGTCCGTCATTTGTGGCCTTGATGTTCTTTGTACCTTCAAAACCAGTGTGATGATTTGTTGCATAATGACATTTGCTACCAGAACACACTGTCAAGAAGATTTATCTTCTTGAGGGTTAAAACTGTAAAATTTGAAAAAAAAAAAATCTGTGTAAGACACGGGTGAAGAGCCAGCTGAAAACTATCGAGTTCCAAGAGGAAAGTTTATTTGCTCAGTAAAGCTGAAGCAGTTGGCAGGAGGAGTGTGATTGGCTGAAGTTTAGATACAAGGAGCAGCTATTTTGGGTGTGACGTGTGAGTAGGCTGAGACACTGCAGTTGGAGGAATCGATGTAGTACAGCTGAGAAACCCAGATGGGAAAACTGCCGCTGTGGAATTGCTAGTTGGTACTGTATTGTGGCTAGAGGTGGTCTTTAGCTAGTGCCATAAAATGGGACTAGGCAGGTTTTGCTTTCTTGTTGCCTGGATTGGTGTTTGTTTTGTGCTATGCTCTTGCTTGAAATAAATATCTGAACTTAAGCTCTTCAGCGCTCCAACTAATTGATGAATCCATTTGTCATGTTTTTTGCCTTATAAGGAGGCTGAGTTTGGGCTAAAACCCCTCTTTGGGACAGTCCAGGAAATTAGGAAACAGGAAGCTTGGCTTAAATGCCACCTTTCTGACATTCACACATACTGGCTGCTGCTATGAACAGTATTTTTGAGCCTGGCCCCAACCTGATGGAACGCTCTGACCAGTGAGACCAGGGCCCTGCAGGATTTGGTGCAATTCCGCATGGCCTGTAAGACAAAGTCTTCCACCAGGTATACAGTTAAGGCAACTAAGATTTTCTACCACCTAAAGGCCTCTTTAGCTTTAAAAGGGGCTTGGACAGATTTATGGAGGAGAAGTCGATCTATGGCTACCAATCTTGTTCCTCCTTGATCTGAGATTGCAAATGCCTTAGCAGACCGGGTGCTCGGGAGCAGCAGCAGCAGAAGGCTATTGCTTTCACATCCTGCATGTGAGCTCCCAAAGGCATCTGGTGGGCCACTGCAAGTAGCAGAGTGCTGGACTAGATGGATCCTGGTCTGATCCAGCAGGCTCTTTCTTATGTTCCCTTTCCCTCTCCCTCTCCTTTCGGTTGTTCTGCTTCAGTGGTTGGGTTGTTATTGTGTTCGGAATTTTGTACATCTAAGATTGACTTTTAGCCACCATGTATGTTAAAATTGTTTTAATGAATTATTGTATTGTTTTAATGTGATAGAAGCTGCCCTGAGCCCAAGAGGGGAAGGGCAGAATACAAGCTGACTAAAATAAAATAAAAATCTAGCTCGTCTATTTCTCAGATACCCATTGCACTGTCCTCACCTTGAATTCGTCCATAATCTTGCGGATGGCTTTACCACGAGCACCAATAATTCGGGCATGAACACGATGGTCCAGAGTGATGTCTTCAGAGACCATCTGCTCCAGTTCACCTACTATCTTCATGATGGCGTCTCTGGCAGCCTCAGCATTCTTCTCATAGCCAGTGATGGTGATCTGGTCCTGGGCCTTAGGGAGAGGTAATGATAGTTCATCTCAGGTCCACAGCAAGGGCCTCTCTGGCCAGCTGGGTGACAATACTGCTGGAGAGCCAGAGGTGGAACAGCAGACAATGTCCCCCAGCCTTTCTTGTCCCCATGTTTCTCACCTGGGATTCATCATCCTTGTCAGGAAATTGTATGGTCACATCATGCTCTGTGCGGATTTGGGTGATCACAGCGCCTTTCCGGCCAATGATTTTAGGGTGGTATTTGGGGTCCACAGTGACTGTCAACTTAAAGTTCCTCAAGGCCTAAAGCAACCAAGAAGGGAAACATTTCAACATCAGCAGAACTTCTGTCTGACTAGGAATATCAAATTTAGACACCCAAGAGAGAAGATCTTGGACAACAACTACCTTCTACTGTCTGGCAAGATGAGGATTTGTCTACACTACAGGGCTCAACAGCCAGGCCTCCAACCAGCACCCATGTTTCTTTGCCTCTGTTCTCTGCTCTGTGAGTTCCAATTGTTGCAAGGAGACAGCCATGGCTTCTTACCAATTTCTATATTTTTCCAAGGAAACTTTGACTTTATCATTTTTCAACCTTGATTTGGTTTGGGATCTCAGGTTGCACACAGAAAAAAAAATCTAACCTACTTAAGTCTCTAAGGGCATCACACCTCATAAGAATGAAGTTGTCTACAGACCAGGACTTAGTACCATGCCTTAAAGTTATCTTTCCTTCCTTTAAAAAAAAAGTATTAGAACTGTTCTCTGTATCTCAAAAACTGCATTGTGAACACCGGCTGGCCCTAATTAAAAGTGTTATTTTACTAATCCCAACGGATCTCATGTCTCTCTCGATCTCTCCCACATTTGAGGACAGTTTTACATCAGTCTTCTGAATGGACAGCCATGCTAGTCTGTTGCAGTAAAAATGGAAAAATGTTTTGTGGTACCTTAAAGACTCACATTTTTAGTGGGGTCTAAGGTGTGAAAGCTCATGCTGAAATAACATTTTATCAGACTTTTAGGTGTCACAAGGCATCACTCTTCCAGTTTCCTCAGTGACAGGAATAAGGGATGAATGCCTTAGATCTTACTTCATTACAATATGAAGCTAGGGTTCAATTGCTAGTTCTCTTGGTCTGTCTACAAGATGTTCCAAATCACCCCTGCCGCCATTTTTACACCATTCAGTATCATAGTCCACACTACCCCCTCTCTCCAAAAGCTAGTCTAAGCAAATTACTGCCGAAGTTTAAAGACTGGGCTGCAGAAATGTTATTCTGGTCCATGGTCCATGGCATACCATAGCCTTTCAGCTTTAATTTGTACTATGGAGTAATTCTGTGTTCTGCCAACAGAGACAGTGCCAGTAATGCACCAGGAATAGTCTATTTGTCCAGATTACACAAAACTCTTCAAGTATAAGTCCCTAAAACACGGCAGAAGCATCTCATCCTGTTTAATGCCGCTATCAGGATTTCTTTATATTCACAACATCATTTTCAAACCAGCATGATCTGAAGATGTTAAATTTTGCTCTTCCAGTGAGGCAAGGTCAGCTGGGTGGCAAACCACAGCAGTCCCATCATAGCATACCCGATCTTCTTGCTCTGCTTGAAGTTCTTTCACTCTCTCTAGTAGTCTGGCCTTGGCACGGTCAAGGTTAAAAGAAAGTCCACTTATAGAGATGACATCAGATTGAAGTTCTGGAGCAGGAACCTGGATGTTCACCTACAAACAAGAGGCAAGTTATCATTACCTTAAGACCAGGCATCTACACCCTGTCATCATGACTTCAAGGAGTAGGATCTTCCAAGTGCTTAAAAATCTAAAACACCATTGCTGCTTTCAGGCTGTTGCTCTGATCTTCAGCAAACATGAAGGGCAGCAGAGAAGAACAACTTATATGAGTGCTGCAGAGAGGCTGCAAGCACATGGCAGGAACCTTCTGTATGAACTTCTGTCCGCTGACTCTTTTCTGTTGAAAACCACTGCAAAACAAGCAAAGTGGCATTCCTTCTCTGGCTCCCAAATAATTCACACTTATGCAACAGAATATACCATGGGACCGGATTGTCCCTTAAGATCAACCAACCAGCTCTCCAAAACTCAGAGAGAAGGGGCAGCTGAGAAGCAACTCACCTCAAATTCATCCATCATTTTCCGGATCCCGACACCTTTCTGACCAATGATAAAACGATGAAGGTCAAAGGGCACTTCTACTTCAATGGTAACTGGAACCAGAGCCTGGGAAAAGGATACATGGAGGAAACACCAAGCACAGATAAGTCTTGCCTTTCATCCTATTTAGAATACGTCAAGTAAATTGTCCCACCACAGCTGGAAGGCAAGTTAATGGCTCGGTTGCTAACTGGATCCATTTCATCATCTCAAGAGACCACTCTTCCACCCAGCCTGGCATTCTGCTTCTGACAAGGACTCTGGTACTTGAAGGACTGCCTCTTCCCAAATTGTTGAGCCCATCAGCTAAGATCTTCCTTATGAGCCCTGATAGCTGTCCAAAGGTGAGAAAAGTGACAACCAGCCACAGGGCTTTTTCAGCGGTGACACCTCATGTGTGCAATGCTCTGACTCTTGAGGCTCACCTGGCAGATCTCCTTTAGGTACGAGGTCAAAATATTCCTTTTTACTTATACTTTTGATCAAGGGAGCAATCTTTTAACATTGTTTTTACAATCTGCTTCTAGCTTTAAAGAACAGACTCATTTTAAGATGTACAATGTCACCTGCAGGGGGCTCTTACCTGCCAACACTCGAAAGGCTGGTGGCAAAAAGAGGGAAAACATTTGAAAAATTGCTGGTGGTGTCAGCATGACATCACTTCCGGGTTTATAACAGCAGTGACATCACACGATCACTGACAAGCCACCTCCCCCCACCATGTTTTTGCCTGTTCCCTGGACCTCCCACTAGTTCCCAGGCAACCCTAGTTCAATTTTTTACATTGTTTTTATGCTCTGGCTGGGTTTTTAGTTGTTAGCAACTCTCAAGGAATTTTATATTTTTATTAAATTTTATTTTGTAAGTTCTTTTATGCAGGTTCTCTGAAGATGTAGCTGGGAATTTTTCTGAACTACTTGATAGTTTCAACATGGCTATGTTCCTAGTATAAAACACAATTAATATATTTTTATGATCATACCCACTTGCATCACTTAAATAGCACCCAGTGATCCAAATTAGCAAACCCCTCCTTTCCCTAGTTCTATACATACTCATTATCAGACTCACGCACCTGCAGGGCCTCTTTTGCCGCCTCACATTTCTCTTGACGGCCAGAGATTATGATGGTGTCACATTTCTTTGGCGAGCCAGGATCAGCTTCTTTGGACTCTTTCCCTTCATTGCTTTCTCTACCGTTCTCCTGCACTACTAACTCCGCGGTAGGAGCTGTGATCACAGAAAATAGAACAATTAGCCTGAAACTCCCAGCTACTATCAAAACTTTTCATGTTCACAGCTGCAGATAATATTAACTGTTCACCCTTTAAAATCCCAGCACAGAGTCTGAAAAGGCAGCATCTGAAAAGCCTCTCATGTAAGTGCCATCAATCGTCAACTCACTAGAAATGCAGTGGATGGCCAAGTCATCCCAGAGCCCAAGTCAGAGCCCAAGGTCATCCAATTGCAAGCAACAATTTTTAGTAATTACAATACCGGCAATCTATAAAAAGTTATTCATTCATCAGTTTTCATTGTATGGTGGGGCAGCATTACTTGATAAAGCAAGAAGACATTGAGATTTATTTATTTATTCATAGCCTGCCTCACTGTGGCTCAGGTCCGATTATGAAACAAAGAAAATTCAAGTCACACAAGACATCTAGCACACAACGCAACAGAACCAGGATAACAGAATTAGAAAACAATGCAAATAAAACACTATCTAAGACATGGCATATCATAGCACACAAAGTGGATTACAAAAGATGGAAGGCAACATAGTAACGGAAAGATAATACAAAGATTACAATAGGCTCCAATTCTACCCACCCCCCTTATAAAAGCATCCTGCTGAGTTATTCAATTATATTGTACTAATCCCTTTATAAATATGCACTCCTGAAAATGTCTGTTTCACACATTCTTCAAAATAACTGTGTGTGGGGGTGGGGGGTGTCTTCCTGAACATCTCAGGCAGGTTATTCTACAAAATGGGAGTCAAAACAAAATCCACAGTTGGCTAGGGTGGCCAATTTTTGGATGACAATTCCTGGAAGATTTGCAGGGGGGAGTGGGGGAAGTTTAGATATCAATTCCTGCTTTGAAACATAAAGTGAATGAATTAATGACTTTATCTGTATGTAGCCGTAGCCCATTACAAAATACCAACAATTATATCAGGAATAGGAAGTGACATGACAGTCTCTAGGGATTTTCAAATCCCTATAGTTTTACCATAGGGATTTTTAAAATTCCCAATGTCATGACATCACTTGACATCCTGGTCTCCATTGGCACCATGTTGTCCCCACCACTTGACTCAGCAAGAACAGAGGACAGGTAACACTGCTGGAAGGTCCCTTCTAGAACTGCATGAGTGACAGGCCTAATTGGACTTGTTACTGTTATTACCTATTTCATAGAATTGGAAGAGACCACAAGGGCCATCCAGTTCAAACCTCTGCTATGCAGCAAGACACAATCAAAGCATTCCACACAGATAGCCATCCAGCCTTTTTAAAAACCTCCAAAGAAGAAGACACCACCACCATCTAAGGCAAAATGTCGAAGAGCATTTACCATTAGGAAGTTCTTCCAATGTTTAGGTGGAATCTCTTTTACTATGGTTTAAGTCCAATACTCTGACCTATTTTCTAGGTAGCACACCCTCAGAAGTCTTTACACAGATGAATAAAGCTCATACAGCGCATCTTCATTTTTCTATACTGTTTTGGAAGTCTATTAACCAACTCTAAGCTATCCTTACAAATCTGAAGTGCTTTAAGGACCCCTCAGGAGCATGCATGAGTTTTTATTTTAACATGAACCAATCCCTAAGGAAATCGGATTGGTAGAAAACTTTCAAGAAGTAGTAGCTTGTATTCTACCACTTTCTTTGCATGTAGTCTTACAGCAGCTCAAGCATCCTTGCTCTGATGCAAAAGGCTGTTTTCTTTCAGCAGAACTGCCTCTTCTGTTAAAGGCTGCTTGGACCAGAAGAAGGCTTCAAAGCTGGTTGAGCAAAGCAGCAGGATGAAAGCCAGTCTGACTACAGGATCTTGGCAAAGAATTCTGTTCCCCCAAGAGCACTTGTTCTTACTGGCAGACTTTTAAGCCTTTATACCTGTGTTTTCCTCCCGGTCTGGGAATTTGATCTGAACACCATAGTCACGGGTGATCTGTTGGATCCTGGAACCTTTGGGGCCCATAATAGAGCGGTGATATTTCTGAAGAATGGTACATTCTATTGTCACCTGAGCTTCCTACAAGTAGCAGAGAAGAATTTACAAACGTGATGCATGAAGTCTTAAAAATTACCATTGAAGTTACAATTTAATGACATTTTACACTACACAAAAATCCCACTGAGACATTCACAGTGGTCTAGTGGTTAAGAGTGTCCAACCAAGATCCAGGAAACCCCGATGTGAATCTCCAGTCTGCCATTAAAGTTTGCTAGGTGACCTTGAGGCAGTCATACATTCTCAGTCACAGGGTTGTTGCAAGGATAAAATAGAGAAGAGGTCAACAACATAAGCTGTTTTGGGTCACAAGAAAGGCACAGCGTAGAAGTAAAATAAAATAGATATCTGAAATGGGCCAGGTGAATCTGCTGGACCTAGTCATCCATTCCAAAAAGTGAGCATTGATTCTAGAAGGGGCAAGGCATGGCTCAGTGATTAGGAGCACATGTTTCATAAGCAGACAATCCCAGACTCCCCTCTTTGCCATCTACAGTTGAACTAAGTAAGATACTGGGAAAGACCTCTGCCTGCCCTTGATGCCAGAGGGCTGCTGACTGTTGAAAGAGACGGGTCTAGTAGGCTTCAAGTGTTCTAGTCGTAATGCAAATATCTGCATAACTGCAAACCCCCTCCTGCTTCCATTTGTGCTTTAAAAACAATGTCAAAATTTAACTGAAACACTAAGTAATCACTTTAACAGATAGCAAACTTAAAGAGAACACATTTTTCAAATACAATGTCACCAAACCAACAGTAAGCATCAAACCCCACAAGACAAGTTAGAGACTTAATTCCTTTGGATAAGAAAGGGTCCAATATACCCTAAAAATCTAAGCACCACACCCCTTCTCTTTCTATTGATTCAATATGATTGGTGTGAATTAAGGCCTCTTAATCCAAACATTTTTTAAAAAAAGCAAAAGGGAAGTTGTAAATTATGCAGGAAAGCAAGACAATTTTTTTCACAAAAAAATGCCAGAATAATGCAAAATTAATCCAATAGGAAGGACAAATCTTGCATTTGGTGGTCACACAATTCTAGCAAACAGCATTTTAATTACAGCCAAATGATTCTTATGTGACATTCAGAACCACATAAACTCACTCAGCGGGCCTGTTGCCCAGCTATCTGAACCTGTATCACTGCATTCAACCAAGTGTAGACACTGGCATTCTCCACTAAAAAACACCGCCCAAGGGTTCATGTAAAAGAGAGACACTCACCAAGTCATCAATGATCTCCTGGATGCGTTTCTTTGCTGCTTCTACACAGTCCTTTGCTCCTTTCAGTGTGACTTTATCACTCTGTGTGCCAGGACGTGGAAAGCTCACCATCACACCCCCATATTCCTCTGCAATGGTTCGTAGTACCTGCCCTTTCCGGATGACAAAATGCCGATGATGCTTGGGGTCCACAGTCATGGAATCTTCAACTACGTTGTCCTGCAAATACATGAGATCCAACAGTGAATAGCCTTTTCACACCCAAGACGTATATATCCACATCAGTGGCAAAAAGCCACATATGATTTCTTTAAAAGAAAGAATGCCTTCCTCACCAAGTTCTTGATGAGCACCTCCAGCTCCTTCTGAGCCTCCTTGACTGCTTCCTCTGTTCCCATAATAGTTATCAACTCCTGGTCTTTGTCCTCTGAAGTTGGGAAGATGATGCGGGCTCCTGTGTTGTCACGGACCTTGCGGATGTTTCCACCTCCTTTGCCAATGAGGAACTTGTGATACTCTGGCTTGGCACGCAAGTCAACAGTATAGCTTTTGGTTTGCTACAAGGAAAGAACAATCAAAAGTCAATATATAACATTCTTTGGCAATTCTCTAATTTCTTGTCAAAGGCTTTCACAGAAGGATTTAACTGGTTGTGATGGGTTTTCCGGGCTGTGTGGCTGTGGTCTGGTGGATCTTGTTCGTAGCGTTTCGCCTGCATCTGTGGCTGGCATCTTCAGAGGTTTATCACAGAGAGAAGTCTGTTACACACTGTGTCTAGTGAAAACCCGAACACTTACAGATTGGTTCCCCACCCTGGGACATGAACAATATATACCCCACTAAACATTCCCTTCTCACAAGACACTGCTAAGGGAACTGGCCACCCAATGTCAACTTCTTCCCCTCATTCACCATTCTCACCTTCTCCTCTGCCAACTGAAGTAGCTGTTTCTTGGCCTTCTCAACATCCTGGGCAGGACCCCTGATGGTGACAGTATCACTCCCCGAGCCTTCTGTGGGAAAGTGGATGTGAACCCCACCACACTCCTCCATAATAGAGCGGATGAAACGACCTTTGGCACCAATGAGTGAATTGTGCAGCTTGGAAGGGATAGACACCTCCATCTCTGCAATGTTAGCCTAGGAAAAAAGGGTTACAAATCTCTCTCTTCTTCCCATGTTATGAAACAGTAAGAAAAGAAAATGATATAACTCTGCAGATACTGGGCTTTGAATACGAGGAAGATCCCTATTAATTCTTATTTAAAGCAAATCTGGGACACATGCCAAGAAGCAGTTGAAAGTGTCAGTAAATGACAGACACCAAATTAAATCAGGCAGCAACATTCCCATGGAAGAGCACTTATTCATTTCAAAAAGAATTCTAGAAGGAAAAATCATGCACAGTAAAGGAACAGCAATAATTTTTCTGAAATAGTCTAATCATGGTTTTAACAGAAAGACAACAAAGGACCAAGATCCTGCCCATCTTATAGATCTTGAGAACCCCATTTGTGTTATCTTTTCTCAAACTGTCTGTTAAACAGCTGGATAGAGGGAAGGGAAGTGACTCACCAAAGGACAAAGACCCAGTGGCACATCTTAAACGTATCTACTTGTACTCCTTGAAATATCAGTTATCAGGTGAATTATTCACAAAATATAACTGGCTAACAGTTAAAGAGAATTTCCTCCTCCTTCTGCATGCTGATTGTGGGAATTAAGTAAGATTTGGCAGCTCCTTTCCCTTTCTTTAACTGTGTTCATTCTACATATTTACTCTTGATTCATCAATTCGATCCTCCAGAATGTCCTGCTGGAGCTGGGAGGACCATGGCCACCCCCAATCTGCCCAGTATTGGTGCCAAAGGGCTCAGGTTTTGCTCCGATGGGCTGAAGCAACCTGTCCTGGTTCCTCTGGGAGCCTTGGTTGACTTGGCTCCTTAAGGCCTGAAATGCCGAGCCTAAGGGATTTATTTGTGGCTTTTCTTCTTATCTTTATCCTTTTCCCCTTTCTTTCTAGACTAGAGGATGACCCTGAGGAAGTTCTTGTGAAAGAGAATGCAGAAGAAGAGCTGTATTTCAAATCAGTCATAGGTAGGCCAAATCCTAACTTAATAGTTCTACTTCAGTGGAGCTCCTGAAAATGGCAACCTGACTGAACTGCAGGGCTATCAGAACAGGAAGGGTCAGCCCCCTACAACCCAGGAGAGTTGAAAAATTTGCATAGCTCTGCCTGAACAGTAGGAGGCGAGACCTAACCAGCCTGAATGGTGCAACCCCAATGAAGGAGAGTAAAATTTCATTCAAAAAATCCCTGTAAGTCATCAACTGCTATGTTCTGAAACAAGCTTTCTTGGGGGGTGAACAGGCCAGTACAAAATTTCTTCCCACCAGACAGGTATTGGAGCACAAGTCTGAAAAATCTTTACAACGTAGAAGACAATCATTTGTTGCTATTAAGCAATCATGATTAAAAGAGATGATGATGAAAAACAATTGAGATATTAAGCTTGTGGCTGGGGCAGGGAGTGGGATAGGAAGGAAAGAGATGAAGTATTATTATGTATTCCTATTTCTTTATTATGAGAATTATTTGGCAATTTATTTGGAAACTTCAGGAAGAGGCAAGGTGAAACGCGAAAAAAGGGGGGGGGATGAGAGTTTTTAAAGGAAATTGAGAGAGCCTATGTTTAATTCTTTTCTCATTTAATTCGGAACATGAAGTTATACTGGGCTCTACCTAGAACATATTAAAACCATCTCAGAAGGATCATTCATCTTACCAACTCCTTTTGGATGGCAAGGATCCGGTTGCGAGCAGCTTCACAGTTGGCTCTTTTCCCCGTGATGACAATGGTCTCTGAATTGCTGTTTTCCGCTGGGAGATCAATCTTAGTGTTGCATTCCTCACGGATCTACAGATGGGGATGGGAAGGTTAAGAGAAACCAGCAGAGACTGGCTTCCAGAACAACCAGGTAGATCTTACCACTGAAAGAGAACTTTGATCTGATCTACATGACACAACTGACCATGTTCCTGGCTGGTAATGTGATGCCTGCAAAGAATACTTGCTAGAAGAGTAGATTATTGCAAACCAGGATACCTGATATATGGTATAACGTATTGTCCCCCCCTCAAAAAAACCCCTCTCCCATTGCAATGTGTTTCCCCCCACCTCCTCTTTCTCAGATCTTCAGAGGTTCCACATTCCCATGAGTTGCTGCTGACTAACCAAAGGAGCAGCAGAAGTTATTAGTTTGAAGGAGTAGACTAGAAACAGCTACATAGTTTGCCTCTGGAACCATAATGCTTCATTGTGGGATTCTTGAGGTTATGTTTCCTGAGGTGGCAAGATAAGAACTCAACATACCAAATGCACAGGGTAACCTTTCTAAATGAGTGTAGTATAAAAACAGAAAATGCTTGAGGAATCAACAAAGTTCTACCTTTTTGATATTTGCGCCACCTTTCCCAATGATGTTCTTGTGGAATTGTTTGAAGATAGGAACAGAAATAGAATAGCTATTTTCAACCTTACACAGAAAAGAAATAAAGAAAGGTGTAAACAAACTGTAGTTATAGCTGTAAATTCATATGTGTCTTGTTTCATACATGGCAATACCAACCACAATATGCAGTACCAACCACAGACTGAGTACTTCCCGACAACTAGACAAGTTTCCTGTCAGAAACGGAGTGAAATTATTCTTTATGTTCAATAGTGTACACAGGACTGGCAGAAGACTGAGATTTGCTTCCTGTGTCAAGCTACGCTATTGCTTCTAATTTGAAGAACTTTCCGTGTGACTAGAAGTAATAAATGCTGAAGTTGTTTAAGCCTCAAAATAATTTCCCTCTATGCATTGAGAGTCCTACACAATAAAAGTAGTGATAAGAAAAAAATACTGTGGAAAGTCTAAGCCAATCCAGATTACAACAGAGGTACACAAAACCCACCAGGAATAAAAGCTGAAGAACAGGAACCACAACAATGAAAAAAAACAAACAGAAAGCACAATGCTAAAATGAGTTACTAAAGAATCATACTCAATGGAGATTACTCCCAGGGAAGAGTTCTTAGGACTGTGCTGTAAGTGACTGACGACAAACAGCAATGTGGGCAACTGTTAAGAACAATGTAATGAAAATCAAGGAATATAACTACCAGGGCTTGCTTTTGAAATCAGGAAGTGATAGACTTCACCATTTACAGCTTCAGGTTCTACACTACTGTGTTTCCCCAAAAATAACACAGGGTCTTATATTAATTTTTGCACCAAAAGATGCATTAGGGCTTATTTTCGGGGCAAAGCTTATTTTAGGGGAAATACGGTACCTTCACAATTCATTAAGGTGGGCTCTTTGCAGCCCGGTTGCTTCCCTGTCACGTGTGATGCAAGCTGCATCCTCTTTGGCAGGGAGCACCCTGCTGGATCACAACATCCTGGTCCGTAACTACCAGTAGGGCTTATTTTTGGAGGAAGGCTTATATTTTAAGCCTCCCTCCAAAAATCCTGAAAAATCATGACAGGGCTTATTTTCAGGGTAAGTCTTATTTTCAGGGAAACATGGTAGCTGCTTTTTGGAGAACTGGATATAGCAAAGAAAAGATTCCCAACAAATTATGGGATGTTACAAATTATGGCAAGTCACCATCAACACTTGAAACAGAACCAGTTGCTTCCTTAATTGAAAACAAAGTTTACCAACAGCCCTTATGCAAGTAAAGGGTGGAAGCAAAAGACTAAACCCAAAATAATAGTCTCCTACCAAATCTGCCACCATCTTCTGCATGTACTTTGAGCATTTTTCCACTTCGTTCTTGGGTCCTCTAAGCTGAACAATATCACTCTTGTGTGATGGATCGGGGAAGTTGATGATAACCTGCAAGTGGTAGTCAATCCAAGATAAAGTCACACAGACTGTCAAATCCTCATTTCCATAACACAGAATAAGGTGTCTGCCCACCCAATTTCTCTCTTTGATCCAAAAGAAGATCCTGGATTTCTTAGACAACACCTATATAAAAGTTGCAGTTAATTAGCACTCAGAACACAGTTGGGGGAGGATGACACGCTCAAAGTTGCTTAAGATCTCCATGCATCTCTGCCTAAAGCTGCATCTTCAAAATGCAACCACCAGAGGGAATTTCTCTGCTACGGCAGCACATGCGACAGAAAGCCTTCCTTCGTTTCAGTCCAGCCTCTGAAAAGAGAGCTACATGAAGAATGCATAAAGGAGGAAGCCCCACATGGCCAAAGTAAGTTCTGGCCAGAGTGATCTCAGAAACAATCTCAAAGGATAGGAGAAGAATCTTGGACCACCAAAGATACAAAACAGAAAGGATCAGCAGAAACAGGGTATGGCTACCAATGGAGAAAAGAGGGAATAAAAGGAGAGGATAAGGTCTCGATTATAGAAGACCAGGCATTCAAGGGACTGTTTGAAGGGGTTCCCATAGAGGCATGAACTAGGTAATTCTGCAATGGGACAAACAGAACATGCAAGCATTTAGTAAAGGCAAATTAAAAATCAGCTGACAGAATAAACGAACGGTTGACATTATTTGTCTCACAGTTTTGATCTAGTGTTGCAAATCTCACTGCATGTTCTGAACTGTGACTGATGGTCTTTGAACTCCATTTTAAAGTTAGTAGTAGCAACCTTTTATTAGTAGTAGCAACACTAGTAATGACCACCTGTGCAGGTAAAAGGAATGCAACGATCCAGGTTGCTGCTATTTTAGGAAATCAAACACAGAAAATATGAGAGAAAAATCCTGACAACCTGCAGGGGAGGGGGAAGCCTCCCCTCCCCACCCCCACAGATGCTAAAGTGTCATCAATGCTGAGTGGGTGCACACATTAACAATGATTTAGATAGAAGCATCTGATAAATAAAGACCATAAGCACCTCTTTCAAATAGTTACCTCTGGGAATTTGTCCCGAGTATCCCGAATCCGTTCACCCTTCTGCCCTATGATAGTTCGATGGAATTTCTGATCAATGATCATGTCCTTAGTGCGTTCATTTTCCTGAACAAAAAAATCAAATGGTTCTTATGGTAATAGAGGTTGAAATGCATGCCAGCTTTTTATTCGGTCTCATACCATGGGTAGTGATTTGCCTGTCAGTGACACTGCACTGTTTGCCAACCCTCAAATAATATTATTTGGATTTGCCATCTGACAAAAGCAGAGCAACATCCCCTTAGTCTGTGTGGGGCAAAATGGTCAGAAAAGCCTTGTTAATGGTTAACCCTTACTGTTCTGGACAGAGTCCTTCCCTCCATAGCTCACCATACGTGATGCAAGTTCCAGCAGCTCTCTCTTGGCCTCTTGAACTCCCTGAGGGTCTCCTTCAATTCGGATTAGGTTGCTTTTCTCATTGTCTGGAGGGATTCGCACAGACACTTTGTACTGATCCTTAATCCTGTTGACTAATTGGAAAGATTCTACTCAGAACACTCCTCTTCTTTCATGTCTTGTATAAATCAAAACTTCAGAAAATTTCTGAGTAAGCAGCTTTCCCTCCTTTGAGGATACGCTTAGGCTTGAAGTGACACTGACCTATTCATACAGGACAAGCCAGTGGAAAAGTAGACGATCGTTTTTCTCATTTAACATGAAGTTAAAAATAACGAAAACCAGTAAGACACATGTGCCCACATGCATGCTGTTTTCCCAGTTCTCAATAATTAGCCACTCCAGTTAGGAACAAGTTGTTCCTCCATTCAGAACTGTCATTTTAATCAAGTCTAGCTCTCCAGAACGGCTCACGCCTATAGATTTCAAAGCCCACACCAATGAGAACAGCTGACATTTTAGCCAACTCAGCTCCGAGTTGAAAACTGAGAGACAGAACACAAACATGAATGCAAGAATAAGCATCTAACTCACTGTTGGCTCCGCTCTTTCCAATAAGGTGTCTGTGAAACTTGTGGTCAATGCTGATTTCTGCGTAATCCATTCTGTTGATCTAAAAAGAGGAATCCAAAGTTAGTCAAAATCAAGAGTAACAGCATCTATTTCTATCCCAGGGGGTTTCTGGGGGAGAGGGAACATACTGTAATATATATGACTTGACACCCCACACAGCCATCATTACATGCAGATGCTCAATCCAATAAGGCGGCTCCATAATTCAAGTTTGGATTTGGGGGGAAAAGGACAGCTCGAGACGGCAGCAGTTTCGTCATTGCCTTACCAAATATATTCCAACACCATCTTTTATTACATTTTCCATGATGTAGCCATAAAGGAAACAGTTCCTTTTTGTTGCTAGAACAGCACATTTAGCCAAATTAAATCCTACTGAACACAGCAGACTTGACCCTGTTATTAAATATAACCTACCTGTTTGTCCTACTGGTATAACTGCTTGTGTAATGCTTTGTAGTATGTAGCAATACTGCACTTCCAGATTACTCCATAACGTTTGAGAGAATGGTACACAATTCAAAGCGAAAGCTTGTCAACTCACCAGATCCTTGACCATGCTCTCAATCTGTTCTTGAGCCATGTTGACATCCTCTGTGGGTCCCTCCAGGGTTATTTTATCCTCGCCTTCAGTGAACTCTATATGAACCTTTCAATAAGGAGACAATACAGCATCAGCATGAAATTAAGAATGAGAAATCAATGTAACATTATTGGATTTTGAGGCATCACAGTCTTTAAAGACAGTTGTCAGGAGCAGATTTCTATAGACAGAAACAGGATATAATTCTCAAATGAGAATACGTGAAAATCAGGTACTTAAACCCTTTTTGAAAGACTGCCAGTCTGAGATATGGCAGGTGGCAGCCAAAGAATTTAACTGCTCATTTCTACAGTCTTGATATCAATTTATCCACACCCTGATTCTCATTCCAACTTAAATTTTGTGAAATTCCTCTGAATGTTTGGCCTTGTGTATCAGAACTCTCTGTAAGTATAAAAAGCTATATGCTATTCCTCAAAAAAACTGCTATTATTTTTGCTGGGTGAGGGGGAGAGACAAGATGTCCCTGAACTCTGTCCCTGAACAGGAAGAAAGATGGAATATAAATATAGTTAAGTAATATAAATTTGCCTTGTGTCATGGGTTTTTCTGTAGCAGCTACGATAATTACATAGCTGAAAGTTAAGAACATAAGAAAGAGTCTGCTGGATCAGACCAGAGTCCATCTAGTCCAGCATTCTGCTACTCGCAGTGGCCCACCAGATGCCTTTGGGAGCTCACATGTTGGATGTGAACGCAATGGCCTTCTGCGGCTGTTGCTCCCGATCACCTGGTCTGTTAAGGCACTTGCAATCTCAGATCAACGAGGATCAAGATTGGTAGCCATAAATGGACTTCTCCTCCATAAATCTGTCCAAGCCCCTTTTAAAGCTAAAAGTTCCACATGAGATGACATTTACAAAAAAAAAACACCTCATACCTTTGGCATCTGTTGGGTAATTTTGGCCAAGTTTTGACCTTTCTTGCCAATGATGAAACGATGAAGCCAAGAGGGGGCAGAGACAGAGGAGACTGTGAAACTGTTGGCCTGAGGGAGGGAGGGAGGGAGGGAGGAGACATTGTTAGTAAAAACAGTTATAACTTCCCTGGGCAAAATACACTGCACCAAATCAAGTGCACGATGACATCCCCAGTTCCCACTTCTATCCAACCTCATTGTTGCCAGATTCCCAAGTCAATTGTCGAATAAGAAATCATAGCCTACAGCACTTCTGAAGCTATTCAACAATTATGTACCCTGAAGGCACAATAGCAAAATAAAAGACATCTCACACCACTGTGTCTGAAGAGCTTTCTCATATGAAACCTACAGAAGTTTAGGGGGTACTCTGGCTGCACATAACAGCTTATTTTTCTGTACATTTAGAAGAAACCCCCCCCCCCCAACAAGACTGAACTGAAGTGCACCCCACTTACCTTGGCATAGACTTCAGTCAGTGCCTGCCCAAGTTTTTCAGGTTCACCGCGCAGTATCACAGTCTCCGAGCTGCTGTCAGTGGATGGGATTTCGACCGAGACTCCAGTTTTTTCCAAGATCTCTTGCAGGGAGTTCCCTTTGGGTCCGATGACATACTTGTGCTGGGACTTCTTCACCTCCACAGCAATAGTGGTAGTCTTCTTTTTCTGTGCAGAGAAAAAGAACTTGAACACCAGTCATAGGAAGGGGGGGGGGGAGAAACAGCAGCTGGATGTGGGAGCAGAAATCACTGTACAGGAAGTCGTCTTCTTACCAAGATAGGAAAAGAGCTGCAACAGGCAGGCACACATAAGAAACACAAAGAGGGAGAACAAGGGGACTGCAGTCAAAATCATGTCAATGCAGAAAGATTACACCTCCTCTTCTACGGAGACACCATATCTATTTGTGGTTCAGTACCAAACACAAGCTTCCTGTAAGGGTTCTTGCTGCAATGATATAATCTTAATTAGAGAGCTAATCAAATAATCAGTCAATGTGTATCTATGCCAGCAACCAAAAATGCCTTTGTGAATTTATGGCCTGGTTGCCTACCAGCTCTTCTCTTCTCAAGCCACAGGAGCACAACAGGAAGCCACAGGAAAACAACCCCGACCACAACAACAGGGCTGGATAACTTATCAAAGTAGTGCTAAAGAGACCTGACAGCGGCAACATACAGCACGAAAATGAACTGCTATAAGCGTGAGAACACTTTTTGCCCCAAATCATTTCAGCAGCCAGGAGAAAAGGCTGGGCAGAGAACTCCAGTCACCACAAAAGCAGGAAGAAGCCTCAGCAAAGGGAATGCAGCTCTGGAAATTTCTGCAGCCTAAGAACTGTACCTTCTCTTCGTAGATCTTCTTGACACGAGCCACTGCTTGGGCCAGTTGCTCCTTCTCTCCAATGAAGACTATCTCTGTCCTGTTGACGCTGGGAGGTGGAATGTTGATGCGCGTCCCTGTCTCCTGCATGATTTCGCTCACCAGCTTGTTGAAAGGGCCGGCAATGAAAGGATGGTACACTTTCTCCACCTCAAGCCTCTCTACTGCACGTTTATCCTGAGGAAATCAAGTTTACTTTCTGACACACCTTTGTCTGAAAATCACTAGTTAGAAACTAATGCCCAGTCTCAAATCCTCATATATTTCAGCATGCCACACCCAACACTGATGGTATTCATAACCATACTCCTCCCACAAACCCAAACTCGAAAGCTTTATTATTGTTCCATGGCCCTAGACATTCAATCCCCCATGCCATTTTTTATAAACCAGACTAGTTGGTGCCTGGAGGAGCACGTCTGTTACAAATGTTCCAGGAGGATGGAGAAAAGACCTTGAAGGGAAGGAGAACGAGTCTAGGGAGCACAAGGAAACAAAGTTGGTGGGTGGAGCACGCATGTGCGTGTGAGCATGGACAGAGGGAAAGACACTGCATTCAGATTTTGCAGCCGCATCCATGCTCATACTTAATAGTCAAGGGGAGTCAACCTGAAAATGAGGCAGAGAATTTGGTTTGGTAAGGGCACTGTGGATAAAACTGCAACTCCCTTATTAGGACTCTAAAAGGCCACGGCAGTAATAATGGAAAGCCAACATAAAAATCTCACACTTCAGCTACGTAAGGTTAGGGGTCAAGGTGCAACCTCTCAATACCCAGAACATGACTCCAGACCAACACATTTTCCAGAAACTCTCCAGCTGAATAACAGCCCCACTGAATAACAGTGGAAAACACATTTGTGAATTTCAATCAGTGAGGTAAATCAAAGTTAAATCTAAAAGTCATGGGAAATGGTCACATGACATGTATGTATATGCAGCTTTAATCTGGTTGAGATACCGAAACAGTGTTACCCACAAGGTCATATTTGCTTATTAAAGTTGCTAACAAAGCTGTGAAATCTGACGAGCATTACTTCAGCCTTCAGTGCTCTGTAAATATCATCCTTGATGCTCAAACACAAACCATTTTAGAAGAGGGGCTGGTGAAATAATTTTTCTCTGAGGCCATAAAGGCGAATGCCAGAGGCGCAGCTCCACAAGGGTGGGGTGTGCGTGACACACCAGGGGCGTGCCCCTTTGGGGGTGTGGCGAGGGCATTGCAGGGGCGGAGGATGAACTGGTGCACCGGGTGCTTTCCCCCTCCCTTGCTACACCTCTGGCGAACGCACAATTTACCTGTTCAGCAGAGATCAGCAAGATCTCATGACGAGCCTTCTCAATCCCTTCTTTGGTGCCGGTGATCTTGATCTGGTTGCTGGGGTCGTCCGGGCGGGGGATCTGGATCTTAGTGGCAGTTTTGAGCTCTAGGTCCTGCAGCTTCTCTCCATTTTTGCCAATGACAAAACGGTGATGCTCCTTGGGAATAGGCACTGTTGCTGAAGCCTACAGCAGAGACAGAGCATTAAGGTGGAAGTACAAGACGTTGCACACGCATCTCCATCAGCTTAGAAGCCGGGTTGATCAATTCAGTAGGGGTGAGCACAGTTTTTTTAATCAATATTATTTGGGTTTGGGTTTAACAATCCCAAAAATTTTTGAAACCCTCCCCCAGCCGATTTTTAATATCAGCTTTTTCAGGGTTTTTTAAAATTTGCAGAGTCCAAAGTGTTCAGCTCTGTGCCTGCTACCGCCCAGCTCCACATGGAAAAGGGAGGTAGAAGCATTTGTGGCAAATCCAATTGGCCGTCTTTTGGGGGATGAATACCCTTCCCTGAAAATACTAATAAAGTATTTTTCAGAGTTTTTGCCCGTTTGCCTTTAGCCAAATTCCCACAAGTACAATTCAGTACAGGGCAAAGAATTTCAGCAGGGCAGCTTTTCCTATCGATAACAGTGCAGCAGTGGAAAAACAGCAGCTACCGGTGTTCACAATTATACCCGGCTAGGAGAGATTGAAGACCCATTTTGTACAGAATATGTGGTCCAGTTCTCAGACCAAAAATTCACACCCCATAATGAATACGTTCAAGCAACGTTTAAAGTGGTTTTTGAAAGAACACATGGGTCAGGTAAATAGATGGTTCTGTGAAGAGGATACGGACCTTTTAATTACAACGTGGACAGAGAGCAAAGTCGTTTGCCTAATTCATTTTGGAGCTTGCATAAATTGATCGAATTCATGATGGAAAAGCTCTACCCTAGCTTCTCGTAAGGATGTATTAGAAGTCAAAGCTATTTCTATATTTTTATTTACTTCATTTAATACCCCACCTTTCTCCCAATGGAGACCTGAACCGGCTTACACAGTTCTCCTCTCATCTACTCTACCCTCATAACAAGTGTTTAAGGATCACCCAAAGTCACCCAGCTAGTTTCCTTAGCAGAGTGGGGATTTGAACCTGGGCCCCTAGATGGTAGTCCACAGCAACCATAAGCCACACTGATTCTCTCAAAACGTACACAATAAATTAAAGTAGAATTATTAAAAAATTAGCATGACAAAAACAAATCAAGACATTATCCAGTGGCAAATGCTAAGCCCAACTGTCACAAACTATATTCAGAAGAGTCAAATTAAAAAAACAATCTAAAATCACTTTCAATTACAGAATGAGGGAAATCCATATTTAATTACTCCCCCTTGTGAAAAAAGTCCACCCTTGATTCTCACTCATGTATACTGTCTATATAGTTTTAAGAGTCTATATAGTTTTAAGAGACTTCTCCATGATATACTATTTTTTAACATTTTTTTACAAGCCCTGATCAAGCACCACTCAACAGTCAACCTTTCCTAAAGACAAGAGCAAACTTATTCAAAGGTAAGTGCACAAACCTATCCGTCATGATTACCAAAGAGGGAGCATTTAATCTGGTCAGTACAGGAGCTCTTAAAAGACTTGGAGAGATCACAAGGTAAGGAAAAGTGGAAATAGATTTTGGATGAACAAATGTAGTCAGCTTCAATGATCGATTAATTTTACGTGATTTATCACCAGAGCAAATCATGCATGGACAGCCTATAACCTAATGCCCCCTTCACCCCGGCATTCAAGGGGGACACTACCTCTGAAGCACAGGTTATATTAATAGCTATGGCTCGTAATTGTGGCTATGGTTCATAATTGTTAAGAGACTTGCCATGAATCTATGGCTGATTCTGCATGGGCCAAAAACAGCGGTGTGAAAACGTTGTGGAAACAGTATAAACCCGTTTACACCGTTTCAAACCCTTCTGCACCATTTTCACACGGTTTTCACACAGCTGGTTTTGGCCCATGAGGAATCAGCCTATGTGATACTCTCTGTTAAAGATATCTGATAGCAGTAAATCCCAAAATTTAATTATTTATTATGTGAAGTGCTTTCTTTGTTTCATGACAATTTCATTGAGTAACCCTATAATGCAAGGCTGAAAAAAGTGCAATTCTATCTAATTTTCCACACCCTTCATAATTTTATAGAACGCTCTCACCTCACCCCTTTTGTTTTGTTTTCTAAACTAAAAACAGACACATAAACTTTGTCATTCTTTCAGAAAGGAGGGTCCACAGTTCCATGATCACTTTGATTCTTCCCAACTCTAAATTTTTTGTTGGGATGAGGCAACCAGAAGAGCACACAGTATTGCAATCACACGTTGATGTCTCATTTTTATTTAGTTAACCTTCTGACCCCAAGTTCTCTTTTCCAGGTCAGGCATAATCAAAGTCGAAATTGGACCCACAGAGTGATCTAGCACAAGGCTTTGCCTTGCTACTAATATCCAACCTTGTTTTTGAAAAAATGCAAAGAAAAGAGAATCCACAATTGATATACCTGTTCCTTTCTTGAACTACTCTTATGTGGTTTCTTGTTTTTAATGGAGGCTTGGATGGTCTAATCTTGCATGGATCAAGGCAGGAGGGTGTTTAATCAAAGAATGGAAAGTGAATGGACAGATCAGCTGTTACACAAACAGCTGCACAAGAATCAGTGTAAGAAACGCCTATGCTCCTGTTATTCACTCCCAATATTTTCCAAAGTTAAGTTTCCAGGTTCTTTAAATAAGCTCTTATTTCCTGACCAAGCCACAATTAATCTATCATGCATGTACATCATTAGGATCATGGAACAATGGATTCCTCTGCTTCTGGATGGATATTACAAACCTCAAATAAGCAGCTGGCTAAGAATTCAGGGATGTTTAAAGTGATGAAATGTAACTAGCCCTTGAACTTCATTCTCAAAGTCTGGCTTCCCTTCAGCTTGCACAAGTAAAATGCATTGCAAAGGTGGTGTACAGTGCCACCCTAACCAGAGTTAAGGAGGATATTGCTTCTGTCTAAGACAGCACAGAGTCAACTACAAGCTATTTTTGGATGTATGAGCAACCTCAACACAGTAGGCAGGATAAATGAAAACTGAGGCACACTTGCCTGTGTCTGAAGCCGAGCGACTATCTCCTTCCGAGCCTTCATCACTGATTCCAGTTTGCCAGAGACCATGATTGAGAGCCCCTGATCCTTTGCAAAAGACAGCTCCAAGTGAGCCCCCGTTTTCTGCATGATGTCCAAGCAGATTTTGGCCTGCTCCCCTTCTCCAAATTGGTTCATGTCTTTGTATTTCCTCTCTTCCAGCGGCACATGGAACACCTGCTCGAGAAAGAGTAGTCTGTTCAAACAACACGTATAATAAAACTGCTGTCTTTCAGTGGCACAGCTGAGACCATCCCGCTATAATGAAAAGGCACTTAAGTACCAAACCGAGCATCAAAACTCCGGGTACAACATAAACAGGATGACTAATGGAGCCTTCAGGTTTCGCCACAAAATGGATGGGCTTTGCCGATGAGAAGCTATTTTCAAAGACCAACAACTCCGTTATCAGAGTTACAGATTGGGTAATATTACCATATATGCCAGTATTACCAGAGGGTTAATACTGTAGCAGCTCATTTCAGGACTGCAGGGTCAGTAACTATACAGGGCCAGCAGTGGAGAATTCCTGGCTCTACACCCACAGAATTCTCTGCAGCTGCAAGGTCAGGCTTATGCTGCCCTCCTGTAAGCAAAATCCCTCCAGGCCAGTCCTGCTCATTCTTGCTTGCAGCGCTTTCCTTCTCGGCATGCTCAAGGATTACCGAAAAACAGCTGCCTTCTCATCTTATACAGAAGGAGTTTCTTTCTAAGCGCTTGATATGCAATTCACACAAAGGGCAGAAAAATAGGAGGGGAGGAGGGGAAGAATCCCCCTTGCACTGACCTGAGTGATGACAGAAGCCTTGATTGGTCGGATTTTGCTCCAGGCACCAGCAGGTTCCTGGGCTGGCTCCAAACACGCTGCTTTCTCAGGGAGAGGGGGGAAGGCATCCTTATAAGTTGGAGGGTCATTTTCTTCTTCAGCATTTAAAGCTGCAACTAGAGTGTAGCGAGCAAGGAAACAAAGAAGGATTTCATGCACAGGCAGTGTTCGTCACCAGTTCTCCCCAGCTGATTTTTAAAGCACACTCTTGATTTGGTGGTAGAACACACAGTCTACAAATCACTTCACCTAAACACAGATCCATTAAAGTGATTGTGCCAAATGAAGCTGTCTCTTTGCTAAGTTGACAGTGGCCGTTTCTACATTTCAAGAGATATGGGCTGAAACTGCTGTAGAAATCTGGTTTATCCTGTTCTGAGCAATCTACATCTATGTACATCTATATGGACCCAGAATATGGATAAAAATCCACACAATACGGCACATACACAGAGAACAGGGGGGTTTTCCCTTGAAAAACCAGGAGGGGCCCCAAATTTTCAGAAAAATCTTAACACTTTAAAAAAAAAGCACCAGGGATTTAAAATTCCCTGAAGTTAAATGAAAGCAAGGTCTCATCTTATCAGCACAAAATCTCAACTGCCATCTTTAGGGTTGCCTAGTAACTCCCAGGATGCATTAGGGTGGGAGGACTGCATAGAGAAAAGACAACTTCTGAGGGAGCTGGGTTCTGAGATCCAATGCAAGCTAGACTGGGCGGGGTCCAGGTGGCAGCCAGGAAGGAATACTGCTGCTTCTCCCTTTGCTTTCCCAACTTCTGTACATGAGAGAAGGCAAGCAAGTGCCCACAAGGAAGTGGTGGACACAGCACTGCTTTCGCCTTCCTTCTCCACTTGCTGCCCAGTCCCCACCTGCCCGGAGGTGGAAGCTTCCTCCCCACCCTGTGAAATTTTTGCAGTCCCATTGCCAATTATCCATGAAGAAATGTCAAATAACCAGTTCAATCACCTTTAATGTCATAACGACCTCATCTGAAAGTTAATTCTAAAGCTATTTATTGACATTGGATATTGTGCAGCAGACCACTGAAGTGACAAGTTATTTTCCTATTGGTTAAGACCAGCAGATACGATACTAATCAATGACCCTTGTTTTCTTTGTTAATATTTTCCTAGGGAGGTTAATACTTTAAAGGGCACCTCCACACTGGCTTCCCATGCGACCCCACCAACATATTTTGGAAAAGGCAGTAAGTGCCCAGTTACTGAGATGGAATCAAAGATACTCTTCTACTGGTTTATTGGCACCTGAGGTGTTGTAGGGATTTTTGCTGATTCCCTCTCCCCACAGAAGATATCCATTGTGACCCCATGGCTATTCATGGGCATTTCCTGACCAGTAGGAAGAGAATTTTAGGGTGCTGCTGCAGGAAATTACAGAGTCCTCTCCTGAAAGTTTTTTTCCCACTGGCATTACTTTATATCCAACGAGTTAACTTGGTCTTGACATAGTTTCAATCCTACATCTATTTAGAATCCTGTAGCAACTAGGATTCCCTTGATCAATTATCATACCACCATACAATCCTTGCTGAACTCAGTTTACTATTACTCAGATCCCATTACTTAAGAGGTTGTTCTGTGGCAAGGAAATAGTTTCTATTCTCTTTACAGCAACTTTACAATTGATTAGAACAACTGGATGAAGTGGGCAGAATATTTAACAATTAAGCAGGAGGGCTGCTGCCCAAACAGGCCATATTTAACCCTAGCAACACTGAGAGGGCCAAAGTAGAATATTTCAGCATCATTTAGGTGACAGTGCATGGCAATGGGATTTAGGTGACAGTGCATGGCAATGCAGTTATCATCCAGATAGTTTAGCCCAGCCCCTTGCTCCAAACTAGGATCTTCTACAAAATGACTGGCCCCGCATTATCTTGCATAATCTAGGACAGTTGTACAGTATGGCACGCAGAAAGGGACACCAATGTACCCCACAGTAGAGATGGCTGCAAACAAGTGTTGGGTAAAACTAGCAGAGACCATTTGCTGAACCACCAACTTGTCCTGACATCTTCTGCTTTTGTATTTGTCACTAACCCCAGCTATGCAAACACAAAATGCATCAATCAAGCACTGAGATTTGAAGGAATATGAGGTAAGCTCCCAGAAAGGCTGTGAGAAATGGGCACAACCAATAAACATTGAAGTACTGAGATGTAGTAAATTAGGAGCGACATAAATGCTTTACAACCTTACCTTTGACTTGCTGCTGAGCAAGCCCACTGCGATGTTCAGCAAAGCTTTCCTGGGTCAAAACTGCCACGGAGCTCATGGTCGACTTCCCACCCACACACAATCCGGGTATGCCACTGTTGTAGGAAAGAAGAGACAATGATAATTGCTAAGACAGACTGTACGTATGTGGGAGGGAGGTGTTGTATTTTGTGTATGTGTGTGTTTAAGATAGATAGGGAAAAGCAGATTATAAAGTTCAGTGCTACATTTATTCTTTCACTTGACAATTGTCCCTGGTTGGACAGACAAGTGGTAGTGCCACCTTCAGGCCACAACAGCCTTTCCACGGGCAGCAATGAGTATCATTGTACTCATTTAAGGCAGCCTAGAAAAGGAACAATATGCATTTTGGCCAGAGCTGAACTGCACTGCCTCTAGGAATGAGTCCAAAGCACCACAGCATTAATTTTCCCCAGAAGAAATAGAAATAAAATGCTATTGCCGCCCCCTCTAACAGCCTTGAAGGACATGACAGATATGACAGCATTTGCAATAACTCCCATACAAATAGCTAATACTAGAATTTTTAGCGTTCTAAATTATGAAGCAAAAGAGTTTTTATCTAGAACAGTAATCTTTGCTGTTATCAACGTAACTCTGGTTCAGACCACAAACAGCCCTAGAAGTAAATTATTTCATACGGTGTGTGTGTCACTACTACCCCTGGTGTTGACCCTGCCTGCTCATCCCCTGGGGCAGTCGCCAGCCTTTCCTTTGGCCTCAGATGTGGCCTTCTCCCTTTCAATGGAGCCTTAGCCCTGGCTCAGCACCTTTAGTCTCCTGCTGTCAATGCGCTCTTCTCTTCCCTGGCCTTCCAGGCTTGACAGCCTCTTATAGGCTGATCCTCCTTGTCTTCCCTAGCCAGCAGAGGGCCCAGCCTGCTGCCTGGGCCCTCTCTCATCCTGGCCATACTCTGGAGTGGTCCTGCCCCTAGCCCACCTCTGGTCTGCCAACCACGGCATTCACGCCAGCCTTCTCCCTTCCCCACCAGCCTTTTCCAGCTTCCCTGGACATTTAGCCTCCTGCAATATTCCACTTGCACAGGCAGATTTGTGAGTGTTATGTAGAAGGTACTTATTTTATAACCTGCTGCCGAATAATTTAGCTGAGTGCCACCCAATCCTTATAATTATGAACACAGATACGTCACTATATCATGTACCTCTTTCATGTTCACTTTTGTCTTCTTTCAGAGTTAATTCAGATTTCAAGAATTCACAAACAATTCACTCCCTGGATCTCTAAAGTTTGCTCCCCTGTTTTTTCCCTATTTTGTTATTGCTTCATGGATAGGCTATTCAGGCACAGGTTACCATGAAGATGCATGTTTGCTGTGCTTGCTATTCTCTTTGCCAGAACAATTTACAGCTTTACAATAGTCTTAGGCAAAGACTCTAGCCAGAAATACAAGCTTGTAGGTACCAACATTCCAGTATAATAGCTAAGACATTCAGTTCATTTTCACTCTCTTTTTTTGAAAGCTACAATCCCTGATCTATGGTAGCTGCATTCAGTACAGTAGTATAAGCAATGTCTTCAACAAGAACATTTTTGGCAACATTCAAACTATATATCTAAACAGAAATTACTGCACAGTAAAGCAGTTATGAAACTGCTCAGACACCCCCATTTTGATTTTAAAATGTTATGGTCCTCTAAGTTTTGTCCGAGACAGTGGACAGTCCACTTTTTAAAATATATGGGAAGGTACATCTACCTCATGGAAATCTCCATCCTCAGAACCCTACAGCATGACCCACATCAGCTACACTATACAAGTTACAGGGTTTAGAGGTCTTAGAATAGCATATTTTAGAGGGCCACAGCTAAAAGGCCCTGGGCCCAAGTCCTAATCTATTTCATCCCAGGACTGGAAGGGACTTTGCAACGAGAGAGCAAGAAACCTGCTAATTTGTTAGTAACCTCTAGCTAGAGGTCAGCTGAACGTTGGTGGGAAGTAGTCTGGAAAAACTTCAGGAGTTGTTCATAGAAATAGAAAAAGATATCCAAATGAAAACCTCCACTGCTATCATTGCCTATGGACACAGAGTGCCATCTCTCTATCTCAAGGGAGAAATCTATTGCACTGGAAAACAGAATGAATACTAGTTCTGTTTTAGTTGAAGTAACTACAATGTATGTACAAGAACTGCTCCTCCTTGGCACTGTTCAGCCAGTTTGAGTTTCTAGGACTGAACAGCTGGATTGTGATAACTACTTGGCATACTTTCTAATTAGAGCTCTGAGGTGACCTGGATGCTAGGTGATGGTAGAGGTCACCTACCACTCTTCAATGAGGGGAAAACTGATTACATCCCCTTCTCCTGGGGCGGCAGTCCCTGACCACTCCTAGAAAGCTGAGGAGGCTCTATTTCACATCAGCCAAATAAATGTGAGAAGAGCTCACCTTATCCTCCGTATCTGACAAAGAATTGCAAATCCACCGAGAGTACCCTCACAGAGCCCTGGTTCTGAGGGTCTAGTTTGAGAAACACTAGCAGAGCAGATATCATCATGATATACCATAAACACTGAAGGCTATTGAGCCCCATGGTTGATGGGAACCTCCAAAACCTAATAGTCAAATGGTCTAGGATAGGGACTGATGGGAATTGTAGTCCATAACATCTGGAGTGCCAAAGGTTCGCCACCACTGGTCTAGGATTAAGAGTCCAGCACACACAGACACAAAACCCTTTTTAACTTACCAGCTAAATGGTCAGTAGCCAGAAAGTCCGTCCTGTGAGCTGCCTGTTTGTCAGCCTGCCAGCTTCTGCTTTTTAGGGGAAAGAAGTGGGGGAAAGTTACTCAGTTTTAAGGGACAGCTCTAAGTTCTACTATATATATACTATGATTTCACACTTAAGAGTTCCTCATACAACCTTGAGCCAAAACACCAGGTTTAAGTTATTATTCATACATTTATTTTATTTTTATTTTATTACATTTATATCCCAAACCTTTCCTGGCAGAATCCTGCCTCAGGGTCACTCACAACCAAAATATGACAATCAAAGACAATAACGAATACACAAGTTAAAAATAATTCCATCAGTCCAATAGAATTTATAAATATCTTAATAAAAATTTCTAGTCAACTCTGAATAAAAGGGATCCAACTTTCTCCCTTCTTTGTTGCTACACAGCTAGTTTAAAAATGAATTATAACACTGCTGGATAGTGTTGATTAAAGGGGGAAATAACAATAGGGAGGTTCAGAGAGGGAGGGGTGGGGCAAAAACAGAATGGGGAAGAAAGAAAGAAAGAAAGAAAGAAAGAAAGAAAGAAAGAAAGAAAGAAAGAAAGAAAGAAAGAAAGAAAGAAAGAAAGAAAGAAAGAAAGAAAGAAAGAAAGAAAGAAAGAAAGAAAGAAAGAAAGAAAGAAAGAAAGAAAGAAAGAAAGAAAGGGAGGTTCAGAGAGGGAGGGGTGGGGCAAAAACAGAATGGGAAAGAAAGAAAGAAAGAAAGAAAGAAAGAAAGAAAGAAAGAAAGAAAGAAAGAAAGAAAGAAAGAAAGAAAGAAAGAAAGAAAGAAAGAAAGAAAGAAAGCAAGCAAGCAAGCAAGCAAGCAAGCAAGCAAGCAAGCAAGCAAGCAAGCAAGCAGGTCAGGTGAAAGTTAGGCCAGCCAGTGTGGAAGCTGTCACTGCTCTCAACATGGCAGAACATCACTGTTTTACAAGCCCTGTGGAACTGGGCCAGGTTCTGCAGGGCCCGGGTTTCATTGAACAGAGAATTTCACTAGGCTGGGACCAGGGCCGAAAAAGCCCTGGTCCTGGTTGAGGATAGATGTACAGTTTGGGGGCCACGGACTAGCATGAGGTTGTTTTGAATTGAGCATACTACTCTCGGGGGAGGCGGATATATTGGGAAATGCGGTCCAGTAGATACAAGGGTCCCAGACTGCTTTGAAGGTAAGTATCAACACCTTGAATCTGATCTGGTACTCAACCTGCAGCCAAGGTCAAATCAAGACAGGTAGGGGGTTAACTGCTGGACCTGATGAACATAAAAGAATGTCATCCTAGCAATATTTGTGTCTTGGGCATTCAAATGCCCAGTTTGCAAAGCAGTTGAACATAGAAGCCAATAAACATTAATAGAAAATCAACATGCCGCTGAAAAAGTAATAATTTAACACAATTCCAGCATTTATTGCTGAAAGGACTACTATTATTACTATAATTATAATTATTAAAATTTACAAATTAATCAATAATACAGATCTGGTAAGCCTACTTAGAGAAGAAATTCTACAAATAGGGACAAGGTACCATGAAAAATGCACTGAATGGGTATGCAATTGCTGTTTGCTTTTTCACTGTAGCAGCTTAACTGTTGAAGAGATAATCTTCTGTTTTTACAAAAGACTACTTGCTCAGAATTGCTACCTAACAATCCAGTATCCTCAGACTATATTCAGATTTTGGTTAAGTAGTATTGTTATTCATACAGTATTCCACTGACACCAAATAATATACAATTAATGTATTTTATCAGAGGTTGTATCAGTGTGGCTCAATATTTTGATTCATTAAGAAGCAGTCTATTTCACTGTACTAAAGCCATTCTCATACATTAATTCCAGTATCTTATTACAACAAGGTAAAAAATCGATCACAGATTTCATTTGCTTGTTCTTTGCTTGGCTGCTCTATTATTCTCTTGCTCAAAACTTTGCTAAATAGTACTTGGTTGAGAAACATTAGCAAAAGAGCAGATGCCGAATATGAATTTGAAATGTCAAGACTGTAAACGCATCTCCATCTGTGCAATGCACAGAACTGGAGAAACTAACCAAATTTTTTTTAAACTGCCAATAAAACTGACATCAGTCAGAAGACATGTAATAGAGCCTGGGTGAAACAGGCACTTCCTTACAATCAAAGGCAATGGACAGATCTTTGTGAAGTCAGCCCCTGGTAATTCTAGGCTCAGGCAGACACACATACGAACAATGCAGGATTTGTGTATGTGCCTGGCATCTTGAAAATTCTATATGCTTTTGACTTAGAGAAGAGCTCCAACACTAACAGATTTCTTCTTCTGCAGAATATAAATAGGTGGGTAACAGTTGGATTTTCAACTAATGTTTCTTCATACATTCCTTCTGGGTTTCAATGGGAGTCAGGTATATCTGCAAGTCACTGAGGAAAACTGCTCAAACCAGCTTATGCCCAGCAGCAACAAGACAGTGTCTAATCAGTATTCATGGGTAGGGCCACCATAGATTTTCAAGGCTGCAGGACAGCACTTGTCCCAAGGAAAAGGAACTCGAAAGAAGATGGTATTGCTTCACCTTTTAAACCAAATATGAAATCAGCAAGGCTCTCACTTCACACCAGTGCTAAGTACTCCAGAAGAAGAAGAAGAAATTACAAGGATAGGAACTTAAAAGGTATCAGTCCATAGGCATGATTTAGTAATCAGGAAGAAGAAAAGGCATGAAGATTTCATCCAAACCCACAAGTCCTAACTTTTATATCATGTGCAACGGAGCTACAGTCTGCAAAGAGGATGCAATACTGTACATGGATCATTCATGGATGGGTTTATGATATAAGGCTGGGACTGGGATTGCCAATAAAATGATAGGACTTGGAAGATAAAGAAGATCTAAACCATCAAAGCAACTGGTTTACCATGTACAAACTTGGGGTAACGTGTATTGTTCCCACCAGGACCAAGCTAAGTGAGAAAGTGTTCAGACTTGCGCACTGCAACAGTCAACACTGAATGCTCATGTCACCATTTTTCAATATTGCCTCAAACAAGAGGCAACGGAAGGAAGTCACTGCAATGTCTGCACAGTTACAGAAGCAACAGCTCGCTGTTACACTTTTCAAACTCCATTTCATCCCATTTTTTTAAGTTTGAGGGAAGAGAAACAGGCACAGTGGGGTGGGCAGTGGTCAATAGAAAACTGCAAATAGTAATAAGTGTGAAGTGCTCTTCCAATGCAGTGCTTTTCTAACTATAACAGTCACTGGTGTATTGATGTATGATAGAACGTAAAAGTTCCACCACACCTAATCTGGAACCATACCAAAGAACTACAGATTCTGTGGCCCCAACTCAGCCAACTTTTTTGCAGATGGGTACAAGTTTATATTGACTATGCCTCCCTCCACCACGAAGCCCGAATTCACGTCTGCCTGAAAGGAATGTAACCTTGAGGCACAGCTGCTGGTTTCATTGCACCTACAGAAACTGCAGATTTGCATGGCAGTCAACACCAGAGACTCAGGACAACATTATTTATAAAGAAAAAAGAAACCCTTTGCAGGGAGTCAGGGCTCCATAACTGGCACAAGAAAATAAGAGGGTTCATGCCAGGTCAGAAGTGGAAACTGCCTGCAAACTAGCAAGGAGCATCTGGTTTATTAGCAAGGATATATAAAAACTCTTATTAGGCAAGGATCTTACAAGCTTAACAAAGTTCAAAATGAACCTGCTCATTTACAAAGCCTCTTTATTATAAAATTATATGAGACAACACACCAAAACTTTGGAGGTGACACATGTGAAGAATGAGAAAGGGCAAAGGGGGTTGAACAAGGACAAGGAAGAACAGACACTGTAATGAAGGAGGAGCAACACAGTCAGTCAATCTGGGCCATACATAACGCCTCCCATACTTCTCTCACTTGGGTTTAAGGGACTAGAATCTGAGGCAATGCTCATTACTCCTCCCTACTTATCCACCCCCAAATCCTCTCTTACTACATCACAGCGAGAACTAAAGCAGGAAGTTGAAGAATGAAAACTCATATCCCATGAAGTAAAGAAAGTTCTCAGCCCTAAACCCAAATGTGGGTCACAAAAGCAGGTCCCAGTTATTGATTTGAGCTTACTCTGCTTTTTCTTTTAAGTGGGACAACGAACCAAAATAGTGAGAACCACTGATGTAGACAACAGATTGGATCCTGACTAGAATTTCCATGGACAAAGGAAGGGGGAAAGCTCTAATTCCTCCCTACCCCAGAACAGCCCGAACCATGTAATGCAAATCCTGGGGAAGAAGGGAATGAATTCTAGGAATAGCTGGGCGGGGGGGGGGGGGGGGCAGAGGTTTCCCATGGAAATGGAGAATCAGCAAAAAACTAAAACAAACGAATCCTAAAAGCCCTCCCTGGGCTCACAGAAGCTGTAGATGGGGTTCAAGCCAACATTTGTCATTGTAAGCAAATCCACATTAGCAAAGGAAAGACAGACTAAATGGCAGCATGTCTCTACATATCACAGGGCAGATCAGAGTAGATAACCCCCAGCACATATGCCAAACAGCAAAATGCCAAACTATTTTATTGTGTCAAAGAATCTGAAGCAAGTCCCTAAGGCACAGGTAGGGTTGACGGTGCTCCCAGGATGTCTTGCCAGGTATAATCCTTGCCTCTTGCCCTCTACTTTTGTTCGACTGCTTGATAGTACACCATCTTCACAGAGAGACAATGGAGGGTTTTTTGGTACTTGGGCCAGGAAAGGTTGCCTACCCTGCGATAGATAATTAGCAGCATGTTCAGTGCAAAGACTACAAGGAAAAGAAACATTTGCAACAAAAAACTCCATTGATTCACGGAAAAGAAGGGAGGGGAGAGGAGCAGTAAAAGTGTTGAGTCGACACTTTTTCTGACATACCATAGGAAGAAAAACAATACACATCTAAGAGTAGAAGTACAAGTTATCTGTGATGGAGCCAAGAAAAGAATAGCTGCATCAAGGGAGGGCATTCCTACTCAAAAGCTACTCAGAAAAACTGGAATCTAACATTGGCATCCAGGGGAACAAATAGCATACAAGAAACTTGATTGCAATCTTCTCCACAGGAACCTGAATAATGCACAACACTTTACAGAAAGGATATATGGATTTATGGAGGAGAAGTCAATCTATGGCTACCAATCTTGATCCTCCTTGATCTCAGATTGCAAATGCCTTAGCAGACCAGGTGCTTGGGAGCAGCAGCAGCAGAAGGCCATTGCTTTCACATCCTGCATGTGAGCTCCCAAAGGCATCTGGTGGGCCACTGCAAGTAGCAGAGCGCTGGACTAGATGGACTCTGGTCTGATCCAGCAGGCTCTTTCTTATGTTCTTATATAGCTCACAGGGAAACAGATCAAGGAAAAGCAACTATAACACCAGACACTGTTTATTTACAGAATTTATATGCCACGTTTCTTCCCCTACATATGCCACCAATAAACCCTCCTAAACATACCTAATTTAAACAACTTTATCAGTTAAAATGCACACACAAACATAAAACATGGGTCAGGTAGGAGGGATCGTTGACTGAACATCAAAATGAAACAGAGGCTTCATTCATTAGCAGAAGATGGCATCAGAAGGGAAGGGATGAATCTCCTTGGGGAATTGTGCCTGGAAACAAACTGGAAGCCAGTGTAAGTGGGCTAAGACTGAAGTGGTAGGATCCCTACAACCTATGATAGCAGCAAACTGGTTTCCAGCAGGGAGACGATGAAGAATTAGAAACACAAGATGCAAAAAAAAGGAGAAAAAGACTTGCCCACTATATATTTATTTAAAACACTTATACGCCACCTTTCGACCCAAATATGGTCTCCAAGGCAATGATACAGAGGCAGTTGTTCAAACTGGAGAAACAAAAATGTACTTCACTTCAGGATACATCACATTATTGAGAGTTTTGGGGCTACCAAACCCCGACATTCATTCCAAGAGTTTTTCTGTTAGTACAAGGCCAAGAAACAGGGAAGTGGTTAATTGCTTCAAACACCCCCAACCCACTTATGGCTCTCTCATGTACCCTGTATTTAAACCTTGGTTATACAAATGCCTCTAGGCAGCAGAGACCAAAGGGCCATCTCATACCCTGGAAAGAATGTGATACCTAGGAGACAGACTTGGAAATGGCAAATGCTAGATGGTATCTCTTTCTGGAAAGGACAGGAAGAGAAGGTCAGATCTATAGTGGGAGTGGGCAGAGGGTTAATAAATTATCTGGATTCAAGGGGAAAGTAGTCCATTTTTGTGGGTTCTTTTGCAAGACCCATCTCAGCTGAATTCATCCATTACCACTTGAAACTAACAAAGAAAAGCAACCTAGACAAATGCTTAGTGTAGTGGATGACTGATCAACTTCTCTAACTTTAATAGTAAAGAGTCTACCATAGAAGGAGGCGGCACGCGACTTACCGCGGCCGCCATTTGCCACCAGGGGAGGGGGGCGGCATCTTGCTCCTCCATCTCTTCTGGCTGGGGCGGGGGCAGGCCTGTCCTTCAGTGATGAGGCCAGCATGGCCTCGCTTGCCGATTGGCTGGGGGGTGACGTCAGGTCGCAGGGCCTTGGCGTCAGCCGCCCAGACCGCCCCCTTCCCCTTTTAAGCAAGGGACAGGCCACGTGCAGCCCCTCTTTTGCCCCGCCGTCAAGAAGGTGGGTCATTGCTGATGCTTTTAAATTTCACCACAGCATTTGACATAGTTGACTACAATCTCTTAGCCTACTACCTTGCCATTGTCAGAATGCAGGGCACAGCCTTAAACTGGTTGATCTCATTCCCCAGGGAGTGGGACAGAGGGTAGCATTGGAGGAAGGAGAGTCCCAACAGCTTCCCCTTGTGTGGGGGGGGAGGGTGTTGCTGCAGGGGGCAATCATTTCCTTGATATTATTTAACATCTAAATGCAACCTCTGGCACAGCTAGTCCAGAGCTTTGGCGTAGGAGCAGCAGTGGCGTAGGTTGTTAAGAGCTCGTGTATCTAATCTGGAGGAACCGGGTTTGATTCCTAGCTCTGCCACCTGAGCTGTGGAGGCTTATCTGGGGAATTCAGATTAGCCTGTACACTCCCACACACGCCAGCTGGGTGACCTTGGGCTAGTCACAGCTTCTCAGAGCTCTCTCAGCCCCACCTACCTCACAGGGTGTTTGTTGTGAGGGGGGAAGGGCAAGGAGATTGTAAGCCCCTTTGAGTCTCCTACAGGAGAGAAAGGGGGGATATAAATCCAAACTCTTCTTCTTCTTCAATAAGTTGATAACACCCAGTTTTTTCTATTGATGGAAGGCCAGCCGGCTGTGGCCCAGGTGCTTTGGTCCAATATTTTTGCAGGCCATGGCAGGACTGCTATGCCAGAGCAGACTGAAACTAAATCTACTGAAGATGGAGGTCCTGTGGCAGGTTGTATTACTGTAACCAGTGACGAAGGTATAGATTTTTTTAATGGGGTGGGTTCGGGGGGGGCGTGACCCCCTGAACCAAATCTCACCAAACCTGGGTGGTATCATCAGGAGAGTCTCACAAAAAATCTCTGAAATTTTGGTGCTGCTAGCCTAAAAGCTGCGCCCCCTACAGGCCAAAAACTGAAAAACACTAAAAATACAAAAAACCACAAACGGGGCGGAGTTTCGGACATGTAATGGGGGGGATTGAACCCGGGAAACTCCCCCTTACCTATGTCCTTGGAGCAGGGCCATCCAAACCCAGAGGCGATGGGCCATAGCACTGATGCAGAGCTCCCCCCCCCCACCTCAAAAAGGGCTTTTTGGCATCATGGAGAGCAGGGAAAAGCCCTGGAACCTCCCTGCCACTGAGAAGTCCCAGAGGGCTGACAGGACATATACCACCAAAAGCCAAGTATAAGTCCGAGGGCTGGTGCACCATGCTACCAGCCCTCAATCCCAGGAGTGAGCCAACTACAGTCAGCTCCACCTTTAGGAATGCCCCATCCCACCCCTTCCCATGCTGGTGTCTGAATGGGACACCAATGTAGCTCTGCTGCAGCCCAGGCATTGCAGCCGTCCACACCTCTGGGTGAGAGATCCATGGAACTCCCAGCACCACGGAGGGGGCGGAGGTGCCTCTTTCTCAACAGAGTGGGCACCTCCATCCGTATGAGCCTGCACTGCATCCAGTGGGAGATCCCCCCCCCCCAGATTGGGCTTTAAATATATTTTCAGGCACAAGCCCCATTTAAATGATTACAAGCATACTAATGCACGATTTCAGTGGCACTTGTACAGCAGAATATCTTGGTTTCATTCACAGCAGGTGAGAACAGAAACCTAATATGCAATGACGTGGATTAGAAGAGGCTCCCAGAGTCAGATGAGACAGGTGATAGATACCTATATCCTACTGCTGTTACACTAACACTTATCTTTCAGTGCTTTCCTTTTACCTCAGCATCATTCTGTGACCCCCCCCCCAAAGGCACTGCAAGGAGTTGGTGGACCCCCTCACAGAGAAAGCACATGGGTAAGTGGGGAGGGCATCGAGGAGAAAAAACTGGAAAGAATCTTTCTTGTTTCATCTGCCTCTGCAAGGGCGTTAGGAGAAAAAGATGGACAAAAATACTGGCCGTGTGCAGAAAGGAATAGGAGGTAATAGTTTTGAGCATTCTGCGCTGGAAACCCTCAAATCTACCTTGCACTGGATTTACCATGCTGTTAAGATGAACCAACAACACAAAAAGAATTGGAATCAGTGGCCACAGCATCAGAGACTCAGCATGGTGTAGTGGTTAAAGAGTTTGAGCAGAAGTTTGAATCCCTACTCTGCTATAGAAGCTCACTGGAGGACCTGCCTCTCTCAACACAGCCTAGTTAGTAGGGTGGCTATGAGAATAAAATGAAAGCAGAAGACGATGCGGGTAAGTTACTTCGGGTCCCCACTGGGAGAAAAGCACAGTGTTCATACGCAGATTAATAAATATGAGAGACCTGGGATCCTTAGACCAATCACTCAGCCTCTCTTGCTTCACAGGATTGCTTAGAGGATAAAATTACGAGGAAACACAACATAGGAGCAGCAGTCGCGTAGTGGTTAACAGCAGGTGTACTCTAATCTGGAGGAACCGAGTTTGATTCCTGGCTCTGCCGCCTGAGCTGTGGAGGCTTATCTGGGGAATTCAGATTAGCCTGTATACTCCAACACGCGCCAGCTGGGTGACCTTGGGCTAGTCACAGATCTACAGAGCTCTCTCAGCCCCACCTACTTCACAGGGTGTTTGTTGTGGGGGGGAAGGGCAAGGAGATTGTAAGCCCCTTTGAGTCTCCTACAGGAGAGAAAGGGGGGATATAAATCCAAACTCCTCCTCCTCTTCTTCTTCTTCTTCTCCTTCTCCTTCTTCTCCTTCTCCTCCTCCTCCCCCTCCCCCTTCTTCTTCTTCTTCATATGTCACCCAGAGCTTCTTGGAGTAAGGGCTGGATAAAGGTGTGCTACACTGATACAATGGGTTGTACAAAAAAGTTGAATGGCTGTAGCACCTGAAGCCCTCATAAAAGAAGATGGAGGCAATAAATTATTTGCATGTCTGGCCTTATATAAGAATGAAAAACAGCTAATCTGAAATCTGTATAACCTCCAATTCTTAGGGGGAAACTGAACAAATTAAAGGTTTTCATACACTTTTCAAAATACCATCAATCAACCAACAGACTCCTATTCTTTGCATAAAATTGTGTGTCGAAAAATAAAGCAAGCATGCAAACATATATCTAGCCATGATTTGAATTTTCTATAAAACCACATTTTCAGAAGAGTTAAAGCGAATCATATGCCATTTTCATCTATTTCAATTTAAATGGTTCTCAGTTCTGTTAATAGAAGCCAATATATATAATTAAAAGTCCTGCAAAAGGGACTGAAACTATACACATGAACATTTCGATGTTCTGCTGATTACTACAAGGTCAAACACAAGGAGCATTTCCAATCACCAACTGTTTGCTCACCACAAAACCTAGACCACAGTTCTCACCAGCAAGCTCATGTCAAGGCAATTTAAAAGCCTAACTGCAATACCCTCTTGGTACTCAGTGGCAATGGTTTTCAGACATCTTCTGAGGGAAAAATATTAAAGAAGGCCATGAAAGGAAATGTACTCTAAAACGAGAGACTGGCATTGTTAGAGAGACTGCAGTGGATTTTTATTCTTGCACTCTCTTCACTTGCCATTGTAACAGTTACTGCCTCTTTCACGTATGACTGATATAGTTCTGTACAATGCTAACTCTGACAACAGAGCTTTCATCTATCCTTTGGAAACTTCCACTGCAGGGTAAGCTTCAAAATATTTTCACTACTATTTCTTTGTACAAAATTGAAAAATGTATGACAGTTCTTTTAAGATGGTCAAAGGAAGGATTCCAAAAGCACTTCAGAGACAAGGTTCCATTATGAAAATGTTACTTAGGTTGTGAATTTCTCCAGACAGTACCTGCCTTTATTTTGCTTATGATCATCTATAATGTGCAATGCTGTGACAGTAGAGACAGACATAAAAGCAGATATGGCTGTGTCACATGACAAAGTGGCAACCTCGTACAATCATCTCTGGTATAAACTCCTAAAACAGTAGATATATGAGTAAACTTAGGTTAGCAGAGAACTACTTCAGATGACAAATAAAAAGGGCTCAAGACAGAATACTCTTCTACTTAAAAACAGATTTTAAAATAGGTGAGGGGAGTGTTCAGGGAAACAGATGTGATCCATATGAGGACTCCATCAGCATTTTAAAGTGATCTGTAAATGGTGCAAGGGTGTAGTACTTCATCCCCCCCCCCTCAATTCCTTTTCAAGTACAGTGCATGCAAAGCCTTTTCAGCACTTGATAAGGTGGGAGGGGGGGACGGAAGAACCCTTCAGCCAGCTGCACTGCAGGCCCAATACTCACATCATTTTAAAATCACTTTATAATGGTGACCTTGTGGCCCAACCTGACCCGCTGGCAAACTGCGATCTATAATGGTAGCATTCAGGCATAACTCTGCAATCTTGTCTGCTATGTGAAAGGATGGAGCTTCTGTTACCATTTTACGAATTTAACTGTAATTAAAACAGAATATTTTCCTTCCAAAAATGTTCTGTAACTTTTTGATGTATCGAACCACTGAACTGCACCCACTTGCTGAATTTGAAAACATTGAATACTTATGCCACCATTTTAAAGTGTAAGTGATAGCTCCAGGGCAGTTCAAACAAGTCAACTGTCCTGCCTTTTCCTCACAAACTCAGTTTTTTCCTGAGCTTCAAATAAGTGAAGGTGATGGGAAAACCAAAGCAACACAGCAGAGGATTCGGAGTTCTTTGAGATTTGTGGGTTGGGGAGGAACAACAGGTTGGCCCAAGGTTAGTAAAAGAACCTCTGAAGTAACTTTCAGGAAGCAGAGGGTAGAGCAGCAAGGGTAAGCTATTGGCAGTTGTGGGTTTTCCAGGCGGTGTGGCTGTAGTCTGGTAGTTTTAGCTCCTAATGCCTCCCTACATCTATGGTTGGCATCTTTAGAGGCATGTCTTGATAGGATGCATTTCTCTCTGTGGCCCAACATGGAGTGTTTTGTGTGATTGGATATTCGTTTTGTCCACTTTCATGGGAGGGGGATGAGATGCATTTTATTTTATTAAATTTCTACCCCACCCTCCCTGACCAAAGTCTGGCTCAGGGCAGTGACCAAACAAGTTTAAAAACACTCTACAGTAAAATACCTATCTTTAGACTTGGTAAAACACAAGATGGCATCAACAGTTTAAGCCTATGGAAACCAACTGGCCCAGTTCCAATGTAAGCTCTCCTTAGGGCAACCTGAGCACAGGCCATGTTCATGAAGACGAAATGGAATTTAAACCACGCGTTGCTTGTTGTAGCATATTGTAGGGAGGCTGGTTGATGATATTGGGATACCCAACTGGCCTCAGCCAAAGGCCTGGTGGAACATCTCTGCCTTGCAGGCCCTGCAGAATTGCCTAAAATCCCACAGGGCCCTGGTGTCAGCTGGCAGAGAGTTCCACCAGGCCAGAGAAAAAGCCCTGGCTCTAGTTGAAGCCAGCCACAAGTCCCTGGGGCCAAGAACTGCCAGGAGGTTCTTATCTGAGGACGGTAGAGTCCTCCACAGGCAAAATGGGGTAATGAGGTTCCATAGATACGATGGCCCAAGACCGCTCAGGTCCTTAAACGTTATAACCAAAACCCTGAACCTGCAGCTGTCAAACCAAAGGTGTTATATGCTACCTCACAGATGTACCTGTGAGGAGTCCAGCAGCTGCGCTCTGGATCAGTGCTAGTTTCCGAGTCAGTCTTGAAGGCAGGCCCGCATAAAGTGAGTTGCAGTAGTCCAGCTGGGAGGTCACCGTTGCGTGAATCACTGTGGCTAGATCAGGGCAGGATAAGTAGGGGGCCAGCTGCCTAGCCTGCTGAAGATGGTAAAAGGTGATCCTCGCCATATTGAGCCTCCATAGAGAGGGAGGACTCCATGGTCACCCCCAGGATGTAGTGCCACATCGCCAAACCTTGGCAGCTGAAAACTCTCTACCGGATAGCCCTGGCCCAGCCACAGGACCTTCATCTTCAATAGTTTTCATCTCTGTCTGCTCTTTTCCAACCAATAAGCCACAGCCTCCAAAAACTGTGCCAAGATGTCTGGGGGGGGGGCAGCTGTGTCATCAGCATACTGTAAACTATGTTCAGCCACAGAAGGCCATCCACCCTTCATGCAAGTTGGCCCTTCACCTGTCACAATTCAATGGCTGGAAGTATACACACAGGCAGCAGTGAGACTCGTTGGCTGCTCAGTTGGGAAACAGGCCTGGCATACCTCTATTCCCAACATATTGCCTGTAAAACTAGTTGCAAAACAGGGACATAGCAGGTGACAGGAAACTGTAACTAAGGTTGTGTGCTTCATGAAGATTTTATTTTGCACGTGCTGTTCAGAACAGAAACTTAGGCCTTCCAGGACTATACCAAGATTTATATCTGTAGGGTTTTTAAACAGCCACAACTAAAGCAAAAGATTTTATTAATGCGGTTTTACATGCCTTTGCAGTTCACACCAGGATTTGTAAAACTGATTCTGAAACTGTTTATTGATTTGTTTTCAAAATCCATAAAGAAAGCTGTGTGACAGAATATATACTTTTGTGCAGTTTCATAGGCCTTGCAATTCCATCTATCATATTTCATCTTACAGCCCAGACTTTCACCACTTTCTATGCTAATATGGTGACTGAACCCAACTCCAGGGCAAGGCAATATCAGCGCTTCAACCTCAAAGTAACTGACCTTAGCAGATGTGCCCATTTCTATTCTAGAAAGTCACTGCTTTCTTTTGTGTGCAAACTACCATTTCCCTCTGAATCTACCCAGTACTGCCACTCTAAAGCTTATTATCTGCAATACTTTTTACTTTGCCATACACTTCAATCTACCCTTCAACTAGCCCCAGATGGTTATCTCCCAACTCATACCCTCTCTTCAATGCTTAAGTAGGCACAGGATCAAGCTTTGTTTCCTAAACACAACACAGCTGCCTAGTCTGCTCTTTCCCTAGGTTTGACTTTTTAACTTTGGTAAACTGTTCAAAATATCCTACACTTAGACCACTAGTATTTCAGTTGGCTTGCATGAAAACATACCATAAAGAGGGAAACTTACAGAAGGTGCAGCAAAGCTTTAATTAAGCAAAAAACATCATAAGAAAAATACAATATTAGTAAGAAGCTTTGCTCATTTGGGCAACCAATCCCAGAAGAACGGTCAGCCATTTGAACAAGCTTCCCTGCAAGAACTTCTTTATCTTAAATTAACTTGTGTTGATTATGAACAAGATTCTAATAACATGGAGAATGGGAAACGCGTTCGTATACGTTGTGGGCACATCTTGTCTAGAATTTCCAGAGAACAAATTTCCTGTTAGAATTTCATCCTTTCACAGTGCTCTTTATATCAACGAAGAAAAAGCTTTCTCCAGTAATAAGATACTGGTGATTGCTCAACTCGGGAAAGATCAAAAACCTTTAAAAAATAGATGAACTGATAAAACCAACTTCTGTGATGCTGATGATAAATGGACTTGTGCAAAAAAAGAAAATTCATACAATAAATAATTACAGGATAATACATTACCAAAATGCTGTTCAAATGTATACCATTCTGCAAGAGAACGTACTAGTGGAAACACACAATTTGTTCTCAATAATTAGAGCATAAACACAGGTACAGAACGAGTCATCAGATGAAGAGTGTGGGAATGGTGGTTGGTTTGTGTTGACAAGTTATGAAAAATAATTTTAAGTACTCAAGTGCAAGTATTAAATAAATTATAGCCATCTAATTTCCCCCAAAGTCCGTTTAAAAATGAGCATACATTCATGCCCAGGGAGAGTGCAGGGTCATTTCCCAACCATTCTGTAATTTCGAAAAACGCACACACTCTTCAGAAGTATCATCCTGCAGAGTATCGGTGTCAGCAGAGAGAAATTTTCACAAATGCCACCTCAGCATTGCCTGTACCAGCGACCATTCACAGCTTCAGAGGGGGAAAGCCTTAAAGGGATAGTAGCCTTCTAAGATAAGTCAAGTACTGGAAAACACTCTGGATAATTAAAAGTGCTATTAAAGATGTTAAGATGAAAGCCATCTTTTGCTTTGCCTTTGGCAGCCGCAAGCTTAATTCCTTAAATAAGGCATGTTTCATATTAGCTTATTAGCAGCTTGACATTTGTTGACTAGAAAATAAGTTTTCTGCCAGTATCAGCTGAGTCCAGAGTAGTTTCCTGAACTACATTCTCAGTTGAAAGACTATTTCCACCTTCACTCAAAAACAATCAATTATTTCCAAATTGTGCATCATCGGCACAAGGTACACACCTCAGCATAACTTGCCATTTAAAGCACAATCAATTTGGGTTGGGCAAAAAAAGCTAGAACACATTTTTAAAAGTATAAGGTAACGTATGAGAGCCCTGACCTGGATAGCCCATGCTAGCCTAGTTTCATCAGATCTCAGGAAGCTCAGCAGGGTCAATCCTGGCAAGCATTTGGATGGGAGACCTCCAAGGAATACCAGGGTGACCAGGAGGCAGGCAATGGCAAACCACCATCTCTGAACGTCTCTTGCCTTGAAAACCTCACTAGGGTCAGTATGAGTCAGATGTGACTTAACAGCAACGCATACACACGCACACGACAGAACAGAAAAGATTCCACAACTTCATAATAAGTATACAACATTAAATGCAGCACAGATAGATTAGTCACACATTTGCAGTGGAAGAGTACAGAAAGAATAGATCTGAGTTCCAGCACTTAATTCTATATGCACTACAGACAAGAGAATTATATTTTTCCATCTGCTGCTTCCATCTGAATGGCAACAGTGTTTTAGAAACATTCTGAATAGCAAACAGAAACACTTTAAACTAGATCTATTTAAGCAATTTATGGCTAAAATAAGGAGTACATTTTGAATTTTACACAGACAAGAATGGTAATGCAGATAGTCAGTCCAGGAATATACACTCACACACATAAACACACCCCTAATTTGAAGATACCCAGAACTGAATGGCCTAAGGAGATAGGTGAAGGAGACCATTACTAATCTAATCTGTATGTAGAATCAGGATTAAATCAATTCTGTATTAAGAATCTAAACATGCTAAAAATGGTTTAGCTTAAAAAAGGAGAAACGGTTCTGACATACAGCTAAACTTTAGCCTAACAAGTTTCAAAACTCTCAGAATACTGGCATGTAAACATTTTGCACGGCTGCTCCAGCTCAGGGCACAAGCCAAAACACCCAACATGTTATTTCATAAGCTCATCACCAAACTCTGCTTGCAAAAGCCTTCCAATGGGTTCCATATCTGCATCCAAAGCACTGGTCCCACCACGTCATACGTTAAACACAAACACGATCATGGAATCCAGATCCAAGTACTTGCCCCTAAATCAAACCCAGTGATATTCAAGAAATAAGACCTACCAATTCTGCAATAGTTCAAACACACCTTCAACTCTGCGATTAGGCAACTGACAGGGAAAAAGTCTAGATCTGTATACAGCCACGAACACATGTGAGACTTTGCAAGAGCAATGTGAAAACTTCCCCCCCCACTCGCCCACAGCTCATTCAGATTGCCACACCAACACCCTTGTTAGACTACACCCAACCAAAAACTTAAAGAAGAACAGTGAAGCCTATTTGACAGACAGCAACACTACACTGCATGCAACCCAATTGGGGTGATATGACTGGCTCTGCCAGCCAACCATCCTCATTGTCACACAACTAAAAAGCAGAGTTTGTAACTGCCCCCCCCCAGTCCCTTGGTTCCTGGGGCCTTGCTTTTCTTCATGTCCATTTCACTGTTTCTACACTTGCGAGAAATAAGGCCAAGGCGTGTAATTAAAGTCTGCCCTACCTTGACAGAACTCCCAACCACCAAGGACACCACAGTCTCACTGGGAAGCCACTGGGAAGCCACTGGTGGATCAACAACTGGTGGATCAACAGACTACCAAATTAATTGCTGGCAAAGCTGATGGCAAAGATACCAGTAGTATAAAAAGTGCCTTGAAAACTTTTTTTAAAAGAAAAGTGAGGCTTTAATGAATTTTAAGGCATGGGTGCGATGGATGTTTCAAAACCTCTGGCTCCAGCAGCACAGCTTGCAATAGGCTTTGGAAAGGCGCCTGTGCAAACTACAGCAGTCAGCAGCGCACAGAAAGTTAGTTTGTCCTTCTCATTTCAGGGCCTGTTGGTGCGGGATGCCAAGAGGTGCAAGATCTTAGCGATGACTTCCTGAGCTCCCGACAACATCATTGCTGCACCCCATGTCTCAGCTGGAGTCGTCGTCGTCGTCACCCCCCCACCCCCCCGCAATATCCACACGGGTGCCCGGAACCCTACTTCGAGGAGGAGGAGGGGCCCAGAAATGCTCCCTTTCCCCAGTCTGGTCTCCAAGTTCCTTCGCGTTAAAAGTTCAAAACGTGTCCGGCCTAGACGACACCACCTCCCTCCCTCCGCTGCTCGTCGGAGAAGAAGGGAAAACCCGGCCAGGAAAGTTGGTACAAAGTTTTGCAGCTCAGACGGGAGGGGGAGGAGATCCGGCTGGTGACACGTAGCCCGGTCGGTCCCCCGCCCCCTCTCCTCTCTCTCCCCCGGCAGAGCCAAGGAGCTCAGCGTGCTACCCGCTTGGATCGAGCCTCCGTCCAAGGGAGACAGACAGCCAGGCCGCCGACGGGGAAGCGGCTCTCTGCAGAAGGAGGCATGGCGGGGGACCGGCTGGGGCGCCTTCTCGCTGCCTCCACGTCGGCAACCAGCTTGCTACTCCCACCCCCTCCCCCCGGTGGCTGGCTGGCGGGCGACTAACCGGGCTTGGCAGCTTTCCCTGTATTTCCCCATCCCCCGCGCTGATTGTCTCCCTCGCTGCCTTCTCTCGCTCGCCCCCGGCCCACCCGCTCGCCCGCCCGCCCGCCCCCGACGCGGTACTCACTCCGGCCCGCGCCTGCCTAGCTCGCTCTGCTGGAGAAGCCCCGAAGCGCTCCCGGGAAAGCTGCGAGGCACCTTCCCGTCTGCTATATGGGGACGAGGCTGCCAATCCCGAGCTCCCACGTCAGAAGAGCCGGTCCCCTTCCTTTCCCGACCCGGGAAGGCCCTGCCCAAGCAACCAGCAAGCACCAGGCTGGAAGCGGTGCTGGGGAGCACGCCGCCTGACTTTGGGGCCATCCCAAGGGCTCCTGCCCAGCCTGAAAGCGGGGGCCACGGCAAACGCTTCCACTCTGCTCCCCAAAAGAGGCAGGCAAACGTTTGCAGAGATGCTGCCTTCACTCTGAGGGAAAGGACCGCGCCCCACGCAGGTTGATTTTGACTGTAAACCCTAATGAAATCCGAGGCACGACTTTCTTGGGAATCAGCGCCTTTCATCTCGGGCCCCTACTGCTGTGCAAACCTGGATAGGATCCGGCTGCCCCAGTGAGGAGAATTTTACAGCCGATGGAGTTCACTGAGATTTACTTTGGGGTAAAAAAAACCGCATAGATACCAAGGTGCGTTCAGTTTAACAGAGCATTCAAAATTCCGAAGCACTGGAATGGCTTATCAGCATAACCCAGTCATGTCAACTTTCAGGAGAAACAAAAATATAGGTACCCTTAGGTACATAAGCCTATGTTAGCTTTACAAGGAACTGAGTTACGGCTTCGTGGCACAGGGCTGTGTGGCAACACACTGAAGTATGCTAGAATCAGTAGTCTCTCATTTCTAGTTCTGCTCAAGTGAACCTTCTTCAGTGGGCAATCAGGTAAAGATAAAGTAACCAGAGATACATGACAGTTGTAGCAATTCTTCTTAAAGCATCTGGGAACTATGATCGGATCTGCTCCACTGCACTATCTTTTCTCCAAGCTAAACCTACCCACCAGGTTCTGCAACACTTTCCCCCTTCAATTTACCTTTCACTATCTTCAGTTCCCCTGTGCATTTATTCCCCAACCTCCTTTAACTGTGAATAGTAGTGCATTTATTCCCCAACCTACTTCAACTGTGAATAGTAGTCAGCAGTAGTAAATAGGGCCCAGAACAACATACTCCTGTTGAACAAATTATTCATATTCAGCAGGTTAATTATGTTGCAATGGATACTGCTTTAAATTGCTTGGGCCTTGTGTGATGTTACATCGCACCTTTGGCCCTTTCCGTACACGCAAAATAATGCGTTTTCAAACCACTTTCACAACTGTTTGCAAGTGAATTTTGCTATTCCGCACAGCTTCAAAGAGCACTGAAAGCAGTTTGAAAGTGCATTATTTTGCATGTGTGGAATGAGCCTTTGTCTTTTTTTCAGTTTATCATCCACTTTCTCTGACCAAGAAAGCTTTGACTCTTGAAAGCTTATACTCCTGGTAAGTCTTCAAGGTGCCACTGAACTCAAACCCAGCTGTGTAACACTGCCCAGAGCCCTCAGGGGATGGGGCGGTATATTGAAACAATAAATAAATAAATAAATCTTCCTCAGAAATACTACTGCACATCCAAAAACTCTTTCCTTATATGGTGTTTCTATACTACATGTAACACTATAGGAAGTACAACAATAAAATTCCATTCTCTTGCTTTCTATCCAGCTCTACCTACATTTTATCCTCCTATTCTCAGACACTTTTGATGTTATATCAGCAGCAAATCTGGTAAGTGTGCTGTCCATTCTTTCAATCCAAATTGTTAAAATACTAAAAAAATATCAAGAGATGGACCACCACTTACAGAACACTGCTGGCTGACCTCTTCCCAATCTGATGTTGATCGTTGACTACAAACTCAATGAACTATCTGGCCATCTTTCAATAATTCCAATTTGGATGTGGGGGGAGGCTTGGGGGGGCTATTATATTTTAACTTTAGAGTTTAATTTCTCTTGACATGATTGCTAAACTGTGCCATTCTTTGTATACTGACAGTAACCGAACTGAAGCCCCACAAGAAACATATTACATCTAATGCATTGCATCAAACTGACTGTAGTTTGTTCGTTCATTCATTCATTTTCTTTTCTTTTGCAAAAAGATACCTCTGCCACAACCTCTTTTTCAAGTTCCAAGCTTACTGGGGGGAGGGGGGGCTGAGAGTGGTAGTGGGCACAAAACATATAATTGAGAGGAGTCTTCAGTACATGCTGGTCTATTCCTCATCTCTGCCCTCAAAATAAGCAACTTGAAACTAGTGTTGTCCATGTGACATGAGAAGCAGCATTAAGGAAGCATTCTCCAGGTCATATCATCACTCTGCTTACAGGCACCGTCTTTTCCATGTTAACAATGCTAAAAATCAGATAAAGAATACAACTATTCTTCCATACAGTCATGACCTCAAGAAGCAACCAAGAATTTGAACTCTCCTTCCCAAAGGTGAGTTAAAGTTTTCTTCACTATAGGGACACATGGGTTTCTTAGTGTGCTGGCATTCAACTTCCAGACTGCTGTGTCACTGACTTTCGTTGGAATAGCTACAACATCCCACGGAAAAGGCCATATCGCCTATAATCTGTGCAGTTATACATTCAAATATTTTTACAGGTAAGTTATGTAAGCATTTGACAGTTTTCAAATTACAACATGAGATGTGCTTGAATGTGCTACCAAGTCCGTGCTGGAGAGAAAACACCTGGAAGGACCTCATTATGTCTTACAGTTTGTACTCTTAAAGCAGAAGTTTCTGGTTGTGTGAACCTGTCCCACCCGGTTTGCAAACAGTTTCCAAACAAGAAAGATAACCTGTCATAACACATGCCTTTTTAGCACAAGATTAAACACATTCTGTGGGAGGATAAAGAAAAGAAACTTCAGGGGAAGCAAAAGGTCTGTATTTACCTGCTTATCTGTTTTTTGGGCGCAACAGTTTCACTAAAACTGAAGACATGTTGTTCATAGTCTGCTCTCACTACTGTCAGTTGTTCAAGATAACCCCATCACCTGTGAATACTTTACATGTGTCTCTCTTTTTAGTGGGTGCAACAGCAGGACTTAAGCAAGTGGTCTTAAAAGAATCAACCTGGGGATGGCACAAAGGAAAAGGAAAGGGAAAAAACCCACCTAGATTGTGTAATAACAGAAAAGCAAACTTCACAATGAGAAATTTGGCCAAAGATAAATGGAGAAGCTGGCAATGACAAACAGCCTGTTTAAATCTAGGCTGTTTTGTCCTTAGGGCTTGAAGGTAAATGTAAGAAAATCCCTTATTATGCTCAAGCCCATTAAGTTTGGTAGAATCAAATGAACATATGTTCTTGAGACGTCCTTGTTATAAGGCTGCTTGATCAGAAATTATTAACCCATTACTAGATAAGAGTCTTTGTCAAACTGATATAATCAAACTGGATAGCCTTTTACCAGATAACAATCTTCAGATATCACACCATGTCACCAGATTTTGTGCCTCAATTTGTAGAATCTGAATGTATTGTGCAGCAGAATCTTAAAGAGATTTTAATGTGTTTTATATGTGGTGTCTTAATTTTTAACTGTTGTATTTTTATAATTCAGAAATAGTGTTTGTTAAGCCTTTTCTTCATTTCAGTTGCTTATATTTCTGGTCTATGGATGTAATAAATGGATTATGATGATAGTGAATCTAGATTGTTGGTGTTTTCTCAAACATGAATATAAATGAACAGTAAATGACCTGGAGAGAAACCAGCTGCATTTGTTAACTGTCATTATACAACTTAAAATTAAAATGTCAGTTTCTAATGTTTAAGGCCTATTGTTAACTCTCAGTTATCAGAGAAGGATGTCCCTTACAACACAACTTTTCTCACAACACACATTGATAAAAAGTAATATACTCCTAACACTGAAGCAGAGATTATGGATGAACTGACCTTGTAAGGCACATGAGCATTCAGAAAAGAACTATTACCATTTACACAGGTAACTTTAATCCAGTTTCTCGCCCTTAACATCTTGTTGCAGTGATTACAGCATACTTTTAAAGAAATACAGCAAAAAAGAATTCTTTAAAAACATGAGGTATGCAAACAGATCAAAACCAACGAGAAAGAGGTTCTCTTCAAACTATAAATCATTTAATTCCCAGGAAACAAAATGTGTACAGGCAGGACGAATACCACTCCAGAGCTCCTGCCTTCGAGTTATCTTTCCTTGTCAAGCTTGTTCATGAACATCTCTAAGAGTTTAGACGGGAGAGGTCAACCAAATGCATCTGAAAGGGGATGTGCGTACATTTCAAGGGACTATCCAAAATGCCATTTGTAGTGCCCATTAATATAACACTACCACTGTCTATTCCATGAAATGAAGACAGTCCATATCTTCCTGAACCACCAAAAGTTTTATCATCCAAAAATTCACCATCCAGCTCTTTGAAATGAGTGCTCCTAGCCATCTGATGAACAGGACATCAACAGTATACATATTGCACAACTCATATGTGCTGCTTGAAACAGCAAGAATCTCTTCTGAGCAACAGAAGGGGTTGGTTGGATGTGATCAAAAATAACTGCAAGCTAGGAAGCCAAGCTAGTATTTATGGATCTCTACTAAGTTTATGGCTTTTTCCAGTGTGAATCTGATTTACACCAAATCAATTTAAATCATCATTTAAACCACTAGTAAGACCTGATTTAAATGATAGTTTTCTATATAAAAGCTCTTTTCTGCTCGTATAATCTTAATATTTACAACCAGGTGAAGGCTTCATTTTTAGAAGAATAACTTTTTGGATTAGTTTTACAGTTACATCAACAATTATTGATTTGGTTATACTAACAGAAATACAAAGATAAATAATTATGAAATCATTGTGAGCTGAACTATCTCCCATTTCATTTGGGCCAAAAGGATTTGCTTTTCTTTGTTGCTGTGTTTGCATTTGGCATGCTGCCTGTTTTACTCATAGGTAGAGGAACATTATTAAAATATTCCCATATTGGGACTCTTTTATGGCCTGCTGCCACTAAAGACCTTATCCTACACTGAGAGAACAATATGGTAAACCTTAGGCTATATACACAAAGATCCCAAGACTTGTAGAGTGTTTTGCTCAAAAGCGTTCACTTTCATTTTTATTTTTGCTTGCCCCTCCTTCACTCCTAAAGCAGATGTGTTCCATTTCAAACAATTTGCTATTCATTGAACTTCTTGAAACTTAGCAGTAAACAGGTAAAGGTTGATTCTGTGTTCATAGACTGGCAAAGGAACAATGGGATTAAGGTCTTTTTCTCAACTCTATGTTTATTTTGTAACATTTTTACTATGAAGAAGGGGCATGTTTTCAAAATTCAGGTTGACAACTACAAAACGAACCATCTGTGATATCTTCTAAATGGAAAAACTGCCCCAAATAATCTTACAGAAATCTCTGGAAGAATGTGACATTGTGAATTAATTAATGGAATTAATTTAACAAAAAAATTAAATATTGCATGAATATACAGTCTCAGCTACATAATTAACAACTAATCCTTATTTCATGACGAATAACTTTTGGACTATAATGCAACTTAAATAGTTTAAATAGCTTTCTATGTTTAGATAGAATTTTCCTCAGAAAGCATTCTATTCTTTTAAAAATCCAAAATTTTTATTTTTTTTGTTGATTTTTATCCACCACAGCTCTTTCACTAGAAAGATGCGTTCCTATGCAAATTTGCTTCTGTTGAGTCCCCATTAACCTCAGCTAGAATTTACCTTTTCCAACTAGGCTGAGAATTATGACTCCTGGGTGATTCAAAAATTTCCAGAGAAATACAATTTACCCATAATATGTTGCAGACTGCAGACATGATATATGTTGACCCTATCTAGCTCTGAATTCTTGTACTGAAGAGATTTTTAGCCAACATCAAACTTAGTCCAGGGAAGGAAAATAGTGTTCCAACTGGGGGAGCTAAAAATTGCTTCATGAATTGGTGACTATTGCCAACTACTAGAAGATCTAGTTTGGCCTGAAATAATGTCTCACTCATAAAGAATCTATTTCTATTTTACAAGTTTTAGAGATACAATATTAAGAGTCATCCTTTCATTTCATGTACAGTTTTATCAACACAGACTTGAGTCGTAGGCATTACTCACAAGCAGTGGAGAGCACAGAATACTAGAAAAAAGTATCTGAGCCTCATTATGCACCAGTTGTCTGCTGCGCAGTAGGGACGAATGTCTGTTGCAGCAAGACTTCTTGTGCAGATATATTTTCCTGAGCCCCGCTTTCAGTTTCCATTCTCCTCATGCCAAGCAACACCACTTTAAGCACAATTTTAATTTTATTTGCTGCCAGAGTAAGCGAGTTTTGCCAGTGAGCACAACTTTGCCCCGGACATCTTCCCTCCACCAGCCCCTTACACTTCTGGGTACACTCTCCCCTTCCCCCTTTTCAGAGTTATTACTTCCATTTCTGTTATTTATTATACTGATATAAACAGACGAGCTCTGTAAAATCACTGTCTTTTATTGCATTTGAAAACCAGGAAATGAGTGTGTTTGTGTGTGTGGAGGAGAGATATCCGTTCTAGTACTTGTTCTCCTTCTTCAGCTGAATGTGGTTCAGGGAACTGCTTTGCTTATTTCTGCGGGGGGGGGGGGGGGGTATTTTTGGAAAGAGACTACAGTATCAATATAACTGCAATCACAGGTATATCGAAAGAACTGCCATTTGTTCAAGTCCTTTATCTTGCAACTACTGGGTGTGATCAGATCTGAGTCTTTAAGAGGGAGTTGTATGAAGGAGTTAAGAAAACCAGAAAAAGCTGAGGCCCACTGAGATTTCAGCAAGCAGGTGCAGGGCAGGCAGTGAATGCCTCCTCATGTGTGAACAGAGAAATGCAAGAAGACCACACTGCAGTCCTACTGTGCAGTTTCACGCATAATGGACCTAAGGAAAAAAATCTGATGTATTTCACACTCAGAAAGATGTCAACACACATGATTTCAATTATCTGGTTAGGAAGATCACAGAATTACTAATAACCCTTCTTGGTCATGAAGGGAATCATACTAGATAAAAGTAAAAAAGGACTGTCAAATACACTTCAATTATATTTCAGGAGCTCAGTCACCAAGTATGAGAAGATTCTTTTAGGCCGTTTCCGCACGGTCCCCCAGGCGCCCCCACGCCGGGGCGGAGGCCATTCGCACGCAAGCGTGTGAGCGGCCTCAGGAGAGGCCGGCGGACAACAGGCGGCTCCACATGGAGCCGCCTCTGCCCCCTTCCCTTTCCCACTCACCTTGTCCCCGTCGTCGGCCTGCTGGCCTCCGAAGCCCCGCCCACGCTGCCCTCCGACCTCCAGGGGTCGGAGGACAGTGAGGGAGAGCCGAGGCCAACTGGCCAACAGCGGGACAAATGAGTGAAAGAAGAAACAGCGTGTTCCCGGCGGTGCCATTCGCACCGCGCCGGCGGGAACCGCTGTTGAGGCAAAACCAACCCTTTAAAGGGTTATTTTTTAGGGCGGCCTGACGCCGCCCTGGGGGAGGGGGAGCGAAGCCAGGCCTGTGCGAATGGCTCCCTGGGAACGGCGTTTTTGCTGTCCCCAGGGCGCCATAAAAGGGCCGTGCGGAAACGGCCTTAGAGAAGTCCACAATTTGCTTGAGATTTCACCATCATGAATAAGTTCTTGATTACCTAGCTGTTCACCATGCTTCCAAATAGTTTGAGAAAGTTAAATACCACCTGTAAAATTACAGAATATTGATGGTTCGCACTATTCATGGGGTAAAGTCTGCTTATTCCTACTCTGTGCTTCCATTTCCTTAACCAGTTACCAAACTGTAACCTTTAATCTAAAACTTTAATGTAAACCCAGCCTTATTTAGTAATTAAGTCTTCAATAAATAGTGGAACATTCAAGGTACAAACTGCAGTGCAACCCTATTACCTGAGCAAAAAGCCCACTTGAAAAATTAATCTTTGCATAGTTTGCAGAAAGCCATGAGGGTACCAGAACTCCTTGACTTGGGGTTTGAAGTACGCTTTGCACCAGTAAGTGGTAGTTTATCCACTGTAAGTTCTATTTGCTTCCAAACAAAATTCAAATCACTGATAAAAAGGTAAAGGTAGTCCCCCTATGCAAGCACCAGGTCATTACTGACTCATGAGGTTGCTAGACAGACTATGTTTACAAGGTGGCTTGCCATTGCCTTCTCCAGCTGTCTATCTACATTACGTCCAGCAAGCTGGGTACTCATTTTATCAACCTCACAAAGATGGAAAGCTGGGTTAACCTTGAATCAGCTGATACTTGAAAAACCTGAAGCAGCTTGGTACTAGAGTATCTGAAGAACTGCTTCCTGAGCCACCCTCCTCACCAGTTAAGATGTTCTCAGGCACAGTTATGAGGCAGGTATAGCAACCAGAAACAAACCTTTTCTGATAATAGCGCCCCACTTATTGAATGTGTGCCCTCTTTATAGACTTTCTCCCAGCACCTATTCTTTGAATATATAGGTGCCAAGTGAAAACAGTGCTATTTGCTTCTCGGTCTTTTGGCTAAGATCAAGCACAACATCTATTTGCTTTTAACTGATTTTTCACCACCCTTTTAGTGGATCAATTTGCCATGTTACTACATATGTTACAGCTTCTGCTATTCTACGTTATCTGCCAGATCTAGCTAAGATAGTACCGACTCTGTGATTATGCTCTATGTAACTGAGTCCCTATAAAGGTTTATTGTTTGCTAGCCTAAATTGTTATTGCTAACTTGCTCAGTTTTATTATCTGTTATTACTTCTTTTGTTAACATTGCTCTGAATCACCTGGAACAGTTCCACTGAAGAGAAGAATTTGGATTTATATCCCCCCTTTTTTCCTTTAAGGAGACTCAAACACTCTGTGAGGTGGGTGGGGCTGAGAGACCTCAAGAGACTAGCCCAAGGTCACCCAGCTAGCTTGTGTTGGAGTGCACAGGTTAATCTAGTTCCCCAAATAAGCCTCCACAGCTCAAGTGGCAGAGCAGGGTATCAAACCTGGTTCTCCAGATTTGAGTGCACCTGCTCTTAACCACTACGCCACTGCAGCATAGATGATGTAAAGCAAATACATTCCATTGCTAGGTTGCAGAGGGCAGGGTTCCTGTACCTTTAACTGATATGCATGGAATTTTGGAAGATAGAGCTTGGAATTTAAAGGTGAGAAAAGCCACATTTGCTGGCATTTCCGATTCTGTGCATCAGATATCTGACCTACTAGATTATACTGAGAAATACTACCTCAAAGGCCAAGCAAATGACATAGTCAAGGATGCACTTATGGGGGAGGGTAGAGATTTTATACGAGGAATCTAAGGAGGGGCACTACAAAAGCAGACAGCATCCGGCATATCGCGTTAACACCTCTCATTCCCACCATCTCTATGGTACGAAAGAATGTAGGGAAGCCACGTGTTCCGTGAAAGCCAATTGAAAATGAAGACAGTAAAGAGTTACCATAAGGGTTAGAGCCGAGCTCCACCGATCACAGCCCCATCCCATCGATACTTTCTCGATTCATTAAAAACGAGATCAAAATAATTATCATTTCGGTGCATTATTCTACCAGACCCATGTTTCTGTTCCGTCGCGATGATGAGAGCCGTCCGATCTTACCTCGTATGGGCTGACACCACAGCTATGCCAAATACGAGTGACCTGCCGCCATCTTGGTAAAGGAAAGGGTCCGTACGTGACCCGCCAAAATAACGACGGAAACTCCTCCCCCCACCATTGCCCCGTCGTGTCGCTATGACAACCCAAAGGGGTGATTGCGCACGCGCCTTTGTTCAGAGCCGCCTTAATGCTTTTTGCGGCATGTAAGCGCTCATTTATTTATTTATTTATTACACAGGCCGTATGGGCGGGGCGGTGACAGAGGAGCCGCGCTCCTGGAGATCGCAAGCGCGCATGCGCCGCGGAATTCTGCGAGGCGGTTGGGCGGGTTCGAAGGTGGCTGCGGCGGTTTGGCTGTCGGAATTGGAGCCGGCGATCAGGTGAGGCGTTGCCTCTAAGGCGGTTCTTCTGAGGTGATGGTTATGCTTATTTGCTGCGTATGCGCTCGGAGCACCTTTGCCCGCGCCTCGTTTACTTCCTCTTGCCTGTTTCAAAACCCTGTGGGGGTCAGAACCCGGGATATTAAGCGGAATGCGAGAAAGAGTGGGCTGAATCCGGCCCGGGAAGATCCAGAGGGGGACGAGCTGAGCCAAAGGAGGACTATCAGAAACCGCTTTGGAGGCAGCAGTCTCGAGAACGACTCGTTTGGTTGCCACCTTTCTCTCTTAAAAACGTTCCCCTTTCTCAGACCGTTTTAAGATCCGACCGTGTTCCCGACGGGCGCCTGAATCAGCGCGCTACATTTCGAGTTTCAACAAAATGGTCGGCGGGGGGCCGCCGAAGAAGATTTTGCTAAATATTTTTCCCTACACGGACGTGTGGAGGAGCCTCAGCCTCCTCGCCTGGCAACCCTATTTTCAAGTGGCGTCGGGCCTCGTTGCAGCGGCTGGGGGTGCACGTCTGGGGGGAACGTGGGGAAAAAATAGCCTCCTTGAGAAAGGCAGAACAGCTGGATTGGCTCTAAACTGGGACAGATTTCCGGTTGGGAAAATGCCTGTATGTTGGGGGAAGGGGAGTGGCATCCAGGGGCTTTTAGGAGGATGCGCAGTCCGAGGGTGGGGAAAGCCTCGACATTCTTTCAATATAAGTTTGTCTTGTGTAGTTAGAAAAGTGGCTTTTCATTGCTTTAAATGTACGTGATGTTATTATGAACCTCCTGCTGTAGTGTGTGTATGTGAAAATTATTTGTAGCGGCTATTCTACTGCTCAGGCACTGAGCCGCTATAAATAATTTTCACATGCACGCACTACAGTAGGAGAGTCACAAAAACATCACAATTAAAGCAATGACCGTACGTTTAAAGTGATGACCATGTTTCAACTGCTAAAGAAGGTGGCCACTTTCCAGTGGACACTTCCTTTAGCCATGCAGATACAATCGTTATTACCATGGGCCCAGGATAAAACCAATAGTTTTATTTTTAAAACACGTTGCATTTTGCAGAGATGTGTGGGAGTTTCCTGTAGGAGTCTGGGTTGATATATGTAGCTGAGGTCATGGGATGGGGAGATACCGCTGTTGATTGCTAACCCCTAAAATAAAGATCTTTGCAGAAGAGGTCAGGGTGCTGTCCTGGTTAGAGTGTCAAACTGCAATGGGGAGACATGGGTTCGAGTCTTCAGTCTGCTGTGAAAGCTTGATAGGTGACCTTGGGCATGTCACAGACTCAAGCTAACCTACCTTGCAGAGTGGTTAGGTTAAAGTGTGAAGAGAACAATGCAATCTGCTTTGGATCCACCTTGGGAGAAAGGTGAGGTACAAATGAAGTATTTAAGCATGAAGAGAATTTTGAACTGCTTGCAGAATCAGAGTAAAACTTAAAGGAAATAAAGCCACAGAGATGTCTTTATTTTTCAACATCGAGCATAATAAAGATGATATATTTTTTCTTTTCTTGCCTCAAGTCACTGGAGTATATTGCCCTCAGCTTTTTTCTTTCCATGATGTTATCTCAATCCCTTACAATACTTTGTGATAGAAAAGTGCACTTTAAGAGATGCTGTCCATATACAAGAAAGAATGTCTGTTCAGAATTTGGTTCATGACAATACTGTCTGTCTTTGGGGTTTAAATAACAGTTTTATATGCCATTATTCATTGTTGTTAAGCACAACCATAAACAAAAGATTACAATTTTCTATTCTTGATTTAACACTTATAAGATGAATTCTTAATGCCTTTCTAAAATTCTAGAATGCAGCAAAGTGCAGTATTTTCATTTGTGGGCTAAGTGTGTTAAATGTGGAACTCTTGTTCAGAACATGTATTTACCTATAGATAATTCAGGTTTTAAGAAATTAAAAACAAAATTACAGCAGTTTTTTTAATACAGGGTTAAATTTTCAATTGTACATTTAGGTTCTCAGAATCTAAGGATCATTATAGTTGATTTGCTAGAAATAAAATGGGTTCTTAGAGTAAGTTTAGAAGTATACTTCAAATTAATTAGGTTACCAATGGTTGCAAAAAAAGCCCCCAAATTTGGTTAGAGGGCAGGGAGATAAAGTTTGCATAAGAGAGTGGCAAGTACCTCACCCCTAATTTCTGGCCCAAAGGGGTCCTCAATTATTAAATTAGATTAGATCAGAGTTAATGCAATTATTTATGCCCCAATGCAATTATTTATATTGTGTTACGTTTCCACTTCATATCTTAAGTAATGAAGTATTTTACCTCAGTTTTTCCCCCCTGAAAATTTTGCAGTTGAAAAAATTACATAGAAAAACAAGAAATTAAAATTTAGGGTGAGGTAAAGAATAATTTAGGATAGCAGTCTTAAAATAGTCTTACAAATAAATCCACAAAAATGAAGTCTATTTTGACTAACTTACCTGACCACACATACTTGTGATAGTCAATTGTGACTTAACAAAAAAGAAAACCCCACCTAGTTGCACCCAGAGGCCCTTGATTGGCTCCTGGTGATCAGAGTGCTGGATTAGATGGGCTCTGGTATGATCCATCATGGCTTTTCTTATGTGACAATGGCTGTTAATTAGCTTATTTATAAAACTAAGTAGAAATACAAAATAAAATTAAAGAAATAATTATTCTTGAACAACTCCTGTGTATTGCTTACTCAATTTTCAGATACTTTAACAGCATTTACCTAAGTTCAAACAGTGAAGTAAATTTGATAGATGAGAGGTCACCTTTATTTGAGCGCTGTATCTCTGTCTGATTCACCAGAAAATTAATGATATCTCTCTACCACATTTCACCTGTTCATCCAGAAGCCTTCCTTTGTTTCAAGTCCCAGCTCCCAAAACTGCTCCCCAAAAGAGTATTAGTGTATAAGAAGTGTGGTGAGATAAAGGGCATTTAGGATGAAAAGAAGTATTTTATTGTCCAAAAGGTAATTTGTCTAGTACAGCATGTGCCTTATATTGTGGAATCTGCTGTAGTTGACAATAAATAATTTTTTTTCTTTACAGATTGACTAAGCATTGACTGAGTAAATATGTCCAAGGTAAGGAATGCCATTTCTGATACCCGCTAAATGATTTGTTTATTTTCTTTTAAAGAATACAGCAGAGATACTATATAGCCCCCCAAAATGGACCCTCCAAGGCCTTACTATAGCTGAAAGATTTATAATAATTATTATTATTATTATTAGATTTAATATACCGCCCTATCTCAACAAGGCTCAGGGCGGTGAACAATATAAAAACAACATACAATAACAATTTAAAAACAGTTACATTCTAAAATGGCAGCCCACCGCTCCACATATAATCCAAAAACAGTCTCCCTCAGCGAAAAACAGTGGGTCTCAGTGGTGTTAAGGACCCTTATGAACAGAGGGGGGCGAGGGCACGGGCATGGGCACCATCAGCGGCTGGACTCTCCGAAGGCCCAGTGGAACAATTCAGTTTTACAGGCCCTGCGGAATTCTCCAAGATCCCGCAGGGCCCGGATAGCTGGTGGTAAAGTGTTCCACCAGGCCGGTGCCAGAGCCGTAAAGGCCCTGGCTCGAGTAGAGGCCAGCTGCGTCATCGAGGGGCCAGGGATCTCCAGCAAATTGGCCTCTGCCGAGCGCAGAGGCCGAGTAGGGACGTATGGGGTAATGCGGTCCCGAAGGTACGAGGGTCCCAGGCCGCGTAAGGCCTTGAAGGTCAATACCCACACCTTGAAAATGATTCGGAATTCAACCGGTAACCAATGCAGGCGGCGCAACACAGGATGGATATGTTCTCGGAAGGCGCCTCCTGTGAGCAGTCGAATGCAACATCGAAAAGATAAAATCCCAGTGGATTGAGGACCTTAGAACTTTATCAATATGTGAATGCTCGCCATATAGACAGTTGTGTGTGGATGTATTTTTAGATATTTGGAAACCATTTATAGAATTGTATAAATGAAGTCTATTTTGACTAACTTAGCTGACCACACATACTTGTGATAGTCAATTGTGACTATCTGCTATCTGCTACCACTGTTGTTATATTTTTGTCTTTATGTGTCTTTGGTTTGTTGCTTTTAAAAAAACCCCACAAAGTAGTAGTATGTGGAAGAAGCAAAGCTCCGTAACAGTAAACCTGTAAGTTGCATAAACTCTGCAATGCAAGATCTACTCATGAAGTATAAAGTGGCATTCATAAAAACTGTTACTGGAGATTGTGAGCCATTCCAACAATGGTTTCAATGCCAAAAACCATTGGTACTTTTTTGTTTGTGAAGACCCTCATGAGTTAATCATGAAGCTAATGACTCTAAACTAGGTGACCATCATGTCAATGTCAAAACATGGTAGTTTAGCAGTTGCTGAAAAGTTTCTTAAGGGAAGTCTTTTGAAGTTCAAGATGGTTCATGGCTTATCAGCATTAGGTTTTACTATCATTATGCATAAACAGATTACTAGAATCACCGGAATAGCAACTGTACTTGAACTTTGATATGCAGTAAATCAATGACACAACAGTGGAAAAATCAAAGCTACAATATACCGCTTTCACCTCTGCTGCCCACAATGAATTCAGGGATCAATTTTAAGCGTATGTGGTAAAACAAGAATGATGAAAGTGGTTTGGACACATTTTACAGTGGCAATTGGACGGTCAACAAGAATTTTATAGATCTGTGGAATGTTTGTCAAGCTATACCTTATCTTGTCTCATAATAGTGCTTCAGTTGAAAGCGGATTTTTAGTTAATTAGTCAATGTTTATAGAGAAGTTGCATGAAGAACTCTTGTCTGTTAATGTCCGGTTTATAATGCTGGCCTGAATTCTGAAAAATTTGAATCTATCATCATTGATAGGAGCATGCTGAAGTTGGCAATGCATGATCATACACAATACATAGAATACTTAGGGGTTAAAAACCATAAGCAACAAGAACCTTTGAAAAAAGAAGAAACTTGAGGGAGAAATTCAATGCCACAGAGTGCTAAAAAAGTCAGAAAAATAAGTTAAAATGGGCAAAGAAATAATTGATCAGAAAGGAAGAAAACTGCAAAACAAAAACGAATTGTAGAAGTTGTGTAATCTTTTTGAAAATACTTGAACTCTAATTTCTAACTTGATTATTCATTGTAGTTTCACAACTAACAGTGCAATCCAGAACAGAGTTATTGCAGTCTAAACCCATTGACTTAAATGGGCTTAGAATGGAGTAGCTCTGTTGTGGATTGCTCTGTAAGTTTCTCACTGTGGCTTTACTTAAGCTATTTTAATGAATATTCATTGAAAATTATTTTTATATAATATTTAATATAGTTTTAAAACAAGTACAAAAATGTTCTGTTGTGTTAATGTTTGGAGATTATATGTATTGACGTTCCGCCTTCATGTAATTTTAGTGCATCTTCAAAACATGTATACAGTTAACAGTCAATGTTCAAAGTTAAAGTTCATGTTGAAGCTCTTATCTTAAATGTTTTTGCATTTCAGTACTTGTATAGTTCTAAACCATTTACATAACGTATGCATTTTTTAAAACTAGGGCTATTTTTGAATGGTAATCAGGGAAATCTGTAAACATTGGTCAAGAAAAGTCAGGGAAATGGAAAATAAAATTTTAGTGGCAAGCCTGCAATCTAATTTAAACAAATATAATCTTCTGTTTCTTTCAGCAACAGCAACCGCCAGCCCAGTTTTCCAATCCAGAAACACCTGGTTATGTTGGATTTGCAAACCTTCCCAACCAAGTTCATCGGAAATCTGTGAAAAAAGGCTTTGAGTTCACCCTTATGGTGGTTGGTAAGAACAGTTTTTATTATCTTATTTTTTAAAAGCAGCTTTTCAGGCAAATGCATAATCTTTTTTTAAAAGATGTCTTAAACATTGTCATAGATCCTAACTTTTTCTGTTTGTAGAAAACACTTCTGCTAGCAGAAAACGGGTAGGATGTTTTTGATGCTATTTGTTCCCACTGCTTACCCCACTTTAATTAGGGGGGAAAGTCAAATGTGCATTAATTGCTACATTCAGGACTTTATTTATTTATTTATTTATTTATTTTATTCGATTTGGTAAACCGCCCTACCCCCAAAGGGCTCAGGGCGGTGCACAACAACAACAATACAATAAAACAAATCGAATAACCCCAGTCAAAATACAAAGCCATAAAACTATAAACTACAGCAGCAGTAATACTTGCAATAAATAATTGAATTAATAATAGAAGACGTCTGGCACCCAACCCCAGTGGTCAAACCCTGGGATGGGAGGGGATTGGCAGATGGTCCAACAGATAGCCAGTGTGCAGGACAGTACGAGGGGCAGACTCAGCGGCCGGCTCCCTCAAAAGCCCGGTGGAACAGCACCGTTTTACAGGCCCTGCGGAACTCTCCAAGGTCCCGCAGGGCCCTAATTGGTGGAGGGAGGGCGCTCCACCAGGCAGGGGCCAGGGCAGTAAACGCCCTGGCCCGTGTGGAGGCCAGCCGCATCATGGAGGGGCCGGGAACCACCAGTAAATTCGCCTCCGCAGAGCGGAGGGCACGACTCGGGACATAAGGGGTGAGACGGTCCCGTAGGTATGAGGGCCCCAGACCGTAAAGGGCCTTAAAGGTCAAAACCAACACCTTGAAGATGATCCGGAATTCCACTGGGAGCCAATGCAGACGGCACAACACGGGGGTGATATGATCTCTGACTGAGACCCCCGTGAGATATATGATAATTATTTTTATTGTACTAATATAGTAAAAATTAAGACAGTGGTCTGATCCCTATGGAAAATCTATGCTAATAGTAAGGATTTCTGTCAGTGGAATCGGACCTTTGCCTTCTTGCTGCACTTCTTAGAGGATGGTGATGCACAGGAATAGCATGATGAAAAGAGTTGGAGATCTGTGGCAGAAGAGTTGGTCAAAATTACCCTTTGGTCAGTGGAAATTTTGCACTGGATTCAGCCCTTTATAGCATGTACTGAAAGCTGTTGATATATGAATTTTATCATACCCAAAGAAGGGTATATGATATGTTGTAGGCATTGTCTGCTCATATATTTCAACATAATTTAACCTGACATGGGATCGTTGGAGCATTTTACTGTCTATCATTTCACTTTCACTGTGTACTATTAGCTAATTCCATAGCAAATTTCTAATTACAGTCTCCCTTCTACCATGTGAGAATAGGCATATAAATAATAATTTTAGCCTTGATTTTGATTTGATCTGTACAGCCAGTCAAGAAATGTATAACTTACCAGTAATTTGGATTATTGTATGTATTCTTCTCTTGTGTAGATACACAAAATAAATTTCAATTTTCAAAATTTTCAACATTCAATTTACCAATCAGTAAATATATAAGCACTGTTCACTTATTTGTACTATCGCTAGGAATCAGTCATCTGAAAAAAATATTTAAACTTGTAAATCTGTAAAGCAAAAATGGCCAGATACTGGATCTACTTTTTTCTTATAATATAATAACAATTATTGCCATATAAGACTAATTATTTAAGTATTCACTTGATCGTTGTCTTTACCTCATGTCCCATGTAAATACAATCTAGTATTTAAAAAATCCTGACCACAAAATATAGTGGTGCAGTTTATTCTTGTCTTAATCCAGAATTTGCCAGCATGTTAGTAGATTGTAATCTCTGTAGTCATCCAATGTTACTGTCTAAAAGAACTTTTAGAAAAATAACAGGAATATGAACCAGAGATCCATTGTAAATAGTTGCTTTCTGCATCCTGTACTGAGGGATCAGAGATTCTGGAGGCATTATAAAGGAAATAATATGAACGTCTTGGAATTCTTCACTGTAATTAGAAGATCTGTTCTGTGAATTTCTCAGGGGCTGATTCTGCACAGGCCGAAAAAAATGGTGTGAAAACAGTGTGAAAACAGTATAAACCCTTTTACACCATTTTCACACCACTGTTTTTGGCCCATGCAGAACCAGCCAGGGTTTTTTCCTTATGAAAAGCAACATCGTGTATCCTTCAGGCTGAACCTCTGCTATACCCCTACACTTGTAATGAACAAAAGTAGTGTATTGTTTTTAAACAGATAGGGCTAAATTGCCATTCATAGCTGACTGTAGATTTAGTCAGGTTCAAATGTAGGTCAGTACTCAGCGCCCTAAGGATGCCAAGTAACTTTTGCTCCCCTCCAGTCAACACTCATTTTCAGGTTCCTTTAATCACCATCTGTTGTCTCCCAAGTCACAAATCCTTTTGTATAATTTTTCCCTAATTGACTGCCCAAAAATTTGGCATTGCTTGCTAAATGTATGTATTTAGAGGTAGCTTTGAAGAAGTCAGAACTCTGTAAGCATAGAGGAGCCCCAATGAAGAAGCATTATACTACTGGCACAAAGCGTCTTTAAAAAACGGAAGTCAGCCTACTGTAATTAAGAGCCTGTGCAAGATCCACATTAGGGAAAGAAGACAGGACGTTGGAGTTCCTTCCCCTCCCTTCAGTAAGCTAAAACACAAACTGCACATCTTTTATTAATACAATATTTTATACGAAAACCAGTTATGAAGGTTGAAAGCCAACTGGGGTTACCTTTACATTTCACAGAACACTGCATCTGCCAGCTGGGCTGAAGTTGAAAATATGTGCTTACTGCAGGCAACTATTGCTTTATAGCAGTGATGGCGAACCGTTTAAAGACTGAGTGCCATTTTTACTACCCATAATGTAGTCAGAGCCTGAGAAAAACTCCCACAGAGGTTTAAGCTATTCTTCACGGAAGGAGTGGAAAATTATTAGAGGTTATGGGTAGTTAGTAAGAAGAAAATAGACAAGCCTTATCGGAGCAGATTTTCAGGCTGCCGTTCCTGGAGCACTGGAACCGGAAGTCTCCATTCAAGGGTGTCAATGTGTCCCAGCAGCAGTGAGAGCCTTTGAAGGCAAACTGATCCCAAAAACCTTGTATGGCGCTCCAATCTGGCTAAATCATAATCTAAAGCCTCTTGAGTCTATACAATCTAGCTTCTTTCGCAAACTACTTGGAATTTCGAACAGCGTGCCATCTCTCTCTTTATGTTCAGAATTAGGTCTAAATCTTCTCGAAACACGTATATGGCTCTCCTCGCTTCGATACTGGCTGCGTCTCCATTTCTGATCAGAACAGGACAGCCTAACAAAGTGAATGCTTTCGTATTCCTACCTCTCCACTTGGAGTCTTCTGATCAAGAAAAAATTAATTCGCTAGGGCTTCGGGCTTTAGACGCCTTCTTTTACATAAACATGGACCTAAGCTTAAATAGTCAAACTTCTGTCGCTAAGGCTACTTGGACATTGAAAATCATCAATTGCTTTCTTACTCAATACATGAGCAGGGCATTTTACCAGAGGGAATTCCCACCCTCTTCCCTTCAGTAAAAGGGCTACCAAGGTACTTTTTTACAATATATCTTCAGCCATATTCCTCCTATCGCATCTCTAATGCTGGGGCCCTCGGATTGAATGCCCTACCTTCAGCAGTCCTGAGCGGCAGATTTCTCCAGATTCCGTATCAACAGCGAACGTGTCCCTGCTCACGAAAAGCCATCGAAACAATCGAAAGTTAACATCCTCCTCTAGATTGCTTAACTATATACTTCATCTAGAAGACAATATATAGACCCATACACTGAGAACTATGCCAACTCACCAGACAAGGTTAAATCCTTCTTTCTGCTTTGTGATCCTCAGAGATCCCTAGACGTTGCCAAATTCCTGGCGCTGGCACAGCAGATTCGCCACAGATTTTAGTTTATTTATTTATTTATTGTTTTAACTGCTGGAAATGTCCGAACCTACTTATTTTAACTTGATTCTCCTCAACCTCCCTGTTGTATTTTAACTTATGCCAATAAAAAGGTTAATGATGATGACTGAGTGCCAGGGGCAGAGCAAGGGGAAACTGCATCCAGGGCACGCATGCGCCATGCGCCTCTGCCACACACCTCATCTGCCCCTGCCCTGCCCTGCCCTGGAATGCCCCAAAACACACCTGGAACGCACTTGCCATGCCCTCGCAGGGGCATGCGCCCAATGTGTTGCACACCCCTCGCCCCCTTGATGCTATGCCCCGCCAAGTGCCCAAACTGGGGCGACGGTGCATGTGACCACAAAGAGTGCATGTGCCTATGGCACGCATGCCATAGGTTTGCCACCACTGCTAGGGAATAGATTTAATCCTCTGAGGCTAAAGCCTGTGGAAGCTGAGACAGGCAGATACAAGATATTCAAGGAGAAACATCTCTCCAGTTTGTCTGTCAATGGGGAATGGGGGTCTTAATATGCTGAGGAATGGTGAAACAATGGTTTAAAAGAGGTTCATTCCATGGGTAATATATGGATATCCTGCATTTTCAGCAATGTGGTAGAGGCTTTTTGTAACCTCTACCTGTTCCTTGTACAAGGCTAACCTGGTCCTGCAGAGCTATGGGGTCTCAATAAATGAATGAGGCTGAGGTTTCAGAACAAAAGTGTTACATCTCTTGCTTGCAGGAGCACACTTTCGACAAAATTATAGCACAAAAAAGGCCATTTAAATCACAAGGGGACCAGACTGGTGCTGGTGCTTAAATGGTTTGGGAGGGCAAGGTATAGAAGCTAATTGAAGCACGATCTGGCCATGAAGCTCCCTTAAGAAAAATGTACATTTGGTTTGTGGTGACAGGACATCCATGCCAGGGAGAGAGGTGTTGTGTAGTAGTTAGTATTGGACTAGGATTTGAGAAACCCAAGTTGGAATTATCACACCGCAGTGGAAGGAGTCTGCATGATCTTGGGCCAGTAATACTTTCAGCCTAATTTACCAGACAGGGTGTTGTACTGATAAGATGAATAAGGGCTAAACATATGCCACTCTGTTTTCCACTGGGGAAAGAAGTAGTAGTGTAAATGAAGTAAATAAACGAGGAAAGAATTGAAAATAAAGCTGCCAGCATCCTAATAAATAGGGATAGGACTGAAAATAAAGCTGCCAGAATCCTAGTAAATAGGGAAAGGGTGGAAGTAAATACATAGGGAAAAGATTGAAAATGAAGCTGCCAGCATCCTAATGACAGCAGCTCTGTTTAGAATAATGTGTGCAGTTGTTGTTACCCTTTCTCAAAGAAAATATTGTTGCTGGGAAAAGTGTAATATAGGAAAGCAAGAGTAATCATTACTTCTCTATGAGAAAAGGCTTTGGACTGTTTGGGGCTTTTTAGTTTTGAAAAGGAGAGAACTAAAAGGAATGGGGTAGTACAAGTTTATAAAATTAAGCATGGTGAAGAAAGTGTCTTCTCCCTCTTTCATAGTATTGATGAAAATGATTGGCAATAGATTCAGTGTGAATAAAAAATAAGTACAACCGTTAATGTACATAATTTAACTGCCCCAAAATGTAATGTTAGCCTTTAGCTTAGATGTGTTTAAGAGAGAATGACACACTTTCATGATGGCTAAATGGAACCTCCCTATTCTAAAACTATCTAGTACTGGTTTCTGGACTGCAATAGCAGGGAATGGCTGTTGCTTTCTTGCCCTACTAAAGAGCTTGGGGGGGGGGGCATCTGGATTGTCACTGGGAAAGGGAATACTGGGTTAGTGATACTTTTGGTCTAATCTTGTGGGGCACTTGTGTTCTTTGCTAATTTCAAAAACTCGCAACAGTGTAAACAAGAGTACAATTCAGTTTGTGGCAAGAACTGACTACTGAAAATATGATTAATCAACTGTTTATGTGGATTCGGAAAGGCTATTTCATTTGTGCTTATGAACTTATTTTCACATTGATTCATAGGTGAGTCTGGACTGGGAAAATCTACTCTAATTAACAGCCTGTTCTTAACAGATCTCTATCCAGAAAGAATAATCCCAGGAGCGGCTGGTAAACATTATTTATTGGTTTATTTGGTTCCATATAGGTCTTAAGGAATGCTAGGATTATAGAATGTGAACAAAAACTCAGGGACCTTTTATTCACAGTCACTTCATTTGCATTAACTATGTTTTAATCAGTGTCCCTTGCTTCACTGTTACAAAATGAAGATGTGTAGATCCCAGACATGCATTCCACTTGGAGAGAGCCTTTTTTTCTGGCAGAAGGAGCCTTTCCCTGATGCAGGAGGCTCTTACCCTGACAGAAAAACCTCTCACATCAGGCGAAGGTTGCTGTTGCTCCAATAGCTATAGCTCCAGTAGTGAGCTTCAATCTTACACTGCTTTTAGCACTCCTTTATGTATTTAAACACTTTTTGTAGGTACTATGCAATCTAGGCTATATCTTTTAGTTGAGTCTTCTTTAAACCTTGATTGCAGTTTGTTTTAGAATCTTTGCCTTTGGGAATTCTCAAGATTTCCAGTAGACTAGAGTGTAAATCAGAACATAATGTAGAATTTCTAGTGAGAACTGGCAGCTGTTATAAAGTGTGGAATATCTATAAAACATGTGTACTAGGCAGGGCTCCCCAACCTTTTTGAGCCCAAGTACCTTTGGAATTCTGATACAGGATGATGACTGCATCCCCAAAATTGCTTCCACTAGAGACAGAGCAAACCACAAACTGTTGGAGTGAATTCATGCATACTTTTAACAACAACTCATCAGAATTTCAGGCAGAAGCTGTTCAACAGGTTGCCTCTTAAAATATCTTTTCGCATAAACACACACACAGCTTGCCATCAGTAATGCAGTGAAGAATGCTATGTTTTGATGATAGCTGCTGCTGAAGCAATTTTAAAAAATCTGCACAGCCAGTCAGAAAACGTGCCAGCCAGAAGTCCTATCTGGCTGCACTCATTTTTAAAAAGCACTTGGCAGGCCTCAGGAAAGTGGTTAATAGGCACCATGGTGCCCATGGCCATAATGTTGGAGATCCCTACCTTATATCATTTTGCCCTCTCCCCTGTAGGTTGCAACTCAGCTCTTTTGCTTATTACTTATTACTTATTCTACAGAAGAATTATCTGTTGTCCATGTTGTCCTCTGTGGCTTGGATCCTGTGTTGTCATTAAATTGGCACAGCAACAGCTCATCTGATGGAACAGCTTTTCCATCAGCAGGTGATTGTTGCATGTTTCCCCCTTTCCCCTCTCTTGCACCCACCCCTGGCTCCTTCAGTTCCACCAATTGAAGAGAGCACTTCAGATGGCAAAACACCCAGGGAGAGGTGGAAATTTGACTTTTGTGGTGTGATGCTGCTTAAGATTCAGATGTATAGGTTACTCTGAGGATGCCAGTGAATGTCTTTGACTTGCAAAATCTTGCTACTGCTGTTTTTTGAAATTTCATGCAGCAGATGATAAGTGAAAGGTTATTAGTGTCTCATAATTGGTTTGCATTTCATCTGTATTTTGTTCAGACTTGTAGGATGATTGTTGCTGTTATTTCCTAATTTTGTTTCAAGCTTGACTTTGAATAGTCTTCTGAGAAAAGTTTTTGTTAACTTTTAGAGAAAATTGAAAGGACTGTGCAGATTGAAGCTTCAACAGTTGAAATTGAAGAAAGGGGGGTAAAGCTCCGACTGACTGTTGTGGACACACCAGGATATGGTGATGCTATCAATTGTCGAGACTGGTATGTATGTAATGTATTGGTTAACTTGCGTATATTTCTAAAGATAGGGTAAAATCAAATGAAATGCTAGGGTCTTCAGTGCATTTTTTTACCAGAAGCAGATGTCATAGTGTGCAGAGATGGTATTAACCCTTGGATTGCTTTCCTAAACTCAGTTGTCCCCACACAATTGCTGTTTGGAGGGAAAGGTAAAAGTTGCCTCTCTGGCAGTATGATGCCCCAATGGAGAAAATACTGTCTCTGAGGAAGTGTTTAAGGTTGAGAAAGAGTTAATCTACCTTCCATCTGTGCTGTGGTCCTGATCTGAATTGATGTTATTTACCATAAAATAATGTGTTAGAGATCCAGTCACCTTGTTTTAATCTCTAGTATTGTGAGTTAATGTCAAAAATGTTAAATTTAGGTCCAAGTCATCTGAATGCAATACTTAGGATAAAGAATGGGTTGGATACAATGCAATACTTAGGATAAAGAATGGATTAGACACAAGTTGTCTTTCCAGTGTTCACTCACTTCCATTAGTTTATACAAATTCCTTTGTCTAAAACTGAGGTCCTTCTGCACCAAGCTTATGCAGTTGATGACCTGCAGGCAAATACCATGCCAGAAAGGAGAGACTGAGCATTTATGGCCTTCTGCTGTCTGTTGCTGCTTACAATTCATCCTTTAAGGAACAGTGACAATGTAGAAGAGGAAAGTGAGAATTGCTAAGGATGCAGTAAAGTTCTCACAAAGTTAGAGAGTATTCTAGATTTTTTGTTTGTGCCATTGTGGAAGGCTTGGGCATATGCTCATGTCGTATGGGCAGCTGATTTGGCTATTTCAAGTACTGTTTTGGGGGCTGGTTGGTGACACTACCCCAAATAAAGTGAGAATGAATATGTTTCTGCTGTTTATGGATGAAGAAAAGAAGAGGCATTAAAATAAGCAAAATTGAAGAGAATTTCTAAATACTACAAGTGGACAATTAAGAAAATATTCTGCTGGCACCATCAGCAGAAGGAAGAATATGGTTTTAACACAGACTTTTATGAACATGATTTTTGTTCTGGGGGCACATTGAAGTCAGGAGGAATTTCACATGTGAGAACGTTATTATGTTGGTAAGCTGAGACTCAGCAAGTGGTGCTCCTTTCATTTTTGTATTGTGATTTTTTAAACTAGAAACAAGATATTGAATAGGAAGGATACTGTGAAATGGTTTTACTTTACGATCAGGAGTCAAATGTATACATGCATTATGGACCTCTCCATAAGGCAGACTTCATAATTTTCTTGGCCCTTCTAGTTCAATAATTCCATTCAATAGGTCACACTCTGCTCTCATCAAAAGTAAAGTTATATTTTTATACTGGTCTGAGAATTTCATTGAAGTTGAAGAGATTGTTACGATAAGCACAGTGGTTCTGATAGTTACTCCTAGGGCTGGAATATTTTCTTAAGTTGTTCTTCACATATACTACTTTGTAGTGGCTTTTACAAGAGTTTTCAGATGTTTTAACTAGCCAGGAGTGTCATTCTTTTTTGAGATTTCTTTTTTTTTTCATTCTTTACATCCAGCCATCTATTTCAGAGAATGAATATTTAAATCAGCATAATTGTTCATACTTGATTTACAGTTTCAAGACTATAATTTCCTATATTGATGAGCAATTTGAACGCTATCTTCATGATGAGAGTGGCTTGAACAGACGGCATATTATAGATAACCGAGTTCACTGCTGTTTCTATTTCATTTCACCATTTGGACATGGGTAAGTATTATGCATTTGTGATGAAAGCATGTGTTTAATGATGTGTTCTTTATACTTAACAATATTCTAAAACTGATACTAGAATTACTACTTTTAAATATGGGTAGGAGTGAAGTTAATGGCATTAAAATAATAGAAATTAAGCATTTTATTTGAAATTGTTGTTGGAAAATGGATTGTCTGTTTAGTTTGTTGAAGGAATTGGGAGGAGATTGATACTGTAATGATTTAACATTTATTTTGTAGTCTCAAGCCTTTGGATGTTGAGTTCATGAAAGCCATACACAACAAAGTGAATATTGTGCCTGTAATTGCAAAAGCTGATACTCTTACCCTGAAGGAGCGGGAAAGACTGAAGAAAAGGGTGAGTGTTTCATAAAGCTATGGAAGTATTTGAGGCATTTTTGTTTAAGTTTAGGACAGTAAAAGAGAGACAATTGAAGTAAACTGAGCCCTTCGGGGATAGGGCGGTATATTAAGTTTAAAAAATCAATAAATAAATCAATAAATAAAATAATACTAATTTATGAAAAATTCAGTGGATGTAGGAATTTAAGAATCTGGTGTGAAATATAGTTTACTGCACACCTTCACCTTGCCTTCTTGTTTCTTGCCTTAAACAGAATGGCCATATATATATTTATGAATAATATTTCTATTCTGCCTTATACTAGCATTTCTAGGCAGTTTACAAAGGTTAAAAACAATTAAAACCACAACAAACAAAAGTAAAATATTACAATAAAAATAACAATAAAAATCACATTAAAATAATCTTCAATCCCACCCCTCAGACCAGCAGCTGGGCATGCACCCATACTGTTGCATGACAAATCTCTACAGCGAGACTATTCCAGAGCCTGGGACAATCTTAGAGAAAGCCCTTCTGCATGCCCCTGCACCTCAGCAGGTGGACGGTACCACCAAGAGTGCTTCCCCCTGTGATCTCAGTGCCTGGACAGGTACATAACAGGTGCAAGCACTCCTTGAGGTAGGCATGGCCAAAGCCATTTAGGGCTTTGTACGTCAACATAAACACCTTGAATTGGGCCTAGCAGCGAATCGGAAGCCAATGCAGTTCTTTAAGACCAGCATGATGTACTAGCCAGATGTACTGGTTAAAGCCTAGCTGGCACATGCTGCACCAGCTCCAGCTTCCAGACTGTTTCTGGATTTTGTAACATGTTATGTTAATGCTTATGCTTTGTTTCAGCTCCTTTTTCAGATTTCTGCAATAAAATTCTATTGCATTGCTTATGGGAATGTCCTGCTATGCTGGTTGTATCTGACCTATGCTGGGCAACCCACCTTGAAACTCAGTGGAAAAGGTGGACTATAAATAACATAAATAAAAATATTCAAATCCTAGTCCAATTGAGGGGGCATATTTTAGGGGACTCAAGTAGATGTGGCTTTAGATACGAAGTGTCTTGGGAAGGGACCTGTATGGAGAAGGTGTCTAGTCCACCAAACCTTAAAGTTGCTCGTGCAGCATGGGGAGAAGGGCCTGAACATCTAGTTATTCTTTCCTTCTTGGCAGGGGCCTGTGCAACCTCTTCCCAATGATTCCTGGGTCCCGTCCTTAGTGCATGGAGCCCCAAAATCACTTAGACTTCCCCTGGATACAACAGAATGCAGAGCGTAATGGGGCTAGGAAACCTCATTGCATGTGCATCCATTTGGAATCCAGATCAATATTCCCATCTATTTTCTTTCAGATTCTGGATGAAATTGAAGAACATAGCATCAAGATTTATCATTTGCCAGATGCTGAGTCTGATGAAGACGAGGACTTTAAAGAACAGACGAGACTTCTGAAGGTAAAAACTGTTTATAGAGTTACTATCATTTATGGAGATCATTGCATGATTTGTTGGTAGGCTCCAAGGCCCCCACTTCCAGTTTTATGGATTCACTCCATTTTTTGCCATCTGAGAATGTGGACAGGTGAGGTTTATTGACCATTAATCCTTCCTAGCAGATGATAATAGAGGAGGAGAAGCAGGTCTAGTGGATGGTGGAAGTTGTAAATAACCTCACTGAGATGGAGAGTAGTCGCCATGACTCTTAAGGAAGTAGTGCCAGTTGAACTGGGGAGACTTTGTGGGGGAGACTGGCTGCTCAGTGGTTAAGGCAGGCAGCAAGGGAGGCCGTGCAAGTGAGCGTGGCAGTGGGGAACAGAAGAGAAGGAGATGAATTAGCAAGTGACGGGACAGCAGTAGGGAAAGGAAAGACTGCAGGAGGAGGCAGGAGGAGACTGAGGAGGGGCTCCAGCATGGAACCCAACTCAAAGAGTGGATAATTATCATTAAATCCCTTAATAACCTAGGATGCTCACAGTTATCAGACTATTTCCTGATATACTCTGGCGTACCAGCTGGATTCCCCAGACAGCCTTTTCATTATGGTACCCTCCTTTTGCTTTACATATGATAATAGCTTTGTTCTTAATTCTGTGCACTTTTAATTCTGTCCATTTTTGAAATTGAGTCAATTGGACTGATGTTTTACATCCTTGCATCCTGTTCAGTTTTTCGCTTCCTTGAGGGTGAGGAGGCAATGTTTTACACAAATGTTAAATTTAACAAATGTTAAATTTATTATAAGCCATTTTAAGAGTTTTGCTGAAAAATAGCACTTGGTTTTTTTAAAGGACTTGATACTTTATGTAGTCATTTTTGGGAAAGCATTTTAAACACCCGTATTTAAATGTTTTAAAAGTTTTTTAAATGGAAATATGGTAATAATTTATGTGCCATTAAAGGTTGAAATGAAATGAAATGTCATTTTACCAGACAGTTTCCAGGTGTTTCTTTGTAGCTTAAATTAAATATCTTAAATTGGTGTTCTGCCATTATTCTTTAATGTCATTTTATGGTTTAAGGTCATTTTCCTAAGTTCACATCTCTAAAAAGTTAAGTTTCTTTTGTAAATATTTAGAATGGTGATGAATAGTACAGAGCATCATTCTACTTCAGAAAGGTACAATGTTTTCATAACTTCTTTAAATCCTCAATTTCAGGCCAGCATTCCATTTTGTGTAGTGGGATCCAATCAGCTTATTGAAGCTAAAGGTAAAAAAGTCAGAGGTCGTCTGTATCCATGGGGAGTTGTTGAAGTGGAGAACCCAGAGCACAACGACTTCTTAAAATTAAGAACCATGCTAATGTAAGCATATTGCCCTTACCTCAATAACTTATTCATGCCATCTTCGTAGAGAAAACAAATAGTCCCACTCTTTCTCTACATTCCCTTAGATCTCAAAACACAAAATGTGTTCATCTGTTAAACAGTATTAACTAATTCATTATACAAAATACTTTCTCTACTTAAGAATGTTAGAATTTTATAAATTTACTTAGCTTGCTTTTGCTTCCCAAATTAGCTTTTCAGTTTACAGCTTATTTGCAATGATTTTGTAGGGCTGACAACAAGGAGAGAATGGAGTAAATAGATATGAAAGTAAAGTATGGTGTCCTGAAAACATTTGTGAATAGAAAGTGATTACCGTATATACTCATGTATAAGTCGAATTTTTCAGCACATTTTTAATGCTGAAAAGGCTCCCCTCGACTTATATGCGGGTCATTAAAATTTTTTTGTATGTGTGTTTTTTTACTTTTGCCTGGGCTGTAGCTTGGGGGGGCGCAGTTTTTTATGCTAGCAGCAACCAAAGATTTCAGGGTACCCCTCAGAAGACACTCCTGGATGATACCAGCCAAGTTTGGTAAAGTTTGGTTCAGGGGTCCAGAGTTATGGACTCCCCAAAATGAGGTGTGCTCCCCATTCCCCATTGTTTTCAATGGGAGCTGATTAGGTAGATGGGTTGCTACCCACTTTTGAGGGGTTCCATAACTTTGACTTCCTTTTTCCTAGAACCAAACTTCACTAAACCTGGCTGGTCTCATCAGGAGAATCTCTTTATGATACCAGGTTTGGTAAAGTTTGGTTCAGGGGGTCCAAAGTTATGGACCCCCAAATGAGGTGCCCCATTCCCCATTGTTTTCAATGGGAGCTATTAGTAGATGGGGCTACCCTTTTGAGGGTCCATAACTTTGGACCCTCTTCTGAATAACTTCACCAAACTCCTGGCTGGAATCTCATCAGGAGAGAGCCTCTTTATGATACCAGCCAAGGTTTGGGCAGGAGAGAGTTTGGGTCAGGGGATCCCAAAGTTATTGACTTCCCCAAAGGGGATGCCCCATCCCCCCATTGTTTATAATGGAAGCTAATAGTAGATTTTTCCATTCTCTGATAATATCCCTCTTTAAAATCTAAGTTGGGTTTACATTTTGGACATACAGATGATGATGAGGAATCCAGTTTTGGAGGGATTTTAACTCTTGTGTTTTAGCTTGGTTTGCTGGTTGAGCTAAGGTTTTGTACTTTTAAAAGTTATTGTTGATACCATATTGTTCCTTGTTGACCCTCTTTTTCCACAACTTACAGAAGCCAGTTTACTGTTTTCTCTTCTTGAAATAAATATTCAAAAACATTTAACCTACTGATGCCTCAATTGATGTAATTTTATTGGCATCTATTTTTATTTTTGAAATTTACCAGCAGCTGCTGCATTTCCCACCCTCGACTTATAATGAAGTCAATAAAAGTTTCTCCTAGTTTTTGTGGTAAAATTAGGTGCCTCGACTTATATTATTTATTATTATTATTATTTATTTATTTTCTGTATAATCCGCCTCCATCTCCCGAAGGGCTATCAGTGGTGAACAAACATATCTACTACAACATCAACAGGAGCGGTCGTACAAATATAAACACGTAGGCTCCATCCCATAAAATAGCTTAAAACTCATAAAACAGCAAAAAACCATAATACATAATAAAAGGCGTCCGACCCCAATTTAAAACCTACCCCCATGGGGGGGGATGGCAGGACCCCTCAATATGAGGGGACCCTGATGTAACTGCCCTAGGGGGTCGACTTATACGCGAGTACATACGGTAGCTATGTGCCTTACTGATGTGTCACACACCAAGTCCTGGAAACTATTTTTATCCATTTGAGGCATTTTTAGTCTTGTCTGGATATTCTTGATACTTTTCTGTGTGATGTAGCCCGTTCAAACAGTAGTGGAAAACATTAAATGAATGCAGGGGTATCTATGGATGCCAGTTTATAAAATGGATGTACAGAATATAATCCTGAGTTTGCTGAATGTAGTTGCCAGCACAAAGTATATGTGAACCAGTATTTCTAGAGATCAGGGAAAATACTTTAATGCTCAGCACAGTTCTGTTATTCTTCTAAGTTTGCCATTTTCTGTTTCTACAAGGGATCAAATCTGAGCCTCCATGCTTGTTCTTCATTCCCTTTTGTTGTCTTCTTTTTTTGAGAGAGAGAGAGAGTGTGATGAAATGAGCAAAATAGGAACACTTGATCCAGTGTATGTTCATAGACTTTCTACACATGGCTGCCTGTCACGGCTAAAAGTATTAAATGCAGTTATAACTGAATTACTAGGGGAAATAACCTTGTAGAAGTAATATGGTGATTTGACAAGCTAGCAAAAGTCTGGAAGGGGAATGACATATGTTATCTGGTATTTGGGCATAATGACATTATTCCTCGAATAATGAATATGTGATGTTGCTATGTTATTCCAGTACCCACATGCAAGATCTCCAGGAAGTAACTCAAGACCTTCACTATGAAAACTTTCGTTCTGAAAGACTTAAGAAAGGTGGCAGGTTGGTACCTGATGTTTGGCGCTATCATTCTGTTTAGCTAATCTGACCCTTTCCCTTTGCATCTGTTGACCTGATTATGTAGTATACATGTTGATGCTGGATGACCATATACATATTCCTCATTTTGTTAGCTTTTCAGATGTTGTTCTTAAAATAGCCTAGCTCAGGGGTAGGGAACCTGCGGCTCTCCAGATGTTCAGGAACTGCAATTCCCATCAGCCTCTGTCAGCATGGCCAATTGGCCATGCTGGTAGGGGCTGATGGGAATTGTAGTTCCTGAACATCTGGAGAGCCGCAGGTTCCCTACCCCTGGCCTAGCTGAATAGGAGAGGAGGAGGAGGCCTTGAAAAAATTCCTAGCTGCTGATACAAAAGCCAGTATCACACAAAACCTGCATGTCTGATATTCATTCATAATCTCTTTATAGGTTGCTTTTTTCTTTGGACTTGGAGTGGCATCTCTATGGTGAATTCCCTTGCACTGGCAAATATCATGAAAGCCAGTTCCTTGTTATGCCAAAAGTAACTATGATGATTGTATTAGCATTCTACTTTCTTGGTGCCAGTCCTCCCATTTGAGTTTCTAGGACTAAGCTACTGAATCCTGGTAACCAATCTGCAGTTTCTAGATGTTCATGAACTACAATTCCCATCAGCCCCAGCCAGCATGACCAATTGGCCATGCTGGCAGGGGCTGATGGGAATTGTAGTCCATGAACATCTGGAGTGCCATAGGTTCGCCACCACGGGTCTAGAAGATTAAGTGACTGATCAGCAGCAACTTTATAAATTTCTTCCTCTGAAAGGGGGAACTCTGTTTGTACATTAGTTGGGTAGGCATGGGAGGGTTCCGCTGTCCTTACAAAAAATCGTTTAATCTTTTTTTCCCTCCTCCTCTTGCCTGATCACAGGCCTCCTTCCTTTGTCAAATGTTTTTTCAGTTGCTACAGGAACCCAAAATCCCACTCCTATTTTCCTCTAACATTTGAGGGGATACATTTTTTTTATTTTTCTGTAGGAACATATATCTTATCCCTTTGCATCTTTCTCATCTATATTTTTTATTTGTCCTATGGGGCACAGTTGACTCTAAGAGTTTAAAAGGCATTTGTATATTATACAAATTATACAAAGTATATTATACTTTTTCCATTTTCTCCACTTAAAGCAGGAAGGTAGAAGATGAGGAAGTGAACAAAGACCAAATCTTGTTGGAAAAGGAAGCCGAAGTAAGGATATTGTTTTTCAGCTTATACTTCATTAACAGTCTCAGTAATTGATGCCACTTTTTTGTTTCATAATATTCTTAAATAGAAACACAGTCATTCTTTGCTTGGATCTAAGACCTGTAAGCTTTCCTGGATACCTAACCTACCCACATTAAATAGGCTAGTGGTAGCAGCGTTCCTTTGTCCCATTTCAACACCAAAGTTGGTAAGCACCATAGATTTGGGGCTTATTTTTGCCAATAACCCAAATAACCTTAAAGCTTGCCGTCTTATCCTTTTCAGAGTGCAGACCTTAAAAGAATTACCCCTTTCTTATATCCAAAGGTTTAGACAGGTGTAATTCTGTTTAGGTTTGCACCGCAGTTTCTAAAATGGAGCAAACAAAAGAGGGCTTGAAAGTGTTTTTTATAGGGAAGCTTGTTGAATGCTATGCTGTGGCTTGGCTGCTTCTGCTTTAGAAATAAGTTGAGTTTTAAGCATCAGAATTGAAACTAATTAGCTAAGAGGGCAGCAATGTCTGATTATAGACTTCAAGCTCTTTTGTCCAAATGAGATCACTTTCTACTTTCTAACAGCCAAATGATAATGCCCCAAGTTCCTCTGTCCCCCCTCCCTTTTGCGCAACTAGCATTTATTATGAAGGTATGTATTGCTGTTCATTGGTCTTACTAAGATAATTCTAGGTCAGTATATCAGAAGTCACCTTCACCTGGATAGGCCCAGGCTAGCCTGATCTCATCAGATTTCAGAAGCTAAGTAGGGTCGCCCTGGCTAGCGTTTGGATGGGAAACCAAGTAATACACTAGGGTTGTGATGTGGAGGCAAGCAATGCCAAACCACCTCTGCACCTCTCTTGCCTTGAAAATCCTGTAGGGTCACCATAAGTCAGCTGTGTCTTGATGGCAATTTATTTTCCGAAGTCTACAAATGGAGAACATGCTCGTTCTTAAGATTCACTGAATACATATTTAATAATCTGTCTTGTATTTTCATCTTAGCACTCCAAGGCTGAATTGTGTTTTGCCCAACTTGCTTTTTTACTAAATGCAATAGTACTTGTAATTATAGCTGCGATCTTTTAATCATTATGTTTTATGAACCAAGGCTGAAATTCTGTAAATATAGTGAACAAGTTCTATTGATCTCGCTGGGACTTGCTTCTGGGTAAACATGATTTTGATTACAATGTGAGGCCTTGTTGATTAAACAGAATGTGTATCAGAAGGCTACATTGAGGAAATATACTTTAATCTTTATTTTCGAGAGACTATTTTGATCCTGGTATATTAGAGTGATAGGGAATGGGGAGAAAAGAAAGCTATGTTATCTGTCCATAGTAACTGTGTTAGCCACGATTAATCTGTAATTTAATAGCAGAGCTGTGCTTTCAAAAGAAAGGAGGAGTAAGTGGGGTTTTTATTTTCATAGCTCCGTCGCATGCAAGAGATGATTGCAAGAATGCAGGCACAGATGCAAATGCATAGACAAGGTGAAGGCGACAGTGGTACACACCATGGGCACAAAGTCTAAATGCTTTGGTAAGTTTATTTTTGCTAACCTTCTAGAAAACTAGTGTGTGTAGAAATATTGCTATGCAAGTTAAGCAGTATTGCAAATGGAGGACTTGTTTTATGTCAATTTTGACTTCTGAATAAATTGTGGTGTTTGTATCCATGCTCACTACACAAGTGCATGATATCCTAAAAGGGTTTAATGAAATTGCTTTTATTTAAAATTAGATTTACCATTTGTCCCAATAACTAGATCATTCTTACTCAACTCTACAAATTTTGCAGTGGTGGTTCACCAGTTCCCAGACTTTGTTGCCCCATAACTCCTTCTCCAGATGGGAAAGGCCTGGAGAGACACTTCATTGAGATTCACCACCATTTTGTACCAGTTGTGTTTAGACTGTTGTGTTTCCAACTATCTTGACTGCTCTGTTTTAAAGTGCTGACACAGATATGGAGGGTTGTAGAGAAAAGGAAAACACAGATTTAACGGTCAAGAGTTGCATTCTGAATCAGTGTACTGAAACATTACTAAAGCAGGAGCTACATCTAAGCACTTGAGACTTGGGTTATGAGAGAGAGAGACAGAGAGAGAGAGAGATCACAAAGAATAATCTGAAGGAAACTTTGCCCACAGTCCAGGGGAGGGAGAGGGTATTCAGAATCCTCATACCAGTCCATCTTGCAGACCAAGAGGCAAATTTTTGCTTCTGGCTGAGAAACAAAATTGACTTGAAAGATGAAGAAGTAGCTCAGATGCTTCTGAAGCAATTGGAAACAGGAGGGTTTTGATTTGTGAGTGTGTGTTTTTCTAGGGTTTTTTCTGTCAATGAAATTAAAGCTCACTTGCTGGACACCAGCAGACCTTGTTTGTTAAAACCATTCATTCACCCCGCAGGTACAAAGTGAGTGATGGGGAGGAATCTCCTAGATAAGAATTTGTGTGTATCGGGTAATTGAAACTCCTTCAGGGGAATCATATGGCTACTTTGCTTTGATGCTACCCTGTCAAAGACAAAAGTATTTAACCTGCACAGGGAGATGCCAAATGATAGTGAGGCTCATTGTGTACAAGATGATGCAACTATTTCACTTATTCAGGAAAGAGTGTTTAGGGGAGAGTGGAATATAAATAAATATTATTATTATACATGTTCTGTTTATTTTGGCAGATACCTTCATTAATCGGAGTCTCTTGAGATGAAGTGATGTGTTCTGTGGAGACAAATGCCTGTTACTCTGCAGTGAGGAGCTCCCATTTGCACTTGATGTGCGTATATATAGTGGTCATTTCTTAATGCCTACTTAATAAACAATTTAGATTTGGTCAGGATTTTAATTCTGTACTGTAATGTGACAGTTTTACTCACTAATCTTTTACTGAGCTGTTTTTATTACAATGGTATATATTCAGATTTTTTTCTAAAGTAATCTAATATTCACCTAATGGCATGGATTATTACCACTATCAATAGTTGTGTTTGTTTTTCGCTTTATTTGTTTGTTTGCACTGAAAAATCAACTGACTTTGACCACAATTCCAAAGTCCAAAATAGTATGGTTTGGACTTCCTGCATAGCCTGTCCTGACATTTGATATGGCTTAATACAAAAGTCAAAACAAGCCCTATTTTAAATTAGTCTCTCAGGTAGTGAAAGCTATTATTGGTCCACATAACATCAGTGCTAAGAAATTTTGCTAGAAAAACTATGAAGCAAGTTTGAATATTGGGGTGGTCTTGGGGGTGGAGATTTTTGCACATAGGCTGTCGAACAGGGCAAGTGGCACAATAGGGAATTGCTCGGTGCCATTTTTTCTTAGATCTAGTAACATATAGCACTGTGTGCCTCTGTAACACTCTGAGGTGCTCTGCCTTTTTAAGATTTTTATTTTGTCAGATAACCACAAAGCATGTTCTTTTGTAGGTTTAAAAAGGAAAATCAGTATTAATTATTCAAGGCATTCTATTACACCTTCATGGACAAACTTTATTGTTTCTGTTGATGTGGCATATTTCATGTCCCTATGCTGTATTTTGACCAAAAGAGATGTTTCAGGGGGAAAAAAGAAAAGAAAAATCAACTCTCTAGCCTACTGGCATTCAAAACCCAAATTAATAGTCATACAGAATGAACTGAAGATGTGTCCGTTTCAGCAAGCAGCAGTAATTTCCATTCTTGCAGGACAGCAGAGAAAGTTTCTATTTGAACTTTTTTACTTCATTTAAAAACTGTACATACATATAATTGTACATGTCTATATTATGTGCTATAAAAAACTTTTAAATTCATTTCCCCATATTTTAAAAATAGGATAAAACCTCCAAAGATTACAATAATTGTTTGCCCATTAAGCCAGACTCAGTTTTCTTGGGTTTCTGTAGTTGGAACAACAGTTTGGGTGTTTGTTTTTTAAATGGCTGTTGTGTTAAATTAAAATGTTGTGGTATACAATAGAGCAGCAAGAGAGGAAAATTGTTTACAGTGTCTTCTTTTTCTGAATCTTCACCTTTCTTTGCTGCCCTGTTATCTGTGCCAAAAGGCTGAGAATTGATGTTATGTAATCCTGACACCAACTTCTCTCACTACGTTTACTTTTTCAATACAGCCTAATTTTGCATGTAGTCCTATAACTTTAATTGTAACCTACATCATTGTTGTTCCTAGATCTGTATCTAGAACTGCTGGAACTGACCATGATTTGCAAAAAAAGAACCAAAATATATTTTAGTATCCTTGTTTTGAAAGAATAATTAATTCTTTCAAAATACACAAAAATCATGAAAATGTGGTTATGTACAGTATGGGGGTTAACAATTTTTAAGTAGAAACACTAAAGCTTGGTTGTATTTAAATCTTTCAACAAACAAATTTGCTCACATACATGGACCAGAAAGCTTTAGCATTTTTTCTTTGCAACCTTCTTCCCTCCACAAAAGTAAAAGCTAAAATCTTTTGTTTGCTTTGTGGAATGCTTCAATTCCAGAAGCAATCTTGTAGCTACTTACTGCATGAAGAGAGGGAGTTGGCAGAAATCCTCCCCTGCCCTGAGCACCCATTACATGAGCAAAGGGAAAGCTCATGTAAGAGGAGATTACTGCTGATTTTTTCTTGTTGAAGCATTCCCCCGTGCCACATCTCATGCTATTCCTGGCATTCCTCTGACCTTCAGACGTGAGGGGGAGAGGGAGAAGCAGAGGCCAAACTGCCAAGAGAAAAAAATAGTGAAGAGCTTTTGTACAAACCTGTTCCATAAAGCTTGGATCCAACCCTCTCTGAATTTACATATTATTATTGCTATAAGAAATAATACAGCACTGAAATAATACTTTACGTGTATTATAAAAATGTGAACATTTCATGTGTGCCAAATACTGGTACTATCCTGTACACAATATATCTTGTTTTATTGTAACTGTTACATCTTTGGAGTGCTTGGAATTACATGTGTCTGCCTGTATGCCGTTTTGTTTTGCTGCATTGCAGGAACTCTTCATTATGTCACCTGGTTCACCCTTGTGGAGTTGTATTCTGAAGTGTCTTGGCATACTTTGATAGCATATAACTATCAAAGCTGTTACTTTTAATTAGTTACTAACCTGTTACAAATTGCATTTTTAGGATTTTATCCAGTTTTTCATTTGCTGAACATTTTCAACCAAGTGAAATTTGGGTTACATGGGACTTACCAACTCTGTGCCTGGCTTCATTCTTTAACTTGCTTATATCTCTTTTTATCATAATAAATTTGAAAGAACATACAGAAATTATTCTAGATCATCCTCCTGTCTATCTAGGGCATCCTCTTTAATGCCTGATAGTTGGCTTTAAAAAGTTATCTGATCTTTTTTAGGATTGTCATGCATCTATAAAACTTTTTCAAAACACTTTAATAGAAGTACCACCGCAGTTATAACTTTTAGGAATATGTTAAACACTTATACTTTTTTTATATTTGAATAATTCAAAGGGCTAATTTTTGTATAAATATTAACACATTTTTGTTTTTCTGTACTCTGACATTAGCCAAGACTATTAATAAAAACAGTTTAATGTTTGTCTGCTTGTTTTTTTGTGCAAATTAACTATTCACAGATGCCTATAGGAAATATATTTTAAATTGTGAATCCACTTTAAAGATGTCTTCTGCAACAATCCTCTTGACAACGTAGGCTATAACAAACTGGGTGTAAATTAATTTAGAACATTTATATTAGCTCTCTGTTTCTAGAAAAACAGCCTTATCTAAAATGCTAGCATATTTATCAAGGCTGCTAAGATTCCAAGAAACATTTGCATTTGGAAGATGCTGACATACATCACTTGCCAGGGAACTCTGTCCCCCAGCTCTTTCAACTATGTTAGGTCGTTGAAGAGAGAAACCAAGTTTTCAGGTGCCAATGATAAAACTGATGATTTTCCAAAGATCTTGCTGCCTTAGTGTTGTTTATGCTGCTTAAGACTCAAACAGAAAATTGCTACTTTGTCTTTCAGTTGGTCAGTGCATGCAAAGCAAGCCTTATAATTTTTTTACTATTTCCTGTGGCCAATTATTCATTTGTATTTTTGTGATCCATCTGGGACCATGGGACCTGATGAGTTACTCCTGTATGAATCTGTCTTTCAGTTGAGATCTGTGTGCTGCCTCCTATTGTATAAGGTGACTAGTGACCAATGACTGGGTTGGGACACAAGATCAGTTGGATCCAAAGTACTGTGATTAGAACAAAGCTCATGTGAGTGGGACCTGCTGTAGTTAAGTCCCCTAACAACATCTGGAACAATTTAAGGATGTGTAGTATGCAGTGGAAGGGGCACAATAAGCTTTTGGAAAATCAATCTTCTTCTGTCAGCAGTGCTGTTGGCATTGATACAGAACAAATGCCCTTAGATCCTAGCCAGAATTTTTCCTTTTTATGATGGTGCCTTGGCTGTGGAATGGTCACCACTTCACAGCTGCTGCTAACTCAACAGGCCAAGGTTAGTTGCTTCTTACATCTGCAACTTGACTGAAACAAGCCCTGTAATATATTATTCCTAACCAGGTTCTCCAGAATTCTTCGTCAGCATGGCTATTGAAAAAGATTAAGATAGATGTGTCATGGTCTCAAAGGCACTGTCTTGTAAATATCTTGTGTGGGATGCTGAGCAGATATGCAAATTGAAAATGGTTCTGGTATATAGCTTCACCCTTGGCCTGGGAAGAAGAACCAACAAATGGAAGGATCTAGTTGGAAACCTAAAAAGCTAGTGCCTGATCAAAGATGGGACTCTAGTACCACACAAAGTACACGGATCCCATAAAAGATTGAAAGCAGAAGGAAAATGTTGCCATCATAGGCTTTCATGGCCAGAATCAACTGGCGGCTGTTGGTTTTCCAGGCTGTGTGGCCGTGGTGTGGTAGTTTTTGCTCAGTGTTTCCCCTGCATCTATGGCTGATATCTTCAGAGGCATGTCAAAATAAGATGTGATATCTTAGCACAGTGGTTCTCAACCTGTGGGTCGGGACCCCTTTGGGGGGGTCAGTGAACGACTCTCTCACAGAGGGGCTACCCTAAGACTCTTTGTACTCAGTGTTTTTTCCATCTGTAAAATGGATAAATGTTAGGGTTGGGGGTCACCACAACATGAGGAACTGTATTAAGGGGTCGTGGCATTAGGAAGGTTGAGAACCAGCATGACATGCCTCTGAAGATGCCAGCCATAGATGTGGGCAAAATGTTACGAGCAAAAACTACCAGAACATGGCCACGCAGCCTGGAAAACCCACAACAGCCAATTGCCATCATATGTTTGATGCACGAAGTATAGTTTCACGGGCCTGCTATACTGCTAGTATTTCTGCCAAACCCACACTATTGCTTTTCTATATTCCCAGCCTACCTCTGTGTCTGTCACCTGGTGATATAGCAAGGCTAAACAAGATATTTTATAGCAAACCACCAAACAGCAGGGTTAGCTTCACACAAGACAGAGCAAACCTCAAGTGGGCTGTTGATTTCTCCGCTTGTTTTTGAAAGTTTTCTTTGAGGAATTCTTGCAAAAAAAATTTCTCTGACGATTCATTTTAAAGTACTAACTGTAAGTATAATTTACCAATCTCAAAGCTGTATGCACTTTTTAGGGGGGGGGAACCTGTGAATGACAATTTGGATTTCTTCAAAAATCAATTCAAAATGTGCGTTTGAATCCATTCAAAATATACATTTGAATTTTTGCAAACCACAATTGAGTTAGAATTTGCTTAAGATTTCTTCCCCTTTAATTGGAGTCACTGGCAGGTAATCAAGTTCAGTTGTCCCTCTGGGACTTCTAGCTCTTCATGTGTATCTTCTTTTTCTTTGTGGACATATGGTGCTGAGAGTACTGAAAGAGTCACACTGATTCCTGTGCAAAGGATCTGTTAATGCTATTGCATTAATTGACCATGATACTGAAAACCAGGAGCTGACTTTATTTCTTAGAAATTGGGCAGAATACAGCACACATATTTTCCCTCATAAGTGAAGGTCTGGATTTTGTTTTGTTTGCTTTTTTTAACTTGAAAGCTCTGATAGCATAGAAGGAAGCTTGGAATATCCCTGCCGACCCGCAATGTTCAGCAATGAACAAACCCCAAAACTGGGGCAGAAACAGGATTCTGAACTGATATTCTTCTATAACTTTTTTTCACTGCTTACCCCCACCCACTTTTTACAGTTTAGCACATTCATAAGGGAACTAGAGCAGTACACTCCTAAGATTATGCTTTGGCTTGCTTTAGATTTTAAGCACTTGCCGACTTGACTAACAATGAAAATTAAAGGGACAGTGTATGAACTAAATTAATTTGAATTATAAGCTTATTTTGTGTTTGACAGTACAACTAAAGGAAATTCAATTGGTCAACATCTTTGAGATGTCTCACTGGAGTCTGATTGGCTTTCATTTTAATTTTTTTCCTGATGTACAAATGTCTTCCTCCATTTCTGTATAGCAACCATGCGAATAAAGTGCTCATGAATGAGATAATGTCTTTCCAAACAGGACTGGAAGTCCTGTTTGGATTGTCCACATTCTTACTTTATTTGATTGTTGTCCTTCCCTAGGAAAAAAAGGGTAGTCATTTGCAACAGGATGAATATTCCATATATTCTCATGGTAAGCAATTTTGCCCTTGTTTATCAGTCAAATCAATCAGTGAGTAATTTAGAGTTAAAGCACCAGAAGCTAATTTCCTCGAAGCCTCTGTGACTCTGGAAATTGTAACTCTCAATCCTCAACCCCATGCCAAATCAGGCCTTCATATATTGAAAAGCAATTGCTTACCTTCCTTCTCCCTGCTCTTTCTACTGCTTATTGTAAGCTCCCAGAGCAGGGACCTGTGTTTTTGCTTCTGTGGCACTGTAAAACATCATCTATTTTCAATGTAGGGTGAATAATTCCAACAATTTTTTCCTTCACCAAAACCTTTTAAAATCTATGTTGCCATTTTGGTAAAATGCTGGGGGAAATGGTTTTCTCTTAGCATGTCAGAAATGTCTCTTGTTACTGGCTTCTGTAAACTGTCATTTTAATAATTCTACCTCTTCCTTAAGTAATGGGCAGTGTGAGTACCAAAAAGAAACCAAGTTAGTGGTGAGTTCATACTATGTTGTTTATGATGCCTATAATGTGATTTTTTGCTGTCAATTCATAGCTGACTTAGGCAGCAAGAAAGGTTTTCAAGGCAAGAGGCCTTCAGAGGTGGTTTGCCAGTATCTGTCCCTGCATCATGACCCTGACATTCCTTTGAAGTCTTTGAAGTCCAAATACCAGCAAGGGGTAGGCTAGGAGTATATGAATGGCCCCAAGTCACCCAGCAAGCTTACTTGGCATAAGCACGTGTTTGAACCTGGGTTTCCCAGGTTCTAGTCCGACACCTTAACCACTACATCACACTGGTATTACAAAATGTTAATAGAAACCCAGGGATGCAAAAATGTACCCTTTGCCACAGCAGCACCATCAAGAGGCACAAGCAGGTATCAGCACAATCAACACAAAGTTATACCTTTCTAAGCCCACTGATGTCGGCTTATAACCTCCTTGGGCTGTGTGTTTGCCATTGGCATCTATTAGATATTGTTCATGATAACACAACTGCCCTCCCCTGTACACCTTTTTAATTTTTTGTTTGTGTTTATATCAAGGCCCATTAATCTTAACTGACTTATAGTGAGCCAGGGGATTTTTAAGGCATGTGAGAAACAGAGATAGTTTGCCATTGCCTTTCTCTGAAAAGTCTTGCTTAGTGGTCTCCCATCCAGTTACCAACCCTGTTTAGCTTCTTAGATCTGATAAGATCAGGCAGTTGACATTTAGGTTTTTATTTCATTTTTTCATTTAGGTTTTAACAATTAGGGTTTTTTTATTTTGGAAGGTGCACTCTACAACTCTAAAGTCCTTATGATGGAGAGCGCACCAAGTTTAAAGAGAAAGATGCACATGTGGGATGGACAATTGAATGGCTGTATTTCTACCTGTTGTTTATAAACAAATGGTTGTTACTGAACAGTCACTGATTCGGGCCATTGTGTAACAGCTGATAAGTACACTTGTAGCATATTTCCAGTGCCTGTGTTCAAAGTCCTTAAGTTCATGTAATTGAATGGGAGAGGAGTTGTTACTAATTACATCATAAATTAACAGTGTGATCCTATATAGAGATACAGCCTCCAAACCGATTGACTTGAATGGACATACAAATGTGTAATTTTGTTTAGGACAACACTGTATATTACCGTATTTATTCATCAGACTCACACAACTGCATTCCACATAATAATTGCAGTAGCAATTAATGCTTAGTCTGGGAAAAGTTATTCTGCCTTTCCCAGGTACAAAAGTGTGGTGCAGCTGCATGGTGAGAAAACAATAGCTTCAAAACAAAACCCCTGGCCCATACCCAACCACATTCTAGAAAAATTAATGGCATTCAAGTTTTTTTTTCTTTCAAGCACTTCTGCAACTTTCCCCTCTTCCAGTGCAGACCCCCATTATGCTTGCTCACTGGACTTCAGCAGTAGGGGCAAGTGATGGAAGACATACCCTCCCTTAAGAAAATGCAGGGTCTCTTTAAGTTTCCTGAAGCGTGTGGTTGATAGAGGCCACTATTTTGGGGGTTGGGGGAAGCATTCAGATTGAGTTCAACAGTGGCAAATATATGTGTTTTTAATGTGAAATACACTTATTGTGGAGAGAAGCCTTGGCTGCTGGGGACAAATTGGGTATGACTATCATCTTTGTGCCTTATTCAATCTAATCCAGAAAGGCAATTCTTATTTTTTTCCCATTAAGGTCAGTCATATAGGTCTGTCACTGCTAACCTATGTTCAAAGGAGGTTTGCCATTGCCTGTCTCTGCATAGCAACCCTGGACTTCCTTGGTGGTCTCCCATCCAAACATTGATCAGGGCTGATCTTACTTAGCTTCCAAGATCACACTATAGCTTGGGCTATTCAGATCAGGACTATAGCCATTTGAAGTTTTCAAATATAATGATTGGAATTAGCATTTTCTACCTCTTGAATTCAAACATAAAAATGATACCGACTAATTTCTCAGTTAACCATTTTTGAGCAGCTGTTGGTATGTTGGTATGAGACTGGCTAGTAGCCTGCTTCTGGTGTTTGTTTGCCTGCCTCCACACTCAACTACCCGCCTCTGTTGTTTGATTGCAGTGGGAGAAAAGGGGAAGACAATGGTATGTGACCTGAGAAGTGATGTTGCATCCTGGCAATGCTCAACAAATCCTCCCCAAATGTCTATGAATGTTAGTGATGTTACTTCTAGGGTTGGACGCAGCCCCGCACCAAAAACCTCTTAGTGATTGCAGGCACAAGCCCGGCGACCCTAGTTGGGAGACCTGTGAAAGACAGAAATGAACCTTTACATCAGGAGAGTCCAACTCTGGTGCCCCAGATGTTAATGGATTACGATTCCCATCAGCCCCTGCCAGCATGGCCAATTGATGTGCCCGTGTTTTTGTATGTCACCATGGCCAATTGGCCATGCTGGCAGGGACTAATGGGAATCGTAGTGCATTAACATCTGGATTGGACACCCCTGCTTTACATGAATTGGTATCAAATTTATGGTTATGAAGGCTGGTAGATTTACAACCGCATTTTGAACTACCCATGTTTTTGTATGACACCTAGGAATAAATATAGTTTGTAGTGGTTCTGGAGGGTTTTCCGGGCTGATGTAATGTATTCAAGTGGATTTTAGTTCACGTTTTATGGCTGGCATCTTCAGAAGTGTATCACAGAGAAAAGTCTGTTTCTCACTGTGTCTAGTGAGAAGGAAAAGTTTAGTGTGGTATATTGTCCATGTCCCAGGGTGGTATATTAGACAATATACCACACTAAACTTTCCCTTCTCACTAAGACACAGTGAGAAAGACTTTTCTCTGTGATACACCTCTGAAGATGCCAGCCACAGATGCAGGCGAAACGTTAGGAACAAAATCCACCAGACCACAGCCACACAGCCCGGAAAACCCTCCAGAACCAGTTGAATCTGGCTGTGAAAGCCTTCGACAATACATAGTTTGTAGTCTTCCTTCTATAATTTCCCCAGAGTTGTACATTTGTGTGAATGTATTTATTTTTTAATCTCTCTAGTGCATGCAGGTTAAGTAAGAAACCCTTTTCATTTGGATGAGGATTTCTATTTTCATCTCTTCTCAGCTTTTCAGAGAAACTGAGATCAGGAAAAATCTTCTGTTTCAAGTTCTGCTACTATCCTTCCCTTCTCTCCCTTTTAGAACTAACAGCACTTTCTTCTGACCTCATTAATTTAATTGAAGCCGAGGTTTGGGGATGGTGTAGAAACTGGTGATGTGGTGGGCTAAAACACCTGTGCAGACTGCATCTGAGTCACTGCAGCCTGAGCAGAATGCCAGGTACATTTGATTAGATAGCGATGCTGGGTGTGGTTAGCGTTGGGTGGGGACACCAGATTGCACCTGTGGCCTTCGGGAAATTTAAAGACGGCTCTTGTAGGCGTTCTGTCACTCAAACCTGCATTAATCATATTACAAATGATGCACGGGGATCACGTACAAAGAGATGTTCCGGTGGGCAACTCAGCTTGACTCTCTCCCGGGGCCTTTTTGCTCCGCGTGACACATGCCAGGCCACATTAAAACTCCTTCTCAGTGCCAATTCCCAAAACACCCGCGCGTTCTGGGAGGTGGGTTAGGGTACAGCTGTACCAGCCAAGCCCTGACCTCGGCGCTCCAAGTTTCCCAGCCGACCTACTTCCCGACAGCAACATCCCGCCAAGCGTGCCTTGAGCCCCCCCCCCCCCGCCCCGCTGACTTGGGGCTTGCGGAAGACGGCGGCCGAAGCTCCGCCCCGAGAATTCGGCGGCAGCCAATGAGAGCCGCGTGTGTAACCAGAGGGCTCGCGATGGCCTCCCGAGGCGAGCGTAGGGAAAAGCCGAGAGGGCGCGACTGCGCTCGGGTGAGGGCGCGCGCCTGATTCGGCCGTTGGGCGGCTCGGAACGGCAACCGCGGTGAGCGTCGGCCGTCTGAGGCAACCGCGTGATTGCGGAGGCGGCGGCGGCGGAAGCTCCGTGCCCGGGAGCCACGCAAGCCCAGACTGGCGCTCCGTTTTCTGCAGACCCGGCGCCGGGGGCCTGCAAACGCTGCCCCTTCGGGTCCTTCTGAGGGCTGCCGCCACCCTCTCGGTGGCTTCGTCGGACTGGCGGCGCAACAACACAGACTCTTTGGGCGCGGACTCGGAGACTGCAGAAACGACCCTTTGTCCGGGACAGTAACGTGGCCGCTTCCTTCTATCGCAGTCCTTCCCGTGGGACACGGCACGGCAGGGCGGTGCGAGCGGCACCAGATCCCCTCCTGTGAGGTTTTGTGCGGATCTTGATAAGGGTCTCGTGAAAAAGACTCGCCGTTTCCTCTTGTCGTCCAGAGTTCGTCGTGCGGTGCGTTGTACAGGTTTGTAGCAGCTTATTAGGAATTTATTTGTGTCTTTTATTAAACTGCTGGATCGAAGCCTTTTACGACCTTATTTAAACGGTTGAAATTAGTATTAAAGAGTATTGCTTATTCCCGATTGCGGTTTTCAGCAAGCTATCATTATGGTTGGTTTGATGCAAATACGTCAGTTTCTCCAAGAAGTTGGCTTTAAAGGATATAGACTTCATTTTGCTTTCAGAAGGTTTCTAGACACTTCACAAACCGTACTTTAAGGGTCGTCCTAACTTGACAACTGGATACACAGATCATTGTTACTGGTAACTTAATCTAACCGCTTTTCAGAATATTTTATGATGTTTCGTTGTAGTAAGAACTAAACATGTTCAACTTGATTGATCTTTGTTGAGTTTTTATATACTTAAATATATCCCAAAGGGTTCAGATTTGTAGTATAAAAAGTGTGACTACCTAAAAATGTATGCGTGATAGCGGGTGCAGCCGATGGGTGTGTTTTGTCTCTACAAGGGCATACCCACAGTAGTGTTCATGTGCTTTTAGTTGTGTGTGATTAATGAACCTATGGGTTTTATGTGAAACATCCTAAAAGAAGTATCCTGATGGCATCTTCTGCCATAGCTGACTTCTTGCTGTAGAGCTAAACTAGAAGTGTGGGTACAGTTGCCAGTTCTGAGTTGGGAAATACCTGAACATTTTGGGGGTGGAGCTTCAGGAGGGCGGGGTTTGAGAAGGGACTACAATAGGGTGTAATGCCATAGGCCACATCTTCTAAAGCGGCTACTTTTTCCAGGTGAACTGATCTCTGTCATCTGGAGATCAGTTCTTATTCCAGGAAATCTCCAGCCATTACCTGGAGGTTGGTATCCTTAAGTATGGGGGAAGGTATTGCAAAAAAGAAATGCCATGTGGATTTAAAGTGCTATTTTTTCTAGTCATTATTATCCAGCATTTTAAGTTAGAGTGATTACCAAAATAAAATCCATGCATTCTACATTCTTATCTAAAACTAATAAACAAAGAAAAGATCACTCTGGGGTACCAGTTGTCAGGGACTCCCTGGGGACTCCTGTATTTAAAGTTTCATTTGTTCATGTTTATGAGCCATTCTCTCAGCCTAACCTACCTAACAGGAAAACATAGAGGAGGGTAGAACGATGTATGTTGCCCTGACTTCATTGGAGGAAGGGTGTGAGAGACAGATGGTGGCAGCACAGAATAAAATAATAATTTCAATTGGTTTGTGCTTATACTGAAGGAAAATGCTTATATTAGATTCTGGAATGAGCCAGCCAGTGTGACCAAATGGGCTTCCAGAGAGGGTAGTTTACAAGTGTTTTAGAGACAATTGAAAAGACTCTGCAACTGATCTACAAGTGACAGTATTTTGAAACACAGCTGCTCACTTTCATTTATCTACAACTAAGGCTAGATTCATTCACATTTGCGGTTCTGTCCTGTTTCCAGATGCCCCATGTTGAGCATACTGAAACAGAATAATATCTTGTATTCTTGTAGCAGATTTCATTCATTCATCTTACAATTCTAGATTTTTTCTGGCATCTCAGGTGAAAAGTGCCACTTTTGTGCTGTGAAGAAATTTTTATCCTGCCTTTCTTCTAAGGAACTGAGGGCAGTGCTATTGCATTTCACAGCTACTATGTGTTTCAGATCAGGCTGAGGGGGAGTGACTGGCCCATTGTCAGCCACTGAAGTCCTATCAGAAGGAATTTCACTGTAAGTCTGAAATCCTATTCACATTTAACTGATGAACCCATTGGGACTTAACTGTTGGGTTAACTATAAGAAATATTTATTTCCTTGGCCTCGTTTATAGTAAGATATTGAATGTACTGTGGAGAAGTAGCTATATATTGCAGACTCTATTGTTGTATGTATTGTTGAAGGCTTTCATGGATGGAATCACTGGGGTGTTGCGTGGTTTCTGAGCTGTATGACCGTGTTCTAGTAGCATTTTCTCCTGACATTTCGCCTGCACCTGTAGATCATCTGAAGATGCCAGCCGCAGAGGCAGGCAAAACGTCAGGAGAAAATGCTACTAGAACACAGCCATACAGCCCAGAAAACACACAACGCCCCACTCTATTGTTGTAGTTTTGCATTTTTATCTTGCCTTATCCCACAGGCTGGTGATGGCGTTCTAACTCTTAATGACAGTAGCCATTTACAGCCAACAATTGTTTATACTGTATATTAAAATATTATTCCTCATCTAGTTCTGCTTGTTCTTTGTGCATGTGACTTGCAACCTTGGCTGAGTTTTCATGTGACTGTGTACATCAGCAGATGCAACCCTTATGTTCAACACTTTTGAAGACTTTGCTGTATAAATTTACATCTATTTCACAGATGGAGTTTTGTAGGCATGACCTTTTTTACATGATTGATTTGTAACAAAACTGCTATAAATATGGTCTTGTCTAACATTTTTAGTGATTCACTATCTGGAAACTAGTTTTGTATGTGTTGTAGTTACTTTGTTCTGTTTTCTCTCAATGCTTCCCTGTCTGACCCACAAAGACATGTACTAGTTACTGCAGAGATTGTTCTGCAAAAGTTGTATTTGCTTTGCTGTAGTCAGGTGGCCTACAAGAACAGAATTTACGTGAATTTCTTTCAGTTTATTTATGGTAGAAGACATTAAATCTGTTTTAGTTAATGATTTGGAAGGCAGGTGGCAGTTAACTACGTTTACTTAAGCTACATTCAGATGTCACAAATTAGCTGAAGTTTATTTGTGTTAAGAGTGAGCCTGTATTCCTCAAAATAGTAGTGTGTTTCCTCTCTCTTTCCATTATATGTGGAGCCAGGATTGAGGATTTCTAGTCCTTAAACGAAAAACCATTTGTTAGATGGCCAAACTTGGTCACTTCAGAAAATAGCATTTTGTTTTTGTCTGAAAATTAAGATTCTGTTCATCCATACATTGCAACAAAGTATGGTTAGATTGAAGACTTCCTAATCCAGGAAGTCTTCAAGTGTGCAATGTGAGGAGAAGCAGTGCATAAGCCAGAGGGCGTTAGGCTCATGTATATCATTCAGTATGGTTTGTGTGTGTGTGTAAAGTGCCATCAAGTCATAGCCAACTCATGGCAACCCTTTAGGCCGAGTTTTCAAGTCATCCAACAAACAGAGGTAGTTTTCCATTGCCTTGATCTGCATAGCAACCCTGGCATTCTTTGGTGGTCTCCCATCTAACCAGGTCTAACCCTATTTAGCTTATGAGATATGAGGAAATCAGTCTTGTCTGGGCCACCCCAGTCAGGTCCGTGGTTTGTATATTACATCTAAATGAAGCTTTTCGTATATTTGAAAGAAGTTCTGAAGCAGGGGTATTGTTGAACTCATTTGTTATGAGGGCCAGATATTACATTAATGTGACTTGGTTAGGCCAGGCCCTGGTGGGGGAGACCTTGCTTTCTCAGCTGGTGAGACATCAGCAGTCTCACCAAGCCAGATTAGCACGGGGGGGGGGGGGCTGCCAGATTGGCACTGGGAGACTCCCTCCCAGGTTGAGACCAGGGTGTGTGTGTGTGTGGTCTGGTGAGCCTGCAGCAAGCTCTCCAGCTGAGATTGGGAGCGGGGAGGTGTCTCTGCTGGTTCCCGGGTAGGATAAGCCCTCTCAAGGGGGCTCATCTTGTCCCCAGGCCACATGTTTGACACCCCTGTTCTAAAGCCCTATTTCCATTTCTATCTACATTTTATCTTGTCCAGATAAATAGATGTTGTATTTTTTTCTGACAGTAGACTTTTACTAATATTCGTTTATTTGATTTGTATGCTGCCCTTTTCCAACAATATTTATATGCTGCCTTTCCTCTTGGTTCAAAGCAACTTGGGATTTCTGGAAGAAGGAATATGAAGGCACCAACTGAGAATGCCTTTTTAATCCAAATGTCCTTGCAATTCAGATGTGGCAGGCAACAACCAGAAGCCATTTTCAGATGGCTGTAGAGGTTATGAAAGGACAAAACAGAAGTTTCATGTATATCATTTTTTTTATTATTTCTTATTCTATATTTATCACTTGTTGTATTATGTCCTATAAATAAAGCACCTTTTTGAAAGTGGTGTTCCTGACTTGACTGCTGCAACAAAGGTACTGTCAAGTTTTGGTCTTCAAATTAAGTTGAAGTATCTGTGAAGTATGTGGCAAACTTGTCAGAGGGTACAGAGTTTATATATGGCTCTAAATAGGTGGTCTGGAAGGTCTGTCACCAACCAAAACAATTTAACAGGATGCTGGCTCTTTGTAGTGCTACTGGCATTGATTGGCTTAAATCCAGGAAGTGGGGATTAGCGGAGTATTAAGTAGAAGGCTCAGCACTATTCATGATTTGCCATATTGACATGCTTTTAGTGATTTGTTAAAATTCCTAGAGTAACCTACAGCAAAATGGGATGTACTGTAAAAGTTTGTGTTTCAAGTTTGCTTTAGTTATACTGACTTAGGGATGTTACACAGTTTCGTTAATGAAATTAAACACTGTAGAAAATATATTAAACATTTGATCCCATATACCCTCATTAATTCTTGCAGAGATCTGCTTTCTAGACATTCCCTCTGCCATGTATACCAACTTGTTGCTTGAGTCTTCAGTGTGCTCCCCCTTCAATCTAGGAATAAACTGGAGGGTTGAAGAACTCTTGTGTTCAAATAAACTCAACAAAGCTATTTTTTCTCTGCTTAGAATGGGGTAGGGGGAAGGGATGTCAGAAACTCCAAGACTTTTGTTTTCTAGGGAGAGACTTCAATCATGTAATTAGCAAAATACAATGATTGAGAGATCAAACTCCCTGTATTGCTTTATACAATCTGTTTTGAATCAGTCCTAACCCCTTGAAAACTGATGCAGGGAAAATTGGTAAGAATCAGGGTGGGTTTTGAACTGAATCTGTGCGTCACCTCCCAGTCTTCCAAAGAGAGAGATTGCATTGAATCTTTCCGTACCTTCACTCCGAACATCCTATGGGGCCAAACTAGGATTTGAAATAGGCCTTGAACAGGCATACTATATTTCCTTTTGGGATCTCAGTGATTAGAAAAGATGTTGTGTTACAAACCATCTCAACATACTAACTGCTGAATGAGTATGTCATTCTACTCAGCCTGTGAATTAACAGGGCCATAGCTTAGATGAATATTTCCAAATGCTAGGGATCATACTTTTACGCAAGTATATTAATTGTACCTTCATATTTGAAACATAAACATAAATCTTTTAAAGTACTTCAAAAGTAATTCTCTATTTCCTTTATCTCAGTTTTGGATATAATTTGATGGTAGAACATGGGAGAAATAGAAGGCACTTACAGAGTACTACAGACTCCAGGTTCTCGTTTGGGAGTTCAGAAAAACACTGGAGTAAGCACGCTGGAACCAGGACAAAACTTCTCCACAGCTGTGTCTTCAATGCCTTCTAAAAGTCACGACAGGTCCGTACAGCTCAAGATAAAGCTTTTGGATAACACAGAGGAGATATTTGATATTGAGGTAAGGAAAACATTTATACTGCAGTTGGTAAAATATATTTTTATTTATTTTAAATATTTCTAGGTCTGCCTCTTCCAGGGAACTTAGAGCCCAAGGTGGGCAAGACATTAAACTATATATGTCACACAAGTTTAAAACATCATAATATTAAAACTGTCAGTAGAAACCTTGTCAGTAATATGCAAAGGAGTCTCCTGGCCATAAGCATCAAGTGGTTACAAAAGCTTTCAATAAAAGTCTTGTAGCCCTTGCTAAATTGCAGGGGAGATGGGACCTTCCTAATTTGTTCTGGAAAGCCATTCCATAGGATTGTTGCAGAGACAGCAGGCAGAAATGAAACATAGGACTTGTGATCACCAACAGATACTGCTAAGCTGACCAAGTTTGCTTCATGTGCTCATATTGGGAGAGATGTCCTTCATGTATGTGTGTCTCACATCACAAAAGACATTAAAGATTAGTGTCACTGAATCTATTGACATGTCAGCATCTGGGTCCACACCTGAGAGTTTTAGCAGCAAAGAATTGTGCAAAAACATCACATCTAGACCAAAATTCTGTTTTTCTGTTACTCCATTTTAAGAGTTTTACTTGTTGACCTAGTGTACAGCACTGTAAATGAACTGGATGCAATCAGCTGATGCAGTGGTTGTAGTGTGATAGAGTTTCCTCCTCCTAATTGCCAACATCTCATAGCTTTGCATCATTCTGTGTTGGATGTACATTTCTTTTTGTTGCAAACTTGTGTGAGATTCCTCGGAATATCTTACCTAAGTAGTACCTGCTTAAAGTTACTGATAGAAGATCTAGCATAACTTCAGGGTTGGTTTTGCAACTTAGTTTAGATTTTTATCTTGAATGTGTGACTCTTTATAAACGTGTTTTCCCACAGTGGGAGCTTCTCAGATGTGTCATTCAATGTAGGCAATTTGTGTTAGCTACCATACTAAAGAATACCTCTGCTATTTGATGCAGATCAGTTATTTTAAAGATGTTCTGTGATTGAGAGGCAAAAAACAGACAATTTTCTAGATTCGGCTTCTTAATATCCTGTACAAGCTGATATGCCATCAGCTACTCATCTGCTTCAGATATATACCACATGCTCCACCACCATAAAGGACATAGGGAAAACATTTGAACTATTTGAAAAATTATTGTATATTAGAGTTGTCTTTGGTTATTTTTTAAGCTACTAGAGTTTGCTCAATAACAGCATTGTATTACCATAAAATTTGCTCATCTGTTTAGTATGTGAAATTAAGATTCATGTTTAATTTTCTTGGCAAGCTACATTATTCAGATAAAAACTGATTTGTGTATTTTTTTTTCATTTTGGAGAATATTATCCCTGTTTTGTTATATTTATGGTACAATATTCACATGTGATTGTTCCAGAGACAGTCTGTGACAGATGTTTGTCATCACTCTGAGTACTCTAAATATGGCCAGTGAACTTATTTTTGCCTTCCCTTAGAAGAGAGTTAGTAATTCATGGCAGTGGATATTATAGACTATTTTAAAGAAAGCAATTGAGGCTTTACCTTCTCTCTGTTATTTAGTCTTCTATGCTGTTTAACCTATTATTTGTTAATGGTTTTACTTTGCTTTGAAATTGTTTGAGAGAAACCATTTTGCCACCCATTCACTTGTAGCCCACACCTCTCTAGCCAAATAGCTGCTCCCCCCCACTCAGTGCAACGAAAGTGAACTGTAGATTTACCCCTGAACAGGGCTGTTTGGAATGAGTAGCAGAATTCAAGGATGTTCAATATGGAGCACTGACCAAATGCCTCTGGAAAGCCCAGCACCTCTTACTTCATGCCAAGCATCGATGTGAAACTCAGATACCATTCAGATTTGTCTGTTCAGGTAACTGAAGCAATGGGCTGCTACAACAAAGTCATCAATTTGAGTGGTCATCAACTTGCTAGATGTCCTTAAGCAACCCATTCTTGCAATCTAGAGATAAGATTAACCTACTTTACAGGGTTGTTGTAAGGATTACAGGTAATGAATGCAAAGATCCCTGCTGGCTCAGACTTTTGATCCACATCTAGTCTATCCTGTTAAACAGAGTGGCCAGCCAGATGCCTCTAGGACAGTGGTGGCGAACCTATGGCACGGGTGCCAGATTCCTCGGAATATCTTACCTAAGTAGTACCTGCTTAAAGTTACTGATAGAAGATCTAGCTCAGAGCCCTCTCTGTGGGCACTTGCGCACAGAGTTCATCATGTGGGAGGGGGGTGGAAAATCACCCCCCCCCACACACACACACACACACATCTAGGCTGCCCTGGACATGATCCTTTACCTGGGAGTAAGCTCAGTTGCTGGCAATGGGGCTTACTTCTGAGTAAACCCTCCTAGGATCGTGATTCATCCATTTGAAGCGTTGCACGTTTGCTTCACCAAGCTTACTCCTGAGTAACGCACGCCTCAGAGCCAACCGTTTTTTCTAAACTAAAACCTCAGTATTCAGGTTAAATTGCTGTGTTGGCACTTTGCGATAAATAAGTGGGTTGTGGGTTGCAATTTGGGCACTCGGTCTCAAAAAGGTTCACCATCACTGCTCTAGGAGTCCAATAGGCAGGATGCAAATACTGTAGCTCTACTATCATCAGGTTATATTCAGATATCAGTTTCCTCTGACCATGGTTGATAATATTTGATGGACATATCCTTGAGCTTGCTTTTTAAAAAGTAATTGATGGCCCTTGTAAGGACAGAAAGGTAGACTATAAATTTTAAAACAAAAATAAAAATTAAGATACCAATGCTATTAATTCAGCTCTATACAGTGATTTTGAAATATCCAATGCACTCAGAATCTCAGGCACTGGATTATTTAAAGCACTACAGCACTTCAAAAAATATTTAGGGAAGAAGATTTGAGAGGAGAATACACATTACTTTTAAGCAATAATCACTCTTCACAAAGAGTTCTATTTGATCACATTGCTCCAGGTTGGAGAAAAGCCTCAAAGCTGCACTCTGCACCACTATACTCCCAAATTTCTCACTGTATCCCGGTATTGCTTCTTCCCCATCAGACTATTTCTTCTCCTGCTGCTCCTCTGTGCCACATCCTACTAGCTTAAAATGACTTGATCTACAATAGTTTGAGTTGTTATCCTACCACCTTCTAGCAGTACAGGTAGAAACATGGTGGGAAAACTCTGAGCCTTGTAGACATAGCTCTAATACCAAATAAAGCACGCAGGATAGTTTGTAATATATATTTTTTGCAGAATTTTTGAAATTTCCAGTTTGTGAGAAGCAAAGTTTTATGGCTAGCTTCTCTTTTTATCAGTTGACTAAATAGTCATCTTTTTGTTGCTAAATATACTGTGCAACCATGTGTTTCTGGCATTGTACTAAAACAAAATCACAGTTGCTATGCCCACTGTGTCCGTGAGCACCGGTAGGATTATTGTGGCCTTACTTTCTGTTTTTAATATTTTATCCTCTTCTAGTCCTCCAGGAGCCTTTACAGTGTTAAGCAACAATAAAATGACAGAACATTATAACAATGGGAAAGACTTGGTTAGAAACTAGTTTATGTGTTGGAAAAGTATGTGATTTTTGAACAGAATTAAAAAGCAAAATACATAATTTGGTTTCAGAATGTCAGCAAAAATCCTCTTTCATGTATGGATCTGATTGACTTCTTTTAACTGGTTGAAAAATTTGAGTAGTTACAGTAAACAAAAATGCTTGACGGTAGTTTAGAATAATTTTTTATAATCTCTGGTTGAGTTTTTCATAGATGTTTTGACATTCTGGAATTTCTTTGTGTTTGTAAATCTGTATACGCAGTCAGGATTTGATAGTTTTGCAAACAATTTGAAAACTGATGTAATAAAGCAGCGGTTCTCAACCTGTGGGTCGTGACCCCTTTGGGGGTCGAATGACCCTTTCACAGGGGTCACCTAAGACTCTCTGCATCAGTGCTCTCCATCTGTAAAATGGATAAATGTTAGGGTTGGGGGTCACCACAACAAGAGGAACTATATTAAAGGGTCGCGGCATTAGGAAAGTTGAGAACCACTATAATAAAGCATGTTGTATATCTTTCTGGGAATCTCTAGAATAGCCTTGGAGACAAAAATGATCATTAGGAATATATTTGTATGCTTATTCAGCCTTCCTGTGGGAAATGTTAACTAGCTTTTTTTTCAAGTACAAAGTTGTGCATGTGGGCAGTAAACTGTAAAAAGCCTAGAATAGCAAAATCAATCTTAAAATGTCATCACTGCTATGATATTATAGTTATGGAGCAAAAGACCGGGATACAAAAACTTACTTCAGGCTCACCCATTATATATTGGCTTCTGATAGAAGAGGATAATAAATTGGTACCCACCAAACACTTTAGCTGAAGAAATGTTTTCTGTCAATTTCTTATGATTTTCTTGTTCTTATCCATATAGCCTCAAATGCCCCCCTAACACTGCTTCTGGGGGACAGGGACTCTCTAGGTAGAATTCTGATTTGAAAGAATACACAAAACGTTCTCAGTAGTACATTCTGCAGACCATGGGCAGGGCTTCATTTGAGACTAAACTCTTCTGGGCTCAGCCACACCCTATGTTTTGTTGTCCTGGAGCAGAGCCCTAGGGAACTGATTTGCATTGCTGACCAATTCTGACTCAGCCAGCGTGTTTGTAAAATGAAACAGGAATCCAGTACCATCTTAGACTTGCAGAATTTATTCCAGCATAATTTTTCATGAGTCAGAACTCACTTTATTAGACATATGTAGTGTTTATATAGCTGAACTGACCTACTGGAAATACAGCGGAAAGGTAGCGAGCCAGGGCAAGGAGATGTTATCCAGTCAAGAGTAATCAGTTCATTCAGTTGGTTAGGGCCACTCCCAAGGCAAGTGGAATTAACATAACATCTTTACATCTGTTACCTTAGGTACTTACAGAATTATATCTGATCTAATTAACATATGTGAGAAGTGGGATGTGCAGTTAAGCAAGGAATCCCGGTTCTTGGTTAAGACCTGGGTGGGGACTAGTCTTGAATTCACTTTGTACATTACATGCCATCAGGTTGCTTCTGACTTATGGTGACCTCCAAAAATGGCCTATCATTAACAGCTTTTCTCAGGTCTTGCAGAATGAAAGCCATAGCTCCCTTTATCAAGTCAGTCACTCATGCTGGGTTTTCCTACTATAGAGCTATAGAGAGATTAGGTCAGTGCTTAATAATGCAGACTGTATTTGGAAAGCATGAAGGTGGTGTTAGTAAGTCTTTTAAGGGCTTCATGTATGTAGTAAACTAGAAGTTGGTTCTGTATATGGAAGTGTTAATGTTTCTAGAAAGATAAGTTACATGTCTGTTCCATTGCTATTGCCTAAACCACTGTAAAATTCCTTCAGATGGTATCACATCATGTATTAATCTGTAATTTGATAGCAGCTATTGCTTGCCTCTAAAAGACAGAAAATTTATGCCAAATGACAGAAATCATACCTCTGTTAGGGAAGATAAGGATTCTTTTGCTATTGGTGTGAAGTATTAGACTAGATAGGGCAATTTTTTTGCCCTTTCTTGAGTCTTGTGGGCCTCTGAATTTGCACTGAAAGTTGGACTTTTTAGCCAGTGGAGCAGAGGATTGGAAAACTTTCCAGTTATAGGAAGTAGGCAAATGAGAGGAATAAATTACTTTCCCTTTATAGGAGACCTAGAACATATGTCCTAGTTGCCTGTGTGAACATTTTTCTTGTGTATGTGCTCCTTCAGACATGCTTTTTGGGATTGGTCTAGTTCAGCAGTCTTCAGAAACCAATTAAGAACATATTTTTCTGCAACATAGCATAGAGCATAAGATTATGCAAAGCTTACGTACATAACAGTTTTATGCGGCATGTGGAAAGGGAGTTAGCAGGAGAGAACTTTGGAGCAAACTGGTTGGATCTAAAGTATTACTTTTAACATTATTTTTCTAATCCTCCCTTGCTGATGCAGCCTGTTGTCTTCTCCAAAATGCTGGTGGGTGGAGAGGCTGAGGAAGGAGCTCTGGAGGACAGCGTGGGGTTTACATTTGGAGGGCCAAATTGGTGAAAATAATGGAAGAAGACTTTGAATGTAGTTCTGTGTATTTATGACATGGGAAACCAAAGATTTAACCAAGGCAGAGAATAGTTAGTGGTTTTGATTGACATAGATTTGAATAACATTGTTGACCTTATGTTTTTAACTGCTTAAGATGTTTTAATGTAATCTGAAGGGTAAAACCTAATTCTTTTGTGTTTGGCAGTGTGGCATGTTGAAGGTATAAATACCATTGTTAAACTATATTTCTTATTAATTAATATAATTATTTTGCTCTGTCACTCAGTTGATGTAGAAAACACAATTTCAAACATTTCTTAAATGTTGCCCTAGAAAATTTTTGATACTAGTTGCTCCGGCCAGCTTCAAGTGTAAAAGCATGTCCTGAACTTTTGGTTATTCCTTATTTTAAACTTTAAAGCAGAACCTGTGGAAAGTTGAGAGTAATATTGTAATAATCCTGTAATTCTGCCACCACTGTTATGTTAATGTATAAATACTTGGCAACATCTTATTAGGAAATTAACCAGAAAGAGTAATTTCTGTTGAAATATTTGACCTTTAAAGAATTTTATATAGGCATTTTGTACTGTCATGAAGATTGTAACCCTATAGTAGAACATGAGATTTTCCTTTGTGTAGCTTGGATTTAAGGGCATGGGATATTAAACTAGGAATGTGAAATGCATTTCTCAGTTTTGTGAAAGGGCAGGAGCTCTTTTTGCTTGGCATGGTTTTATCTTGGCATACGAAGTGAAAATTTAAAAATGCAATGAAAAACTGGAGGAGCCAAATGAATTTGTTAAAAGGAAAACTTCCTCCCTATTGCTAAGAATCCCAGAGATCAATTTTCCTGGTATATATTTAACTCCAGTTCTCATAACATTAATTTTATCTTCAATGTTGCCCAGTATTCCTTTAATGTTATGCCTACTTCTTTGAGAAGAAAGCAATAGTATATTTAAGATGAAGAAACTATTTTTGCATTCATTTTTATGAGTTTGTTGGGTAAACTTTGTTGGATAAACTTTTACTTAAAGTTTACTTAAACAGATTTTATCTAGAGGCAGTTTTCAGATAGGAATTTAAAATTAAAATTCCATGGTTATTTATATTTCAAGGCAATAGTTACTCTTGAAACTCTGAGGATTATATGAAAAGTGCAAGTATGGACATTCAGCTCAAACATCTATAGTAATTATCTTATTACTTAATCTGGCAATGGTTTGATCAGCCAAATGTGTTTGGGTTGCTTGGTTTAGAATTCTATCTAGTTCACAAAGGATCACTTGGGATTTCTTGTTCATAGGAAAGCAAAGAAATTTCTAATGTATCTTGTAATGACTGGAAGCTAAAATGAATACAGACTTTTCTGTTCAGAAGGCTGTGGGTTTATGTCAAACTTCAATTGTGCTCTGTTTCCAGGAGTGGACACCCGACCGCTTGACTTACCTGGGAGCAAATGGGAGACCAGGCTGGCCTGGATATGCCCCTGGGCTTTTGTCCCAACATGCCTCTGAACCTGACAACAGGGACAGCTCTGACAGGGTCATTGGGGACCCTGACAATGGCATGCTGCTGCAGATATTCTCCGGCCTCCACCATTTGATTAAGGTTTTCCATGGAGGCTTCCTCTGCTTGCAATTTCCTTGTAAAAAGTAGATGAATACAGTTTGTTTTGCCTAGCATTCCCGCGCACATGTTGTTTCTCCTTTTTTTTGGAGAATGTGAAGCTTTGCCAACACAAATGTGAGCATATTGCAGCTTCTCTAATTGCAGTGCCATAGCTTCGCAGACATCCCCCTGAAAACAAAAAAGGAAAAACTACACATGTGCAGGATCACTAGGCAAAACAAGCTGTATTCATCTACTTTTTACAAAGAAATCATGTTCAGATGAGTTGCAAGCAGAGGAAACCTCCACGGGGAACCTTGAGAGACTCTCTACTGCAGCACACAAAATGGCGGGTGGGAACAGTGAAAATGAAAGTAAGAGGACTGGGCAAGAGAAATAAAGCATTTCCTGCCTACTTTTGTTCCCTCAGCAGACAGGAAACGTCTCCAAGGGGGGAGGGGGAGAGAGATTGCTAGTTTAGTGATTTTGGAGAAACCCCAGTTGAGATAAATGAAATATTTTGAAGATGTTTTGGGGAAGAGAGCTGTGTGAACCAAAATGGTTTTTAAAATGTCCTCAAGATGTTTTATTTCTGCTGTGAGAAAATCACCACTGTATGAGCAGAAAGGTGCCAATTGGATCTGATCTAGTGTGTTGGCTATATTGTATTCTGAATATCCTTTTGAACACAGATTTTTATGCTTAAATATCAGAATTTTAAGAAATTATTTTTCACACTGCATGCTTAACTTCTTTATGATTTTATCCATTTGAGATGAAAAGTTGAGATTGTTATAAATGCTGCTGATAAATTTTCTAATGATTCTTTGATGTTTAACAGTTGAGTGTTGTCTCATACTTGTCTTCTAAAAATAGCCACATTCAAGAGATAAGTTTATCAAGGATGAGTTTCCCTTCCTCTGGAAAGGCTGTACTTGATTTTTACACCTTTTTTGCCCTAAAGTGATAGCTGACTTATGGTGACTCCTGGTGGGGTTTTCAAGGCAAGAGGCATTTGGAGGTACAGCCCGGAAACCACACAGCCCGGAAACCACTACAGCCCGGAAACCACACAGCACCCATTTGGAGGTGGTTTGCCATTGCCAACCTCCATATCACAACCGTGGTATTTCTTGGAGGTCTCCCATAAAATAGTTGCCAGGGTCAAGGCTGAGAGTACATTACTGGTCACCCAAAGTCACCCAGCAACTTTCCATAGTAGAGTGGGGATTCATACTTTGAATTGCCAGATCCTAGTCCAGGGGTCTGCAACCTGCGGCTCTCCAGATGTTCATGCACTACAAGTCCCATCAGCCCCTGCCAGCATAGCCAATTGGCCATGCTGGCTGGGGCTGATGGGATTTGTAGTGCATGAACATCTGGAGAGCCGCAGGTTGCAGACCCCTGTCCTAGTCCTAGTCTAACACTTTAACTATTACACTGTGTTGGCTCTCTTACTAACCATTAAAATGTGAAACAAATGCTTTTGTTGAACACTCAGCAGTTCTCCAAAAGGTCTATATCAGGGGTGGCCAACCTATGGTGCTCCAATTGGCCATGCTGGCTGGGGCTGATGGGAATTGTAGTCCATGAACATCTGGAGCACCATAGGTTGGCCACCCCTGGTCTGTATGGTTTTATCTGGTTCTTAATATGTTTCAGAGCAAAACCTAGGACAGGGAGGTGAAGTTGAAAAGAGATTACTGACCCTGTATCTTCTTAAATTTATAGTTGTAAGAGGCAGCTGACTTACACTGCCTTTGCTCTAGGACTACCCTGATGTTTGATTTATGGTGACATTGAAATAGGATAAGATGTAAGACATGTTATTACAGATTCTCAGCTTTTTGAAGTCTAAGCCACACATAAGGAGGAAGTGGTATAAAGGTATATCTTTTGTGTATTTTGTCCTTGCGTTTGTGTAACCTTAATTGGCATTAATGGTTGGTTCGTTCTAAAATGAATATTTGAAACTTTATTACTTTTCACTGCTTAATGCCCACTTGTTTTTCTTTCCTAGTCAAAATGTCTTGGTCAGAACCTGCTAACAGAGGTTTATAAACATTTAAATTTGGTTGAAACGGACTACTTTGGAATTGAGTTCCAGAACATGCAGTCATGTTGGGTATGTAACTGAAATTTAGAAGGCTCTAAATAGATTTCCTTTTCAGCTGTGCGCTTTGGTTACATTAAAGTTTAATCTTAATGTGGGATAAGGACGCTGTATTTCAGGGTGAGCATAGCTGCACCATTGTATTGTCAAACTGTAGCTCTTCTTCCTGTGTGGAACAAGCATGACACAATTTGCAGGTACATGATGCGCCCTCCTGCCTCCCTTTGTTACACTGTGTTTTCATAGTTTTTGACAGCATTTAAAATAACGCATCACGCTATTTGAATATTTAAAATAATGCATCATGCTATTTGAATATTATTTCTTGAGTGGATTTTGTAAGCGTGCATTCAGTTCCACAAGATGACGTTAGTATTTTTCCTAAGACCTTGTTCTACAAGAAACAAGATATATGAAGTAGAGCTATCAAGTTGGTTTGTAACTCACATGGCTGGGGTCAAGAAAATAAACAGAATTTAACGTTCTGTTTAGAAACTTTTACTGTCTAATTAAGAAAAAAGTTTAACTTGAGTTTAAAGAGGAGCAAGGCATATTTATGCTTTCTGAGAGAAATGATTAAATAAATATCCTAAGTATGAGCGTCTAGGTGTGTGGTGTTCAGTGCTCCTATTGTACATTTCTAAAAATGTTACATTCACATGTTGCTGGTGTTGCAAATTAATTTTCATCTTCTCGTATTACTTTTGCCCCAACACCAGTCTATGCAAAATATAATTTTTGCAATATGAAATGCCTAAATTTGCGGTCAGGATAAATTGTACAGATAAATCAATTCTCAGAAATGTGTTCAGAAGTGATTATTTAATGCAAATTATCTGTGCCTTATACCAAAGATTTATGCGAGTGACTGGTTGCATGCCTTCCCAGTGACTAAATGAAAAAGTGTTTGAAGTTTTCCCTGAAGTTTTCATCAACATATTTATTGCTATTGAAATTCCCTAGATCTTAACCATCCTGGACAGTTTCCATTCAGCCTTCTGGAGACTTCCTTGTACAGTGGGGCTTACAACAGAGCTCATTCTGGAACTATTTGCTTACTTTTTTACTTACCGGTAATTTATACCCAGCCTTCTTTCCCATTGGGATCCTAAAGCAGCTTACATTTTTCTTTGCCCGCATTTTATCCTCACAACAACCCTGTGAAGTGAGTTAGACTGATTGTGGCTGACTGGGCCAAGGTCACCTAAGCAATCTTCCATGACAGACTGGGGATTTGAACCTTGTCCCCCAGATTCTGGTCTGATACTTTAACCACTGTATCACACTGGAACGAGAACCTGCTGTTTCTTTCAGCATTGATTTAACAATAGTATTTCCCCTTTATGCAGTTGTTTTCAGTGGAGTTCTTTTCAATATGTGTTTCCAAGAGCAATTTATATTTTGTTGAACAGTTACCGTATGTACTCGTGTATAAGCTGACTCGTGTATAAGCCAAGGCACCTAATTTTACTGCCCAAACCACTCCGGTATAAGCTGAGGGTGGGAAGCCGGGAGGCAGAGGGAGCTCCTTATTTGGGCAGTGACATCAGGGAGAGTCACTGCCCAAATAAGGAGCTCCCTCTGCCTGCCGGCTGGGTTTAACAAAGCCAGCTGGCAGGCAGAGGGGGCTCCTTCTTTGGGCAGTGACTCCCCCTGATGTCACTGCCCAAATAAGGAGCTCCCTCTGCCTCCTGGGGTTTGACAAAGCCCAGCCAGCCAGGGTGCCTCGGGGTTCCCCCTTCACCCTTGATGAGGGCAGCAACAAGTGGTTTCCGGGGGGCAGGGAGGTTGTCCCGCCCCGCCCCCAGCCTCCTTGTGATTAATAGAAAATGGTGACTCGTATAAGCCGAGGGGCCTTTTCTCACTCTTTAAACAGGGCTGAAAAACTCGGCTTATACGCGAGTATATACGGTAATATAAAAAATAAAACATGCAGTAAGTATTTGTTGGACTGAGGTTGGGGGTATGAGGGATTTACATAAAGCTGCTTAAAATTTATTTTCATATTTGGTATTTTGTATTTAGGGTTTAACTAAATATTTCATCTTTTTTCATTCAGATTTGGCTTGAGCCTATGAAACCCACCATTAAACAGATTCGAAGTAAGTATATATTTGTATATATCTCTCAAATTTATGTATCTTCAAAAAGAGTGAAGATAGAAAATTCAGCTTTTGGGTGGGTGGGTAGGGCTGCTGTTCTTGCCAGGAACTGTTTACGAAGAATTAAGGATATTGACCATGCGTACAGGCTTCCTTGTGGACAGTAGTTTAATCAGGTAGATTGGGTATCGCTCATAAATCAAGCAGAAGACCCGAACTGAAGCCATTTTAAAACAGGATAACCAACAAAATCACACTGTGGAACAGTGCCTTCCCATTCCTAAAGGCAATCCAGAAGGAAACCATGATTAATTATACCGCCCAGAGACCTTCAGGGATAGGGCGGTATATAAAACCAAATAAATAAAAAAATATCAAAAGCCATCAAGAGGTTGAGAAGAATTAACAGGGTCATACTCCCAGTATGTAACTAGAACTTCTTACCCTACTAGAGTGCCTCTGCACAAGTTGTCTCTCTCCACATTACTGAACCTCTTGGATATCTGGAGTGAGGGAAATGGCTTCCCTCTCTGTATTCCTATTGTCTCCTCAATATGATACACAACAGGCTGGGTGAGAGAATGAGGCTTTCAGGGTAACTGGAAGAGGATCATGTTAGTGAAGAGCATTGTTAAGAGAGTTACAGTTTAGTCTCAGATATACTTTTCTGGGAGCAAGCCCCATTGAATAAACCTGAATAGGATTGAGTAGACCTGCAGAGGAGGGCTTTTTGGACACTCCAATGTCTCTTTTCCTAAAAAGTTCAAAGCGATTTCCAAAATAAAAATTCCATATACAGTAAATAAAACCACATTGCTGAGAAAACAATGTAAAACCAATACTCAGCTAGCTGTTAGAACAGGATGGGGGCAGGGGGAGTGATGTGTGCATTAATTAGATGTGGAAAGGAAAGAGAAATCTAGCTAAATGGTTCATCTATCCTTACGGAGAATAAGAATAAAATGTAAAAAGTAGCCATTTAGATAATCTCAGAAGGACTAAAAATTCAGTCATTTTAAAATGTAATATTGCAGACTTTTATCATGTTAGGATTAATTAGTGGTTTTTATGAGAATAGTGTTCCAGTTTTTAAGCATAGTATTTGTTCTTTTTCTAAGTTGCTCTTTGTTATTTGAGGAGAATTGCTTTGTTTCATTGCAAACTTTACAGATAATGAATTAATGAAAGGCCCATATTTTTTTTAAATCTAGATTAGATTTGTTGAAGAGCACTAAGACTGTTAGCAAGATCATTCCATTGCTGGTATTCATTGGTAGTACAGTAAGCAATTGTTGCAATCAGTTCCCAGCATCTCTTAATCTAATGTGTTGTGGCTTTTGAGGCAGTATCTTTATAGTGCAAAACTTTGATATCCTTTAAAAAGAGAACTGTTCTTCAGAATTGCTTTTTTCTCAATTTCTTTAGAAAACTTGAGAAACTGGCCTCCCTTTAAAGCTTCCCTACACAGCTGATTAGCCTTTTTATGTTTAGAAATGTCTGTTTATTATATGTTTGCATGCTTCTTTGGGTTTTCCTTTCAGAAGCAAAAAAATTGTTCATCTCCATTATGGTGCATATCCAGCGTCTTTTCCTTCCACAATTTCCAAGTGCAGAACTTCGCTTCATCTTGTTGAGGTTGTGGGTAGTAACTAATCTGATCCTAAGAACTAGGCTTCGTGCCTCCATCTTGGATACCTCTAGGCCTCCACAGAGATGGTAGGCTTCTTATATAATACAGCACAAACATTACTGTTGCTGCTGGGATAGGTCATATTTTATCAGGTTATTAACCCAACTGATAACAGAGTGGAAAAAGTCATTGTTCCAGAATTTTGGTGACTTTTGATGCTTCCTGTGCATTGGTGCTGTTTTCACGTAAGAGTTTCTCCCTTCTCCAAAGTATATGCCAGTCAGTTTGCTATTGGGTATGAAGTACTTTGAAATACTGCATTTGGGTTGTTCTGCTCTCTTAAAAAGTGACTGGAATGCAAGCAGAGAGACTTTGAAATACTTTGTGTAGGTTTCCAAAGCTGTGAATGGTTTATGGAGGATTCTGCGAATGATGTGGGTCACTGCAGCTGTCCAGTGGTAATATAGATACTTAATACAGCCTTGCATGAGAATTAGCAGTTGCAATCCTGCTGCTCTGGCTATCACACTACTAACAGTTTATAATATGAAAGTGTACATAAATGTAATGGAACTTATTTTTCTTTAGGACCAAAGAATGCAATGATTCGTCTAGCTGTAAAATTCTTTCCTCCAGATCCTGGTCAGTTGCAAGAAGAATATACCAGGTAAAGCAGCTCTCTCTATTAAACGCTTTGTTTGCAGTTTTGCAAAGATATGAGAAGCATTATTAATGAAGTAGCTTTAATGCAGAATAGCCTGCAATATTTGGAGTGTGGTCCTGAAGACTTCCTGGCAGTAATCTGCTCAGAAAGATTATGAGTAGACCTGTTCAGGATTGCACTGGAAAATGGTTGACATTTAACTGATTTGGATTTCAATTTGAGTTCTTCCTCAGGGAGACAGCAGTGATAGCTCAGGTCTGTCTCAGGAAAAAGAATGGATACATGAAAGGTAGCTGTGCCTGGTAACTTTGCAGATCAGTTTATCTCCCGGAGAGAGAATGCTCAGTTAGGCCTGTCTCTGGTAATGAGCAGACCTTGTACAATTTAGTCTTCGTGGGGAAAGGACCAGCAGGAATGGGTGGAATACTGTGTGTGAGAGAGGATCTAGCCAGTGGCTAATAAAAGTCTGTAGCTGAAAGCGGTATCTAACTATCCTCTGAAGTCATAACCAGTTTAATTTTTTGTGCCTCGGGCTGATTCCGCATGGGCCAAAAACAGCAGTGTGAAAACTGTGTGAAAATGGTGTAAAAGGGTTTAAAACAGTGTAAAAGGATTTATACTGTTTTCACACCGTTTTCACACCGCTGTTTTTGGCCAATGCGGAATCAGCCAGAGCTAGGTTTCCTGTGTGTTCTTGGAGACCTGTGCTGCTGGTTTGTTCCTGTGAAAGTAACTTGTAAAAAAATTAATTTTCTTGGTTGCTTATATATTAATCCAGCCTTGGTGATCTCAATAATCTCCTTGTGCAACATAGAACTTAACTCACAGCAGCAAACCCAAAGCCTATACACTCACTACCTGTAGAACACCTGGAAACTGAGGGGAAAGCTTATAGTTGAAAACCACCCAAGAGACCAAAAAATCTTTGGGAGGCTGTGTGTGCTCCCTCAGTAGGAGCTGTGTGCTCCTATTTTCTAATTGGACTGCCCCACCTCTCTTGGCAGACCTGCGGGGGGTAGTGGGTCACAAAGGACAAACGCTTCCCCCAAAGCCCAGCTTAAGTAAGTGCTGTTGTGCCCAAAAGCCAGTGCTGGGTCCCACTTAAGGCTTTCCAACCATGGTGTACTCTAAGTTGTGTAGTTTTATTACAGTAAGCTCTGCGCTAAGTATTCCTTTTAACCAGATAGCTTTCCTTCCTCCCTCCATTCCTAGGGTTGGGTAAATGTATGATGCGATAGCAGCAAGAGCCACAGCCTTGTTTACATTGAGTCCTGTTGGCATCACGTTGTGCAGTGTGGGCTGGATTCCCACAGTGTATCTCCTGCGCACATAAAGCCTGCCAGTAATAGTAATTGCATAGTTGTGTAAGTCTTAGTGTGGCTAAAGCTTGGCTATGAACGAAAGGAGCTATGGATGATGATGCCTTTTGTCTTTATCAGGAACTGGCCATGAAATAGTGTGGCATTTGGAAGCAGCAGCTGAGCGGGTGGGGCACTTCATCCAAAATAGCAGGATGTGCTGTTATAAGATGTGATACCAGGGTGTGTAGATATGCAGCTGCTTACCAGCCTGCTAAGTTCTGCATGATCTGTGACTTGCAAAGTACTATTGGCCTTAACTAGTATCTGGAAGGAAGGAGGCACCCAGAATGAGCCTCTGCATAACTGGGGAAAAAATGTACTAGCGATTTTTTTCTTTTCCTTTCAGGTATCTGTTTGCACTGCAGATCAAGAGAGACCTAGTAGAGGAACGCCTTACATGCAATGACAACACAGCAACTCTCCTCATTTCTCACCTTCTACAATGTTAGTATCCAACATCTCTTATGGGAGGGTAGTGTCTTCATTTTCATACATCATAAACATCAAGGAATAAGTACTGCAATTTAATTGGTGTAGTTTGCTGCAGTACCAGAATGTTGGCTTCTTTGGCATCACTCTGTTGTTGTTGTTGTTGTTGTTGTCAACCAGATATGTAGAAACATGGTTCTAGTATGGCTTAATGACTGAGAAGCTTTCCTCAGGTAAGCCCTTATTAGCCCCAGTCCCCCATTTGTAATATGGGAACAACAATACTGTCATCCTTATAAGACTGTTAAGGGTAATTGTGATGTCTTTGAAGAGGTTTAAACCCTGAAAGGTCTATACCAGTCATGGCGAACCTTTTTGAGACCGAGTGCCCAAATTGCAACCCAAACCTCACTTATTTATCACAAAGTGCCAACCCGTCAATTTAACCTGAATGCTGAGGTTTTAGTTTAGAAAAACCGGTTGGCTCCCTCTTCCTCTGCCCCACCCGCTCGAGTAGGGGCCAGCCTGCTCAAGCCTCCCGCAAGTCCCACGTGCACCGCTCTGTGCCTCTCTAGCATCTCTGCCTCCTCTGCGCCCCCCCCCCCTCAGTCAGCAGCCACCTGGAGCACAGGCACCAGGCCCGCCAGCTGAGTCCTCCCTGCTCACCGTGGTGCACGCACATCATGCTCAGTGGCCCAGGCCAGCCTAGGTGTGTGTGTGTGTGTGTGTGGGGGTGATTTTCTGCCCCCCACATGACAAACTCTGTGTGCGCGTGCCCACAGAGAGGGCTCCGAGTGCCATCTCTGGCACCCGTGCCATAGGTTCGCCATCACTGGTCTATACCTACCGTAAGTATTGCTACTGTTTTGTTTTTTATCTTCCTGCAACCAATCGAAGCATTGTCCATAGGTGTTTTATTTTTGTGTTTGGTAAAGATTTCTCTCTCCCCACTCCCTGCTGTTCAGTCAGCAGAGTTGATTGGGCTCTGCTAGTATACAGACTTTTACCACAAGACTCCCAGACACTGGCAGAAGTCTGCCACCCTTAAATAATTTGAAAGTAGCATTTGCAGGTTCTCTGGCAAAGTATCAGGAGTTTTTGACTTTGTGAAAATAGATTTGCATTACTGAATTTCTGTTATTGGCTTTTTGTGCACATACATACTCATTACATGCAAAAAGCCAATAACAGAAATTCAGTAATGCAAATTTATATTCACGAAGTCAAACCTTGACCTTAGTCCTGGTCCTTCAGCAGACTAGAGAAAGCGGCCTGCTCTTATTGGTACACTTCTGTAGCAGCGAAATGATTGGACGAATTGGCCAGTCCAATAAAGCTTTTCTGATCTATTTTTTTTACATTCAGTCGCAATATCCGTGTATTCATCTCTCTTGGGTCACCATTGCCTTTCTTTATACAGATACTTTCTCTTTCTGAGATTTTACTTATGTGCATGCATACTTGGTAGTGAACTCCATGGCATTTATTTCTAAGCGTGCATAAGATCAGGCTGCAATTCTGTGCAAGTTTATTCCTGTAGTTTTTGAGCTGAAAGGACGGAAACATACTCCCCCTTTTATGTTGAAATTCAATGGGACTTGCATCTGAATAAATATGCAGGATCAGGCTGGGAGTAGGTTTTCTCTCTCCTTCCTCTTTCACAACCAGTGACAGCTGTGGTTCTTCCATCTGGAAAGTGGAGAGGAATGGTTGTTGTGATGGTAAAAAGAAGGAAGGGAGATCTGTGTTGATTGCCATGAAGGATGATAAAGATGTCCTAGATAGATAGATCTCCTCTCTCACACAACATGCCAGTTGGGTAAGAATGTTAAGCCAGCCACAGAGAGAGGAAAACAGAATTGACATAGAACTTTTTGTCCTTCTTTTGCTCATGCCACTTAAGTTTTCAGGGGGTACTGAAAGTGGTGGTCACCCAAGACTAATGAAGGGTCAGGTTTAGCAAGCAAAATTAGGCACCATGATAACCTGGTTTCTCCAATCATTTCATCCCACCAATCTTTAAATTCAGTAGTATGATCGGAAATATGTCTTTTAAACATTGGCAGGATACCTCCATGTTAGATTCAGGTGGTTCAGCATTAGCATTAAACATTTTACTTAAAGCCTTTGACTTGTGTATTCCTTTAGTTTAACTGCTAGGCCAGATTGTAATGCAGCCCATTTAAATGAACATTAAAAAATATCCCTTTGGTGACCCCACCCAGCATCTCCACACCTATCATTTTGTTTAAATCTGTTGCCTTACCTCAGTAGCACCTCTTGTCTGTTTTAAACAAGCCAAATAGCACTATATTTCCCGCATTAATTTGCAAAACAGAGCCTGTCTAGATCACATGCCCCTGGTATGATAGACTAGTGAGGGTTTAAATGAGATGTTGGGCATGTGGAATGCAGTTTGAATTAAGTGTTTTGGAAGTTTAAATTGGGTCCTAAATCTGGCAATCCATGTAGTAGAATCTGGCATAAGCAGTGGTGAAACTCTCTGAAGATTTTCAAACTTACCAGCAGATTGTCATGGAAAACACACATTTGGAAATGCAAACAGAGTCATACAGGAATGCTTGTTATCTTCAACGCAATGCTAAAAAAACTTCTTGTTATGAAGTGCCATTTTCTTGAAGTCTGAAAAGTGAGAGACTGCAGTTTAATTCTGCAATTTTGTGTCTTAACAGCCAGTAAATAGTTGTAGATAAGATACTGAAAGGCTATGGAAATAATTGTAGTAATGGAATAGATGTTTTCTTTGTGTTTGGAGGGGGGAGGGGTTGAATGTTTAACTTGAAATACATGTTTATAAGCAAGGCAGCATGATATAGCCTGATCTCATCGGATCTCAGAAACGAAGGAAGGTCAGTACTTGGAAGGAAGATCACTAAGGAAGACTCTGCAGAGGAAGGCAATGGCAAACCATCTGTTCTTCTCATATGCCATAAAAGCCCCTTTCTGGGTTGCCATAAGTCATCTGCAACTTGATGGCACTTTATACAGGCACACAACTTTGATTTTTTTTTCTTGTTTTGCAGCGGAGATTGGAGATTTTGATGAAACAGTGGACCGAGAACACCTTAAAAACAGTTTGTACTTTCCAAACCAGGACAGACTACATGGAAAAATACTTGAATTTCACAGGAGACATGTGTAAGTGTGAACTGTCAATGAATAGAACTACCTTCTTGCTTGATTAGCCATGCTTAAATACTGGGACTAGAATTGAGTTTACTATGCAAGTTATTTTAAAGAGAGGAGCGTTCTGAGAGTATGCATTTTACATTGTTTTTCCCTGCTGAATTGTATACATTCACTAGTGATATTCGTCACAAAATCACACTTTATTTTCTTAGTTGTTACAACTTGAGAATGAATATCTGTAGATTTCCATAATTGTTGCACTATATTTAAGTGATTTTTAAAAAAATGCTGTCTCAACAAAAGTTGTGATTAGTGATACAGATGTGTGGGGGGTCGTGTTAGAGGAGACAAATGGCTGTGGGCAAAAAACCCAAATGCCAACGAGACTGTGTTCACTGAGAGGGTTTGAAATGGTTAATTTGAAAAGATCTTGGTCAAAGTGCAGAGCTCAATGGCAACATTAGCTCCCTATATGATGACAGTGAATAAGACAAAACCCATACTAGGGTTTAGTAAGAATGGGACTGAAAATACAGCGATCAGTAGTGTAATCATTTATATGAATCTGGTGCCACCTAAGCATTTAGGGATTTTTAGTTTAGAAGAAAGGTAACTGGTGGGAGGGGAATGATGGAACTTCATAAAAGCATAAATGATATGGAGAACATGGATGATTATTTGCTTCCTCATCTAATGAAATTGAGATTCGGGGCAGACAAGAATGCTGCTTCACACTGTGTACCTTCCATGAAGAGCTTTTGGGAAGTGCATCAGTGCAAACATAAGTGCAGTGGCAGGCAACAGGCCCAGCGAAAGGTGGGAAGGCGGTGGCCCAGTACTCCACAAGTGATTG